>NC_016135.3:22703487-23324641 GCF_000005505.3 Brachypodium distachyon
ACACCCATGCTCCTATTAACCTAGGCACATTGAGTAGACACATCAATGCTCCTACCCAGTTCAATCCATTCATTTTATTAAGAAATTGGAATGAGTGAGACCTTCCTTACAGCTCCCAAATCTAGTCGCTCATAATTGTCCGTCACCGGGGACACGGCTAAGTACCTAGTTTGACACTCTTGAGAGGTGGTACACTTTACCCACAAGAAATCGACGTGTTAATCCCTTGCTGTCCTCAGGGTAGAGTAGCAACGGCATCGATTACAGAAATTTTCAGAACATATTTGTCTTCGCTCGGTGCTCCGACACCGGGGGTGTGCAGCCACGTCCCCCTTTTAGGTTCGGTAGAGGTGTCTGGGGCGGAGACCCGGTTATCGCCGGCACGGCCGATGAGGTCCCACGGAGCCGGTGAGACCAAGTGCCAGGTGGGCGCGCTAGTACAAGAACAAATGCGCACCCGTTTTTTACCTAGGTTCGGGCCACCCGGAGGTGTAAAACCCTACGTCCTGCCTGTCTGAACTGATATTGATTGCGGATCAAGCGTATACAAGTTTTTGCTGGGCCAGTTCCCGGGCTTTCTCTCTATGTCTAAGTACTCGCTTGGTGTCCACTGGAACCAACTGACCAACTCACTATCCTACCAACTGTCTGTCCCGCCAACCGTCTAACCCCCTTGACCGTTGGCATGGGTTCTCCTTTTATACACAAAGGGATGCCACATGTGCCATGGTGCATGGGCTACAAGTGTCCAACGGGGAGGCACGCAACTCTCCCCGGTGAGCTGGTGGCATACATGGGTGCCACCTCCACTGCTAGGGGCCTAAGACCCTAGGGTAGGATTGGACAACCACTGTTCCTTGGATCGGACGGGTAACTACCCGTCGGTCGGCTCGTTTCCTAGGCCGCGCGCCTTACTCCTTGATGGGACCGCGCGTTCCGCACCTGCCACGCGCCCGCGCGGCGCTGTCCACTGGGCCCCACGACCCGAGGCGGGGGCACGCGTCCGGGAGCCCCCAGTCCCCGCAAGTCGACCCGGGAAGCACCCGGGCCCAGCGCACCCGGGAACCTCCTCCCGGGAAGCAGCTTCCCGAGAGGTGCCCAAGCGGGAATATTCCCCGAAGCCCCGCTAGCCCCTTTCGGGCTGGTAGCTTGCCAGGAAGCACGTCGGCGCTCCCCGGGATGAGACCTTCCCGGGAACCCGGGGGAGGGGCCCACGCGTCGCGCAGCGATGGTACCCCGGGTGCCACTGGTGCGACAGTAGCCCCCGGGCGTGGGCCGGCATCACCTGTTCCCGGAAGGGTCTCCCTCTAGTTGGTTGCCGGGCTACGCGCTTAACCGACACGTGGGCCCCCAATTAGTCGCGGGCCCGCGTCCCTTCGCTGCCCTGTGTACGGCGCTGTTAAAAGCGGAAGAGTGGACGCGCGAGATTTCCGCCCTAACTCCCCCCCCCCCCCCCGCCTCTCAAATAGGGTAGTTAAGGCCACTCCGCGCATTACTCCCAGTGATTATGAGTTATCCCCGCGCACCCGTAAGGTATGGAACATGCCGTTACCAAACGGCCAGGTGCCATAAAGCCTCCACTGTTGCCAACTGGGGAACAACACTTTGCCCTTTCGCCTCCATCCTCTTCCGCATCTCGCATCCCTGCGCTCCTGCCAGCTTCTGCCCTCGCTCCCCATGGCGCCCCCCACCACCAGGAAGGGGAAGGAGGTCCAGTCTTTGAAGAAGCCCCCGACCAGCAAGACCGAGGCGACACTCAAAGCGGCCGCCGCCAAGGACCAGAAGAGGCGGGAGATGCGCGCCATAGTCGCCTTCTTCCGCCCCGGCTATAACGGCGAGGCGCTGGGGAAGCTCCGGCACGCCGTCGCCTCCAATTTCAACGAGCACGGGGAAACGCGGATCTTCCCGGCGGGCGTCGAACACCAGGACAACGACTTCCGGGTGTTCGCGCGCTTCCTCATCTGCGGCATGTTGCCGCCCTTCTCTCTGTTCCTCCATGCGCTGATGGAGTCCTATCAGTTGCGGGTGGCGCAGCTCCACCCCACCTCGCTCTTCCTCCTCGCCACCTTCCAGTTCCTCTGCGAGGCGTTCGTGGGGGTGATGCCGTCGGTGGGGCTCTTCCGCCATTACTTCTACCCACGCATCGACAACGCGAAGGCGATGTCGTCGGGGGTGGTTTTCTGCGCCCGCGACCAGATGAAGTCGGAGTTAATCGTCCGGTCGGGGAAGAAGATCGAAAAAGAGTGGCAGGGCGACTGGTGCTGGGTCCGAGTGGAGGACCCCCAGGAGTTCATCCAGCCGCCGACGGAGTTGCCGGTGCCCCAGATCGGCTGGCAGGATAGGTACCACCGCGACGCTGACCTCCTCCCCATCGTGGAGAAGATCAAGGCGTTGCGGCTAGCGGGGCTCACAGATGTCGACGTGGCGCGCACCTTCGTCCATCGGCGCATAGCCCCACTGCAGCTGCGTTCCCGGCCCTTGTGGATGTACACGGGCTCCGGGGACAGGACACGTCTCCAGGCGGACGGCATAGACTTGGAGTCCCTCAGGACGTGGGTGAGGGGGATCTCCGGCGAGGTCTTCCAGTCGACGGAGTTCCCGCCGGGGGTCTCCGCTCTCCATGCCGGCGTCAGGGCGCTCAGCGACATCGTCGGCCCCTTCCCGCCCTGCAACGAGTGGGGGCTGATGGACGACACCCCCACCTGCGTCCCGCACGCTCCCCCGCAAGCACCCCGCGGGAACCAGCTGCTCGAGGAGAGCGAGGGCGGGTCCGAGCCCAGCTGGCCCTCCCTCCGGTCACTGGACGACGAGGCGGGCCAGGTGGCTGCGTCCCCGGAAGTCGTCGCCGTGGAGGACGACGACGAGGAAAGCAGCGACAGCGCACCCCTGATCGTGAGATGGTCGAGGGCGTTCGCGGCGGCCGCGGCCACCTCCTCAACAGCGACGTCCGGCCCGGCAGCGGCCACCAACCTGGCGGCGGTTGCCGCTCCTGGGGCGCCCGTTGGTACCCCTACGGCATCCGCGGCAACAGGGGCCGCGAGAGCCTCGGCGGCGGCCCCTGCCTTGGCGGCGGCCGCCAGCTCTGCAGCGGGAACCGGTCCCGGGCTGCCCGCCGGTACCCCGGCAACGCCACACCTGCGGGAGCAAGTTGGCGACCCCGCGCCTAGCTCCACTTCGGCAGCTAGGGCTTCATCCTCCTCGGGGGCTCTCCCCGGCATTGACCTCGGCATCCTTGCCGGGGTCGCTTGGAATCCTCTTACCTAGGATCCGAGTGTCTTCGAGCGGGGGCACCGGTTCCTGGACGTCGTCCGGGACCAGCAGTTCGCCTTCGTCACCTCCTACAACGAGGTGAGGGAGCGCCACACCGCCGCCAAGAATCAACTCGGCGAGGTGCGGGAGGCTGTGGAGAGAGAGCGGCGCGAACTCTCCCGGCTGCGCAAGGAGGCGCGGCTGGCCCGGCAAGCCCTGGAGGCTGCTCGGGAGCCGGTAGTCCTGGAGACCAGCGCACGGAGCTCCAAGGAAGGCTCGACGTGATGGCGGCAACTCTCGAAGCGTCCTGGAAGGAGCATGCCGAGGTGCTCGCGACGGCCCAAGCACGGCTGGACGAGAAGAGCGAGCTGATCGCCAACTACCGCGGCGAAATCCAAGGCCTTCGTGTCCTGCTGGAGGTGCAGGTCAAGGCTGCCGAGGACGCGGTGAGAGCGGCGGCTCAGCACGAGGCCGAGCTCAACTCCGTCAAAGGCAAAGCGGCCGGGCTTCAGGACGTGTTGGCTGCCGTCCGGGAAGAGCTCACCAAGGCCGGCGAGGCCAACGCAACCCAGGCCTTAGAGCTTGCGAAGCTGGAGGGCCGCGTCAGCAAGGCCAAGAAGGCCGCGCAAGATGGCCGACTCCATCACGGCACGCTGATCGGGCAGCGGCAGCTCGAGACGGAGAAGCTGGCAAAGATCGCCGAGTCGTTGCGCGACCTGCTGCCCAAGTTCGAGCTGCAGGCGGCAGAGGTGGACGGCACGGACATCACGACGCTGATCCCCTTCTTCTCCGACTTGTTGGGGAAGCTTGGGGCGCTCGATGTCTGGATCGTCAAGTATGGCACCAACAAAGTCACCAACTGCGCCCGGGAGGTTGCCGGGACAATCCTCCCGCGGATTCATCTCCGGGACCCGGAATTTCCCTTCGAGTCCCTGCTGGACGCTTGGTCCAACAGCAAGGACGAGCCCACGCACACCCAAGCAATGCGCGAGTTCGTCGACGAGGTCGTCGAGCGGATGCAGATGAAGCCGGAGCCTGATCCCCCCGTCGACCACCCGGCCGAAGACGGCGACAGCTAGTTGCCGCAGCCCCCAGCTATATTCGTTTCTTCCACTGTACCTCCTTCTTGTTTGCTTTCCTGCAAGTATGGCGCTTAGCGCCGTTTGGACAATGACCTTTTGATTAGTCCATGTAACCATTCGACACTTGGTCACTCAAGCTTGTTAGTTTGCTCAATTTTTGTCCTTTATTCCCGAGGCCGCCTCACGGGGTGGTTCCCTTAGCCTTTGCGTGTTTAGCCTTGTGTTGCTGGGGACTCGCGCGCTCCATCCTTGACCAGACCAGGGACCCAGGACAGACCCGCAGTGCCGACCTGGGGCCAAGCGGCAGGCGGCGAGTCACTCCGCTTGCGGGGTAACCACTCCAAGCCGTGAACTCCCGGGGCGGACCCGGGAGCCGCACGGGGAGCGCACTCCCCCCGCAGGCGTCCTACTCACACCCCGGCCACGCGTAGGTTCTGGGACCACACTCCGGCAAAGCAGCGTTAGCTCTTAGTTAAGTAAACTTTTTCGACCAGTTCGTTGTTTCTGAGGCTGTCCAGCGGGGTGGCCCCTTTTAGCATTTGCGTATCTTGCCTTGTGTTGCGGGGGGACTCGCGCACGCCTCACCCTTGACCAGACCAGGGACCCGGGACGGACCCGCGGTGCCGACCTGGGGCCAAGCGGTAGCGGGGAGCCACTCCGCTTGCGGGGTAACCACTCCAAGCCGTGTCCTCCCGGGGCGGACCCGGGAGCCACACGGGGAGCGCACTCCCCCCGCAAGCGTCCCTTTTTACACTCCGGCTACGCGCGGGATTCGGGGCCGCACCTAGTGGGACAGTGCTCAGTTTCATTCAGCTCTTAGCGAATTCAGCGTTCATGTTCAGATACTTAGCTTTTCCGTTCGGTCCAATGTTTCGCGATGCTCTGCGGTAGAGTGCAGACGGGGCACTGCCTCGGTAGGAAACCATCTGGGCTACCTGTTCAAGGGAAATGATCTCGAAGAGATGCGGCAGGAACGCGGGGGCAGGATCGCCGCCGGCGGCAACCGCCGCCGACGATGCTCCCACCACGCTCACGCGGCAACCCTCGCCCTCAGGGGCAGACCCTGGCTTTCAGGGACGAACCCTGGCTTAGGAGGACTCCGCCCCAGGAGCAGCCGCGAGACGGCTATAACGTCCTCGCCACCGGTTTCGCCCCACCCCGAACGGCGGGCACGGGTGGCGAGGAAGTTATAGCCTCCCAGCAACAGCCCCCGCAACTGGGGAGACCTAGGTTTTCTCGGGGGAACTCGTCCCAACGGAGGCGACGACCCTTGTTACCCGAGAGCAAAACTGCTCGAGGGCCGCGGCAAGGACGCGGTGATGGGCCGGAACGGGCAACGAGCGCCGGCACCGGCGCCATCACAGCGTCCTCGCAACGACCCGCGCCCGAAAAAGGCTCTCTCAAAAGGAATGCGGCCGGGTGTCTATGATAGTGCACCCGTCGGCACAAGGCACGGATGGCATGCACTACCATAGAGTCTCCGCGGCAGCCCCTGCTCCTTGCGGAGGTGTCCTACGGAGGGGGGCGACAAGGGCACTGTGGCAATGCACCCCGTCGGCGCCGGACGCGGATGGGATGCACCACCACAGTGCCTCTGCGGCGACCCTCGCCCAGGAACCGCCCCTTTGAGGAAGCGCAGTAGGGGCACAACGGCAGTGCACCCGTCGGTGTAGGACGCCGATGGCATGCACTACCATCGTGCCTCTGTGGCACCCCTCGGGGTGGGCTCGATGGGGTGACGCAGCAGGGGCGCGATGGCGGCACACCCGCCGGCGCTAGGCGCCGGCGGGAAGCACCCCCTCCGCACCTCCGTTGCACCACCTGCCTTCACGGCCCCGAACCCGGCTTCGGTCTGAGCAATTCCATGGTTGGGGCGCGCCTTTTATAGACGCGGGAGGGAGGCTTGCCACCGCGCACGACGGATCCGCGCGGCACCGGGGCGTCTTTCCCTTGAACGCGGCGCAGTTTCCGCCGCCATGCTTACCGGGTAACCGCGGCACACGTGGCGGCAAGCCGTCAACTCAGAAGCCTCGGAGTGCGGTGGTCCTCTTGTGTTGCGGTCCTCCCTCACCACAGGGCACCGGTGTGTGGTGCGACCCGTGGGCAGCTCACGAGCACCACAGTGTACAAGATTCCTCCCTTTTCTACAGGTTAGACTCTTACTAGGTCCGAGGTGCTGCAAAAATCTTCGAAACTTACGAAAACAAGTAACACGGGTAAATCAGATAAATCTCTCCTGCTTCCCAGCCCCCGGCACAAAGGGGTCGATGGCAAACTTGGATGTGAGCATTTCCTTTCCTAGTGAATCAAACATCCTGCATAGCAACCATCAACTATAGAAGGAAAAATTATACTCACTCCGTCCTGAAATAAGTGACGTGATTCACGTCACTTTTTTTTACGGAACCTCGTCAAGAGGGCAGGGTGCTCCTGCAATTCATTAAGAAGAATAGAATGGTTCCGTTTATAAGGAAAACCGAGCCGAAAACTTCACAATACTTATTCAAGGATCCGCCGCATTGAGACAAAGGGTCCAAAAGCAACGTCTTCAAGGAGGGTACGACGTCCGAAGACACCGCCGTTGCCCGGTCCAGATAAATTGAATCTGATCTTGCGATCGGAGACACTTCAACTGCCGAATGTCCCGATGCTGCACGACGCCGCCTTCAAAAAAAAAAATGACGTCCGTAAACAACATCGTCGTCGGGAAGCCGAAGACTTTCACCCGCAGCCACCAACAACTCACCAAGGACTAAAGGATTATCGCAGCGACCCAGAGAGCTGAGGAAGCCTGACAGGAGGCCCCCACCACCACCACTCCAAGGCGCCGACGGAGCCGCTACACGCCACGGAGCCCGTTGCCCACCGGCCGGAACGCCACAACACACGCCACCAACCACCTCCAGCCACTGTGAAGGCGCGCCCACCACGGATCGGGCGACGCACAGAACAGATCCGGCGCCACTGACCTCGGCGGCGCCGCCCCGGCCACCTCAGCGGCCCACGCCGGCCTACTCCATCCTTCGCGGACCACCCCTGCCAACGCCGCCCCGCGCCCCGCCGGCTGCCCCCAACGGATCTGGGCACGGGACCCCAGATCCCGCGCAGCCCTGCCCCGGCCGGAGCTCGCTGCCTCGCTCCGGAGCACGCCGCCTCGCACCGGAGAAATGCCCTGAAGTGCTGTGTCGCCGCCAGGGAAGGAAGGGAAGCCCCGCCGCCGCCGTCCGCCGTTGAGGGCTTTGCCCGCCGGCATCCTCCGGCGGCGGCGAGGTGGGGGAGACGGGTGAGGCTCGGCAAATATTTCTGTTCCGTGAGATCCTAGGAGAGGAGGTTGCGGAGGACTGGGAGGCACGGATTTCCGTGTCTTGGTCGTCGGCGGCGGCGGGGCCGTTGATGGATGTGTCGGTAATGCTCGACGGCGACCGGCACGAGCTTTTTTTTCTTTTTGGTTGAGAGGACGACCGGTACGAGCTTTTTTTTTTTTGAGAGGACGACCGGTACGAGCTGGTCCGTGACATCGAGGCTTCGGGCAGAAATGTTTACTGGGCCGACTAATACCCCGGTATTGGGCCATAAAACGCCCGTCCAAGCAGTGCCAGGGGTTGGGCCGCTGAAGCTGAGATAAACTCGAGTTCTTATCAGCTTCTAACACTGTCCTGAATATAAGTATCCCAGCCCGGCGTTTCGTTGAAACCGTAAGTGCTAGGACCAGGCGGCGGCGGCGGGTGTACCAGACGGCAGGCTAGCTATCTCAACCCAACAAAACCTAGATCGACGGCGTCTGGCGGCGGGGGAAGACTAGGTGAGTACGCCCTGTTAGATGGAGGTGGTCGGGCAATCCGTGCAGGAGATGGATAGGGAACAAATGGAGGTGGTCGGGCAATCCGCGCAGGAGATGGATGGGGAACCGATGAAGTTCATGGTGCAGTATTCTGGGTTGCAGATTATGAGGGAGATCATCTCCCTATGGAGAGAGCGCATGGTGTTGGTTCGCGCTCTTTCTCGCTCTCGCTGGAGCGCTCGCGGTAGGTCTTCTCGTGGGAGGTTTGTTTGGAGGCCCAAAAAGCAGCACCTGGCCAATCAGGATACGCGGAGGATGAACTCGCAAGTCAGTTCCATCTCCGAGCAGACAGTGTCCGTCCAGAAGGGAATCGATTCGAGCAAGATCAAACCAGCCTTCATAGTCGAATCCATCCCGGAGCAGGTATATTTGCCCTACGGTGCTAGGGACCATGAGGAGGCCTTTGATTTCATCCTACACGAGGCTCAGGTGTTGTGCTACCAGATGCAATCTGTGGCATTGATGCTGAGGGAAAACAGTATTCCCATCTCCTTGAAGAAGATCAACAGTGTGGCGTCCAGATTAATGGAGCTCTCCGTTCATATAAGCTTGACTCAATCCAGTAAATCAGGCGGAAAGACCTGGTCGGAGATGGTGGGTGAGGAGAGGATTTCTTTCGCTGACTACCGGATCTGCTGGGAATCTACATGGGGCAGCAACACTGAACTGTGCGGTGGCTTCGAAGATACAAGTAAACATGCATGCTGCTTATCTCACTCAATTTGTTTACTTAATTTTTTTCCCTCTTATGCTTAGTTTAGTAATTCTTGTTAGATTTCTAACAGTATAAACTTGGTGTTGTTTCTGCAGCCACATTCAGCCCGATGCACTTTACACAGTGCACACCTGGAATACCCCAATTAGCTTCTGTCACCGGGAGCACCTTGCAGATATATACCATCAAAATTGCTGAACCAAATGGCAAGTTAGACTGGCCACTCTATGTGTACGGTGTGGTTGCTGCCAGAGATACTGTGGACAACAACCGCAACCTTTTATTCTGTCGATCAAGGGCTAACTGCCAAATGCTCACTGAAGAAGTATGCCTGCTATTCAAATTTTTCTTCATTTTCCTTTTGTTTTTCTTCTTTCTGCCTGCGATCATGTTGATTAGTTCATTGCTATTAAGTATAATGATGATCATGCTTGTAGGATTCTTTTTTGCGCTTGACTGGCCCGTCTCGTGCAATTTTGGCTGTGGACCCTGTTATCTTTGAAGTTGAACTAAGAATAAAAGATGGAGCAGGTGATAGAGCATTGATCACTGAGCACTACCGTTAGTATGGCCGTCGTCATACAGTTCACATTGGCCGCCGCTCTTGTACAGCAGAGTTAAGCCTTGAGCTACTTGATAATTCGGTCCAAGCCACTATCTTGGGTGTTCGTGTTGTTGATGTAGCGTCGTGGCCTTTTGAACATGGAGGCCGAGTTGCTTGCTATTCACGATCTGCAGAAGTTATGGCCATTGATAGTCAGGGAATTGCAAAGGTTACTGATCCGCGATCTAGGCAAGTTATATTGCTTGATTATAAGGGTAAAGAAATTCCTGTAGGATCAAATGGTTACCTTCATCTGTCGAGGCATGTTGTTTCAGTCAATATACTAGACACTCTGAAAGTTACTGTACAAGCTTACTCACCATCTGGTTGTATTGCTGCCCATGTCTACTTCACTCCCAAACGATGCAACATAAGCCAGGATCTTTGTGTCCTTGGTGATTCTAAGGTGGAGGTTACTGTTGCTTGGTCCCGCCTTGTCCAGAACAAGATGGATGTCTCCACTGAGGCAATTATTGCCCAGACATAGAAGGATGGCACATATTGCCCATGCATGAATGTTATAGACTGGCTTTTTGTTAGAATGCTATTTATATTGAGCAGCTATGTCAGATGTCAAACTGTTTGTGTGTCTGCTCTAGCTTATGTTGACTGTTTGTGTATCAGCTCTAGCTTATGTTGACTGTTTGTGTATCAGCTCAAGTTTAAATTATTCGTGCAGTGACCAACTTATATGTTATGTTGTGTGAAGGATTCTGTTTTAATTAGTGAGTGGTTCTGTTATGCAAAATGTCTAGTATGATATGTTGTGTTATTATTTTCTTCTTTTCTCGCTGTCCACACATTTTTTTTAAGAGCCGTCAACACAGGATAGTAGTCCAAGAGATGCCTATTGACATAACGGAGCGAGTCATGACCCCTGTAATGTGATGAACGGAGAACTGTGGGGGCACGAATCACCCAATGACCTGGAGAGAATATCCTTATGAGGATTTTTGGCGGAAAACAGTGAATGATACAACAGGATAAATTGTTCGATGCATGGAAGGGATGACTTGATGACAACGTTATAAACAAGTATAACATGACGTGTCAAAAAAAAAGTATAACATGTTTAAGCATTTGCTGGGCTATTCATCCTCGATTCAAAGGAAAAGTTAAATCTTGATCACTACTTAAGTTGTTGGAGGTATACATCCCAATAGCAAATTTGATTCATTTCAACTGATGATGCAAAATCTTTCCATGTGATGCTCTCTATTTATTGGCAACACTAGCATGAAAGAATATGATCAACCAAATCACCGACATAGATAGACTTGCACTTGGTATCATTAAGTACACCAAGGCTTGGTGATTGTACCAATGTTCCTTCCTAGTGAAGTTTCATCAAATAGTGTCGTCGCGCGGGGCTCCGACACCGGAGATGCGCGGGCACCCCTTTTATAGGTTCGGCAGTGGACGACGGGGATCGCTTCGGCGATCGCCGGCGAGGCCAATGCAAAGCGTAAGGGTGCAATGGACACGAGAACGTTTTTACTCAGGTTCGGGTCACCTTGCGATGTAAAACCTTACGTCCTGCTTGTCTGAGCTTATATTATCGTAAGACTGTGGGTTTACAAGTTGCCGGCAAAGGGTCCCCTGGTGCTCTCTTTTTGGCTAAGTGCTCCTTACTATTCTGAGCTAATGCTAGTGCTGGACTAACGGTTAGACGCACAGAAAACCGAACCAACCAAAGACTGAACCGAAGATCGAACAGAATGAACCTTTTGACCGTTCGCGGGGGTCCTCCTTATATAGCCAAGGGGATACCACAGGTGCCACGGTGCATGGATTACAAGTGGCGAGCGGGGAGCTTGGGCAGCTCCTCCTCGGTGCGCTGGCATCCATGAAAGAGCGCCAACCCCGTGACAAGGGGTCTAAGGCCTAAAAGTTAGCCCTGGGCAGCCACTGTTTGCCTGACTAGACGGATAACCCCCCTCCTGTCGGCTCATTAAATGTGCCGTGCACTTCACTCCTCGTCCTGGTGATCCTGCACATCGGGCGCCTGCCGTGCACCCACGTGGCGCTGCTGCTCTGCTCGCTCAGCCCCGCCCTCGCGGCAGAATCCTGTGCCTGGGAACGCCTCCTCCCGGCAAGTGCCTTCCCGGGAGGAGCCCAGGCGGGATTTCTCCCCGAAGCCCCGCTAGCCCTGCCGGGTTGGTAGCTTGCCGGGCCGCCTGGGCGCTGCCGCCCGGGGTGCGACCCTCTCGGGAACCAAGCGATGCAACCCACGCGTCGTGCACCGGTGGCACCCCGGGTGCCACCGGTGCGACAGTAGCCCCCGGGCATGGGCCCGCAACACCTGTTCCCGGGCGAACCCTTCCCTGGCCGGTTGCCGGGCTACGCCCCAACCGACGTGTGGGTCTTGACTCGCCTCGGGCCCATGTCTCTTCGCCGTCCCAAGGACCCCGCCGTTACGGACGGAGTAGTGGGTGCGAGATTTTCGTCGTAACCTTCCCCTTAAACTGGGAAGTTAAGGCCACTCTTCGCATTATCCCTTTGAATAGCAATTATCCCAGCGCACCCGTAGGGTGCGGAACCGGCCGTTACCGAACGGCGGTGAAGCGATCCTCCCCCTTACTAGGGTTCGATCTCTGTGCTTATTTGTGCTAGTCCACGGATTGACTCGCTAGCACACACAGTTTCAAGATGTAATACCAAGATACAAATGTCAAATGTACTTTATTACATCGTATCATCCAGAACTTAATTGTACTTACAAAATTGCATGACCTCCTAGGCCAGCATAAGCAAATAATGTTTCAAAACCATGATATCATTGTATCATAAAACTGCAGCAGAAAGGTAGAGCAAATGGGCCTCATCTACTCCCAAAGGAGAGAGCATGTTGGAATGTAAGCACATGACCCAAAGAACATCGACGAACCTCACTCTTCGTCAGATTCACCTGCATTATTCATTGCAGCCACTACGTGGTCAATACATTTGAATGTATTGGCAAGTTCACCTGGAAGTTATAACAGATCCTACCAAGTATATGCAATTGAGGTATAGTGGGGTTCAGGCTTTATGGCGTGGTAGCAAAACATAGTTTATCCTACTACAAATGAATGTTACATTATTGTTAACTAATGGACACGGTATAGAAACACCCATGCTCCTATTAACCTAGAACACATTGAGTAGATACATCAAGTGCCCCTACCCTGTTCAAACCATTTATTTTATTTAAGAAATTGGAATGAGTGACACATTCCTTACAGCCCCCATATCTAGTTGCTCATAATTGTCCGTAACCGGGGACACGGCTAAGTACTTAGTTTGACACGCTCGAGAGGTGGTACACTTTACCCACAAGAAATCGACGTCTTAATCCCTTGCTATCCTCAGGGTAGAGTAGCAACGGCATCGACTACATGAATTTTCAGAACATAATCCCCCAGACCACCTGAGGGACGCGCCCCCACCTACACTGCTACATACCGATGTCACCTCGGATCCGGGTTCATATTTCTTACATCCATCCTGGCAGAGCCCATAATGCCATGTGGTTGTACTAGAAGCTACTAAACAGGAAACTAGTCCAGTTTCTGATACCCCAGGTGGCATTCCTCAGTTGCAACGCAGGCGCTCCCATAGAAATGGTGAGACGACTCATAGAAATGGACCCATAGAAATGGACCTGACGTCGCATACATCTCCACTTCCTCAAAGCAGCCCACCCAGGACGGTTCATTAAAGTTGTTTTTGCCAGGTTTCCAAAATACTTTATAATAAAAGTTTCAAGGTGATTGAGGTTCCCTCCCACGTATACTAACATAGCGTAGCAAATCAACTACTTACGATGGCAATTGGTGGAAGGTAATGGCAAAGGTAGTCCTATCACTAATAGGTCAAGTCATAGCTAGCATAGATACGAATAATATCCCTATCAATGCAAACTACACAACACTAGTGCATAAGTATTTAAAATAGGAATGTAATGGGAAATTATGATCAAAGTGAAACTTGACTTTGTCACAGTAGTTTTGAGTTCAAACACTCGTCACAGTCACAAGGTTCGCTCTCCGAGAAAACTATACGATCAAACAAACATACACGTACATAAACACACAATTCACATCACGACAAAAAAGGATATGCTATGATGCAATGCAAACATGTGACATGATTGATAATTCAGCATATGTAATTAGGGTTTTAAATAAATAGCAAAGGTTAGGTTTAAACCCTAAAATAAGGTTTTATTGACATCAGCCAAATAAATTAATTCAAAATATTTATTTCTCTGTCCCATTGGACAGAGGACAATAAAACAAATTTTTGGGCACTGGTTTCAATTAAAAAGGACCCCTAGATAATTAGTTATGAATTAAAAGGTATAAAACCTTATTCTGTAATTTAAATGTGATTTAAATATTCAAATTTGAAATTGGACAGTTCCAAAAGATTCTACACTTCCTAAGGATTCCAAAAAGGTGTGGATCATCAAATTTGGCCAAACAGATTAAAAGATATGATCATTTGAAGTTACAGGGCTTTTCTGCAAAAGTGCCATTTCTAATTATTCCGGAGGATTAAAATTACATTTTCATTTTTATTTTACCGTGCCACATGTCAGCATCTAATAGGCGCGTACCGGTTCGATTAAATTAAAAGTCCAGGGTCTAATCTGGACCGTTGATCACGATCGGACGGACGAGGGGAGGTCGGGCTCACCTAGGGTTCCGGCGAGGGAGTTCCAGCGGCGGCGCGGTGCGGGCGGCGGTGGCGCGGCTCCTCCGGTGAAGCTGATGGCGCGGGGAGGGGCTGGGTCGACACGGCGCGCCACGGTGATCTCGGTGACGGGGTCGGCGCTCCTCGGGGTCGTCGGGGTGCTCGCCTAGGACAGCGCGGAGACGGCGGCGAGCGGCGGACGGCTCCGGAGCTTCGGCTTGACGACGGCGAGGCGCGTCAGGGGATGCGAGAGAGAGAGAGAGAGAGAGAGAGAGAGAGAGGGGAAGAGAGGGGTATGTGGCCTCGAGGTTTACTCACGGAGCTTGTTGGCGGTGACCAAAACAAGCGGCGGCGCGGGCGAACTCCGGCGAAGAATTGGGCGGCGTAACCCATCCTGGGCCTTTAGCCTGGCCTCTATGTACCCGACAACCACTGCTAGCTTCCAGCACTTAGACGCACCTTTCTCTGCCACTGAGATCCTCGACGCCTTTCACTCGGCGAACCAAAATGCAAGCCCTGGACCGGATGGATTTGGTCCTGGTTTTACAAAAGAGCCTGGTCAATGGTTAAGCCGAAAATTACTGCCTTCATGTCTAGCTTTTATAACCGGACCTCCGATCTCACCAGAATAAACCGAGCCCACATTGCCTTGCTCCCGAAAAAAGACTGTGCTCGAACTCCTGATGCTTTCCGGCCTATCTCACTCCAGAATGGGCCCATGAAAGCGGCGGCCAAACTTCTGACAAATAGATTAAAACCTGTCATCCTAGCACTAGTGGACGGCGACCAATCTGGGTTTATCTCTGGCCGGTGTATCTCCGAAAACTTTGTTTATGCTGCTGATCTTCTAAGCTGCTGCAACAAAAGGAAAATGCCAACTATCGTTCTCAAATTAGATTTTCGCAAGGCCTTTGACTCCGTTTGCTGGGATTCGGTTCTGAAAATTCTCATTCACCGTGGCTATCCACCCAAATGGTGCCACTGGATCCAGGATATTCTACAAACGGGCAAAACTTCGGTTCTCTTGATTGGTGTCCCGGACCTTGGATCACCTGCAAAAATGGCCTCCGGCAGGGAGACCCCCTGTCACCATATCTTTTCATAATTGTGGCAGATTTATTGCAACGTATGATTAAGGCCGAACTAGACTTTGGTTCCATCCGGCATCCGATATGTCAAAACCTACTGGCAGCCGTTCTCCAATATGGGGACGACACACTTATACTTGCACAATCCTCTGTCACTGCTGCCATAAAGATCAAAGAGATCTTAGAAAAAAATTCTGATGCTACCGGGCTAGCAATCAACTACCACAAAACCACGTTTATTCCCATGAATGTTTCTGACGATGATGCTCAACAAATGGCTTCTGTCTTGCAATGCGCTGTAGCATCTTTCCCTCAAGTCTACCTAGGCCTGCCGCTGTCTCCTTACAAAATACACAGCGCTGCCTTTGCGCCTCTAATTGACAAGTGCAGCTCATATTTAGCCGGCTGCGTGCAAAGCTACTCTCCAAAGGTGGGAGGCTAACGCTGGTCCCGGCCGTTCTAAATAGCTTGCCAACTTACTGCATGTCCGCCTTCGATCTCAACTTAATTTCAACCGAAAGACTTGATAAAAAACGCCGTGCTTTTTTCTGGACACAAGACGACACATGTAATGGTTCACAATGTTTGGTGGCTTGGGACTCACTTTCAAAATCAAAAAAATTTGGTGGTCTTGGTGTTAAAGACTTGCAAATTCAAAAAATTTGTTTGCTTTTAAAATTTGCATACAAATACTTGCATGGTGAAAATCTATCTTGGAAAACTTGGCTACAAATGGGTGCTGTGCAGGAGCTAGAAGCTGTCACCACACCACTCACATATCTCAAAAACATCATAGCACAGCACCTTCCACTTCTTCGTCAAATCACCACTGTCACTATAGGGAATGGGAAATCTTGCTTCTTCTGGCTTGATAGGTGGCTGCTACCAGAACCTCTTTCCGTCGCCTTTCCCACACTTTTTTCCCACTGCACTCTACCTTTCTCGCCTGTAAATAATGTAATATGTAATGGACTGGATTTGAGCTTGCGGAATAGACTAACGGCGGGTGCGGAAGATGAACTCGCCAAACTTTGTTCTCTCTTGCAGGACTTAAGCCTACCTGAGGCAGATGACTCGAGAATGCTACTCACTGGGATTCCCTTCTCCACGCGACGTGCTTACCAGCTGCTGTCCTCGGGACAGCATGACCCGGATGCGGCAGCAATTTGGCGTTGCCATGTGCCGGTTAAAGTTAAAATATTTGACTGGCTTCTCTACCATAATCGCCTAAATACACAAAGAAACCTCCTCAAGAAACATATCATCACTAATGATGCTTGTCCTCGCTGCAATCAAGCGCCGGAAACTAAGGAGCACTTCTTCTTCCAATGTCAATCAAGTCAGGCCGTGTGGACTCAGCCGGGACTTCCATCCCCTTCATCGAGTGATGTGCCTTGGACATCCAATCCACCGGACGCTGCTGTCTGTGCACTTCTATGGCCCGCTATGGTATTCACCGTCCTTTGGAAGATTTGGGACTCAAGAAATAGTGTTGTTTTTCGCCATATATTTCTACCACCAATTGTAATAATTAGGAACATCTTAGAAGACTTTACTCTATGGTCTCATCGGCTAAGGAACGCCGATTCAAAGATAGCCGCCACCATATGGCGTGACTATCTATCCTCGCGACTCACGATCCATGTAACCTAGTTCTTTGAGTAATGATATTCAGGTGGGGATTTCTCCCCCCGGTGATCTCTCAAAAAAAACACTTAACAGGCTATCGGGTTGGGTATGGTTTGTCCAACATGGCCTCTTACATGTGGGGCCAGACCGTAAGAAAAACTGTCAGGTGGTCTAACCTTGTTATTTTGGTCTTGTTGTTACAGTGTGACTGAAAACCTGTGGTTTCTCGAACAAATTAGCAAAAACGGGGACTGAGTGAGAAATTTGCCCCAAAAACTGTTGTTCTATAAAATTTACTCATGTTTTTTCACATGTAACTTCGTATGGACAAGATTGGACAAATGATGAAGATACAGGGGTTCCCTTGGAAATATCAAACATGTCAAAAAAGCCGCTCTTTGATAAAATTTCAGGACACTTTTTGCCTCAATAAATGAAAGAGAATTCATCGTTTCTGTATTAAAATCTTACCTAAATTAAGCACGGTTTCCACCTAACTGGCAGAAAATCATAGCCTACAATTCCTGATGTAAGAACTAAGAGCTATACATTGAACAATCAAGCAGAGATGAATACTCCAAAAACAGTTTACTTCATGTTAACCTAGAGACTTGATCTTTTCGGCGATCGGTGGGAATGAACACAGGGAGCTGGTGAGGGCGAGACACAGCAGAGCGTTGGCTCGAACCGCCAGGATCTCTGAAACTTCTTGTTGTAGGATCTGCCATCAGTGGTCCACCAAAGAATATAGACTGTCCAGTGTAGAGAAGATCAGGACGGCCCACACGAGAGCTCGATCCCTGGTTTGGCTGCGCAGACATGAACCGGCCAGCTTCCTGATCCCAGTAAACAGATGACCGAGGAGATCTATCTGTGTTTGGCGCACCAAACCTCCTTGCGTTGTTGGATTCTGAGATGGCTGCTTCATTTACTCCACTTGCTTTGGCTGAGAATGGAGACCTGTTTGCTGATGTCTGATAGATTGGGTTGAAATGCTTCGAGGGATGGTGCTCTGCAATAGGTGTCGGAGTCCGCGAGTTGCTTTGGAAACTGCTGGGTGTCTGGGGATACAGCTCAATGTCATCTCCACTTGCTGCGCTGGGTGGATAAGATGACTTGTACTGGACATTCCTGCCAGATCGAGTGTCTATGTGGTGACTGGTATCAGCACTCATGACACTGCTTCTGCAGCTGAGGTTGTCACTGGAACACCGGTCTGCTTCATATTGGGCACGGCTATTGATCGGCTTCAGTACAGATGAAGAGGCCCTGGCTTTTGCAGCCGCTTTCATTGCCTCGTTTGAATCCAGTTTTGCGAGCTTCCACGCGCTAATGCGAACTTGACGTTTTGCATGTTGTTTGGCTCTTTCGGCTGGGTCCATGCTATCAGGATCAACAGTTGATGGTAAACGCCCAGGACCCAAGTGTGGAATGATTTCATCCTGTGATATGAGAAGACAGGATCAAATATAGGCAGAACAACTTTCCCAAAAAACATAGGAAGATAAGTTGGACTTGAAAATGAAACCGATGATGATAGGCAACACATCACTTGCACAAACAGTCATGATAGAATATCTCAAATAACACTGGAGGTTTCTGATGAAGTTGATTGAAGTGGAAAACATAAATCCTTCATTGAAAAAGAACGATTACACAGCAAATTGATGTGCTTCCAATGATGGAAACAAAAACAATGGACAATTGGCTCTTTGGAAAGTTGATATGACCTAGAAGTGTCACTCGATAGAAGACACACCTGGTCGATGAAGATGCGCGGTGGAGTGCACCATGCACCTTTATAGTGCCGTGCAAACGAGCTTCCACTGAAAGCAGTTGGTGCAGAACTCATTGGAGAAGATGGCAAGCTTTGCTGGTCATCATTGACAGAGAGACCAGGAGGTTCACTCTGAGCCCTCATTGCCACAACATATTCATAAGTTGTTATGCCCTGAAAAAAATGGTGTAACAAAGCAATATCATATTCCATTCACTGAGCAAATGAGGCTAAAACTTGACAAAGGATAAAGTGACCAACCTTCCGGATTAATATCATATGAAAGAAGAACAGCTCCCCCAAGGGCACTGCAGCAAGCATAGAAAGCGCTGTACCCAGGGCCTGAAGTCAGGGATGTATTAAGATTGTATTATTCTAATTATGTGGTCATCATTTGCTTGAACGACAACTAGCTCGCATATCATGATATACACTTCAATACAGTGATCGAATATTATACTCCCTCTGATCCATATTAAGTGTCAAGGATTTAGTATAAAGTTGTACTAACTTTGTACTAAATACCCAACAGTTATTATGGATCGGAGGGAGTAGTAATCATTGCTTGAAGGATAAGTAGCTCAACTTAACAAGTATTGTACTGTACTGCTAGATAGATGTCAGTATACAAATTCACACAGCACGAACCCCTCATGTGTGAAATGATGTGGTTGTGAACAAGAGCAAATGGATCATAAACAGAAAAGGAAGAATCATTGATATCACATTCTTCAGCAATGATACCTCTCATGTCTTTGCAGTGCAAGTGTACAAAGTTGGCATGGCGCTTCTATTTTCAGACAAGAGAGGGCCTCAAATGATCAATAAATTGACCATAAATCGTTCTTTTGGGCCACAAAGCCAAAAAACTATAGTTTCGCTTGTAACAGTGACAGCGTTTTCGTACAACTGCTGCTGCACACAATTAGAAACTCTGTTCTGTCATCATGTAATAAGACTAGTTCAGTTCATACTAAGTTAACTCCATTACCCTACCTCAGCTCGACAGAAATATTACACAAACTACCACTGGTTTGATTCTGCTGTTAGAGTAATGTTGTGGTCTAATTAGATTTGATAATTAGTTTCCATGAAATATGTGTGCCTTGAGTATGAGTCCTATCTAGCTAGCTGTGAGTAGGCTAGGTGTGTTTGGATCCTAATCAGATTAGGAGTTGCTGAGTTTCCAGCGTGTTTGGCTTGCATGCCATGGTATAGCTGAGTCTGTATGGGTATACGAGTACTAGCCTGAGTATACAGTCGAAGGTTGTAACATGGCGAGTCTTGTAAGATTGAGAAAAGGAGAAAGAAAGAAAGAGAGGCACGTCACATGCCTCTGGCCAAATAGTTTTGTGATCCTGTGCGCGGGTGATTTTCTATGTGTCTTGGGGCAAAGCCAACATCTGTAACTTAGGAAGAATACACAATGAAGACGATGGATATTGTAAAAGTAGCCAGGTGAAATCCAATCATCCATATGTACATGAAGTACTCAGCTATATGCCTCAAAACTAGATTAACAAAAGGGTTAACACTTACCACAATGACTGCAAAGGGTGCTCTTGAAAGGCCATAACCCAGCTTTTCCCCTATCTGATCTTCAATGGCTGTTCTATCAGTGAAGCAACGGACAAACACGGCAATACCAACTCCACACTCAACAGCAAGCTGTATGCATTATGAACAATCACAGCAATCACAGTTAGAAACATGAAATGCTTTCAGAACGTCAAATCCACACTCAACATAAGCTTAGATTTCAAAGAATATTAATGTCGACAGATAGAATATCAGCATTCCATGATTTTTCTACATACCCAAGCAAGACTCACAGCCATAAGGCACAAAAACGTCATATAGTTTTTCCTTCCAACACAATTGTTCAGCCACTGCATCAAAAAGATCAAATAAGAGATCAGAAAAGCCACGCAAACAAACTAATGAGCATGAGAAAGAGTAAAAAGACAAAATGAACAGCATGCTTCAACATGATACTTGCCCGACAATGATGGTCGAAACCATCAACACACTTGTCACAGCTTCGACAATGTTTGCTATTCTTGCGCACCTGTATCAATACACAAAGGAAAAGGCATTTCAGTACAGACGATAGCCTAGGATTAACAGCAACTTGTGTAAAAAGAAAGGACACTTGATACACCAAAGAAATAAAAGGAAGCAGACGCTAAATGATGTGCTCATAAACTGTTGAAGTATTAAAATTGAAGAAACACCAAAACAGATAAATAGCAAGGCAGCAGAAGATGTAGATGCCACTGACAATAACAGATCTAATCTCGTAAACAATCTTTTGCTTATTTCCAACTGACCTATTTTCAATAGAAACATGATTATGGAATTATCGCATGCATGCACCCTTCAGTAATCATCCGTGATGTCAGTTTTGTTTACCAGCTACTGCATCCATGTTAATTAGCTAATTTGCTTTGGGTGCAAGCATTTGTAGTGCACCATTTTTCAAAACTACCATGACTATTATACAAAAGGAAAAAATGTGTCCAAACTCTTAATTATGGTATACTCTGATAGAATAGCATTGGAGCTGAGCATAAGTACCTCCGCGTTGCAAAGGGTGCAAAAGAGTGCCTCCTCGCCATAATCTTCTTGTTGGTAAGCTTCATCTTCTTTGCGACAATCATCTTTCATAAAAATAGCACAACAAAACCAACCAGCTCCTAAACATGAGTTATGCGTTTGGATTTCCTCGTTGGCTTGCGATCCTGACTTGCCAGCTTCTTCTTGAGTGTCTATGTTTGCTTTAAACCAAAAGGATATGCCGCATTAGTATAACATATGCATACAACTCAATGAATTAGATAAACTTTAATAGCAATCTCATCAGGTATCAGGACATACCTTCTGATTTGTAGATTAGTGAACCATTGACGGTAATCAGAATGCCAGGATCGGCAGGATCAATAGCAGTACATCTGATGTATAAAATCAGCACCGATAAGGCCTGAAAACAGAAATGGATACCAAGCACTTATCAACCAAAATATAATCCAGGATCCGATCCATGCATGGGAAGGCGTAAAGTGGAACCTTACCAGGAAACTATAAACACCGATTGCGATATACTGGTACAAGTCCTTCCCAAGAAATGGAGACAAGAAAGCATAGAATGCTATACACAGCAAGAAGAACACCGTTATAGCAACCACCTGCAAAAAAAAGATTACCATACTCTTGATTTGATAGAGGTAAGAACAAATAGCTTGAAGTGACACCAGCATAGGAGGAGGAAGTGCAAAATCCAACTAAGATGTCAGACATTTAGAAGAAAAACCAAGACCAAAACCCCAATAAAAAGCTGAAAACAAACCAAGGACACCTAACCAAGAGTATTTGCATAAACAATGAGCATTTCGTGTGCTTAAACTGTCAAATTTATAAGTGGGAAACTTAAATTTGTACACAACATAACCGTGGTTGCTCAGGAGTTATAGATTTCTTGTGAAGGACGAGATCACCGATAATACCCTTTCCCAATTTGCTTGATCTTTTGAACTAATCTTAAATGGTAGATAAGACAATCAGATGAAGGTATGCAGGATGAAATTGTCCAACAGAATTTTCTTCAGTAAAGAAATATCCAATAGTTAGTTATGAAAAATACTCACTAAATTCAATACACAAAGCCCTTATTAGTTATTACAGCTCATGCTTTTAAAATCCTAGGTCACTTCTTTCTGATCTGCTGTGTTTAGCCAGGATATATATCAGCTGGGATGCTGCATGGACACAAGCAAGCTATAATTATGCATTGAATCCAGGAAAATTCTGGCAGTAAGATGCACTCAACAGAGCTAGAAAAGCTAAAAAGCCTGGGAACTAAACCTACAAATTATATTTTCTTGAATAAATGTAACTGAGTTTACATGATACTCAAATTTACATTGAGATTATTATTTTCTTGAATAAATGTAACTGACTTTAAGGCATCCTATTGCATAATTAAGGCAGGGACCAGCAAGAAAAAAAAATTAGAGGATTTTTACAAACAACTTGCAGATGTTGTTTTGTGGGCGAGTTGTAATGGTTTCACCTGGTTTCTGCTACAATTCCATTTGGACTCCAGTTCGACGGGAAAAAACATTAAGTCAAAAGACGTAACGGGGTAGAGCTTTTATCTACCGAATTATCGCGTATTTGCATCATCACAAAAGAGCGCCAGGACAAGATCCATGCATAAGGGACCAACGGGAAAGCAACAAAAAGTAGCACTTTTACCGGCTGGAAAGAAATGCCATATCGAGCAGAAACATACTCCATAGCGCACGAGATCAGAACAAAGAGTCACAGAAAATTAAGTTAGCATGGCATCAAGAGAAAGTAGTAAGAAAATCAAACCCATGTACTACCTCACTTCAGAGCAGCAGAAAATGGCAACGTACTAATCGCCAATTAAACAGTACACACAGTGCGAGGTTGCGCAGAAGCACCCAAAAAATTGCAGGTAAAAGTAGCCCATCACATCAGACACGCATAATTACGAAATAAGGATAAGAGTGGAGACAAAAGGTGAGGGAACACGTCCAGCGTCGCACGGACATAGCACCAGGAGAATTTTCAAACGCCACAACGGCACAACCACATGCACAGGGCTCATGGAAGCACCGAACGGAAAAATTCCGGGTCCTGCGGTAAAACGAACAGAAGGCAGTGGAGACTGGAGAGATCCGAGGCCACATTGCGAGTCCAAGCACATAGGGACACAAGGGGAAGGACGAACGCCAAACGGACCTGCAGGGTGTGGGCGGGCAGCTGCCACCCGTGACGCCGCGCCATGGAGGCGCTGCGCAGCCGCGTCTGCGGAGGGGATCAGCGACGCGGCGGCTGCATTGGGGGCGCCAGATCCCGAGTCGCCGCGGAGTAAATCCTAGCTGTCCCGTACGGTACGGCTCCTTCCTCTCGGCGCGTGTGTGCCTGCGCCGGGAGAGAGAGAGGAGGGCGTGGTGAAGTGGTGGGGAGTCGTTGGATGGGTGGCAATGGTGGTTGGGTTTTTACTGGAGACGGCGGTCTCGGATTCTCTTCTCGTTGGGCTGTCCTCTGCCCTGCTCGCCGTATGGTGCGTGGACTGCGTGGAGTGAAGAACCCTTTTTTTTTTTAACGACCCGAGAAACCCTTTTTTTTTCTTTCCTTTGTGACGACTTTTTTACTCGAGAAGACTGTTTCACTGAGTAGCGGGTCAGTCGGTAACTCTGGTAATACTCCCTTTTTGTTTACGCGGGTGTATTTAGGTCATTGATTTTCATGCCATACAAAATGTATTATTTGAGACTATACAGTGATATTGCTAACTTTCATTCATGGCATATAACTCGTATTTTAGTCAAATCGATTAACGTAAATAAATATATATATGCGTGGCTTAAAAACCGAAAAGGAAGGAGTAGTGTTATAACGACGCAACGAAAATAAAATGCACATTTTTTTTAGACGAAGAGGATACTATCTACGTTTCTAAGGTTCAGCTTGGCATTGCTGAACTGTGCTGCGCTGAATTTATTTTATAATCTGCTGTAAAAAAATACATACGAAAGTAAGAAAAAATTGATTAGCGAAACACAAAAATAATGAAAAACGGATGAGAAAAACAAGCTTATGATAATCCACCGTAACGATAGACGGAACCTCCTACATGCTGCCAGGGGCACTCTGCAAGGTCTTCAGGCTCACAGCGTAGTCATGCCTACATCTCGACATGCCGGTAGATCTCAAGTTCTCAATTCATTCATTATTTTCCCTGATGCCCGATGGCATCTTGCTGATTGCAAAGATTGTTTCTTGGCTCTGCACAGTCAAAAGGAGGGGACACTGATCGGTCCTGGGAATCTGCATTACAGTATACTACTCCACATAGTCCATCAAGAAAGGATTAGATTACAGTTTTCCCATGACCTTTTCACCTAAAGCCACGGAGGTCAGACAACGGAGAGACCAAACGGAAGAAGAAGCAGAAACTGGAAATATTCTACTGCTCCCATCCATCGTGGACCTTTGTTTCCGTGCTGTCGCCTAGCGAACACACATGGAGGAGGTTGGGATTCGCAGAGCGCCTGAGACGACGCGATGATGGTATAATAATGCCGGTGCCACCGTACCAAATGTCACACGTCTGCCACGACAAAATGCACGTACACACACAACAAGAAGTCTACCGTGCAGTTATAATACTACGTCCGTGTAACGATACCAGACGTATTAGTTTTCTTTTGACCAATAGTTTGACCACAAATTACTCTATTAATATATAATTATGTGACATAGGTTCATATTCATTATATTGATATTTGCTTATGGTTATTATTTTAATTACATTAGTCACATATTCATGAAGTAATTTGTGATCAAAGATTTGATCAACCGAATCCTAATATGACCCGTTGGAGGGAGGAATTACATGACATATGGAAATTATTGCCGATCCGACGTCAATCAACCAGGTGACATGTATGTGCTGCCAGTTTCCTGTACACCTGCTCCATTATTATCGTCTGGTGTTGGCGTCGAACAAAACAAGAGGAGAATATTTGCTGCATAAACTAGTGGCGTGCACATGTGAACGGCGCCTTCGGTCGCTTTCGCCCTGAACAAAAATGCAAGAGATAAGGCCACTCAGATGAAGCTGGAATGTGACGCATCCTAAAACAACCCGACATGGGGATTTTGTCCTTATTTAGGCCGTTTTATATAGGTCCAGACGAGTATTTAGGTTCGGTTATTGTGTTATTTAAGTATTTCGGTTGCACGTTCTCGGTTCGCATTATTTGCTTATTTAGTTTTTTTTTCAATTTTCACAGGAAATTATCAAATGAGTTCAGAGCATCACTGCCAGTAAGTCATAGTATTTCGTTGTGCCACGGTATCTTGGCCTTTCTTCTGTCATTTATGGATCGATGTCCAACGAAACGTGTCGTGCAGATACAATAATTATCGAGTCATGATGCATGAATGTATTTGCTATTCTCTGGCCAATCGTCCAGCTAGCTAGAACAGTATAGCACGGACCAGTAGTGGTAAGTACCAAGTATAAACGTCGTTATAACTAGCCTGTGGACAGCTCACGGTCACTCTGTCACTAGCAAGCTGAACGGGTGACCCATTCGTAAAGAAGGCGTTGCTCAAGTAGCCAGTCGGTGGGTAGCTAGCGTTGCTGAAGCAAAAATGCTTTAGTGTCATTCTCATATCCTGGACCCAACAACATCATTCATCGAATATGCCCGCTCCAAAGATTAGTGAATTTAGCGCGCTAGCATAAGGTTACGCTATATATAAAAAGAAATATCAAAATGAGTTTATTTTGTTGAAACTTTTGTGAAGGAATAATGTATTGACCTTTCGTTCTCTGCACCAACATATGATGCACGATCCTATGTGTTCTGGTCGTGTTTTTTTGTCTGTAAACTATTAACCGTGTTTTGTGAGCCTGTAGATCATGTCGATCCTCATCATAGCTGGGTGTCATTCTCATACCTAACCTACCATCATGGCATCATTGCTGTTATGAGAAGCGGTTGAGTTCATTCATACCGTAATCGAATACAGCCACGTCAACAGGCCGAACTGATGCAATTTTTATTTTTACCGGTTATAAACTGTCTTTTCCCTGCAGGAAATGAGCCCATGAGCTTTAACTGGGCCAACGGCAGTCAAGGACCACCGCGAAGGGGGCAAAGCCAGCCCGCGGAAGGCCGGGGTTCCGAACAGCCACTGCTTGCCGCATGGAGGAAACGGAAACATGCATCTCCGGCAGGCGTCTGGAAGCAGGCAGAAAGCCACAACCAAATTGCTATATCAGCTACTCTGCTACACTGAGTATCCATGCAGAAGAGCGCAAAAGTTACAAAGCCACGCCCGTGGGGGTGCTCGATTGCTGCCCCATGCGCACCACAGCATACATATCTCTAC
The DNA here is from genome assembly GCF_000005505.3 of Brachypodium distachyon. Taxonomy (NCBI): domain Eukaryota; kingdom Viridiplantae; phylum Streptophyta; class Magnoliopsida; order Poales; family Poaceae; genus Brachypodium; species Brachypodium distachyon. Next base: position 22,730,085 of record NC_016135.3, read on the forward strand.
AATTCTGTGGCACACAAGGACAGAAAATAGCGCGCTAATTAAGTATACTACGTAGTCTACGTATGACTGACTGACTGCCCGTGCATCGCATCCAGATGATGAATACTACGATCTAGTTAATCGGCAGCAAAAGAAAACCTGTAAATTAAGGCTGGCTTTTGCCCAATGCCCAGCCTCTAGCACGACGCGCTAGTGCCGACGCTGTTACTCGACGTTGCGCTGCCGCCGCTCACATAGTGATCCTCCCCTCCTGCCAGCGCCGCCGCCTTGTTTTTGGCCGTTCTCCTGGTGTCGATTTCCCGTCGGTCGGCGAAGGACAGGAAGGCCTGGAGCTTGCTGCGGCCGGAGCTACCGCCGTCGGTGGGCAGAGCGGCCCGCTCCGAGGAGACGGCGGAGGAGGACGAGGAGGAGTGCTCGTAGAACTTCCTGACGAGGATGCCGGCGTGTATAGCGAGGGCGATGAGGCACGCCACGCCGCAGATGAAGAACAGGCCGGAGAAGCTGTACACCTGCAGCTGCTCCGACTCCAGATCCAGGTCCACCTCCTTGGACTGGGACATGGACGTCACGTCGCTCGCCAGCCACTTGTCGTGGATCCGCTGGAGGTCGCCGTTCTCGGACAGCGCCAGGATGGACGTCGACAGGTCCACGGCCAGCGGCGAGTCCCTTGGGAACGCCTGACATGACAATGCCCATTTCAGTTGTGGATAGTAATTTCGTCAGAAGAAGAATATGTAGGCATTTGACTGAGTTGGACAATTGAGTTGCGAGATTCGATGGCCAAGTGGGAAGAAAGAAACTCACGAAGCCCCAGCCGCTTTTGGTGAACTCCGAGCCCACAACTGCGAATTTGGAGTGCTGAGTCAGGAAGAGCTCTACGTACGGGCGCTCGTCCACGATGGCCGCGACGCCTCCTTTGCTGGGGCCAAGTTCAAGCGCCTGCTTATACTCCTCTGGAGAACCGAGCGCTCTCAGCCTTGAGCTTGGGACGCCGAGCTCGCGCATAAGGTAATTTTCCGCGAAGGAGCCGACTTGAAACCCGATGGGATCGTCGCTGGCGACCAAGCTATCGATCCCCGTGACCGGAGATGAGAGCTGCTGCACGGTGAGTATGGAAGTCAGGCTGGCAGTGTAGCTGGACTGGACGATCAGAACCACAAAGAGCCATATGATGATCACGAAGCGGCCGAGGGTGCCTCTCGTGTCCTCTCCTGTAAAATAAAAGATGCACGTTCACTTCACCATGAGTGTTAGGCAGGGAAGATAGTTCCATCTTCATTAATATGTGGGAAGGTTAAGGGCTGCCTTTCACTCACTGTGGGCGAAGAACAGAGTTGAGAAACTGAACCTGCAAATGCAAAATGAAAACAATATGTAAGCAATATCATGCAACACAACCCATGCATCGTAAATCATAAGAGCTAAGAAACTTGATCATGTCGATTTTTTTGCGTAATGTTCATGAGACTACTATACCGGGTACAGAAGTAGATCTTCCTAACTGTCTGTTAAAATAGAACTCAGCCCCACCCTACGCCCAGGTTTGGAAATAAGTCTCATCCCGGAACTCAAATCTACAACATATGTGTTTTAGAATGACAAATGACACTAGCACGGAATTATATAGCTACAGACACTAGAGTTTGTGTCAGCAAAATGAGCCAATATGACAATCAGCAAAAATTGGCTCTAATATACGAGTGAGATCTTACCAGAATACAGTAATGATTTGTTTCGCTGGAGGTCCACGGAAATCATCATTGATTCTGTGCTCAAGCATCCAAACCACGGTTCCTATGATAAGAAAAAACAGTCCTGTGACGCACCACATTGAGATTGTGAATGGCTGCAAAAAGGCCCATCCACTCGAGCTATGCCTCTTAACAGAGGTCAGTACCATAAGCCCTGACTCAACATATGGCTGCGTGAAGTCAACAACCCTTGTCCGATTTGTGACGATAGTAATATCACCTATCGCAGCATCAAAGTCCTAGCCATCAAAGGATTGTTAGAACTGAACGTATACAATATACATCATCTATAAATGGTGTAAATTTAAGAAACTGAACTTACATTTGTTAGAATTTTATTGATAAGCTCGGCATAGCTTGGATTTTCACTACCATTGCCAAACGGAATAAATTTATACGGAACTGGATATTGTAACAAGTTTATTGCAGCAACAAACACATCAACACAGAGTCCACGCACCATTTCAGTTTTCTCAGCTGATACAAACTGACGGTAACTTGCCCTATTGGGAACTCCAATTCTGATCTCATTTCCATTGTTAGGAAACACCCATCCCCGAGGCCTTGTTGTAGTCTCACCGGGCCAGATTGCAGGGTAGAGTTTCTTATTTTCCCTACTATGATTAGCTGGTTTCAGGTAAAGAGTCTCAGGAGTCGCAGTGGACAGGCCAGAATAATTAGACCAGTAACCAATTATCCGCAAACCAGACCCTACTATGTTAACAATGTCATATGAAGGACGGATAAGATTACCATCTGAATCAAATTTGACATGGCCAGTTGCACCCGTGAAATTTACTTGGCGGATTCTTTCTAGTAACAGCCTTCCCCCATCGAAGACAGTCATTGCTTCCAATTGCAAACCCCCTCCCACAACTTCATGTAGCTTTGGGTCGATAGAGAAAGAAATGTTTCCGCCTCTAGTGAAAAATGCATCCAGCGCGTGAGCAATGATCCAGACAGTATCATAAGCATACAAGCCATAGGAATTAATCAAGAACCTTCTGTCAACATTATCCCTCTTCATCAGTGTACTCCATTTTGAAGCTAGCATACTCTTTCTTCTCGTATTTTCTGTGTGCTGGCGTAATGTGAGAACACCCTGCATTGTGCTCAGTAATCCAATGTCGAGGTGTTGTGACGAATCAAGGAATGAACCGAGCCAATCTGTTGCAATCCACACATATCCACTGGATGTCATGCCGAGATTGCGTGCTAATGAGAAAACTGTAAGTCCAATATCAGGATTTGCATGTAGAATGATGACTCGAGACTCCATCATTGCAACCTTGACCAGCAAATCAACTATTTCACTCTTTCTTGCTCCTGGCCTAATTGCAGCTTTATACAAGATCTTTGATCGCCTCTTCGCAAGCTCATCACCCAAAGAGGATATGCCGCTCCTTCCATAATCATCATCGATAAATATAGCTGTTACTTGCTTCCACCCATAATAGTCGACTAAGTCAGCAACAGAAGCCATTTGAAAATGATCACTATGGGTTGTCCTCACAAAGAAAGGAAATTGAAGTGAGGAGAGAGTTGGATCAGTTGCAGCAAATGACATCATAGGCACTTGGAGTTCATTTGCAACATGAGAAATAATGTGTGCAAGGACAGAAGATTGAGGGCCGACGATGGCAACTGTATCTTTCTCCATGAATTGCAAGGCTGAACAATGGAAAGAAGAAATTCATTATGCATTATACCATGAGGATGACACTTGTCACAACATAAATCTGCATGATTTGGTGGCAGAATCAAACATGGAAGAAGTACCTTGGACAATGCCAACAAAGCCACTGCAGTTGGAATCTTGCATCTGAACAACCAGCTTTGTGCCTGGAAGGATGCTCGGGTCATCGTTGATGTCATTGACAGCAGCAGAAATGGCAACCTTGGCAACTCTCCCTATTGTGGAATTGAATGTGAACAGAGCTCCAATACTCACTTCATCGGGTCTTGCAGAGACATTCTTGCTGAGTGCATAGGAACACAGACAACAAAAGATGCCCCAAAAGTGGAGAGTGACCTCCATGGTGAGCCTAGAATGCCGAGGTGTTCTTTAGGAGTTCATCCTTCAGCTCATCAATTGACAGGCTGAAATAATCAAAACAGAATTTCCTGATGATGCCTGTTAAGCAGATATGCTTCCTGATGCTGCCTGTTAAGCAGATATGTTGACTACATAACTCGACAAATTATTGGAGTCATGAATTGAAAAAACATGGCCAGTTCTATAGCCTAGGATCAGAAAGTGAAGGAAACAGATGGGGTTAAGTGATGTGTCTATAGGAATTGGGGCTCAACAGAACAGAATTGGACACTTCTTGATAAGAAACACTGGGAAGACATCATCAAAACATAAATCAGCAAATGCTATCGTCCCTGACTTAAGAAATTAAGACCCCTCACCTTAAGATATGCTTGTCCAACTAATAAATGAAAGAAAGGAAACAGAAAACGAGATGCGGAGATGAACTCAACAGCTGATTCTCCCTATGAGCTCGAGGGGCAAGATCTTCTACGAAGTCGACATGGAATTAAACAATTGGGTGCATCCAAAAGCGTGGTACATGCAGAATAAACAAATAATTGACCTCCTGAACCTCTTTCTTCTCTCTTTTGCTTTATGAGAATCCAGGCACAGTTCCTCTTACCGTTGGGCCTGAAGAAGCTTTAGTCGGCAGTTGCTTCTACTCGGATGACACAAGAAAGGTGTGAGGTGCCGTAGCCCGTGTGAACAACAGCTATTCCGGTTACCCTGTGCAGCCTCACCAAATGTGACGCCACCACAGGTTGCTGTTCCTGAGGTCCATTCACCTCAATTCGAGTAGCCATGTCCGTCCAGATATCATCGTCTTGGAGCCCGGATGCTAACGACCGTCTAGTCTGTTAAGACAGCTCGCTACTTGGTGTGCCTGGCTGTATCACATTTCCAGCACGTTCTGAGCACAAAATGCAAACTTATTTTGCAGAAAACATTCAGGTCCTCATGTCAAACATGTGGTTGGAAACTGGAAGGGGAGCGAACTCGGATACATCTACAATTTAGTACACATCGCTTACACACGTGAATATCTGATACCAAGACCATACAGCTGTTGGGAGTTTTGCGTACCTGTCGTGAATCTCAGCTGGACGACTTCCTCCACAACGACCCCACTTCCATACAGCGCATTCTAAGCAAAGATAACTAACTGGGATACTACTGGTACCCGAGGATATGCTGCCTGATAGTTTGGATGGACTAGATAGTTTGGCAATCCCAATCCACATATCATACCTGGAAAGGTCGGCAGCAACAACAGCGTCTGTTCAGGGACCCTGCAGTAAACAACACAAGCTGTTACTGTCACCGAGAACGATGTTGGGCCTGACATCACATCAGCAAAAAAGATATTTAGTTGTTATTCGCAACATACTCGTTAAATCTCACCCTCTTTCTAGTCATGTGGGCCCGGTCCAGATCCACGCACATGGGCATACCTTCCTGCGAGAAAGACATCCTTCTCATGTGAAGACAAGCCGGTATGTTGAACGCATACAAAGTTAGATTAATGGACCGGTTAAGGGCTTTTGAAGACGACAAACATCTCAATGTGCAGAACCAGCGACATGTCGACCAAAAGCCGTAAGTACAGTTGAACAGACGAAGCATATCATTTCTGTAGCTTCAAAAGAGAAACTGATTGTTTTCAGTAGAAACCAATATCCGATAATGTTTGATGCAGCAATTAGCAATGAAAAAAAAGAAGTAAACTCCAACCTATATCCAGTCATATAGCCCACCATCAGTCAAACAACGTGGGACGTGGCTATGGTAATCTAATCTGTCACCTCAGGAGAATTATTGTTGGTAAGATAGGCCCACAGACATAGATTTAAATGTTGTTCACCATTTGTACTCTTAAGCTGAAACGGTATTTGCTATACAGAAATATTTGGCACGAAGTCCTCGCATAGTTTAATACTCTACTACTTTAAACTGAAAAAACAAAAAAAAACTGAAAAAACATGTTACAACACTTGCTTCTTGACATAGTACATCCCAACATCTTAAAAAACGAAATGGAAATAAAAAGGCGGGACCAGATGACAGCCAAATGACCCCCACCTCTTTAACAGTACAACAACTTGGAGCAAAATGTTACACTCTGTCTGGTCCTACTCAGGTCTCCACACGTGACCTTTTGGCAGGTGACCCCTTACTAGTCTCTACCGTGCGGCTCTCATTTCCTTCTAAACTAGCTTGTGCAACGACATTCGATTGGTACCCAAAGGTCCATCCAGGAAAATCTGACTCTTGAAATAAAGAACTTGGTGTAGTTCGGTAGAATGCAAGTGGAACTTGTTTTATCCGCCGCCGCACCTACAATTCAAATTCAAGATTGGTAAATTTTAGAGTTTCTAATGGTGGTTAATAATAAGCACTCAAATGGCAGCGGATAGGACGTTCGCCAAGGGCTGAGCTTGAACACTAAAAAAGAGGAAGAGGATCACGAGCTGGTTTTGCCAGAACTGAATCAAACTAAAGGAAATACCAGGTAAACAGGCCACATGAATACATAAACCAGAGGGTAGAATCTAGTGAAAGGCACGGTGAAGAACTACCTCACCTAAAAAATGTATACTGCTACAGATACATATGTCATGCATAAGCAGAAAGCAGCACGGGGGCGCGGAAGAGGAGGGTTGATGTGAGAGGTAAGGGTGCAGACATACCTCATCTTGGAAAACTGTTGCATAGGAGCCTGAACTAAAATCTGTTATTTTCATCTCAGTAGTTTTGGCCCGAACTGTGAGATCATTTTCAAGTGAAGCAACAAATCTGGCAGCAATACATAGAATGAGATAAAATTCAAGCAAGAAAAGGAAGGGCCATTGGAAAAGGACAATATGTTGTATTCATGTTAGATGTTACCTAGAAACCGCAGGAGTGTAGTGATGGCGCAGAGTGTCTATTTCCCACAAAGAACTTCCTGTGGTGCATAAAAGAAAAGATGAATACATGATAGGCAAGATATCATTCACAACTATACAGTGACTAGGTTAGAATTTGCCCATAAAGATGAAATCATGCTTGCATCTGGACTTGCAATGACCTCCAGCAACTCATTACTAAAGTTGCTTGAAGATGTAATTTAGAAGAACAGGCAAGTGAAATCAGTGTCATTGTCTCAGGCACTTTATGTAATTCACGCGGACTTATTTCCACCTAGTTCGGTCCACTACAGTTTCTGTAGCAATCAAATAACAGTAGTTAGTGGTCTGTTCATTTAAGTTCCACCGGTGAAGAGAGGAGTTGATTCATCCAAGGTTCTTACTGATAAAATGCTAAGTTTACCATTTCCTCCCTAAGTACCATATCAAAGACAACAAAATCTTATGACAACCTGGATAACATAAAATAATCTCTCTACAGATAACCAAGTACTACCCTAACTTAAGGTGTAAAGTCAAAATATAGGTTAGATCATTTGATACAACAAAGAACTCGAAATAATATTTAGCCCCGGAAAATAACAAACTAGCAAACTACATAATCATCAAAATTGAGTATACTTTTTCGAGATATATGTGCTATTATTAGTTTCGTTGATATGGTGTAATTGTTTCCTGCTCCAGATTTCCTCATCATATTTAACTCCTCTGTCTGCCATCAAGCCAGTTATCTTGAAACATATGCTTTGGGATGAACAAATAAAGAAGGTTGTTCTGTTCTGTGGAGGCTGGACTCAGCAGCCGACACAGGCCAGCCATACAGCCACCCATAAGTCGTATTGGATTCGATTAGTCAAGACTAGCCAATCCAAGATCCAGTATCTAACTATATATTCCCTAGGCCAATCAGGGCTACCCGCTTTCTGTTTTTAAACACAAGCTGCACCCAGGTAGGACTTGATCTTTCTTTTTAACACCAATTATACTTGGTTAGGACTTGTATAAATAAATTTGAGCCAGGTACTAAAAAAACCATAGGATGCCATCCATGAAATCAAGCAACTAGGAGAAGATTTTCCCTTTTGTAAACTGCATCCACACACCACCCATCTCTTACGAAACCATCACACCGATAAAACATCCAATCCAATTTGCAAGACCATAACAGCTGTTCGCCTTTTTTGTCTTACTGTCATAGAACATATTGAGGATTGCAAGAAAAAGAAGTGAGAAGACGATGTATTTTCAGCATGATTAGATACTTACGCATTGCCCCAGACTTTTCAGGGTCTGTCTCTTCATTGTTAAAAGGATCAGCACCAATCTTCTTAGGTTGACTAGCTTCTCCACTCATATTGGTATCATCCTGAGCAATTTCCTGAAGAGATTCCAAGGCACTGGAATTAGCTTATGGACCAACACTGAAATAAAATAAATAAAAATACTCTCGCACAACACAAGATAAAAATGTGAGCACAAGCATGAATGACACGAATATGTTAACATGTGGTTCATTGGCTGCACACAGATGTATACACACTGGAATCAATTAAGAGCTCCTGCATGCGGACTAAAAGGTTTAAACAAGAAACGTACCCGATGAACCAAAAAATTAATTGAGGGGTGTCTCCGCAGCAGATTATGAATTAAAGCAATGATGATAAGAGCTCCAGCTGGTGGTACTGAAAGAGTGAGTCTACTCAATCTTTTTGCAAATGAAGCGGCAAGATATGCAGGAACATATGAAGATTTCAGACACGCGTCAAGAAGCTGAAAGAAAACAAGTAAATCATAAAGCCGTAAATAGATGGTAATTAAAAACTTGCAAGGGGGAGAAACCCCCTCAGCATAGTCCTAAGAAGCGCAAGCAACGAGAAAAGCAGGTTTATTCAATTCGTGAAATAACAATTGAGGTTAAGGATAAGGTTCGAACCCCTCAAAGGCATGGTGGTGATCTACTGCACACCTACCACTGGGCTATTAATTATCCACACACCTTAGCTTAAACAGATAACAATAGCTGGACATTCTATAATCACCCTCGTTCTTCTTCTAATACAAAATGCACGTGTCTAAACGCATGCTCGAGAAAAACACTCCTCGGTTCACGTGGATACAAAGAACCTCGAGATGTATTCATGTTGGGCAGGCTGCAGGCATCATTGCTAACTAACTAACTAACAAGTCTAATCTAACATTACTTTCTCAACAGCATGGTTTCACAACATGTAAAGGTCTGCATGGCTCCACAGCCACTTGTAAGACCATGATGGAAAATATTGGATGTGAAGTGAACCACAATTGAACAACCGACAGTCTTTTTGAAACCCCTTTAATTCACAGAAGTTGTTGCATTGTAAAGATTGGCAATATTACATTCATAAGGCAACCTAATATTTCATATTTATTAAGAGCTAACTTACTTGCAAGAACACTGACCGATGTTTTGCCATGAAAACAGCAGGAGTCAGTAATGCATAGAGCTTTTCATAGAATTTTGGATACTCCAGACTATGTTGTGTCATAAGGATGAAAATACCACTTAAAGCCATCACACTGATAACACCACCAATGTCATATGATCTAGTCAAGAAATCACTTCAACAGGAAAAACATCAAGGTGTCAGGTCTCTGAGTGATGTCAAACAAAGTACAAATATGAACAAAATGGACATAAAGATCCTACCACAAGATGGCTGGGTTTGACAATGAAGGAATTACATTCTGATGAATTGTAGCAAGGACCTGCAAATTACAAAACATAACTCAAGGTAGAAAACTACGATCAGCCATTAAAGCATTCACGAAAGAACGCATTATTGCTGCAAAGAAAACCTAGTGTAAACTCAGAATACCAACAGCAAACGACAAATCATTTCCATCAACCTAAGTGGTTAGGTAATTCATGTATTATATAATAAATTCCACTTGCACGGCAGACTGGAAGAAAACTTGGTCCATAGTTTGAAAATAAAAGGCAAGGTTTAAATTCAACAGTATCAATTTGTTCTTGGAAGGGTGTTCAAAATGAGATGCAACACATATAACCATTCAAGGACAGTTGAATAGGAAGCAAATGTACAAATTCGCAGGATTATTAAAATAATGACAAATAGAAACATTGCGTAATACTGTTATGGCTTCCAGAACAAGAGCTGCATATTTACCTCCTTGTAGACATCAAGCGGAAGTGGTTGCTTGAGAAAGGCTAGCCATGCTTTGGTGAACTTCACTTTTAGCTTTTTGTTTATATTTGTAGCAGAGGAGCCCTACAAAATTTCAAACTTTAGTCGCTAGAACTGCCAGTGTATTTTACTTCATAAAGTATATGAGGTACCTCAGGGAAGCCCTTCTCTCCCTTTGAAGAAAGGCCTTCACAAACACACATAAAAAGAGTCAGAATGAAAAACAATATTGCAGTAATCCCACCTTGGTGCATGCATGAAGAAGAGTAGCACACACCAACAATACAGAAAAAACGAGTTGAAAAGAATGCAGATGCTAATGAAGACTATAGGGAGTTCAACCTACAGGATTAGTCGGAAAATACTCACCAACAGTACTCCACATATCAAACTTCGATTCCTTCTGAAAATCCAATGTAGGAATGTGCACCAGAATATTGTATATATTGCGTATACAAACAACAACCCTGTTAAACCAATCAGGAAAAATGAACGAGAAATGGAACCAAAAATTATTGTGACCTAAATAATTCACCAGAGGTCATCAGATGCAATTTTGCAGATGACTTTCAGGGCTAAAAGCTACAAAATCGTTCATGTGCCATATTACAAGCTAATCACATAAATGCAAGCATGACATAAGAAAGACGAACACATCAACATACCCTATGTTCATAACATCTCATTTGTCTATACTCAAGGTGTTGGTGCTGAAGCCTCAAAGATATAAAATACAACTATGAAGTATGAACATGACTTTCTGGTTTCGCTTGTTTTTTAGAAGCAAGCATGCTCAGTATCGGGTGAGCAGTAACACATGTGTAACATAAGAGTAGATATGGTGCAAAATAGCACATTTCTTCAATCTTACATACAAAAATTAGGGAAAATGGTAGAAAATTGTATTAGAACTCCCTAAATAGTAAGCACTTCCACCCTCTTGACCTGTTTTTCTGAGCAAGGCTTCACTAAACTTGTCTCTGTTTCTCATATAGCTCACTTTTACCATGCCAATATCCACCTAACAGAATCCGTTAGTCTAATGGTTAACAGCTGCTCTGTGAGATCAGAAACGGAGACAGGCTTAGGGAAGGTGGCGATAGTTTAGGGAGTTCTGATTTGATTTCCTATACATCTGTAGTCTGGTACTAGATTTTGGCAGGTCAAGTTTCCATTGCATAGGAAAATGATTCCACCACAAAAAAATCTTACGTGGAAACAATTCAAAAATTAGTGCTTCCATGGTACAATTTTTGTGTTGCGTATGCAGAAAAACAAAGTTGTGATAGTTCACATTTCAATATAGTATGCCCCCTACATCCAAAGAAAAGGTCATACAATCATAGTTGGTTCACGAAGTTGCATTCACAAGCTTAAATTGATGCTCAGGATTTAAGGCATATTTGCATACAAAATATGAAGTATACCTGTCTTCAGACCCGTCATCCCCATTCTGAGAGCCATCTTTATTAGAGCCTGATTAGAACAAATTCCAACAAAAGTAAAGTAACCACGTTACAAAAGAAAGTAAGATGTGGCGATCAAACTAAGTCTAGAAAGAGATATTACCAGTGGTTTCACTGCTCAGACTGTTGGTGATCTTGTCTAAGCTAGTATAAGTAAAATAACTGCAGGAGCAATCAGAGACAAATAAGCGCACCGCAAGATAATAAAGTGTAGAAGGAACAACTAGAGGCACTACATACCAAACATCAGCATATTTAAAGTATTTTGATCCAAGCAGCTCTAGCAAAAGATCAATCGAATCTGGAGCATGAACCTGTAGAAAAATTGGAAGCAGGTAAAGAACAGAGATGAAACACCGAAAACAGAATTCTGGCTGCAGGAAGCCAGTTACTAGAACACAAACAAACATGGATGCAAAAACATGAGGTTCGTTCAAAACAGTAACGAAATCTAAACTATATTTCGTAATATATCACACAGATAGATGTAAGCCATATCAGGAGGAATTAAAACTCACCACAGCGTGGAGAAATTTGTGGTAAATTGCCGAGTGGAATCTCCCGTCCTTCCCCAGCTTCACGAAATTCATAAACGCATCGAGCGCCACATCCTGCCGCGAAGAAAAGGGTATACTAACTCAGCCAATCCACCTTCACCGAACAAGCAAATGAACAGTAATAACAACTGCGAAACTCACCCTGATTGCGTCGTCGCTGTGCGGCGACACGCTGAGCTCGACCAGCGCAGCAACGAACTCGTCGAAGCGCTGCCGCAGCCACGACCCAAACACGAGCTCGGGGTCGCTGCTCGCACCTCCTGCAGCGGCGGTGGCGGCGGAGGAGGAGGGGATGGAGGGGAGCAAGGGCTCGAAGAACGACTGGAGCGAGATGAGCGCCTCGAGAGCGAGGTTCAGCGGCGCGGAGGGGGAGAGGAGCGCGAGGAGGACGGGGGCGTGATTGAGGTGAGCGCGCGAGGAGAGGAGCTCGTAGCCGAGCGACTTCACCTCTTCGTGGGTTAGGGCCCCGGATTTGGACTTCCGCTTCTTACTGCCCGGCGCCGCCGCCGACGACGACTTCGCCATGGCGGGAGGAGGCTCTGGCAGGTGGGTGCGAGCGGCAGGCGGCGGCAAGGCGGAAGGAATAGAGGCGGCGAGGTTGGGGGCAAGGGCAACCGAGCAAAGGCAACGGTGAGTTGGAGGCAGCGGGTTCTGGGGTTTATTGATGACCCAGACTGCCAAGATGGTCCCGCATGTCAGTAAAGCCCATAGAGAAAGGCTGCATGGGCCATGCCATGAGGCCCAACATTACATAGCTCCCCAACAATTTCAATCCAAAACCAGTCAAGTCAATGCGTGAGTACGACGATGCTCCGGGAGCTATGTAATGCAAAATCAATTTCCCTAAAAAAATCATAGCATTGTTCCCTCAAAAAAAAATGTATGGCTAGCTGCAAATTCGCGAGGAACTATGAAAATATTTGCAGTCTTTTGCTCGGAAGGGTTTCTGTTTTCCAATACGACAGGAAAGTATTCAAGTTTACAGCTGCCGTCTTCTGCTAACAACAGAGCCATTTCTAATTGCTGATGTCAAGCATCAACTGTGTTCAGAGCAGGAAAGTGATTGCGTTTGAGCTTGCTTGGAAGTACCTGAACTCCATCACAAGATCTTGAGGAGTTAGGCTAGAAAATATTTATGGAGCGGACTATGGTCAGACGTCCGAACCTTGCCACAGTACAGTAAGTGCACGTCCTAATCTCATGCGCGTTGCTACGGATCAACATATCAAATTATCTTCTACTCCTTCCGATCCTAAATTATTGTCGAAATATTACATGTATTTAGACGCTTTTTAAGAACAGATACATTCATATTTGAACAAATTTGAGTCAAGAATTTAGGATCAGAGGGAATATATCTAAGTAGGAGAAACCCACTATTTGATTTCTCTCAACATGCAAGCATGCCATATCATCACACCATTAATTTGTTCACACCTATTTAGTGGAACACTCATGTTGTTTGCACATGCATGCATGTTATTTTTCATGAAGCTATTTCCACTAAGCGAAGAATCTATAATCTATCATACAATTCCATTATACATTTTCATTAGATACTCTTTTATTGTTACTTTTCACTCATGTATGTTCTCAACAACGTGGACTCACGTATGTTAACTAAAAAAATTCGCAACAACGTGGGGGGCATCATCTAGATATTCATGTGCTCCATGACACGCTCTCGGCTTTATCTAAACTCTCGAGAAAGCCACACAAAAATTACAATGAAAATGGTGTTTCCAAATAACAATTTGTGCAATTAACACATTTTCCCATGTGCTGAAAAAATCCAATGACAATTTGTCCGACCAAATGCAAAGCTAAAATCGGACTAGTGATGCAAATCATTTCCCAAATACTCCGTAATATTTGTTAATGTCTTTCATTTCTAAAAAAAATGGTGCCAAAACTAGAAAAAAAACAGCATTGTTTTCTTTGATCTGTCCTTTTAGAATAATGAACTACTCCCTCCGTTTCTACTTGTCGTTGTTTTAGTGCAAAATTGCACTAAAACAGTAACAGTGACAAGTATTTAGAAACGGAGGAAGTACTTTATTGATTCATGAAAGAAACTAGAAAGTACAGTAGATCGGTACAATCGAAATGAACACAACCAAATAAAATCTAGTTTTTTTCTGGAAGGTAGACAACGATGATCTAGTATGTATGTCCCCAACTATGCGCCGGATGATGATGAAACCCTCTCGTGACAACCTGGGCCGTCATATGTCCATGTCCAGACTCATTGCAGCGGGCTTTTTTTTTCTTAAGCAATGCTCATTAAAATTATGAAAATTTTGAAAGGCAAGCATGCACATTAAACGAAGTGTAATTGAATCTACACATTACAGCGGTCAGCAATTATATTGTCAAATTTTGCTTAGGCCTACTAAACCTAAAGACCTAAAGAACCACCAGGTACAACATTTGGAACCAGAAGGGGGGAAGCTGCAAGATACTAGAGTCAGCAGAGAACCTGCACCTTCTCTTTTGACAATACCCTTAACGTTCTCAGTGAGAAGCATAACATCAGTGTAGCACATTTTTTCCTTAAATCCATGCACCAAGTACGTGCTTGATGACATGCCATGATGGCAAGCACGAACATACTTACCATAAACTGAAGTTGGTAACCCACCTTCCTATTAATTTTCTGGTCAAAATATGCACAACAGCTAAGGCTGCTCCATTGTTCTCATTTCCTTTTGTAGTTCGCAAGCATGTCTTATTTGTTCAGTGAAGAAAGGCTGTAAAATAGGGAATTGATGTTAATAGATGCAACCCTAAAACAAAACAAGAACATGCCAACCAGAAAGTCGTAGAAACATAAACCGACTATATTTCAAAACAGTCTTTTACTATATGAAAATGTTGGAAATAATACCTGCAATTATGTGGCACCCTCCAAGCCAATTGCCTCAATCTTTTCAAGCTTGGAGGCAATGATAAATAACTCCTCCAATCATCCAGCATAATCCTTAGATCATAAATCTTGCTCCGCAAACCGATGCAACAGTTAGCATGCATAGTGCAAACCTTGTTTAAATCTCTGCTCGGTTCACAGAATCCACCAAAGTATGCAGTACTTAAAAACTTAATTTTCAGCCCAATGTCTGTAACATAAGGATCGTGCTTGATAGCATTGAATACATCCTGGTCATGGTAGCCAGGATATCGCAATCGTGATGAATACCAGAAACTGTAAAATTCTATGGTCCGATCATTTGATTTCACATAATTGAAGCCACCATTAGCAATGCTTTTCAAGTCTGTTGCATTCCCAACATAGTGGTCGCAAGCAATCTGAATGTCACCATCAGGATAGAAGTGAGGAAATGGATTGCGAAACCACATTATGTCTGCATCATGAAATGCATAAAAAAAAAGCTAGATTCAGTCAAATTGCCAAATCACTTATGACGGCATGTTTCACAAAAATAAAAGTACATCGTTAAATCCTATCGTGGTTAGCAACAAGGCTTAATCGGTAACAACCATATATCAGAGTGACTGAGTTAATGTATAGCAGAATTTACCGAGAATATGAAGCTGTAACCTTTTTCAAGAACCGTCCGCAAGAAATCAAGCCTTTTCCACATCATCTCCAGATACCCAGAAGTCAAGAACCTCTTCTCTTCAGAAAAATCCACACCCTTGGTTGCCAGAACAAAGCAATAGTGGTGGATCTTAAGACATTGCTTGTATGCATTCCAATCAAATGCTATGATGACTAGATGATTCAAGAGTGAACTTGTACTAACACCAGAGCGAAAGCTATCAATGAATAGGTCTATCACCGAGCCAGGAGAAGCCCATGCAGCATTAAGTGTAGTCAATATAACTGTGTTATCTCTTGTTGAGGCCTTCTGCAAGACTCGATCAAGTTTGAGATCCTCACTGTCCTAGAAAGGATCACATATTAATAGAAGTCCAATGAGTAAATTAAGGAAGCTAACTGATTAAGCGTACATGCAAATGTAAAAACAGTAGATTATCTTGAAAAAAAATAGGAGATCAAAAAATAAAATAATACATGGATTGTCTGAAAAAGTAGGAGGCAACAAATGCATGAAACAGACAACTAACATAAAACTTTCCTACAGTCCTAATGCATGAATAATTTTGTGGGCCATGTTATTCAACAACATAGTTAACTGGAAGCCATGACAAGCAAAACTAAGAGATAACGTGCAAGATGCATTATTAATTTTGTTTCCAAATTTTCTGAGATTTCCATGTTAGAGTGACATTCAATTACTAAGAAGTAAAATAACATAACATCGCTGTCCAGGAGGATATATTAATCAAGTTCTTCAGCAGAATTCCAAGAATACAGGTCAATGGCACCCCAAGAAGAGACACTAATTCAGTATTCAGTGAAAGAGACTCAGAAGTTCAAGCTAGAGAATAGGCTGCAATACACCAACTAATCAACTATCGCCAAGATATATGCACTCGAAGGATTCCCAGAAATGATTTCACTATGCACTAACAACTCTCATAGAGATAGGATGAAAGCTTATGCTGGCTGACCAGTTTTGTAAATATCTAACTCTTAAATACAATTTGCAGTACATAATAACCACCTCCAGTTTTTTTCTTCCTAAAAACAACTCATAAACTATAATACACCACTACACGCGAATTGATCATACCTGATCAAGTAATCAACATGGCAGAGCAATTTAGTTATCCAGTAGTGAAATGGCAAAGCAGAAGTACCAAAATTCGATCATAATTGAAGTATTTAACAGTGCATAGCAGACATATCGCACTAAAGACTGGGTCACTGGGAAGGGGGAACTGAACGTACTAACAGAAGAGGGATGAGGCGGACTGACCAGATCCTCGCCCTGGGCGCCATCCTCGTCGTACTCGGCGACTGAGTGCATTGCGTCCCACCCCCAGGAATCCTCATGCGACTGCGAGACGGCAGGATCGGCACGGTGCAGCACGGCCAAGGACAGCGCAACGAGGGTGGCGAGAAAGAGCACCACACCGGCTCGCAGGACAGCGCGTTTCTGGAATCCACGACGGTGCGCGCCGGAGATCGTACCCAAGGCGTGGCGCGAAGGCCTCGCCATGTCGGAAGAGAAGGAGGCGGGCGGTGGCTGTTGCCGCAGCGGCAGAATGGGGAGCAGTTGGGCGGCGGACGCCGGAACCGGAAAGCGTAAAGTGGTTTGTACGCCCACGGATTTTTATTAATGCGGACCTTGGTGGTCTATGACAAAGAGACAAGCACAGGCAGAGGCGTTTTCTTCGTAATCTGGGATTTTTACGTATTTTTGTTGAGATATAAATGTTGCTGCATGGAGTAAAAACAACTTAAAAAGATGAAAAACTGGAATGATTTGGTTCGGGCTACAGAGGCTAGATCCTGGAAGCTCTCTCATTTTTCAGAACCTGCGTTTTACTCTTGAGGTTACTGGGGACATTTTCGGGCTAAGTCTGGTTTTCTTTGGATTGCATGTAATTTAGTCAATAACTACTGCACATTGCTATGTGCTGATCAATTTATGTTAACTTAATTAATAAACTGACTGTAATCTTTCCCAGTCAGAAAAAAAATCAATGCTTAGCTTATACAACAATTGTCCCTTCTGTATGTGCAACTCACGCTTAACATGAACTGTGTCCCTACTTAGTAGAGCGAGCTCTAAGCTTACCGTTTATAATAACGAAGTACTATCTCCATTCCACAATTCTTGTCAAAATCTTGCATGTATGTAGACACTTTTTAGGAATAGATATATTCATTTTTAGATAAATTTGAGACAAGAATTATGAAACAGAGGGAGTACGTAAAAGGAAAATCTATGATAGCGAAACAATAACTCGAGTACCACGCTGATCCGGGGACAAAACCGAAAAAGGAAAGAAAAAACAAAATAGAACTAATGAAATGAATGATCAACAAAGCTTGCACAGCATGGAAAACGTATCCGGCCTAGCCACCTGCAGCACTTAATGCACAAGCAGATGCCACGGAAAAATTAGAATACCAGATTGACACAACATTTCCATGGCACAATCAAATCGTAAGATCTGATTAGCTCCCTAGTCGGCTTGCCTATACTCCTACCTCTCCACCTCGGTGCTTGCACTGTAAGAACCCAAAACCAGAGTTTTTATACATTCAATGGCTGGTTTTCATCGTTCATTTCCTTCACACCAGTCCAATCTTCTGGTTCTGCGTGATGAACCCACTGCAGTACTAGGTTAGATTTCTCGTGAATCATACTACTCCCTCCGTCTAACGAAAGATGTCTTAAGTTTGTGAAAATTTGGATGTATTTAGACATGACTTAGCGTATAGATGCATTCAAATTTGGTCAAAGTTGAGACATCTTTTGTTGGACAGAGAGAGTACAAATATTATGCCAACACTACAACATCATACAGAATCTCCAGAGCACTGAAGTTACAGCATGTCAAGGTACCCTTGGTTGCCCGCTTGAGCAGGTCGCACACTTTATTGGAAACTAACTACTCCTAGTACCTAATTCAACACAACAAATCTGAAAATACAGACCAATTCGCAATAACAAGGATACTACAACTTCAGCTTCAACCCACACATGACTTTCTGCAGATACATGCATCTCCGCTAAACCTTTTCATTGCCATGAACGAGAACGGAGCCCTATCGCTTTCAATGCCAGTCTGATTTCTTTTGTTTCTCGTCGTTGGGCTCATCAAGTTTTCTCTTGAAGATATCTGAATTGCGAAGCTTCTCTCTAGACTCATGCGCTGAAGGTATTCTCGTGTTGCTCCGGTGGCCCTGAACAGATGCAGAGTATGTGAGTTTCACTGAACAGAGATATCATGAATTTGGGACAGACATGTTCTTGATCTGTACCGTTCTGAGAGATTCTCTCTTCTTCCCACGGTGACCATCCTTTGCTTTCATAGGATTGGGAAAGAGAAGCTTCTGTGCTTTTTCGACAAACGTGAAGCCCTCAATATCACCACTCCTGATGCCTGCTTCCAGCTGCAAGGGAAGAAAGCATCTCGTCAAATGAAGCCAGCTTGCCTAATCCTGAAGGGGATCGCTCACTGACCTGAACATGCAAAATGCAGATGAAGATGCTAGCGATAGGTAACCAGCTCTCATCAGGGGACAGCGATAAGTTCGTTCTGAAAAACAGTAATGATATTTGTAAGTGAACTGAGCATGCATTTTGGTCCAATCTCCAATGCATCCATCAGAAATGTGTAAACCTTTGAACAGACAATATATGTACATTGTTACCAGGGCTAACAAAATCTGGCTAATGACGCTAAGGTTTCAATCATCATAATCTATGGAAGAGGTGCGCAAGGAAAGCTATGGTGACAAGCCCTCTGTGTCACTGTTCCATATTGTATTGCTTCCATATATAAAGCTTACACATAGTACCACAACATATACCAAAGATAATAAAAAACCTAACAACTGCATCTCGAAGTTTTTAGGTTCATAGCAAGTTAGCAACGTCATGGGATACAACAAACAGAGCAGTCTACAGCCTGTAGATATTAATTTACCTATGACTATACTCTAATGCACATCAATTTCGAGCTCCACTATTATCTGCTAAATTTAAAAGGGTCTGAGGTGGAATCAATATTATTTTGATTTTGATTTGTTATTTTAATGCAAAAGGATGAAAGCAATATTGTCTTTCCAGAAAGAAAAACTAGCCGCTTTTTTTTATCTTCAATACCCCTTTTTTAGGTATTGGAAGAAATTCACACGGCAAATTGACGAGAACTTGAAGTAGAAATGGGATACTAGGCTGCTCACTCCTAGTTGTTTAACCCATAGCAATTTTTCGGCAATTGAAGATGGTCTAACAATTTGAACTTTATAGATGGAAGCCCAAGGCAGTAGTTAAGTCGAATCCTCAGAAGTTGGCTTCTTTCCTTTTTTGAATAAAATTAGCAGTTAGCTTCCCTGGAAGCTCAAAAGGCACAAGAAACATTTGCCAACCACAGTGGGTAGTTTGGAGAAACCACTGTGTTGTGGCAAGAACTCCAGGATCACTGTAGAGGGTTTAGGATTTCTGAAGAGAATGATTCATATAAGTGGCTTTTGGAGAAAAACTTTGTTTTTTCTCTTCACTCCATGTACATCAGCATATGCCACTGCAAGCTAAACAAGTAAGGTGGCCTCAGAGAAAGTTTTGATTTCTTCTGGTCTCCAGAAGCAAAGATTTGCGAAAACTACAGGGTACAGGGACAAAGCAGCTTCTGTATGTGACATTTTTTATGCGGGGATTCTGCGCGTGGCATTTGAGGTCTTTCACAAGATAAATGGGTGGGATTCGATGGTGGGAAGGGTTGGAGGGGCGTTGCTTGATAGCAGGATGACCAAAGAAGGCCAGGGAAGAAGAAATGATGCATCCTGCTGGGAGTTTTGTAGATGCGTAATGTTTGAAACTTCGTTGAAAAACTGTAATAAGTAGGTGACTGAGTTGGCAGATGGTAGCCCTGGTGACTTTTACTATCAGACAGACTCTGAACCTGTTATTGGGTGTGTATCGATTTCATTCGATGAAATTGAGAGCAAAAAGACCCTTAATTCGGAAGAAAAAAAGACGGTGCCCGGATGGTCAGACTAGTAACTAGCCAGCACCATATCTGACATAAGTATATCATAGAGCTGAGGTTTTGGAATGCAGAACTACATCAACTTGAAATGTGAGTCCCAAGTAAACCTAACAGAGCGCTCTATCAGCTGTTCCAGAATGTTAAGTAAATGAAACAGGAACTCGTAGCTTCAGAATACACAATTGCAAACCTAAGATAAGGAGCCAAGTAGACGGCCGCGTAGACCAGATACAACCTCCTCCCGCTGTCCAGCCACGCGAAGACCCAACTCTAATTCCAAGACCACAATACCGGGAGAAAGAAAAAAAGCATCAGTCTGTGGGAGAGGAAGGTATACGAGGAGCAGCAAGACCTTAGCTTCGGCTCACCAGCCAGTTGAAGTACGGCAGGAAGGAGATGATGCCCATCACGCCCATCCTCGTGTCCGTCGCGCCAAACCCCCCTTCGTCCTCCTCTTCCCCAGCCTCTCCTCGGATCCTGGGCTGTGGGAGCGCGAGGGAAGCGAGCACGCAAGCGCCCATGGCGGCGACGAACGGCGCGTCCTGCTGTAGCTCCGCACGGCAGGCCAAAGTCCGCCGGCGGGGCCGCGGGTGGGTAGGGCTCGCCAAACCCTGGAAATCATGGGAGGAACTCAAGGGGGTGGGCCGCGGCGAGCGGCGGAGAAGCAGGGGAAGGCAGGCTGTGGTGGCGGAGAGCATCGGAGCTGGCTTTCCGGCCTTGCGGGGAGGACGGGGACAGCAAGCGGTCGAGCAGGGGTTGCCGGGTCGGTAAGACAAACTGCCTTTACTGCCTTCAGTTGATAATGGAAGTCATGCTTTTCGCCTTCGATACACGTTGGCGTATTCTATTAGTACGGGATTTTTTTTAGAGTATTAGTACGGGATTTATTTTTTAGAATAGTACTACGGGATTGGTTTCTTTTTTTAGCGAACTACGGATTAGTAAAGCGCTAGAGCCGAGAGTTTACGCCTTTCCGGACACCAAGTTCGATCCAATAATGGAAAATAGCTTTCGGAAGCTGGTCCAGCAAACGGCCTGTTAACGCAGCCCATTAAAGATGTACGAGTAGAGCATACTAGTCGAGAGTAGAGGTAGTATATTGCAGGCCCAGAAAGGCCATAACTTATTTCTCCCGTCGGCCTTCCAAACCAGACCAGTCCGATACGGGTCAAGGTTGAAACATTGAAGCTCAAGCCTGAGTGAGAGTCACACAGGCATTGAAGCCATCCCATGTTCCTGAGAGTACACATTTGTGCACTTCGCCTGCCTACCCGCCGCCGCCCCCAACAACTCACAAAAAGCGCAAGCCACAAACGTCGACCAGATGACGCAACGTGCCCAACCTTTTGGTTCGTTCGTTGGTCACTTTTTTCCGCAGCGGAACTGAAGGGGGTAGTGGGAGCGCAGTGAAGGCACTCGCCATCACCGACCACAGTCCGACCGCGCTCCCTGAATTCTTGTCGAATCAACCTTCTCCCCTTGGCCAATTCCATTTTCAATTTCAACGCACGCCTCCTCTCTCTTCTTTTTCTCGCAAAAAGTAGTGATACGGTTGCGAGCAGGCTGCAGGCGCCTCAGCAGCAGTCAGTCAGCACATGGCCGTCGGCGACCCGACCTTTTTCCCAACGAAAGCTAGAAATTCCAAGCAAACGCATGCAATGCAGCTGCAGGCGGCTGGGCAGGCAGGTCAGGTCAGTTCAGGACTCAGGAGGGGAGGGGTAGTCGGCACGAGACTGACAGGTGGGTCGATCTGACATGCCGCGGCGAGGTTCGTGGGATGCTTCCTGGAAAGGAAGAGAAACTATCACCCGCTTGCGTCAAAAGCATTCAATTCCTGTCCTATTCCTCTATACAAGGCAGGCTAGGATGGCTTGTGACGAGCTGACGACTGCGAGAATTGAAGCGGGAGGGTGGCGAGGGAGAAGAGCTCTAGGAGGTGAAAGGGTCAATGCGCCGTACGTACTGTACCTACTGTCGTTTAGCCTGCGGCGAGAGTACTACGCCTGCTCTGCTGTAGATTTGGTAGCGAGCGAGGACGGTACGTATCGATATTATTTTTTTGTCTCTCGGGTACGTACTGGAATTGGCGACCGATTTGATTTCATCTTTTCCGCTGAAAAAGTCAATGCGGCAATAGTCCTTCTGCTTTTCTAGTTGAACCCAAGTCATGCAATGACGACATTTGATCAGTAGTGCGTTACATCTGGAGCGAGCGATCCTTTATTGCCACCGCCATGTCCCAAATGTTTTGCGAAAAGTTTTTCAGTACCGAGACTTTTCATCGTTCCGAGCAAACAAACAAAAGAGCAGGTTACCCATGGAACGCGCAGGATCTTTGGCGATTTCCCGGCCTTCTGTCAAGTGCAATCAACACACAACTCACGAGATCAAGGCAAAGAAAGTACTACATAGAAGAAAAAAAGTCAAGGATTCGTCCATCCATATGTCCATTTCTTCTGTAGCCATTATGTTTCATCAGCTTCATTAGCAAAACATTTTTAGCCTACCAGTACCACCAACAACAACAGCTACACATAGGAAAAATTTCAAAACAAAACACCCCAAAAAGAAGCCCCAAAAGTCCTTAACAACACACACAGCATAGGGAAGCAGCAGCTGGCAGTGCTGCAGCCACTCCAGAATCCTAATTATCAGACACTGAACTCTCTATTTCGGTCACTATACATCATCACCGATACAGGCTGCAGGCACTAAAATCATGTCGCAACACCACCAAAAAGCGCAAGGGGTTCAAACAAAAACCACAAACCCATATACGTGCAACTGTAAGTAAAAGGTAGTTTCTGGTGGTAACGGGGTATCTGATCTTGGCCTGGGGGAAAACGAGCAGCTCAGTTCTTGGGGGCTTCTTGTTCCTGTAACTTGTCAGCCGGCGAGGATTGACCCGGCACGGGTCTTGGGAGGCCTCGGTGGGGACTCCACGTCCCAGGCGGATGGGGGCCTCGGTGAGATCTTCTTGGAGGTGTTCTTCTCCTTCCTCTCCATCTCCTCGTCCATTTCCATCTGCTCCCTCCTGCAGTCCTCGCTGCAGAACGGGATGTCCCCTCTGCTCAAACAAAACATAGCATGACGCTGGCCAGGATTAGAATGTGAACTGATGAATAATCCACAGTGAGTATACGAGAATCAGTAATCAAGCTAGACCCTTTACATGTATGCATCTTTAATCCTTCAGTCATGCTGTATCAGAATGTAATCAAACAATAGCATATATAGATAACATTTACTCTAGCTACAAAAGCAGTAGTACAACCTAACAGCAGCAAAGCAATAAAACGATTTGGCTTCTACCAGCACTCCTGCAGGACAGAAAACGCATAGAAATCACCCATGCTTAGCCACGGAGTCTCTCTTCAATCTACGGGAGTACTAGTATTAAGCAGACCGCGGATGGTAAATTAGTGGCAACTCCACATGCCAGTGTACGTCAAATCGTGACCATAATTAAGGCCACCAGTTCATGGCACGAAGAATTTAATTGAATCACGCGCAGAGTACCCGTACGAACACGACATAGATGACAAAACCTATGCACCAACAACCCATCAGAAAAAAAGAAGAAAGGGAACCCGCACCGATTTCCTCCCTCGTTTGTCCTAACACGAAGAAACGAATGACCCTTTTTTTTTGCCGTGGCACCGACTCTAGCTTGCCCCGGCGGTCAAAATTCCTTTTTCTTGCCCCAAAAAAGACAGCTCCAAAGACGCCGGAAATGTCCCGACCCGGGGACCCACCGGACCCAAAACTCAAACAACCCCCAAATACAACAAGACGAAGGGAAATCAAACAACAGAGGCGACTCCGGGCCGGGGCGGGGCAAAGGCAGACCTGTACATGTAGATGTCGCGGTTGCTGGCGATCGGCTTCCGGCAGAGGAAGCACGCATCGAGGAAGTGCCCGTACGGCAGCCCTCCGGCCCCCGCCGCCCCCCTGGCTCCCGCCGTGCACACGAAGTCGTCCTCCACGCCGGAGCTGACAAGCCGGGTCCACGCATCCGCCGACGCGCCGCCCCCGCCGATGGCCGACGTGAGCTCCCCGCCGATCCCGCTCCCGCTGCCGCTGCCGCCCTTCCCTCCGCTCCCGCCCCAGCCCAGGCCTCCGCTCGCACCGCGGAGGCTGACGCCGCTGCCGTGGGCGGAGGAGTCCATCGCCGGCGCAGAGGGGATCCCCTTGGCCCTTCGGGGGTTGGGGGACCGATCCACCGGCGCAAATCAAATCCTCCGCGACTCCTTTATTCGATCTTCGGTGGCGCCCTCGTCAATGTTCGTCGGGTGCGTGCAGAGGGCGAGGGCGAGAGGAGAGGAGGGACGGTGCGCTCATCGGTGTGTGTTTAAAGGGGAGACAGGCTCGGCAGGAGGTGGGAGGTGGTTTTAATTAAGTGAGCGAGGGGAGAGAAGGAGGAGGCCGGGTGGCGGGCCCAGATCTAAATGGCTTCGTAGGGCCCACCCCCCCGTCCAGGACTCTGGGTTTGCTTTGCTTTGCTTTGCTCGGCGTCCCCACGATTTCGGGCTGTGCGCGCCTTTGCCTTTTGCTTTCGTATCGTTTTTGGACGCTTCCGCTATCACTGGAGTAGTACTATGCTCTTTGCGCCTGTGGGACCGGGTAGCTTTTTTTAGGTACGTAGGGATTGGTTGCTGGACTGTCATGTGGGGCCACTGTCTGGGCCCACAGGGCAGTGAGTAGCGGACGACCTATATACGTAGTACGCAGAATCACAATGTGGAGAAACTTGGAACACAAGATGCACAAAGCATGCCAGCCGGTGAGCCGAGGCAACCAGAGGCAGGACAGAAGCAACGCTGTCAGCACATTTTCTGCCCCCACTAAACCGCGCTTTTGATCTGCCGATAGAAATAGGCCAACGGGATGAGTGCTGCAAATCAAGATTACCTTTCATTTTGCAAGGCAACACGAGTAGTAGTAAGGTATTACGCTCGAAACGCACTACCACTAGTGTAGGACTTGAAGCAAAGTTAACTCGGGCTGAATTAATTGGAGAGGGCCGCGAGACTTCCAGTAAGTAAAAGTTTAGTACTAGACCGTACTCATCACTCGTGTGGTGGATTTCACTGTCTCCTTGATTTACTGATGCAGTGATCCTGTGTTGTGGTGTATGTGTGTGTCCCTGGCTGCAGCTAGTAGCCGCGCAGTTTAAATCATGCATGCATATGAATGAGTAAGCGTAAAGTGTAGATTTTACTTACTTTCGTCTAGTTTTTTCACATCGCCCTGGAGTTCAGGGTAACTTTGATATCTTGGCACGATTGATGGTACAGCCGGTAGGCTCCTGGTAGTCCGGCGCAGGATAGTGAAGCGCGACAGCCGTTGTCCCGAGAACTGACGGTGACGACAGTCGACATACCGGGGAGGGCGTGCGAGTCTTTTTTATGATGTGTAGTTGAGGTATACGGCAGCGTTTCTAAGTTGTCAAGTCCGTCCTAAACGTGAAAACAAGTTGCAACCAGCAACAGACAGGCCGGCCGGTGCAAATTACTGTAAGAGCTGTTTTCAACTTATACTGACTCTAGCAAGCAAATAGCAACTGTCATTCTCTGTTGCACCACTTGCCAATGCCTCTCTACATATATATCTCTTTCCTCTTTGACTGATCAGTACCTCCGCTGCTTCCCCTCGAGAAAAAAAAAGTACATCCACTGCTCGCTCGCTTTCGTGAAAAAGAAAAAAGTAGCAAATGCGCCTCTTTACTGCTCGAAAGGAAAAGCTGAAGAATTAATTGAGGCAGGAAAACTAGTGTCCATGTATACTCTCGGCAGCGTCAAGTAACTGTTTAAAGTGAACATGCGCTACATCACATCCTTTTACTCCATTAACTGAGCTTAGTTGATCGATCGTTACTTTCTCGGGGAAGATATTTTTTTCTTTCATGTCCAAAGGGCGAGGCAACATCGTGTATTCGTGTCTGTACTGGGAGGTCCCTACGAGATCATCGTGCTCAAAGCGAACTTCGCATGCCCCGCAAGCTTTACGGCATTCGGAGGATCTTGTTGCAACTAGCCTTGAGAGGTTGTTGAGCACTTGAGCGACTCCTGGCTCGAACGTGCCACTGAAGGCCGGCGGCCATCATGGAAAAGAGCCCCGAAATGCCGAAATAAAGGGACGTTAAAACCCGTAGAACTCGCTCCGGTGAATTCCAGCTTCCAACCCACGCAACCACGGCCTTAGGATGAGTATTTTGTTTCACGACATCAGTTCATGAACTGTCCTTGCCAGGTTCATCAGTTTAGCATAGGAAAACATGCTTGCCATGCCGTTCGGTGGGAGCCAGCAACTCCCTATGTCGGGTGCTTGTAATTCGTCAGGTAGAGTGGTGACCATTGGTAAACTAGGCGCATATGTTTGGCACTTACGATCCTAGCTAGATCTGGTGTCTTAGAGGCAGCGATGCACTACCTTTTTTGGTAGTTGAAACGTTGCGGTTTGTAGCTCGGACATGTTCATGTGTCCTCGTGGTCCAGAATTCGGTTCATCTACGATGCGAACAAAGTTCAGGAACACCTGTCCTGCGATCAGATTGTAGATCCAGTGTCGCAATCGGAGTTAAATCTCAGAACCTCTACGAGGGAAAAGGTTCAGTGTTTATCGAATCTTCATCTTTTGCATCTCTCGTACATGCTGTGGGTCTTATCGTACATTCGTGTATGGCAGGTAAGTTATATCTACCAGCTCTACACAACTCGGTCTCAGAGAGAGACCTGTCCGGGACGAGACGAGACGTCGAGACTGTGAGAGGGAGAGGAACACCCCGCTCTTTAAAGCAAGAACGGAGAGAGTGAAAACGGAACGTGCAAAAGATCTTTAGAGCGCATCCAAGGGTCCATCTGTCATGGAGCACGGCCTAAACCCGAAAAGGTCTCGGGCATTTTAATACAAAGCACCGGAGAATAGGAAAGTGACCGTCCAAGCGCGCGGCACCGGCTGCACGCCCCTGTGTCCGGTGGGCCCGCGACGCGTGTAGGCGGTGGGTACGCCCTGGGTGGACCACCTGGCCGGTATAAAATGGTTCCCGAAGATATTTTGCCAAGACGCATCAACGTTCTACAGTACGTCACACGTTATTACGAGTACGGGTCGGTCACATTTTCGCAACGAAGCGAATTAAGCCGGCGATGGGTGCGTGCGTGTGATTTTCGTGCTTTAAGGTTGCTTGCCTGTCGTCTTAAGGGTGAATCAATCGACGAGGATTCATTGTCCCCAGTGCTACACATCTTCTTGTGGTTTTGCTTTGGACGCTTTGAAGTGCATTCATTTCTAATACGAGTAGTACTGTTTATAACGTTTTCTGTTTTTCTTCTTCTTTTTCTAGCCTTTTCTTCCCGGTTCCGCGGGATCAGAGTCAGGACATCATGGTTTTCGTTATTTCTTTCAAGAAACGTCACCTTTTTTCGTGAAACGTGCTTCCATTTGACATCATTATACTCACTCTTCAGCCCGCGCTACGGTGGCAAGGTACAACAACATCACTTGAGCTGTTTTTGTAACAGTTGATGGCATCTTATTTGATCGCTGCATGATGGTGTGTACTCTCTCCCTCACATAATTCTTGTCTCAAATTTGACCAAATATGAATGTCTTTGTTCAAAAAAGCGTCTAGGTACATGTAATATTTCGACAAGAATTATGAGACTTTGAGATTATCTTTGAAAGCTTTGATTGCTTAATGACCACAATTAGGTAGTGAGGTATAGATCCAAAGAATACATCCTGACGAAGATGTAATTTCGACAATATCCATATTGATGGACTTGTATTAAGGAAAGATAGTGTGTGTTGGCGAACTCGTCGGCTAACAAAGACACAGGGGACACGATTTACCCAGGTTCAGGGTCCCCGATGAGGTAATACTCCTACGTCCTGCTTGTCGGATCTGTATTAATGAGTCGATTACAATGGGGTGTCGCAGAGTCTAGATGCACCGAGTCGTCGAGTGCGTCTAGACGACTTGTATCTAAGTTGGGGGTGTCCTCTTGGCTCCCCATCCTGGTCCTTTATATATGCAGGAACTCAGGTAGAGTCCAAGTCGGTTACCATGAGGAGATATACTCTAACTAACCTTACTTGTCTTGAGTCACAAGATTTGGCATGTAGACTCCTATAGTCGAAGTAGGCTTTCTTGTGGGCCCCAAGCTGTGCTGTACCAGATATACCCGAGTCGAGTACGTGGTTAGTCATAACCACGTCACACCCCATCGTTAAACAAGAGTAGAACTTCATTATACCATGATTTGGGGTTTCAAAAAGCCCGTTAAGAAACCCCCAAGCCTGAGACCCTAGAAAACCTTTTTGGCTTAAGAACAATAAATTAATATATTTTGGGGGATAAAAATATGTTTATACATATTTCTATTTCAAAAATATTAGTTCATTCCAGGCAATTTTCGAGCTTCTGAGCTAGGTTTCGCGCTGAAAAGTGAACCCGGAACTGGTGTTCGGTCTTGCTGGGACACACGTGCCAAAGGATACTCTTATTCGAGAACCACTGGAAATATGCTGCCTTCAAAAGACGGTACATTTACACTACTCTCTCCATTCCCGTTTATGAAGGCCCCACACATCCGTAGGTTGAAGGTTGAACTCATGTAACATGTTCTATTTTCTAATGGTATAATTTTTTTGATATAAGACTCGTGTTACATTAGTTAAATCTTTAACCAAACACATGAAATTTCCATAAGGTTAAACCTCATGTTTGGATTTCTCCAAACTCTGTAGGAAAATTTCATATCCTGTGAAATTAATGTGATGCAATCCTATGATCCAAACGACATGTATATGAAGTTGTATCGGTTTCCTATTTGTTACATCGACAATAGGTTTTGTGATGCGTGTATAACATAGATCTTTTATACGTCTTTTGATGGAAAGACATTATACTAAGTAACATATGGTTGTGTGCATGCATAAGCCAGAATTAGTTTCTCCTTTCCGAATAAAACGAATCCTTAGGGCATTTCCAATGGTAATTGTTACTACTTCTCTCCTCTCTCTTCTTGAGTATACATTTTTTTATTCTCTTCTCTTTCTTGATGGACCCACATGTCATCCTCTTCTTTTTCTTGGTACCCGTGCAGAGGCTGTTACTTCTTCAAGTAACCACTACCTATTTATTTTATTCAAGTCTTGTTCTCGTTGGTCTAATATTTCTTGGTACCCGTGTGGTAACAATTGTTGAAGATGCCCTTCCGACTAGAGCTGGCTATTTACCTTCTTTTAAAAATGATTTGAAGAGTCTTGACTGTAAATACCAACCAACTAAGTGTTGACAAAATGTGTTGTAGAAATATTAGATTGAAATCCTAATTGACATTACATGATATTCAGTGTTGTATTTCATCTAACCCTCATGGAGTATATCTACCCTAATAATAAAAAGAGGAACGTTTCCTCCGTCGTCCTCCACCGGATATTTGCATTTTACCCCCTACGAAAGTGTGAAATCAACCTGCCGTCCAACCCTTCGTTAACTCGATCCCTCGCACCTCTGCCGCCCTCTGCCTCTGTCATGGCCCTGAACCTCGCCGATCGTGCGGATCGATCTAGATTGAGGGCCTTCTCGTCCTCTCCCCACGACTCGCTCTGCTCCACCTTGGCTGTCCCAGCCGCGCCTCGTCCCGGGCGGACGCCGCCGCCAACCTCCTCGGATGGGACACGCACGGGAGAACGCCGTGTCCGAAGCCGCCGCCCTCACCCTCTGCGGACGATGAGGTCGCCCTCCCCAGCCACGGACTCGCACCAGAGACGTCCCCCACTCCTCATCTAGGTCGTGACAGGACGCAGCCCCATACCCCGCCGTCGCCATCCTTCCCCACGGCCAAGGCCCACTATAGCAGGGGATCCGACTGTACATCCAACGGCGACAAGGTCGACGTCAGCACCGAGCTCGCCCCGATCCATTCCGTCCGCGAAGGGCACCTCAAGACCAACCTGTATAAGCCAATTCAGTTCTCGTCACGGATCTAGAAGACTTTGTATGAGATTATGTAGATGCTCACGAGAACACTCGGGGTGAGCACAGCTTTGTGCTGAAGATATAAGCCAATTGCAGTTTTAGTACCCCTTTGTGCTGAAGCTATACACAAATTGCAGTTTTATTACCAATTAAATTCCAAAAGAAGTGAAAAGGAGAGATCTTACATACACCACTAACAGTTCTGCATAGCACATGGTGGAAGATGGTGTAGTAGCATTGAGAGACGCAAGGATTGCTGACGAGGGTCGCGGTGTCATGGTGAGTAGAGATAAGATCAGAAATTTGCTATTGTTTTGGGTCCTTGGTCATTTTAGATGTTTCCTGGTTAGACACCTGTAACTGTAAATATTCATGTTGCTTTAGTTTTTCTTCAGATATAAGTTAATTCGAACAATATTTTATGAGTCATCTGTGAAAGCTTGTTTAAGAAAAGAAATTGTTTATGTTATGACCAAAGTTGATTTGATCTGAACTATGAACATGCATGTAAGTTGCTTGGATTTGGAAGAATTGCACTGGGCCTAAGCTTATGTTTCAGGAGGGTTCTTGCTTAATGTAGGTCTTGTGCTAATTATGACTGGTGTGGGAGATGAGGGCATGTCGGTGAGATGAAATAGTTTCTTTATTGCTTTCTTTCCAGTAATGTCTAAATGCTGATGCTCATGCATGTTTTCGATTAATCTATTTGTTCAAATTGGTTATAATATTTAACATTTAAGTGCAATGCAGGTGAATATATGGGGCTCTTCAGACCTTGAAATCTTTTATCCCAAATGATGCTTCACAGACGACTTCATGTGGAACGCAATGCATCTTCTTCACAATCTTCAGATGCTACTGTTATTATTGACGGTGGAGTAGTTCGTATATCAACAATGTTAACCGAGGTACCATAATGGAGCCAGTAGCTTGACAGATATCAACTCGAAGCCTGGTGATACTGCTATAGTCTACTCATGTGAATTAGCAGAAGTAAAAGGAGAATTTGACCCTGCTAAAGCCGCTGGCCTGGACCAAAGTATCGCGAACTTCAACTTGGTAACTCTGTGCGGGCTGATCAATTTGATAAAATGGTCAGTGCTGATTGCTAAGTTGCCGAACTGAATTTTCTCAAACTGGTCCTTTGACAGGCTCATGGCCTCTCTGCACTAGCACATACTCTATGTCACTTAAAGGGCCTGTCTCTATTCAGTGGACCTCCTCGCTGTGGTGGCGTGGTGCAGGTCATGCAGACGTAAAAGTTCCCAATTCTTTTTGTTATGTAGAGCAAGATGTGCTCAACCCGGCCACAAAGTTTCAAGAGTTAGCTCTACAGATAGATATAAAAAGTAAGACAATTCGACGCAATGGAGTAACACCAATGTTATGTAGAACAAGATGTGTTCCAAATTCCAATGCTAGGTCTGTATGAACAATTGATTCAATACAAGTGGCAAATAGAACACCATCTGTGTATACAGCTCACTTGTCAAGCTTGACTCTAGATTTAGGAAGTAAATGACACTTTGATTAATAGCCATTGTTTTATCCATTGCGAATGTCAAATCATGTTGCTTTTCTATAAAAGTGAATTTTTATGTGCATATGTTTAAGAGGCCGTGGCAACACACGGACAATGTACTAGTAAAATATAAAGGGGAAGATAGATATAGAGTACAAGACAAATTGTTGTAAGTTTAAACCTTCATATATATATATATATATATATGTCTATCTCCTTATCTCTAACTTAAACACAATTGTATCTCTAACATTTGCACTTAGTCGTAGCAGGAGGTAAGCAT
The DNA here is from genome assembly GCF_000005505.3 of Brachypodium distachyon. Taxonomy (NCBI): domain Eukaryota; kingdom Viridiplantae; phylum Streptophyta; class Magnoliopsida; order Poales; family Poaceae; genus Brachypodium; species Brachypodium distachyon. The sequence goes on from NC_016135.3 coordinate 22,762,376, forward strand.
ATGATTGTGACCAAGGGAATATGGGCTAAGGTAGTACAATCCTAAAAGCACGCTCTTTAGGGTAATGTCTGGAGTCTGGACAAACTTATACACTTGGCTGGTACTCCACTCGTTAAGATCCATCGTGCGGAGAGCTCATGGAAACAATCGCGATGCGTTTGTGCCCACTGCAGGACAATGCGAGAGAGCGAGATCCCGGTTAAGCAATCGACCGCCCAATTGACCGATGAATAGTACTCGCCGCCCAGCTCACTCGCTCGCTAAATCAAACATTTTTGTGCCATGAATAGGCTGTCCCCAATGAAAATCCATAATAAAGAGGCCCCCCAGCACCAGCTGACTCGGGTGCTTGGCCGTGCACCGAAGCGACTGACGTCTGACGGTGACAGACAGAAAAGCAGTAGCGTTATTGTCCGTCCAGGAAACTAATTGATCAGCTACACCCGTTCCCTTGCCGCACCAGACCAACCACCAGCAGGCGCCCGGATTGATCAGCACCGCGACTTAACAGAAAAAGGGCACGCGTTTTGCAACAGGAAAAGGGGACCCTGAGTACTACAGTTATTACCGATTTGCATCTCGTCGAATACATGTCTCAAAACTGCACATGCTTCTTTGCTTTGCATGTCGCGCAGCGAAATCTGACATCAACTGAGATTTGCTGTGAAGTATAGTTAACTGAAGAATTTTCTTTACCTTGTATCAACTCATCAATTAACGACTCTGAACTTCGACCTGTGAATGTTACATTATAGAGGGTTCTTGCATAGTATAGCTGGAGAAGCCTTTGAATTTTGTCATAATCGCCAGTTTTCATAGGCACATCACCTCAGAAAGAAAAAGAGTTATTCCAAAGCCTGAATGAGGCCAATGGCCAACTCTGCAAAAGCCGGTGAAAGACGTAACATCGGACCGGCCGGTGCTAAATGAGTTGGGCCTAACGCCGTACTGTAGGCCCAAAGCCGTAAAGGCCATCTAGAAGCTTCCCGATCACAAGTCAGCTTTCCTGTTCTTTCAACAACAATATACACACCTGCTCACCACGGGTCACGGGTGATAAATATTTTGATAATCTCTACCATGATTTAGGTGACCGACCACTACGAGATCATCAACCGATAAAATAAGTGTGGTGGTAGTACTATCAGTACGTAAGCTAGCTCCACTGCGAGCATTTTTTTACGGGATTCATGTACTGACGTCCCGGTTACCCACCCCTCCGTAATCCGTATTATGATCGCATGCCCCCCTAACGGGCAACAGGTCCCGGTAAGATCAGCAGTAAGCAGCATAGGTCACTGCCCATTAAAAACTGTCCTGTGAATACCGTACACTCTTGGTTCGTTCAGAAAAAAAGAAGTAAAAATCGTGCGCACTCCCCAACAAAAGTATGAGCAAATTATTGGCGCTGGGCGGCATCAGGTTAATCGAGAGTAGGTTTTGGTGGTACCTTGGTTTGGTGGTACCTTGGTTTGGAGTAGCATAGAGTAGCACTCCAAGCCTCCAAGTATAGCAGCCATGGAGGAGTAAAATAAGGTAAAGTTGACCCCCAATAGTTGGTCCCCCGGATTCCAGCCAGCCCGCGGCTCACGCTGGGGAGACATACAGGTGGATGGACCACAGGATATCCACGGATCATAGCACCGTCGAAATTGTTTGTGGAATTCGTTCTTTCCTTGCAAAGGTTCTCTGAAGTTGTTTTGCAATATAAATGGGCTTGTTGCCAGCGCAGATTCCTGTCTGTGTTTTTCCGCTGTGCTATCGTACATCTCCCTTTCCACTGAAACCGAACTTGCACCGTGGAAATAGGGACCTTCCAGGAAAAACAACGGTAGTGTAAATGAAAGCGAGATAGTTGGCTGGCTGAAAAGATGAATTCTTCATGGTAACTGCAATTTTCTTGTCGGGCGTAGCAATAGAGATGCCTCGAAATCAGGCCGGAAATCTGGCATAAGATCTATGGGTTTGATTGTATTCGTTACAATATTGCGGGGGGCATCTAATCCTACGCATCCGAGGGGACTTTTATTAAGAAGCTAACTTTACTCGGGCATAACTTATGTCTTTCTTTGCATACGGACTCCGTTGGCCGTCAGCTTTTGATTCCTTTTGTGATGTGCTACTTAACTAATACAGTCGTTTGCATGTCGAATTGAGATCGCCTTTGTCAGCAAGTATGCAGATTATAATATGCTCGCCATCCTTGAGATCGCAATGACACTGTAAAGTATTCCGTACTTGATCGCTTCGACAGTTTCTCTTCTTCTTTCTGACAGCCCCCGCGATCACAAGACTTTCAGTTCTGTTGTTTACATTTCCTGTATGCACCTCTATAACACATCTGGTTTCTTTAATGAAACCGGGAGCTCTGTTCCTTTTGCTCTAAGAAAAAAGCCCTTCCATGCACCACCACACCGAACCTGTTCGTTTTGTTCAGAACTTCCATTCGACAGGGAGTTAATTATATCGAATCCGGCAGAGCACCACCAATGGGGCTATTCATCCAAGGTTCAGAAAACTGTACGAACTATATTCAGAAAAGTTAGCAAGATTTTACATCTAGATCGTTTTGGTACGGAAACTCAATTCCATTCCACAACAGCAGAACAATAGCCAAAAATCTGAGGGAGGCGAGAGAAATGGAGACGGAGCCCAAGCATGAATCGAACGCATGATGGCCGCCCCGTCTCCTGGCTCTAAAGTTCTAACCTTGTGCAGAAGAAAAATACTACGGAGTAGTAACAAAAACAAAAAAAGGAGACCCAAGTCCAGCCGCCCGGGGAGCCAGATCCTCAGGCGTGTGTACGTGCACCGCTAATTGCAACCAAACCATTGTCGTGTGTATGTGTGTGTGTGTATGTACGTGCGTGTTGGTTCGATCCATCGATCGATCGGTCACACGCGCAATGCAGGGCCCCTGGAGGCGAACCCGGCGTCGGTCCACGGGCTTGCGCCGCCAATGGCCGCGGGCCTCCGTGGCTGCTGGTGCTGACGGTGTTGGTGTTGGTGGTGGTGATGGTGGTGCCGGTGCTGCTGCTGCTGCTCTTTCCGCGCCGACACCGCGTGCGCCGCCGCGTGCTTCTTCCGCCGGTGCTTCGCCCTGTCCACCTCGATCTGCTGCTGCCTGCACTCCTCGCTGCAGAACGGCGTGTCACCTCTGCGCACACACACACACGCCAAAAACGAAACAAGAATCTCAAGTTTCCTCGTGGACACTCGCACGAACACATAGCGCGCAATTCTGATAATTTGGCGGCATTGCATTGATGGGAGGCGAGGATCGATGGGGGAGCGTGCCTGTACATGAAGATGTCGCCGGAGAGGGACTTGCCGCAGAGGGAGCAGTCCTCGAGGAAGTGGTGGATGTGGGCGACGTCCGCCTCGTGGACGTAGAACATGGACGACGGCTTCATGGTCATGGCCATGGCCATGGCAGCACCGCTCCCCCCCCTCTGCCTTGATGCGGCTGCGGCGATCGTCGCTCCAAGATGGGGATGGGCCAGGCGCCTAAATTAGGCGGGCGAGAAGTGGGAGAGCAAAATGCCCCCCGAGACTTGGCACTAAATGTCAAGGAGCTCGGCTGGCTTGCCGTCTTCCGGGGGCGCCGGGGGCGTGCACAAATAGGGCACGAGCGTACTCCATTTTTAGGCTCCGGCCAACGATGAGAGGCTCGGAATTTTTGACAATGGAGGTTTCCAGAGCCATCGATCGAACCTGAGTTTTTCGTTTTCTGTTGCTTCTTGTTTGGTCGAAATGGGGAACGATTCTACCGTCCGGCCGCCGTAGTGGATTCAGTTAGAAACTGGGAACCACTGTCTGCAACCGTGTTCTTTCTTGTTTAGCAAGGGAATTCAGTTAGAAACCCTCGATTTCCATTGCCAGAAATCAAATTCAGTACTTTTTCCGTGCAACAAAGACTAAATTTGAATACATCTATACACTGAGTCATGTCTAGATACATTTAAATTTTGACAAACTTGAGATATTTTTTTGTTGGACGGAAGGTTCAGAGCCCTTGCTACGATACTAGTACCACTGTGCGTTACCTCGGCAATCACACGACAGGATTGAGGTAAAGATGAACCATACACATTCATACCACTGTACTCAGCGGACAATTCATATCTTACGTTTTACACACCACTGTACTCACATGTATGTGTTGAAATATTCTGCACTCCTTCTCAGCGGATTCAGAATACTCCTCTTGCTTGGACTAATTCAGGTGAGGTAATACGCCAGTACGAGTAAAATAGCAGCACCTCTCATAACATGATTCGTCGAGACTGTATCATCGTATCCCATGTCATGTCCAAATACAATTTGCGTCGCTGTCTCGACAACGCGAAATGAGCACATCCTCCTGACCTCCTCCTCCCACCCCTCCGGGAAAAGAAAGAAAAGAGCACAATTCCTTGTCGCCTTCGCGGGCGTCCTTAACTGTGAAGACGACAGGCACGTCCGTCGTTTTCGAAAGCTGCAGGTCGTCATTAAAGCCCCGTCGCAAAGCACCACCCTTTTTTCAAATCCATCCTCGTCGACCGTCCTCCCTCCGAGAGAGAACGACGTTGCAGTCCAGTCCAATCCCCGGACATTAGCCGGTGCCACAGCGACGACACGCCACACACACAACACCGTAATATCTCGGAGGGAGTACCCAACCCGTCAGAACTTACTTCGTTTCATAATTCTTGTCAAAATCTTACATGTATCTAGACATTGTTTTAAAATAGGTTAATCCATTTTTATCAAATTTAAGAAAAATTATGAAACGGAGGGGGGTGATTAATAAGTTGTGTTCGTTGCCGTTCACATGGTGCCGATCCGGTCTCTGGGCGCGGCGAGCAGAGCACTGGCACAGCGAGGAACGAAGGAATCGGTCACGTGCGAGGCTCCCGGCGGTGCCCCCCGAACCACCGGCACCGGAGGCGAGGAGATGCCCTTTGCGCCAAGTACTATGTGTTTCCTTCCGCCCAAAGGCAGAATGATCGCGCGCCTCGTGAGCTCTCGGAGGCCGTAACGTGGCGGCAGCCGAATCCGAGCCTCTCTTGTTTCCTCTCCCTCAAAAGCCTAACTACTTAACTAAGCTTCTGGTGGCTAATTAAGCTTCTTGTTTAAGGCCTCTAGCTAGATTGCCTACTTGATTCTCGGTGGCACATGGGGGGCAGGGCAGGGGCAGGCAACAAACGGTGAAATCTACGGGCTGGCCGGGCGTCGAGAAAGATTTGTTATCGCCAGTTTTTTTAAGTCCGGATCTGCGAGCACTAGTGCCAACATGCTTTGCTTTGCGTAGTTTAGCGTTTGTTCACAGTGAACTACGCAAGGTGTGAGGTCACTCCGGCAGTCCCTCTAGAAGCAAAGGACGGTATTGGTACCTGCTACACGTACGGGCAGAGCATGGCTTGTTTTTTGTCACGACGGTAGCTGGCAGGTGGGCCCTCCACCTATGGGGTCCATCCGCCAGGCAGTGTTCGTAAAAATTAAAGGATGGTAAAGTTAGAAAAAAAAAACGTGCTTACAATGCTTCGGCGTTAAAAAAAAGATCGCCCACTTGCTTGTCCTTACCTTATGTAAGTTTCAAAGAAGCAGCAGGCTTCACGAATGGAATCGTGAACTGTGTCGCCGGAAAAGCAAATCTCCGTTTGTTTATTTGAGCACATTGCTTCGTTCCTTTTCGTCCTCTAGCAATGAATAAAATCTTTCCTTTCCAAAAGAAAAGGTAACAATTATTTCACAGCCAACATTTCGGTCAGTAAGAAACTGAAGGTGTCATTAGTTTTCTTTGGGGGCTGCGGGATTCTATGGCCTGCACTTGCTTCACCAAGAACTAATAGCGACCACCATCTGTTTTTATTTATTTATTTTTGAACTGGAGCACCATATGTTGGTTCTCTGTTGTTTGTAAACAGTAGGTACCAGGCAACGGCCTTAAATTTCTACTGCGTTTAATAGTCTGTTCACAGAAAAAAAAAACATGTAACAGCTGTGGCACCACCATCATCTGTCCCGGTAGGACGGAGTCATGGAAGCATATGAACTGAACTAATGAGAAACTTGAGAGAACTTTCTGTTATGCCTCTCATTTCTTTCATATCAACAGGTTATACACCTTACGCGACACCGGATGCACCCCCACACGCACTTTTCATTTTGGTGCAAAAGTGCAATAGTGTGCAAAGGAACAAAATAAAAACCGGGGATAATTCAGACACAAGATTGACTCTTCATCTCTCCATCTTCGGAGATCAAAAGGAAGAGCCAGCCTATTGGACTTTGGGATACAAAAGGCCACAGACGATTTGCCGCCCACCCTCCTGCCGATTGTCGCCGCCAGTCGAACTGACGACGGAAGCGTGGATCTGGGCTAACCCAGCTCACCAAGCTTTCCTCCTTGAACTGCTGCTAAATCCTACGTTTTCGGTGGCCAAAATTTCTTACTACCACGCCCAGACCGGGATCCTCTGGGGGCTCTGCTTCTGCTGTCTCTGCCGCTGCTCCTCCGCCCTCCCCGTCTGCTTCGACCTCTTCTCCCTCGCCTCGTCGATCTCGATCTGCTCCTGCCTGCACTCCTCGCTACAGAAGGGCATGTCACCTCTGCAACACAGAAGAATCAAGTCTCCGTCAGAAACACTTCTTCAGCAGAAGTATACAGAACCAGCCAAGCAAGCTGAAGCAGGGAAGTGTTTATTCACCTGTACATGAAGATGTCTCTGTTTCCGGCGATGAGCTTCCGGCAGCTGCAGCAGATGTCAAGGTAGTGGCGGTGGCCGAGGAGATCGTCGGTGTCGTCGCACGGGTCGCAGAACAAGCGGACGGGCTTCCTCGACGAGGATGCCGGCTTCAGGGGCGAGGCGGAGTGGCTGAGGCAGCCGGCCTCGAGGTCACCGTAGACTTCCATGGAGATCGGGTGGTGGTGGTTGTTTCTTTGGCGAATTGCTATGCTTTCTCTTCTTTTTCAGCTGGGAATGACCAAACGGAGTGATGGAGGAGCGTGGAGAAGAGATCCCCTTATATTAGGAGGGAAATGGAGCAGCGAGTGGGGTATCTTTTTTCATTTTGGACCTCTGTAGCCGAAGAAATTAAAATTTAGCACATCACATTAGAAGCCTTGTACTTGAGTGTTTATTCGGTAAACCTTGTTGGTCTATATAGTATAGTTAACAAAATGAAACAAAGTTAGCGGTGTTACCTTTGTATGACTGCGTGGACCTGCAAACCTTTTGATATTCAAATTTGAAATATGACGCTAATTCTATTGTAAGAAAAACATTCCAACCTGAATTCGTTTCATGGGTCAATTGTGACCTGATTTTGACTCTGTGGTTTTGGAAGTACATCTATAAGTCTATGTACAGTACAATATGCTTCTATTACAAGGATGCTTTGTTGAATATATGCATAAATGTCGTCGGAGGAGGGTGTGTTGATCTCTAAAAGAAACATTGACGATCGTGGGGTTTTGTTTCCGAGTGACACGTCATCATGCCCTATTTGTGAAAATTATATTCTTCGCATGTAAATCAATTCTTCTGTTATGATGAAAATCAAATGTCAACTTCTTGTCCAAAGAAAAAAAATGTCGAGGTCAGTCTTCACCCATGTTGTGTGACAAGTATGCGTTGCCTTCAACGATGGTGCATCCTTGTCATAGACTGCATTGCGCCACCAATCTAGATTGTATTTTGATCTTTCTGCCATCTTACAAGTTAACGTTAGTGTGTTCTTATCATCAAACGCAATAACACGCAAACTCAGGTGGCAGACTCTCAAAATGTAGCGAACACAAGTGGCATGTGTGATATTTTTTCCATCAATAAAATCCCCCTTCCGTCGGAAGACTTCTTCTTCTGGGCCCACATAGCATAGCACCACTAGCATGAGCACTTTCTCTAGAAGAGGGGCCAGGCAAGTGACCCAGTTGCAAAGCTGCAAGGCTGTCTTCCTCGATTGCTAATCAGGTTTGCTCAGGCAGATCAAAACCAGGGCTCATGCTGGTGCTGGTGGAGCCCTGGAGGTGGTCCTTGCACGCACTATTGTAGTACTAGCACCGTATAACACACTATTTCAGCGAGCAGCATCACGGGTCATCAGTCCAACCAACCATTCGATATTTTCCTCCGTTTAATTTCTTCTTCTACCACCCCGTTTGGTTTTCTCTTCAGTACATGTCACATCCGAGATTCGACGGGATTAATAAAACCGTCCTGGTTTTGAGTCTCTGTAGCTGAGTGAGCAGTGGTTGGCTGCCTCCTGCCTCCATGGATCCCTCTCAGACTCTCACGACCCAAACACAGCTAAGCTTGATTGAATGGAAAACAGGAGAGCAGTTGGTGCGGCCGCTAGATTTGACGACAATCCTACTCGGCTTCAAGCGAGCGGGGCCCTGCAAATTGCATTTAAGAAGCTTAATTTACTCGAAAGAACCCAACCAATTTGCAAGGCGCGCTTTTTTCTTTTCTCTATCTTGTCTTGTCGTGTGATGAATCGTGTGCATGCTGTGGGTCGTTGATGGCACGTTCCTTTTTTCTTGTCAAGCGTATCATGCAACTGGCGCGATAAAGCGGTTGGTATACATTGCTGCATCATTGCATGAGAATGTTCAGATCTAATGTTGCTTGGGAGTTGGGATAGCTGTAGCCGTATAGGTACACTGAACAACAGCAAAGTGATCAAGCGGTTTCAGTACCTGCCCCCCGCTGAAATCTATGAACGGCTACTACATCCAGTGACGTGATCATTTAAACAGGACCTAGCGCAGGGGAATTAAACATGCAGGGCAAAAGAATTTTTCAGTAGCAATTTTTTATTTTGACACCGTTCTGGTTACCATGAGATTTTTTTTCCCTCTGTTTGTTTTGTTACACTATTTACTTCATTTTAAAATCTCTGCCACATTTTACTCTCTGCTTTACAGATGTGACAGGTTTTATTTACCTCATTCAACCAATTAGACTGATTTTGACATATGGGACCCACCGTTCGGAAGCCATGAGGGCAGCTAAAAAATCGACGGCCACACAAATCTGGCGGAGCCGGCTCCCATGCTCATCGTCGTCCCTCTCCTACGCTGCAATCTGTGGCCCCCAGCCCTCGCCTCCGGTCGCAGCCGCCGAATCCCTAATTTTTGACCCGAATGGATTTGGGAAGAAATTGCTAAAGAGTCGGGTCCATTGAGAAAACTACTTAGGCAAATATGCTTCCCACAAGAACATGCTACTTCACCCTGAACGGTGGGCCCCGCATGTCGGAATCAGACTAATCGGTTGAATTGGGTAGACCTGCCACATTTGTACGAATAGAAGGTAAGATGTGGCAGAGATTTTAAAATGGGATAAACAATGTCAGAAAAAACAAAATTGTGATAAACAGTGTCACAGAAAACAAATATTGGTTGAATTGGGTAATTCCATTCTTTCAAGCAAGAAAATACCATTTTGTAGTGTTCCTTTACCTTACTTCGAGGACTAATGTGTAACTACAATAAAATTGAAGGCAGAGAAAATATACAACATAAACGCCATGGCCTCCCTGCCAATACCACATTTTTAAAATTGGTATGGGGTGCTTAATTAATAGACACCACCATATATATACGGTATGGCCTTGTCAAAGAGTCGCTTTCTTTGACACCCAATACACAACAGATGGTACCTCCCGCAATAATAAAAAGAACCACTCGGCATCAATTCCCCTTCGAACAGTAGGAACCGGTAGCACCATTCCTAACATTAAGAAATCGAAATCCGGGACAGCTCCGAGTCATGAGCCACCTTCAATAATAGGTGAGGGTAGGTTTTCCATGTTAATGAGACATCTCAATTATTCGAGCTTATTTTAGCGGCATCATTTGCTTGTTCCATTCTATATCCCTTGCTTACTTCACTCGAATTATAAACGGCTCCTTTCCTTCTGCAAAGAGTACGATTTTTTCTGGCTGCTCCCGTAATATTTTTGGCATGAAACGAAAGAGACATCGGTGGCGGTATCATATTCATCGCCGAGCTCGACGTGTAGTACGTGTTTCGTCTCGACTCGATGGGGTCGTTTTCAGGAAGGCGAAGAAGAAAGCCAGTAGTGGCCACAGCACGCAGTATCGATATATTGTGGGCTGCGCGCGTCGCGTTCACGAGGCATTTTGTTCCTCTTTCCACTGTTGCTTTTCTGCGTGTCTGCCGGTTCTTGCTTTCACGACGCGGCCGGGGGAGGGGGCTACTGTCACGAGCGCAGAAATCACTGGAGAATCACGTTCGCCACAGGGGAGAAAAAGGGCCATTCTGATGCGCGGTCGGACACGGGATGTCGACATGCATATGGTGCTCTCTGGACTCTGGGGTCTGTGTGATGGAGCCCGTTCATATATAGATGGCTGTCAGTTTTTGGCATCGGAGTTAACACGGAGTACGTCCTGCTTTCAGATGTGACTTGATACTATGATACTCCTACTAGTGATGTATATAATTCGTGTTAAATGTAGTGGTTTTTAGGCTAGCTCTCGGAGCGACGGTTTAAGCTGCATGCTTTGAACATGTTTTCTAAATATACTCGGTATGACCGTGCTTGTTTTGCAGCAAATGGCAGCAGGAGAAGTCAAATGCAACGTACGATTTCGTCTTGGGGTGAAAAATATAACAGATCAACGGGACGTTGAAACTTGAAAGGAACTATTCCGCTGGTCAAACATAGCATCACGGTATGATAAAAATTATTAATTGTCATGTCTACAGTCACACTTGACCAGACCTGGTATGGTGCGATTGATGGCCCAACTTCCTGATTATTCGACAGACATAAAAAATAAGCGCCGTTCAATATAATCCTCTCCGAGAAAAAATAATACAACCAACATAGAAAAAAAAATGCTGGTTGGCTGAGTCACGGATGATCAATACAGGTTCTGAAATTCGGCAGAAAGGAACCTTGATGTATTCCTCAGATAAAATAAAAGAATGAGAATCTTTCGTACGAATAGAAGTCACAGAAATACTATTACACGACGTAGCACGTACCTATATATTCAATCTTGGCTACAAGCATACGGAAACTGACCTTAGTTAAAGTATATCTTCTCTAAGCTTAAACGTAAAATGGAATACTCAAGGGAATCCAAGTGCCGTCAATAAAGATTTGTGCAGGACAAACAAATAGAATTGGTCGATTCCAGTTTCTGATAGCCCCGGCAACAAGGAAGAGAAAGTCTACACGGACACCTCTAATTTTTTAATTCTTTTATGACAACTGAGAGGAACTCTGCAAAGAACTTCAACCTGAGACCCTGGATTCGGTGTCTCAACACTCAACCACCCAACACATGAACATGAAAGCATTCCGTTTCTCGTTGTGTGTTGTCAGAGTATACGTACCTTCTAGTTAGCATTGGCAAATTAATACCGACCCGTATTCAACTGTTTTGGAGAGCCCTAGCAGCGCCCACATGCATGTTTGCTGACCTTGACTTTTCAAGTAAGATTAGCACGCAGGTCCAACACGAACCCAACAAACAACTGCTGTTTAGTTTGTCCCATAAGCACATTGTTTCCAGCGACTTAGCCGAGGCAGACACCGGTGAGTACGTACATCTGTACGTGGCATACTAATGGCCGGCTGACGAGGACCGCATGCGTGCACATGCATGCATGCCTCTCCTAGATCTCAACAGCCACACGTGTCCCGGCCGGCCGGCCTAGGCGAACGTACGAATCAAAGTAATCAAACTTGTACCGGTTCCTTTCTTTACTTGCACACCAAATTTAGCCCGTTTTTTACATGCATCCTCGCTCTTGCCACGCCTTTCCCAGCAGACGAGAGAATGCGTGTGGTGAGTTCCAGCATCTATGAACTTTCGGAATCCTAGACTATAGCCGTAGGCCGGGTCATGTGGCCAGCATCTCGAATCCAGAGAGTTCTGCTGCACTATAGTAGTACATTTAGGCAGCCTCTGTATGTATACTTTAGGTTAAAGCACTCCTCTTAAACGTCATGTTTAACACTAGTAGCATCATGCCCACACTTACTGACACTAACATACGTGGTAGCCCACACAGAAAGGCGGAAAGTACTCATGTTAAACACAAGCTTAGCCTTTCTGCCGACGTATGAGACGGCAACACACACCCACGAGGTTAGGCACACAGAATAAACAGTCGCCGTTCCTCCATGGACCAGGAATAAGCTCCCACTCCTTTATTCTCCCTTTCTCTCGACGGGAATCATGGCTAGTCTCGCCAGCGTTGGTGCACCGTGCACGCCATGACCCGTACCACCGTGTTGGGAACCGCGTGACGAGACGCATGACGCCTTCGCAGATTCCAGGCCAGTACCAAACTTAACACGTATGATCATGCACGAGCTTGTGCTTTACGGAGGCCGCGCCGGGGCGTGCCAGGTTTCGCGTCGGGAAACGTACGTGGGATGCGCTTAGTTTGGCTTCGGGGAGACGCACCTTTGCTGCGCGGCACCAGAATCGAGAGGGCTGCCTTTGAGTTGGGTCCGTCCAATCATGTCAACTTTTGTGTTGTTTAACTGCAGTTTGCCCGTTGATGATATACAGTAGTAAATTTGTTAGCCGCCCTCGTGAGCTGCGTCCACTTGGGAGCATTGAGAACAGGGCACCTATGGGCTATGGCATCTCGCTTTAACTTGCCGGCGAGGCCTCTTTCCGGGAAGCAGGCATGCACTGCCTTGTGCCCACATTTTATAACGAAACTTCGTGCGGAAGCACAATCACTTTGGGGCAGCCGTGTGTAAAGGGCGGTATAAACAAATGCTGACGTTTTCACCAACGGGGGCCGTCCGTAGGACGATGGCGCTTGTAAAACTCACAGGCGCCGCACAGCTGGGGCTAGAACAAAGGATTAAAGTAACTCGTGAGCGCGGACGTATCGCGGTGCTCCAAGAGTTGCTTGGAAGCAGGTGGTTAACTAGACGTGCCTGGTGCTGTAAAAAAAACAAAAAAAAACTAGACGTGCCTGGCTACACGTACGGGTGCAGGGTGCTGGCAACGGACCGGCCGGGCCGGGCCGGGAGGGAGCACGAGCGAGGCGTGGTCATGGGCGGTGGCCGTCCATGCGCTGTCACGCATCCGGGATCTGACACATGTCGGGTTCGTGCATCCGTCCGATCCTGCAAGGCCATGACATGTCCACCCGATCGTCGTACTCCGCCTCCGGAATCCGGAGTCAAATGTCCCGTTGCAAATGATAATTCGATGAATATCTTTTTTATTTACTACAGAAAAGAAAAGCTCGTCAGAAAGTATCAATGTTATATGTACGTGCGCGGGGAAGGCGAGATTACAAAATCCTTAATCGCAAAAATCTACTTACAAATTTAGAATCTGTGTGAAAATTATAAGCAACACGTTAGATGACTTCACTAACAACAACAAGAAAGTGTAAAGCGAGTGCTTATCGTCGATGTAAAACACACTTCTGTAATTAAATGTGTCCAAATTCTTTCCCCGTCCACGTGATCCTAGTTTCCAGGATATAATCTCAAAATCTATTTGTTCCATAACCCCCACCTTCTAGGCATAATTTTACTTATGAAGAGTAAGCACGCTCTACATTTATTCCCAGCCGTAGGTATGCACTCATTCTGTTTTTTGGATGGATAAACTGCTGGCCTCCTCTTCCCTTGGTGGAGTACGTGAGAAATTAATTCCGGCAGTTAATTCTGGCAGCTAAATCGTCACATTAAGGGCCTTAATCTTGGAGTACGTGAGAAATTAAGGAGAGGGAGAAAAAACCCAGCGCCAATCGTTCAAAAATTATGCCCCGAGAACTAGGACGGAGGGAGTAGGAGTTTTGCAAGGCCGTTTGATTCATGACGTATCAATATGCTCCCACTCAAGCGGTCTTTGAACCATTTGCCTCTCCGCCTCGAGCCCTCGATGATCTATTTTAAGTTCGGCAATATTGTGTTAGACACACGTTTGGTACTGAGTATGATCGACAGATCAAGAACGATAGAGTCTGAACGATAAGAAAAACTGAAGCTCGGACAAAGACATGATCTTCCGCAATTTTTGTATCGAAATAAGGCTTTCCAAATAGTTTCGATTTACATACGGTGTTTACACCGATCACGTCTCAAAGCCTCAAAACACACATAAAAGAAGAGGCGAAAAGCAGCCGGTCAGAGCGAAGAGAAGGACGTCCAGTGGCCGGGCGACCAAGATGGCCGGAGCCTCAAGCAGATGAACTTCCTCTCAGATCCTTCTCCGGCTTCAGGCGAAGCCAAAACCCCTTCATCTCTCGTCAGATCGGTGGTTCTCCAGTTTTCCCTGATTCAGATTAGCCCCTTCTGGCGGCCGGCTAACTGACGACGGACACCTTCCTGGACTCCTGGTGCCCGCGCCGCGTCTCCGTCCCCGACGCGTACTGCCGCAGCCTCCGTGCGGCCTGCCTGGCGCGGACGGCGTCGAGCTCCATCTGCTCGTCCCGGCACTCCTCGCTGCAGAAGGGGGTGTCCCCTCGGTACATGAAGATGTCGCTGTCGCGCGCCAGCGGCTTGGCGCAGAGCGCGCACGCGTCCAGCGCGTGCTTCCCGGTCTCGCCGAGCGGCTCCGCGTCGAAGAAGAAGGCGCAGGCTACCGACGCCGCCATGGTTGCTTGTTTGTGGCTGCTGCGGCTGCCGAGCGAGGCTAGCTAGCTTCGCGCAGGGTCGATCTTGCTTCGTTTGGTGTGGGGAGGACGGAGAAGAGGAGAGCGAGCGAGCTGGGTTTGACGAAGGGGAGGCTCTGGCCGCGTTTATATGGTTGCGCGGTGACGGACACGGAGAGGCCGAGGCCGGGGGGGGGACTGTGGCCAGGTGCACTGTTTTAGAGTTTGGACGGCCCACGGGTCAGGCAATACCGCGCGCCGGGAGGAACTAGGCGAGCGAGCTATGGACAATGGGGCCGTTAAGATTACTTTATTCGCGTATGGGCCAAAGGTGGAGTGCAGTGGTTGGCTTGATGGCCCGACGTGGGCCACGTATGCTAGGCTCCACCGCGACGAAAACGACAGGAATCGTGCTATGTCTGCGTGACGTGGACCCACCAATGATAGAAACGGAGACGTCACTTTTGAACGTCTCTGGTATTGACTTGGTGCAGTTTTCCGAAAACTGGAAAAAATAGCGAAATGGCGAGACTCTCGAAAAGCAAACCGTTGCTCAAATCATTTCCGTAGTACGTAGTACTAGTACTTTGGAGGAGTTTCTGGAAAACTTCACGTTGCGAAGCCCATTGTCACAAGATACCAGGAATAGGGCTTGCCATACTGACAGAGTCTATCGTGATCTTGCTAAAAAAATGTCTATTGTGACCTGGCAAACAAAAAATTCTTTTTTCAACACCTAACTGTTTTCTACTGGCGCACCATCGATCAATTGGAAATACGACTGCTTGCTACGCTTTTCGCAGCAAAAGATCTGGCTCTGAATTAGTTTCCATAATCATTGCCGGAGAATTCAGTGTGCCTGGTCTAGCGTGCAATCGTGGCATCAATTCTACTCCGTACATCATTAGGCAGCTTTGCTTAAACTAGTGTGCTATACTCCGTACATCATTAGGCTTATAGGCAGCTTTGCTTAAACTAGTGCGCGAACGTCTTAGTGCTGATAATTAGGGCGCCAGCCTTTTTGCCAACATACGAGACAGGCAACCCTACATGGTTAGCCATGCCAATAATACATTACGAATTTACAATGCCTACTACTCCGTATTATTACGTGTACAATCAATCACACGTGAATTTATTTTGAGGAAAAAAAAAAGGAAGTTGAAAGCGTTCGGCCGGGAATCATTGGTACCGGCGAGCTGTACTCCAGGCAGCAGTGCAGCACCTTGTGCACAAGTAGCAAAGGAGCATAGCAAAGGAGCCGGGAGGAGGTGGACTCGGCACATATGCAGATCTTTTGTGCTCTCCGCAGGACCAGGTCAATGGTCATGCCTACACTAGCGGCCGCTACAAGCAAACCGTGCAGCCGTTTGCATTTCTTTTAAAAATCTATTGCAGCCATTTGCAGTTTTAAAACTACGGAGATGAGTGCGCTGCTCGAGAAAATATGAAATGAGCCGTTTAGTTTTGCCGGAAGCAATTTGCACTCTTAAAACTCCGGAGATCTGCTCGAGCGATACGAAATGAGCTATTTTAACGCAGAGCTTGCTTGCCACCGGAGTCACCTCGGAGATCGTATAGTACACGTTATTAGTATTGGGGAATCACCTTGCAGTTGTAGTTGCACGGCTCAAGATTCTGTTGGCGGTATTGGTAATAACATAGGTCAGGCAGGCAGGTTTCGTCCCGGGGGGCAGCTTCCTCGAGATCTGCGCCCAGTTTGTTCAACTCCACGCGTCTTCACACACTGATGAAGCATTGGACATGCCTGACGTGATCATTGCAGTCTGTAAAATTTTTCTCTGGGGACAAGCAGTACAAACAACATTTGGAGCACCCGTATTTGACAGACAGTGAACGGTGCATCCTACTAGTACAAATTACTTATACGGTCCTACCTGCCATGTACGCACTTCCTGACTTCCTGCCGAGCCTCGACCACATGATTTTTGGCTGCACAGTGGGGGTGCACGAATAAAGTGCTGGGTTCTGTTCGGGTGTGGGCGTCGTCGATGCGTACGTGTTTAACATGCAGTGAGTCACGTCCCCACTTGGTCGTGACGAGGCACATTGTTTTGGTGGCATGTCCGCGGTGGCCACAGCATCCAGGCATCCAGCCATGCCATGACGCATCATCTTCCGGCTCCGGCTGTCTGACTCGGCAATTAGCAGTGCGACGTACCACGAAATGATAACCAGCTGTTAAGCAAGTCTGAATTAGAGCACGAGATACCATGCCATGACGCATCATCTTCCAGCTGGATCTGAGTCGGCGATTCGTAGCGAGTGTGCGAGACGTACCCACACCAAAATGTTAAGCCAACTTGGATATGATATATTTCGAGTTATTTTACAGTATTTCGGAATTAATATTGGCCATCCATTCACCCGCTATTGTTAACGGGTACTTCACCGATGATTCTTTGAAGTACTACCTCGAAAAGTCACGGAGTATCTTCTTACAAGGGATAAAATAGTAATCAGAGACTTTCTTATTTCTCATTAGGGGCAATATTTGAGTTTTTCCTCGCAATCAACATGAAAACATTCTTCGTGTGAAAAAAGTATAACCTGATGAACCCTAATTATGAACAGGTGAGACCATCATCCATAGATTCAATCGTAGGTCTAAAATAAATCAAGGGTAGAGATGTATAGTTGATCCAAGAATCCACTAGGAGGCTGCACAATAGATCAATCCATACGTGCTGTCGCTGTTGTGATCCAAGAATCCACGAGGAGGCTGCACAATTGATTGATCCATACGTGTTGTCCTTGCTGTGAACAGCGCCGTCAAAATCCCCGACGGCGCTGTGCAGCCCGTAGCGGGTGGGCGGCACGTGTGATCCAAGAATAAAAGCGAACCCTCGACGGCGGGCGGATCTGGCGGCCAGACAGAGGCGCACGGGCAGTGCAGAGAGCGGCGGGACCGACGGGGGCTCGATCGTTCGTCGGTGGCCAGACACGAGGGCAGGGCCGCTCGATCAGCACTGCTCAGTCAAAACAGCCCTTTACAAAATGTCCAAATTACCCTCATGTTTGGACGGCCAGATTTATTTGGTACTCCAATCCATGCCAAGGAGTACCAGGGTACCGTAAAAATGCACTATATTTCTCCCTGCTCAGTCGTTATATTGACTCCGCACGGCAAATGTCAAGGCCTCTTGGACCGTAACAAGGTTCACCGGAAGTAAAAATATCTAAAACACAATATAAAAGAAATACATGCAGATCTCCGGGCCACCTCATGACCACTATTGCCGCACAAAACGAGCAGATGATACGTCGTCGTGGCCGCTCCCATACCGGAGCCAGAATGACCTTGTCAAGGACAACTGAGAAGACCTCGTGCACGTGCCCTAAGAACTAATGTCCTGGAGCCGTTGTCACCGTCATAGAACTCATGAAACGGTTTGAATAACCTGACACCATGCCCGACAAGAACCCCTAACCCCCTCCCCCCAAGGGAAAGACAGGATCTACGCAGCATTACGCCATTCCGTCTTGATGAGTCAACTCAAGGGGAATTGGAGCCCGAAAAGCCATCTCGACAACGAAGCGTCGCCATCCGCAAGTGCCGCTTGCATGTGAACCACATCATCTTCGACATAGTCCCTGACGGTATACGAAGCACTATCGGAATCGGTCCGAGGTGTGGAGACCTTGTTCGATCCACGGCGCCGATCCTTGACAAACAAAGACACCTATCAACGCTCGTAGACGAGAAAAACTAGCTTCCATCGGTGAGTCGGATCTTCTTGCACACAGGCACCCACGAACTACCGACGGAGGAAAGATCGATGACGTCGGAAGTGGAACCCTAGATGAATTTCTAAGGGAAGAAGAGAAACTGGTTTTTAGAAAGCTAATAACTAGCCGGGCACATAGAAATATCACATCGGTGAGAATGTTTGAAAAGGATATTGGCAGGAAGGGAGAAGAAGTTGAAGATGGAAAGCTAGAGCTCGGTTTAAAAATCCATGATCTAACAGGTAAACCGTACACCAATATTGTCAGCCTTTTAGATACTTACGAACAACCGAGTACATCCAATGCAATATACTTCCTCCGATCCAATGGAATCATAACAGAAACAAGTATTTTTTAATATCGATGCAATGATATCAAAAAAAATTCACAAAAAATATACCCCTGGTTATGATTTGGCAAAGCCTTTGATTATGGTTTGTGTTAATAGACTAATTCTTGGTGAAAGGGTAGGTCAAACGAAATAATGTACGACATATTTTTAGGAACGAAATGAGTATATTATATAGTACTCCCTCCGTCTCATATTAAATGACTTTCCATTACATGTATCTAGACAGTTTTTAGGCATAGATACATCCATATTTAGACAAATTTGAGTCACTTAGTATGTGATGGAGTGAGTAGTTTACAAACAGTCAGTATGAGAGGTACGGAGGGGTCAATTATCTGGCCGTTGGATCTCAAATTTAACGAGTGGGATATACTAGTTCTTTGAGTTGAAAAAGGCTAATATCCGTGATAAGTGGATCCTAACCTAGGCAAATTCATGTCTACGGACCCTCACCATCGACGAAATTATCATCGACAAAAACATTGCAGGATCCTCTCGACCGAGGAAACGGAAACTAACGCAAAAGGCATCTGAAAAAGCTGGAGCAATTCAAAAGGAGTTCCGCAAGTAATAGCAACCGTTTGGAAGCGGTGCTCTGCTACGGCTGAACTTGATCAGAAAACGCAGGATGTGTGACGAAGGCAGCCTGGAACGACAGGCTACATGTGCCGTTGCATGCACAAGGATCATCGACGTGGATCGGTTACATGTCATGCCAGGAGCGCCGCTCTGGCGCATGCTAGCTTAGGTGTCGGGTGCATCGCCATGCAAGCAACCCACGTGTCACCTGACCTCGGCGATCCCGCTATCGAGTCACCACTCCCACAGTCCCACCTCTTGCCGCTCTTCTCTATATGTCGCCAGACATCGTATAAATCGAATCCAAACACTATCTATTCCTCGCCTGCCGGCAGATTGAAAGCTCAAACAAGAGTCTCCAAAACACACCCCATCAAATCGGCAAATCGCCATGGCCACGGCGTCGGGGCGCACGCACCAGCAGTACGAACCCCTGCGGCACATGGAAGGACTCAGCCTCAAGTCCGCGCTCCGCAACAACCCGCGCGCGTCCGCTCTTGCCGCGGCCGCGCTCCTCGTGCCGCTCGGCGGCGCGCTGCTGACGCTCTCTGGCCTCGTCCTGCTAGCGACGCTCGCGGGCGTCGTGCTCGCGTCGCCGCTGCTCGTGCTCTTCAGCCCCGTGCTCGTGCCCGCGGCGCTCGGCGCGGCGCTCGCCGTGGCAGGTCTCGCCACCGCCGGCACGCTCGCGGTCGCGGGGCTCTCGACACTCGCGTGGATCATCGGGTACGTCCAGAGATGCGGTGCGCAGGGCGGCGACACCGGCGGGGTGGCCGGGATGGTGGTGCAGCCGCTGGACAGCAGCGGGAAGCAGCGGCACGGAACAGAGGAGCCGGCGTTCGTCGGGCACAGACTCCGGGCCCCGGGGGCCGCTTTGGGCAACGACGCGCTGGGCGTCAAGGCTTGAATTTGAATGTACACGCGCGTGTACGTGTGTGGCGTCTGGTCACATGCATGGCGCTCGCAAGATGTATGCATGCTTTCTCTTTAATTGAAAACCAGTATGCATGCTTTTACGGTTTGGTGTACAAAGCAGCCGTTTACCTTTACATGTAAGACAGGTGTTGAGAACGAAATGCATGGCATAATCAGTTGTCAAAATCGAAGAAATGTATTTCTTTGATATTATTTTCATGATACAAAAATAAGATGACCTCAAATATCATTTATTTAGAAACTCCTTGCACATTCTCGTTGTCTCACTCTGCTCTCTCTCCTGGTTTTTATTAAATCAATTAATCTCTTTGTTTATTTCTTTTGAAACATCCAAAGTCATTTTTGGATGCATGTATTTCAGAACCATGTAGAAAATGGTATTATTCGTTCCAAATTATGCATTTCGTTTTCATATATTTAAATTTAAATCTGAAATTTCAAATAAGCATGATCGCTTTGCTTCATGGGTGTAGTTGTATCTCAAGCATCTGATTTTTTAACAAAAATGTTTAAATCTCAGTCGAAGATATAAGATGTCATCCATTCTTTCATCTCTCAACGCCGGATCGATTAAGATCTGACATTCTCTAACAAACAATTTTTTAAAGAAAAACTTTACTGCCGACTACCAGCGAGTCTGCATCACTAGTAACCAAGTATAGATTTTTTAGAGCTTTGATACTCCCAGCGAGTCTGCATCACTCGTAACCAAGTATGGATATTTCAAATTGGTTGTCATCAGCCATGTCATAGAGACACTGGTGTGACTGTACTTCAGTAGCGACTTGAATTATTTGTCGGATATAATTGTGCGGTATCAATTCAGAAAACAGATAAAAATTTGGGCACGTCCATCTTATGAATACCGCTTTTTACAATTGAAACGGAAGGTGCACAAATGGCTCAAATTAATCCATGGCCTTCCGTATTTCATTTCTGACCAAATCAGTTGATCATCACGGCACGGTACAGCACCGACCGGAAGAACAACTACAAATTAGCTAGCGAGGGACACATCATCTCCTCCGGGCACCTGATGCCGCCATGCCTCGGGCAGGCGGCGGCGTCGCGGTTCATCCGATCGTTCGGACTCTTGTGCAGCTCTGGCTAGATCGACGACGGAGAACATCGAACTCCTCAGACCTCAGAACTGGATTGTTCTTCAGATCTTCTCATCCACGCGCTCCGGCCGGTCAGTCAGCTCGCGACCGACACCTTCCTGGTCTCTCGGTGCCCGCGGGGCGACTCTGTCCCGGAGGAGTACACCTGCTGCCTCCGGGTGGCCGCCCTGGCCGCCTGCCTGGCGCAGACGGCGTCCAGCTGCATCTGCTCGTCCCGGCACTCCTCGGTGCAGAAGGGCGTGTCCCCTCTGTACATGAAGATGTCGCAGTCGCGGCGCAGCCGCTTGCCGCAGAGCGCGCACGCGTCCAGCGCGGGCATGCCGGGCTCGCCGAGCGGCTCGGCGTCGAAGAAGAATGCGCAGGAGAGGGATGCCGCCATGGTATTGGTAAGTGTCGTTTCGGTTGAGCTAGCAGTAGTTTCAGAGTGAGCGAGCGAGTGATTTGCTGCTTTTGGTGTCGAAAGGAAGAGATCGAGGTGAGTGGGATGAGTTCTCGGAAGCGGAAGGATGGGTATGTATATATGGACGAGCACGGGAAACGAACTGTGGTCCGGGTTCCCGGTGTGGGCGGGACGACGGCACACAGGTCCCGCGAATCCGCGATACCGCTCTCGGAGTCTCGGGGCGGGACTGGCTAAACCAAAGGCTGTGGAGTTCGTTGGACTTGTTTATTCGTGGGACCTTATTTGGAACTGGCCATTCTGCACTGGTTGGGCCGATGGGCGACGTGGGCCACCGAATCGGCTCCACCGCGAAGAAAACGACATGGACTTTTGTTACGTGCGACGTGTCCTGGACGGAGAAGGGTCCCGACCTCCGATAGAAACGGCGAGAAGTCGCTCCAGCAACCTCCTTGTCGATCTACAGTGAAACCAAGGCCCTATACTTTGCTCCGATTCTGTGTGTAAATTAACAATAGCCTCAATAATTGAAGCAAGCAGCCGCTGTGCTCCTTGTCGGAATCGAGGGCATCAGATCTACTCCGACTTTGGGTTAAAGTAATGCGAACGTATTGGTGCTGATGATTAAGGCTCCAGCACTTTAGCAAACACATAAGACGGGCATGGAGGCACCCCCACATGGTTAGGCATGGTCGTGCTAGCAAATGCGCACCTGGTTGTGTCGTACTCTACTCTACGTGTCTTGCCGAAAAAGAGAAGAGGAAAAAAGAGTTTGATGTCCTCTTTCTCTTTTTCAGTCGGTGCTCCATACGGGAATCTAGGGAATGAGAGTAGTGTAGTGCATGCACGCCAGACAGCACCTTGTGAACAGTAATCCAGTCGCCCGGAGGATGACACATATTCAGATCTTGTCTGCCCAAGGTTAATCATCGTCGTCATGAGCTAGTCATACGCCAACAGCTACCAGTGCAACCAATCGTGCAGCCATCGAGACGCGTGCTGTTTAACCCAGAAGTTGCCAGGTTTCATCTTTGTACCCGTGCGCCCACATGTTTTGGAGCAAAGGGGGAAGCACCTTCGCATTTACCGTGGCAGCGGCACGGCTCAAGATTCCCTTCCGGTAGTTTAGTTAAGTTTCTGGGGTAACGCCCTTGTGCGAGAATACTTGGGGCAGATGGCATCTTTGCATTTGCGGTCAGGCAGGCTTCGTTCTAGGGAGCAGCCTTCTCGAGATCCGCGTCCGGTTTGTTTATGTGTCTTAACCTTGAAGCATTGCACCTAATCATCGGAGTCTGCAAGCAATTTCGTGAGAAAGATACCCCGGAGGAAAGTGGAGCAACACTTGTTTGACAGTACATGGCTGATGCAAAACTGAAAATTACCGTTGTAAACTTGATTTGTGTTCGCTTCCGACTTCCGGGTGTCGAGTCTAGAGTCTAGACCACAAACTCGGCCTGCGGTTTAAGGTACAAAAAGGTGATTCGTTTCATTGGGAGTGGACGGCGTCAACATGATGTGGCTGTGCTGGATATGCAGTGGCAGTGAGTCATCGCCTACGAGGTACTAGTGATGGGGCACATGTTCTGTTGCACGTCCACAGCCTAGCCATGTCCCCAACCAAAACTTCCAATGAGACGTGACTGAAAAGAAAAAGAAGAATCTGGCGATGGAGTGTGAAAATTTCCTCGAATTCACCCCTTTACCTGTTGTTCTTTGTGTTTATGGAAAATTAATCGGCTGCGTCTTTACTTGTTTCTATCTCCGGCAACGGCGGCAAGCAGGCAAGGTGCTCTTTCTATCGTTGAAGTTACAGTTCCCTTACTCCTACTAATTTCTTGAAAAAAAACCCGATTAATTGTGTTGTACGATTCACAGCAATTAGTTTTTTTTAGATATGTGCTTATAGCAATTCACGAAGAGAAAGAAACAGGACATCAGAGGCTAAATTAGACGAAGTTGGTCACAAATACCCTGATTTCGATTATCTTGGAGATTTACACAGTGAGCATGGTCTTGCAACTTGCAAGCTACTCTTGCAGGAGTAATACAATGAAAAAAAAAATCAGAAACTGGAAGGGGCTCCGTTTCGGGGAAAAAGGAAGCAGCAGGTGGCAAGAAAATCGTAGGTGCACGCTGTCGCTTGGCCTGATTTGCCTTCTCCAGATCCAATCCCTTTCTTGTCTGCAGCTCTGAAGGCCAAATAGGTTGACCGGAGCCGCGCGTGCAGCGGCGGCCAGCCAAGAGAACTCCGATTGCGCTGCTCAATCAGCTCGCACGGACAACGGTGGCTCCGTAGATGCCGGAGGGGGGCCTATGATTCTATCTCAAAACATCGAAACTTAGATGTTTCTTCTCACGCAAACAAAACTTTTCCTGGGCCACGTTTGCAGCTTCGCCGGTCAATTTAGCTTGCGACGGGCACCTCCCTGGACTCCGGCTTCCCGCTGCCGGCCTCTGTCCCGGAAGAGAACTGCCGCTGCCTCCGGGCAGCCGCCTTGGCCGCCTGCCTGGCATAGAAGGCGTCGAGCTGCATCTGCTCGCACCGGCACTCCTGGCTGCAGAAGGGGGTGTCCCCTCTGTACATGAAGATGTCGCTGTCGCGCGCCAGCGGCTTGGTGCAGAGCGCGCACGCGTCCAGCGCGTGCTTCCCGGTCTCGCCGGCCGGCTCCGCGTCGAAGAAGAAGGCGCAGGCTACTGATGCCGCCATTAGGAATGAAGGTCGAGCTCGACGAGCTAGCTTCGCGGCGCGGCTTTGCTGCTGCTTTTGGGGGTCTCTGGCCGGGAGGGAGCAAGAGATGAGTTTGAGTTTGCTGAGCTGATTGGAGCAAGCGGAGCCTGGGGGTGTATATATGGTTGCGCAAAGACGGACACGGCAAAGTCACAACAGCCTGGTGAGGAGAAAGCTGGTCTGGCAAGGTCCGGTCCAGCCGTGACGGCCCCCGGGTTCGCGTAAAACCATGGACGATGGACTGGTTCGACTCGATAATTTGCGCATCGTGCGGCGGTCGACATGGGCCAAGTACGTGGCTCCACCGCGACGAAAACGACAGGGATCGTACGTGTTATGTTAACCCCTGACGGGAACAGAGCTGAGTTGTTCCAAAAAAACGTTGCCATCGATGTACCCGCAAAACTACGTGCTCGGCTGCTAGACTAGCTAGCGATACCATGGCCTATGGACCCGTTTGAGATATACAAAGGAATACCCGCTCCGCTTTCGTGCGCGAAAGATCGCAAGTAAATATTCGCGCCCCGATTAATCAACGCGAAAGAACTCGCTGTCCCCTCTAGTCGGAATCGTGAGCATCAAATCTGATGTATCTTTGGGCTAAACCAAGTGCGATATTTATCATAAGGCTTGATATTATTTAGCCCGCCAGCCTTTTCGCCAACATACGAGACAGGTGCCCCACATGGTTAGGCACGCTAATACTAGTAATAAAACGGAAGCACTATCATGTGGGATCTTTCGGAAAACAGAAAAAAAAAACAGGAAAGGAATCGAGGTTCCGTTTTTTTATATCGAGTGGTCCGTGAGGGGAACCTTTGGGAGGTGGTGCATGCGCGCCAGGGCAGCGCCTTGTGAACAGTATCGAGAGAACGCTGGGAGGGGAGGGGAGGGGAGGGGAGGGTGGGCACACACGTATGGCAGATCTTGTCGACGCAATCAGGCGCGTGAACTGGTCACCGATACAGCAGCGGCAGCTACAGGCGGTCGTTCATCTGTTGGTGCATTATTGTTTTTCTTATATGCTGGAGTGAATCTTTGTAGAGAAGTAAAGCAGCTCATCAAATCTGCGTTGTTTAACCGAGAGGCTGCCAAGTTTACACCACTTGTGTATTTTATTTTTCTTCTTCTTCCCTGGTACTGGTGGTCCTTGAGCGGGAATACGGGAAAATGCATTGCATCTTGCATTGCCGGTCAGGCGGGCAGGCTTCGTTCCAGGAGACAGCTTCCTCGAGATCTGCACCCAGTTTTGTTTACGTGTCTTAACACTGAAGCATCGCACGTAATTATTGGAAGCTGCGCCTGCGGGTTGTAGTAGTAATTAATCTCGTGGGCGGTTGAACTCTGTAGAGTGAAACTCTGCCGGGAAGAATCGGTCAGCGACACTCGGTTGACAGCGAGTGGCCGGATAAGCAACAAAGTGACCACTCCAACATTTCGGTTAATAAAGGTTGTGAAAGGCGCGCCTCTGAAATCGACACGATCGGCCGTATTCGCTCACATCTGAAAAATGCTGCATTTTGAAAGCAAATACGATCGGCAGCTGAAGATCGACTTTTCTTTCCGGAGAAGCAGCGACGTACACTTGGTTGACAACGAGTGGATGGTGAAAAAAACTACTCCCCTGTTTCCAACAAAATATGCTATCAAGTTTGTCGAAATTTGGATGTACCTATACATGATTTACTATACATACATTCAAATTTAGTCAAAAAGTTGAGACATACTCCGTTGAAAACTGTCAACCTGAAAGCGGGGCTGTGAAATTGATTTGATCGGAACCATGCGCACTCCAGTGTCTGCCACACAAATGCTGGCTGCAGAGTGGAGGAGGGGTATACGAATAAAGTGTTCGTTTGTGTAAGCGTGGACGACGTCGATACGTGCAGCGTGGGGTCACGCACGGCGGCACGGCACGGCACGGCCTACCTTGTAGTAGCGACGAGGGACACATGGGTGGTTGCACGTCCACACCATCCAGCCGGGCCATGACGCATCATCCGTCCCCCGGTGGCTCCCGTACCTTTCACTACCGACTCGGCGATGAGTAGTGAGGCGTACAGAAAATAATTCAATAATTTGGGTGTGTTCAACGAATCTGACGTCGGAGTGTGTGATCATCTCTTCCACCTTGGCATTTTCTTTTGTTAACTGACCTCTCAGGCTCTCACAGCTGAAATCAGGTTGTTTTTATTCATCGGAGATTGCTAATCTCTGGCCACGTTTCGTTCGTGGAGCAAGGAAGTTAAACAATACAGTTAAGTTGCGGAAGAAGAAAAAAACATGAAGAGAGAGCGCAGCCACGCTGATTCAGTCAGGTAAAACATTAGAACTCGTGCATGATCTTTAATCACCGCAGACGGCGCAGTTGTCTTACAGAACTTAAGAGACAACAATCACCCGTGACATCTCTGCATCGTTTCACAGATTATCATCGAAAAGAGGAGACATGTATGATCTGATCTCGCTCAAAATTTGGCAAATAGAAACTTATATCGATTGCCTTGAATAATTACACAGCAGCAGTGCTCTTGCACAACACAGCACTGCCTCTCTCTCATACCCATACCCAAACCCAAAAGGAGCCGATCAAAAGGGCAAAAACAAAACGGGTGATCCTCGCATCAGCGCATGCCGCCGAAGCCAAAATTGACCCCACGGTGATTCCAGTTCGATTGCCTTGCTCACATCCGCCTCCGAGGCTCCGACCATATCAACCGATCGGCCGCCCAACAGAGCAACTCCCTCCGATTCCCCCGCGTCTCGCTTCTTCCAAGTTCCAACCCAAGGCAAGGCAAGGCACTTCCTAGCTTAATTAGCTATCTACACGATCCGGCCGGCGCCGCCCGATTAGCTCGCCACGGACACGTCCGCCTTGGCGGAAACGGCAGACGCGCGGGGAGCCGGCGCCGGCGCCGGCGTGCGCTGCGCCTGCGCCTGCTGCTGCTTCCGCCTGGCGCTGGCCTGCTGCCTCGCGCATGCGAGGTCGTGCTCGATCTGCTCGTACCGGCAGTCCTCGCTGCAGAAGGGCGTGTCGCCTTTGTACATGAAGATGTCGCTGTTGCGGGCCAGCGGCTTCGCGCAGAGCGCGCACGCGTCCAGCGCGTGCTTCTCGGGCTCGCGGAGCGGCTCCGCGTCGAAGAAGAAGGCGCAGGCGACGGATCGCGCCATTGCGGCGGTAGCTCGACCACTTGTGCTGCCGAGCCTTTGCCCTGGAGAGGAAGAAAGGCCGATGAGAGAAAGAGAGAGCGGGGGGAGTTCTTGGGGGAGGTCGAAGGAAGGGGAGGGAGCGCGCATATAAATCCGCTAGAGGAGGTACGCGACACGAGGCGGTGACGTGGAGCTTGGGCGGAAAGTCGAAGGAAAAGAAAACCGTGGGTGGTTCTGGAACCCACAGGGCAGAGCTGGTTTTATTTTAATATAATCATTTTTCTGTGGTCGTGCGTGGCCCCATGGCGCAGCGGTTGGTGGTGGTGAGTCTCGCGAAAACGACAAGATCCGGCGGGTTGCATCGATCGTACCGCGGACTCAGCTTGACGTGGCCAACAGCTGGACGTGGGGAATGCTTTCACGGTAGTAGGGACTCCACAAAGGTTTGGGCTCTTTCACTGAGAAAAGTGTGCAGCAAAAGCTCCCCGGTGAGTGACCTCAGTGGAATTGACTCGAGTCTAACCGCACTGCGACACGCCCTGCTGGTACTAGCGTACGTGTGCTGGTGGCGCCTACTTTTCCGTTCGAGAAAGAGCCAGGTTCCGTTTTTTCTTTCTTTTGTCGAACATGTGCCCGCTGCTCTTCATCAAGGGAGCATACGATACGACTGCTAACAGGGCCGAAAGAAGGTGTAGCCCAAGCTAAGGCCTCTCTAGCAGGCCTCCCGTGTGATGTTTCTTGTTTACAGGCCTGTTCACTATATATGGGCTTTACGCCGATCAGACTCTCCCTGCTCACTCTATCGACCAAAACGTACAACCATCTGGGCTGCAAACCTTGATAGCTCATGCCAGGAGAGTTGGGCCGAGCACGGCCCAACTAGTTGAGAATCCAACACGTTTTCTCTCTCAATCAAATTTTTTTTTTTAGACAAGCCCAGACCCAAGGATAATCCCAGCGTCTGGTTCATCCAACAATGCTGCAGGGTACCGCTCCCTAAAGTTTCCAAAGATGACAAGGTTGGGATTATTTCAGAACAAAATGCGGATGACATTCAGTCCCATCCTGAAACTGACAAGTGTTGACAACAAACAGCACCGCTGCGAGCCTGGGAGCGAGCAGCAGTTTTACCTGTCTGAATTCCTGACGACTGTGGAACTAATCTGTAGTGTAGCATCTACTCTGTTTCCCAACTGAGAAACTACTAGGAAACTATTGCACAGGGGCTTTGCAGTGGGCGACCTTGGTGCCAAACTGCAGTTGAGCTAGTTTCCATTTGCACTAAAATGACTCTATTTCTTTAGTGTGCTAAACTGACTGAACCAGGATTGTCATTTCCCCTGAAATTCCATGAAAACATTCCTAAATTTCTGTTATTCCCATGGGTGCCGACAAAATTCTAAAATTATCCAGAAAAATAACTGACACGTAATTCGAGCCAGGGTTCAATTTTGTTTGTCAAAAGATTTCCAGTCAAATTCACACAAAAACAACTTTGCCGCCAATGCGAAACACAAAATTTCTTAAATCTGCCTGAAACCAAAAATTTGAGAACCACAGACTGTCCAGGTGACATCCCAATTGAAATGTTTCAATTCAATTTTATTTATTATTGAAATCTGTGTCTAGGATCAGAATGCTAAACATTTCCCAAACCTGACAATGACAACGGCTCTTACAGCTTAAACCTGAAACTGCAGTTCTTCAAACTAGAAATAAAACCAGATGCTTGTGTGGTTGGAGCTGGACTAGGTGAAGAGCTGACAGCAGCTAGGAGCTAGCAACCTGCACCTGATCACTAGAACTGAAACTACAGTGCTGACTAGCATTCATTTGCTAACGCAATCAACAGATATTCAAAATCGCTGCGTATTTCTTCAGAAGTCAAATCACACGTTTATAGTCCATATATAATTTCCTCGTCAACCGTAACAAATGCACTACATCATCAATTAATTGGATGCTCATAGATCAGGCTAACTAATGTGCATTATAGATGCAAAGGTGAATTGCTATTGTAGCTCTGCATCAACTAATCACAAAAGAACGAACAGATCAACTATTTCCTCCTTTTCGAAAAAAACAACAACTAATTCCCCCAAACAGACATGAGAACTGAGATCGAATTAGGTGATTCTTTGCTGTATCTCTGAACTGCAAGATGAAACAGAAGCATAAATCGTTCACTTTGATTTTGGAAGGGGCAGTGGCGCCTTGCCTTACCTCTTCTTTCTCCTCTTCTTGGCCCTGGGTCGCAAAAGCCCAGCAGACTGATGGTGTATCCGAGTCCAGATGACACCGCAAGCCGGGCACCGCCCGTCTCGGCAGGCGGCGGGGAAGCAGTCCGCACAGTACCAGGCATGCCTGCACGGTATCAGCTTAACCAGTTCCGGCGAACCGTATTCCACGCACTCGTCAGGGACTACGGGCTCCTCCTCCTCTTCTTCTTCTTCCTCCTCCTCCTCTTCTTCTTCCTCCTTTTTTTCCTCCTCCTCCTGTGCGTTCTCCCCCTGCTGCTGCTGCTCCTCCTCCTCCTTTTCTTCCTCCTGCACGTCCTCCCCATGCTGCTGCTGCTGCTCCTCCTCCTCCTCCTTCTCGCTGTATGCTGCCAACATGGCCTCCTCCCGCATGCTCTCCTCAGTCTCCGACCCATGACCCGAGATCCGGTGGTCGCCATCTGCAAGAAACAAAGAAAATGAACCCACGTCGCTATCAAATAACCTTACGGCCACCATTAACAGAAATCTGAATCTTTCTTGGGGCACCCACCTTCATTGTCGACGAATGTGGTGGCGTCATGCTCGGGTATCGTTGATAACATGGTAAACGACGGGCAGGGGGCTCTCGCTCCACTCCGACGCCGCTTCCTGCTCGGCGGCACCACTCGCGTCGTCCTATCGGCGCCGTTCGAACCGGCTGCAAGAAACCAAGAAATGCAACTTTAACAACAGAACTCAAGAACCTCCGCTAAAAAGAATTCGAGAACCTCAAAATAATTGCGCGGCTCGCACCTCCTGGTTGCCGCAAGGTCCCATCGGTGATCGTCGATGTCGATCCTCCAGGCCACGATGGCGTGATCGCCGCCCCAACCTCCCTCGTGCTCCCTGAGCAATTACCTCCGACTGCAAGAATCCAAGAAACGACGTTATGAGTATCGTAGAATCGCAAGGAACCGTGCTCCATTCTTGAATCTTGAGCACCTACCTCCATGGCAGGGGGAGGCGGTGCGGGAGGCGCCGGCGCGGAAGAAGAAATCCAAGTGTAAGGCGCCGGGGATGTCTTGATTGGGCGTCACCGGCGACATCCCTTGGGGCGACGGCCCGCCTGCGATGGAATTCCTTTTCCAGTCGCCCATCACGCCTCCGCGATTGGGCGTCGCCGGCGACATCGCTTGGGGCGACGGCCCGCCTGCGATGGAATTCCTCTTCCAGTCGCCCATCTCGCCTCCGGGAACCCCACGCCACCAAGACGCTAGCTATGAGACCAACGATCGAACACCTTTGCAAGAATTGCAGGAGATGAGGCGGGGAGAAAGGAGCGGGAGGGGAAGGGCGCAGGGCACGGGTCGGAGAAGAAGTGATTATATAGAGATGCAGAGATGTTGGATTCGGCGGGGGAGGGAGAGCCGTTGTGACATTTCGATTTAATTTGGATTAGGCCCAATGTGGCCCAACAGCAAAGATGCCGAAGCTGCCGCTGAGGAAAAGGATCTGCAGCGCAATATTAACCAGGCCTTCGTCAACGAACTGCCCTATGCGGCCCTGACTCCTGAGGTCTTCATTGTTCGAAAGAAGCCCATTTTTCACCCTCAAATGTGACCCTATAGCCGGATACCTCCGAATTGCAAAACCGGTTATTTAGATCACTGAATTCACTAATACCAGATAAATCACCCCATTAGCGGTATTTGAACTGACGTGCCACATTTGAGGCGGTTTAGTGTGTGATTAGGCAAAGTGGACCGATTTGTTGACTGCTGAGTTGGCCACGGCGGTCAAATCTCCCGCGATTCTTTTTTCTTTTTGCGAAGAGGCTCTCGATTCCCGCTTGCCACATTCGAATCGCTCTCGATTCCCCACCTGGAAACCTTAGAAATCGCGGCGGGTCGTCAATGGAGCATCGCGACGGGTCGTCGTCCTCTAGGGTTTCATGCTCGCGGGCTCCCGTCTCATCGTCGCCAATCCCATACCGCGAGATGCCACTAGATTACTCGCCGGTGGTGATCTGCCACTGCGGGTTGAAGGCACCCTGTTGGATTTCGTGGAGCGTGCTTAACCCAGGGCGAAGATACCACACATGCCCCCTCCGCCATGTAAGTTCTCTTGATTGAGGCATTCAGTGGGCAGAAATTTTGCATTACCCTGTAAAGATGATGTTTTGTTGTTTCTTTAGGCTTCCAGGGGCTGCAAGTTATTTGTATGTCAGACCCTCCGACAACAACATTTCTTCGAGAATTGATCGGAGATCTTCGTGATTTTTGTGTGAAATGGAGGAAGGAGAATGAAGTGCTGAAGGCAGAGGCTGCTGATGTTGAAATGCAGTTAACTAAGATGCAGAAGAGGATTGCAGAGGAGGAAAATAAAGTTCTGAGCTTAGAGGATGAGGTGAAGACAATGAGGAAGGAGCTACAAAATTAGAAACTTGTTAATTTTGTCCTAGTTTTCATGTTAGCTTCAGTTATTTATGTTGTAATGTCAGTTTGATGGATGTAATTTGTAATGGGACAAATGTGAACCTGTAATGTTTACAATGTAAGGCAAAATTGTGTCAGGCTTGAATAAATAGATTGTCTTACTTGATGTTGCAAATACCATTTGAATTTGATGACTGAAATTGACACATCCTTGTAACTTCAAGTTACCAGCACACAAATAGCTGACAAAACATAAGTGCCATAACTTCAAGTTACCAGCACATAAATGTCACATACAGATCAATTCATGTT
The DNA here is from genome assembly GCF_000005505.3 of Brachypodium distachyon. Classification (NCBI taxonomy): domain Eukaryota; kingdom Viridiplantae; phylum Streptophyta; class Magnoliopsida; order Poales; family Poaceae; genus Brachypodium; species Brachypodium distachyon. Next base: position 22,794,934 of record NC_016135.3, read on the forward strand.
AACATGACACATTAAGCTAACAAAATACATGTTCATGACACTATTACATGATTCACTTCCTTGATGATGAACCATCATTGCCACTGTTAACCATTTTTGCAGCCTTGAAAGCAGCAAGATTGAATACACAGTGAGATGGCTGGGAACTTGATGGCCTAGATGGTTGTGAGCTATTCTTGCTGATTGGCTGAGAACTTGGCTTCTTCTTTGTTTGAGAATTTGTCTGAGATCTTGGTTGAGAACTTGGCTGAGAACTTGGTTGAAAGTCTTGACTTCCTCCAATCTTGAAAGTTGTTGGCTTCCTTCTTAAAGCTGTCTCAATCAAAGAAGACTTGTTCTTTGGTTCAGGTACAGGTGCAATACCCTACAATAAAAAAGGCACATGTTCAGTTTCAGGTGCAAGAGCAAAACATGTTCAGTTGCAAAAAGTTTAGGACATTACATACCTTCCCTTTAGCAGCTCTTTTGGCATTTTCAGCTTCAAAAGCATCCTTATCAGCTTTTCTTTTCTTTGCTGCTTGCTTCACTATGTGAGCATTCAGATTATGCTTGTGGTTAGGACTGTTTTTGCGGCTCTTAATGTTGTGTCCTTGTTTATGGCAAAGACTGCAGGTGATTTTAGTTCCAACCTTTGTCATCTTGCTTCCTTTAGGAATTTCACCTGGTTCTCTTCTCTTCTCTACCTTAGGCATGCCTGGCATCCTTATGAACCTTGGTGCTTCTGGCTTAGGATGGTCTGCTGTGGGCGAACTCTCTTCTCCCTCCAATGGCTCTAAACAGTGATCATAGATTTTGTGATAATTCTCGATAGAGAAACAACTTGCTATGAAAGCTTCAACCTGCTGTGAGCTCTTGTATATTGCACTAATGGCATGGCAACATGGCAATCCTGAGAGCTGCCAATACCTACATGTGCACTCTCTTTTTTGCAATGACACAGTAAACCTAAACCTGTCATGCTCCTTAACCTCAAACCCATCCTTCCCATTCCAAAGTACATGACAACTATATGACCTATTGATGCTCAGTTTTAGTTTCTTGAAAACATTAGGACATATTGTTCCTTGCCACTTACTTGCCTTTGTTATGTTCTCTTGTATCCTAACCATGACCTTGCATCTAATCCTCTCAAGCATTGAGATGATAGTAAGGTACCTGGACTCAAGGATCCAATTATTGAAAGACTCACACATGTTGTTGTCAACTGAATCACAATGGGCACCCAGTTTCATGAAAGCCCTGCTCCAATGCTCAGGAGATGTCTTCATCATATCTTTTGCTCCTTCTGGTGTAAATTGAGCCAGCCTTGCCCTGGTGTAGTTGAAGATGATTCTGTTTGGAGATTTTTGCACACCTCCAGAATCTTTTATGCAAATCATGGTTTGGATGCTTCTTCTTCCAGTTGGCATAGATGTGTCTTGCACACATCCTGTGTTCAGCTTTTGGTACTATTCCAGCAAGAGCACCAATTATACCCTGCAATTGTAAGAAAGATCATCATTAGAATAAACTTAATATGATATGAAGTTTGAATTCAAAGAACATAATATAAACAAGACATGTTGTACCTTCCGTTGATCAGATATGAATACTCATCCTTCTCCTTCGTTTTTGATTTTCAGATCTTTATCCGCATAGTTAAGAAACCACAACCATGAATCAGTTGTCTCCTTCTAAACTACTGCCCATGCTATAGGGTACATTTGATTGTTTGCATCTCTACCAAGTGCACATAGGAGCTGACCATAGCATGCTCCCTTGAAAAAACACCCATCCAAACCTATCACTGTCTTACGGCCAGCCAGGAAACCTTTCTTGCATGCCTTGAAACACATATAAAATCTCATGAACACATGCTTACCATCAGGCTGGTCTGGATCTAGCATGACATGCACAGTACTGCCTGGGTTGCTTCTCAACAGCTCCAACTGATAGTCAAATACTTTTGAATATTCACCATGTGTTGAGTCAAAGTGTTTCTTAAGCACAAGCTGCTTTGCTCTCTTGCACTTTGAAATGTGCACATCAACACCCAGGTCCTCCAGAACAGTTTGTTTAATATTCTCAAGTTTCCATGTAGGGTTTGCTTTAATCAACTTTGCATACTTAGCTGCAATCATTTGTGCTGTAACCAAGTTGTTGTCTCTTCTAGGAATGCAATGGTGTTCATCAACTAGTGTAGAAACTTGCAACCACTTATTCTTACTTGTCTTGGATGCATATATCATCCATTTACAACCTGGCCATGAACAATGGGCTCTAACTTTGTTTTTCTCATCTTTAGTAAAGAGCAAATGGACATGCTGCTTTATCCCATACTTTATGAGAGCCTTCTTCATTTGCTCTTTCCCCCTAAACACCATGCCTAGCTGGAACTTAGGTTCTTTTGCCTTGCTATCAAATCTTGGCCATGAACTCTTCCTCCTTTTGAATAGTTTACCTCCTTCACCATCACTCTCCTCATCATAGGAGCAATCATCATCTGAGTCAAAATAGTCAATGTCATAACCTGCATCAAGATCACCAGCTTTCTCTTCTACAACATTGTTGTCTTTCACAACTGGACCTGTTGTGGGCCCCATCTTCTTGTCCCTCTTATGTCTCCTGATCTCTCTAGCAAGCTTCCTTATCTGTTCAGCCTCTGAATCCTCACCTGCACTACACTCTTCCGCGCAGCTGCCTGGTCTTGAGTTCAATTAACCACAGCCCACTTCATTTTAGTGTTCTATATCTGAATTTCAGGGTAAAAAAGGGATTGCGGAGTCGAACCCACGATCTGAATGGGAGGACTGGCGAGGAGCAAGTATATCAGTGCGCCACAATGTCTTAACTGCCTACAGTATGATACGAATATATTCTTTCATTGAGCGTTTAAGTTCGAATATTTCAGAAAAATCAAACGCGATTACCGGGCGGTAACCAAAATTATCGCCCGGTGACCAATACCCTCGCTGTGTGAATGCATGATGACCGAGGAACCAATCTATACCACTATAGCTTCTACTACTGTGTTCCCTAGTTGAGAAACTCAGTGTTATTGCACAGGGGCATTGCCCTTTGCAGTGGGCTACCTTCCTACCAAATTATAGTTGAGCTCTTCATTCTTGGTTCCAATTGCACAAAACTATGACCCTCGGTCACCCTACCCTCTCTGTCTGTATGCCGGACAGAGTATTGACTGAACCAGGGATGTCATTTCCCCTGAAATTCCATCAGAAACATTCCTGAAATTCTGTTTCCTTGGGCGCCGACATATTAACATTTAGTCAGTCAAAAATTCTATGATCAGCCACAAAAATCACTGACACGTGAATTCAAGCCAAACTGAAACATGGTTCAGTTTTGTTTTTCAGAAGTCGTAAAAAAGATTGATGTCCAGTCAAATTCAGACAAAATTTTTTTGCCGTTGATATGAAATACAACATTACTTAAATCTGATAGAAAACAAAACTTGAGAACTCGAGATCATCCAGGTAACATCCCAATTGAAATCTGTATCTCAGATCACAAGGCCAAACATATCTGAAACCTGACAATGATAATGGCTCATATTTTTTTTAGATCGACAGGGGGCAGGGAAACCACCCCCCAGTTCTATTGATATGAAACCAGGCAGAGTGAAGTTAACAGCTATAATGGCTCTTATAGCTTAAACCTGAAACTACAGTTCATCAAAACAAGAAAAAAAAGATGCTTGTGTGGTTGGAGCTGGATAAGAACTGAAGAGCTAGCAGCAGCAAACAACTTGCACGTGATCACTAGTACTGAAATGACATCGCTGCCTAGCATTCATTTGCTATCACAATCAGAGATTTAAAATTCCTGGGTATTTCTCCAGGAAGTCAAAACATAAGTTTATATACAGTTTAGTCATGAACCATAACGATGTTGTACAACATCAACTGTCATTCATTTGTTGAATGCTGATACATCATTTAAACTAAATGTTCATTATAGACGCAAAGGGAAATTACTACTCAGTATTATAGTTTTCTCCTCAAAAACCCATGACCGAAGCACAAAGTTCAAGCTCCTAACCCTTGTGAATTGATTCCCAAATATCTGAAGGTATATTTTTACATGCTTGGGTAGCATCATTTTCCATCGTTTCAGGACGGATCCCAGCATTGCACATGTTTCCAAAGCTACGTGAATGTCTCAACCCATAATGTGACAATTTCCTGCATTCATTTTGTTTTCATAAGTATGGACCTAAAAAAAGGTAGAAGCATATTATCTGTTTTGAATTGTTGAGTTCTGAATACTTACTAAGCGCAGCAGGAGATTTGTGGTCACCATAGAATATGAAAATACGATCATCTAGACCACTATTCATAACTTTGTCACTGTCGCGGGTGAATTTGTGCGTTTACCTTGCACTCTAGACGTCGCTACACTCAAGATGATCGATGATTATACGGTGTTTGGAAATGTAGGACTATAACTGAATATTATTTCACATAGATTGAACTAACCATGCGAACCTGGTTGCGGTATTTTTGGTACTCGTTAGAAAACGCGACGAGAGTGACCAACCTATTTCTGCCAGAGTTGTCATCACTCATGGCCTAAGGTTGGCTCATAGGACGGGACAGCGGAGCGGTGGTCGTCTTAGGACTGTGATAAAGAGGGCACCCAATGAGGTAGCACCTTCCTACTTGTATAATTATCTATTTTAAAATAATATAATATAATATATTTTTAGAATATATAATTATATTTGTTCTCGTATCAATTGTTTAGATCATAAAAACATATTATTATTATTATTATTATTATTATCATTATTATTATTATTATTATTATAACTTGTTTAAATCCGTTTTTGACATTATTTTCCTGAATTTGGTGTTGAATAGCAATTATCTTAAAATGTACATGGATCCAATCAATCATAATCAAAAGATTGTTATATGCATATCTACCCTATTGAATGTGTGCAGATTATAATAATTTTACAGTAATATATATAGGATAGTCTCAATACGGCGAACAGATGACCACCAACGCAGATCTTTATTAAAAAAAAAAGGTGTAATAATTTTTGCAAGCATTATGAAATATCTGTGATTTGGTAATGAATATATGTGTACCTCGAGTTCCTTCTAGATTGACAAATCATGCCACTTTCGAGTGCAGCCTACACAAACACAATTGTGTACTTGACAGAGAATGTCGCATTCTTTTGTATTCCCGATAGTGTCATATTTTGGTTTGTGTGTAAAAAGACGCAATAAATTGTCCAATTATTAGTTTTTGATAACGAAGTTTGTTGTGTTTGTTTGTTAAGTGGAAATATTTATTAATAAAACGCAGGAGCACAATCGCTCAATTAAAAAGAAGAGCAAATGTTGATATTCACAGAGTTAAAAAAAGAAGTAAGAAACCTTTTGAGTCAACGTTTACTTATAGTATTGAGCAAGGTAGATTCTTTTCTTTATAAGACATGATTCATATTCTCAGGCAATGTACATATTCAAAAGAGTTAGAAACATTTTACTACATCCGACGTAGCTTTGTATAGATTCACATTTATTTAGGCATGTTTCATTATGTAGGTACAAGCGTGTATAGACAGAGTCGAAGCACGGGCAATAAAGTTGAAAACCAACGCAAGATTTGTTTCACTATTCAAATATGAATACTCAAAGCTACGCTACCCATGATGATACCCAAAAGGATGGAGGGACCCCAACCATCCAAAAATTGAAATTTCAGCCCAACCTTATCTCGTCAGGCTCCTCCTCCGCTCCCGGCACCGATTCAGGCTGCCGCAGCAGCACGGGGACACGGTCATCTCTTGTGCCGCTGGCCGCCCATGCAGCCCCTGCGCCTCCTAGGCCTTCCGCGGCAATTGCCGCCCCCGCCTCCTTCGTCCTGAGTTCTTCTCTCCAGCTGGGAAACACGGATACTTCGGAAAACGCGCGTACCGGGGGTCGGATACGGCAAAATACGTGCCTGATACGTATTGGATGATTTTCCTTTTTTTTAAAATAAATAAATCGGATACTCCATCGGATACCCACTGATACGGGAAGGATACCTAATCCCATCCCTAGGTTGTTCATTTTTGTTCTCCAATCCCGACCAACCGCCCCTGTTGTTGTCCCATCTCCACTTCGCTCGTTAATCTCTTCTCTGTACCTCCCAATCTCCCATCTACTCCATTTGGTGTGGTCGTAGAGTTGAAGCTCCAACTCGAACGTGGACAGTGGTACTGAATGCTGCTCGCCTAGCAACAACCATGTCATCATTCTTGTATAAAAATCACTAATTTGTATATGTTATTAATATTTATTGTGTATATATAAGCGTATGCCCGTACCAGTGTTTTCGCAAAATTGCCGTATCGCAGTGTCCGTATCCGTATCACGGTATCCGTGCAACCTAGCTCTCGAGTGAGTACTCCTATGGAGTAGAAAGAATATTACGGAACTTCTTTAACGAATCATTTCATTGCAAGGAAAGCTGACGAGAATAATATGAGTCGGCAGGTAAAGCCTCAACGTGGCTTTAATTACTGAACATTAAGAGGCTAAGAGCAGTGGCGACTAGGACAGAATTAGTGCGTTTTGAAGTCCCGGAGATGAACTGTATAAATTGCTGTGCCACTGGTGGCCGGCTAGCCCGTTACATCCCACTGATACGCGATCACGAGATGAGCTGACACGGTGAGGCTGATGTTTTCGTCGACGATCCGACGACTTTGAACATTCAACGGGAGTCCTCTGCGACGTCGCTTCAGGCAGTGGTTTACAGATGTAGATAGCCCTCTATGGCTCTTTTCGGTGCATAAATATATACGCGTTCGAGAAATAGAGCAATCAGTCAGCGAGGCACCAGCTTGGATCCACCCAGGAGAACACGATCGATCGGATCGTTTTTCCTCTCGGAAGAGGAAATAGAGCCCTTGCTGCGTTCCTCCAGTGGATTATAGCAACGCGGGAATTTGAATAGCAACGACCGATTCAATGAACTAGCTGTCGCGCGGCTGAACACGCTGAGATAGTGACTGGAAAAAATCGGCGCCCCACAACTACAAATGTCTCCTCCCACCAGCACCACCACTCTGCATTCTGCACACAACCCCCATTTTCCCCACGCACCAACGAACAGGAGTTCCATCCTGCATTCCATCGTCTTCCAACAAAAATTACCCGGCGCGCGCGAGCAACATCAGCTTGCAACATTGCCCCAGCAGTAGTGATGTCAGGCGGTGCCCAGTTATTGTCTGCCAGGGCCCGTTTCCTCATCTTTCTCACAATTCTAAGCTGTCTAGCTTGATCCTTTCGTCAGTTTTCCACGGTACTGCACCTAAACGGCGCTAAGCGGGCAGCAAACGGGCGCCGTTTACAACATGACCCAGCAGAACCTGGCGTGAGCAACTGGCGTACACTCTTCCTAGTCCCATGGCCATCTCGACTCTACTCCGATGCCTCTCGCTGCTAGCCATCGTGTCCTTAGCCGCGGCGGACAGCGCCGGCAAATCCACGGATGAAAACCCCGGGCAGATCCGCCTGAACTGCGGCGAGTCCGGCTCGGCCACTGACGCCGACGGCCGCGCATGGGCCGGCGACGCGGCCTCCAAGTTCGCGCCATCGATGCCGGACGCCGCGGCGGCCAGCGCGTCATACAAGGACCCCTCGCTGCCTTCCCTCGTCCCTTACACGACGGCGCGCGTCTTCGCTTCGTCGAGCTACACATACTCCTTCCTCGTCCGCCCCGGCCGCGCCTTCCTCCGCCTCTACTTCTACCCTTCCAACTACGGCACCCATGCCGCTTCCGACGCCCTCTTCGGCGTCACCGCGGGCGGCGTCACGCTGCTGCGCGGCTTCAACGCGTCCCAGACCGCGCTGGCGCTCAACTACGCCTACCTCGTCCGCGAGTTCTCCGTCAACGTTAGCGCAACCGGAACACTCAACGTCACCTTCATCCCCTCGTCCTCCTCCTCACACTACGCGTTCATCAACGGCATCGAGATCGTGCCGACGCCGGACATGCTCACGTCGGCGGCGCCCGTGGTGCCGACATTGGCAAACGGGGCGCGCCCGGACCCGATGCCGATCCGCGCCGACACGGCGTTCCAGACCATGTACCGCCTCAACGTGGGCGGGGAGTCCCTCTCCCCAACCGACGACTCCGCCAGGCTCTACCGCTCCTGGGACAACGACGCGCCCTACATCTTCGGCGCGGCCGCGGGGGTGTCCTACGGGAAGGACGCCAACGTCACGATCCGGTACCCGGCGTCCGTGCCGCGGTACGTGGCGCCGGAGGCCGTGTACGCGTCGGCGAGGTCCATGGGCCCGACGGCCCAGATCAACCTCAACTACAATCTCACCTGGATCCTCCCCGTCGACGCCGGCTTCTTCTACCTCGTCAGGCTCCACTTCTGCGAGATCCAGTACCCGATCACAAAGGTGAACCAGCGCTCCTTCGACGTCTACATCAGCAACGAGACGGCGAGGGAGCAGATGGACGTGATCGCGTGGAGCGGAGGGATCGGGGTCCCGGTGTACACCGACTACCTCGTCGTCACGGCGGGGTCAGGCCAGATGGACCTTTGGGTCGCGCTGCACCCGGACGTGGCCACCAGGCCGGTTTACTACGACGCGATACTGAATGGCCTCGAGGTGTTCAAGCTCCAGACCTACGGGGACAACAGCCTTGCGGGGGAAAGCCCGCCGATCTCGCAGGAGCAGGCCGTGGATGATGGAAGCAGAGGAGGAAGCTCCAAGAAGAGGAAGAATGGCTTCGCTGCGGCTTTGGGTGGAGCCGCAGCCGGTGGCCTCCTTGCGGTGTTGGTTGGGCTCGTCTGCGCGTGCGTTATTTGCAGGCGGGGCAGGAAGGCCGCGCCGGTGCTCGTGTCCGAACCCGAGTCCTCGGGTGAGCAACCGGTTCATGGACTCCCTAGCCCAAATAAAAGCTCTGCTTTGTTTAACTCAGCCCAGAAATAAGTAGGGTTGTGTTTTGGGCTTATACTGTTACTGGGCATTACACAAAGTGAATATTGGGCCCAAATTGTGAGCTAAGGTTGCAATTTCCTCTCTCTCTTTTTTATTCCCCTCCTTCCGATTTTCCTCGCATCTGCAGACTGCAGGACGATTACGTGCGAGCCAGATCAACATGTCTTGGCGTTGGCGATTCTTTTTCTCTTGTTTTGGTGAGCAACATCCTGCTAACAAATTCGGCTGGTTTCGGTTTTTCACGTCGTCGTTCACAAACTTTGCGCCTGCCATGATTCGCGGTGGATCAACGGAAATGGAAAGCCAGGAGACGATCGATTTTCCGTGTGGATGCAAGCAAGCAAGAAAGCTCTAGCTCCGTGACAGGCTGACAGCATTCGCGAGAGATCACGTCGTGTCATTCTAACAACCCGTACTAGTACACGTATATTGGATGGATTTTCGGGTGAGCCTGATATATATGTACGTGTAGCTAGCTGGCTTGTTAATTATGCTGGTCCTACACGATTCGACTGACAAATCATCGGTAGTTATTCGTGGCATCAGGTAATCCATTCCCCCTAAAAACCTCTTTAGCAACGGCATCTATGCAGTAGTCTGCTCAAGTGGAAGTTCGGTAAAAACAATGATTTATACGGTGGAGCCAGGTAGGTTCCTGATCTTGTCACCACATTTTATCAGCTTTTAATTCAGGTGATTCAGGTGAAAATGTGAATTGGTAAACGAAACGAAACACTCAATTACAACCATTTTCACTGAGTACTAGTACTGGATTAGGGGAGCACCGAGCACCAGACAAGTTCACATTCTTTCTCTCGATTTCGCGGTAGTGCCACCTTCAGATCAGAGCTAGAAAGCTGTACTCCATTAAAAAGCGAAGGCTAAGCATGCATCATCATGACGGACAACTCTAGTAAGATTAGAAAGTGTCAGGAGCACAGGGGAACGACTCATGCCCATCATAATTGGGCGGAAAAGTGAATGCCACGAGGCAGGAAACAAAGGCGCAGGAATTCATCTCCAAAGCGCAAAGCCTTTGCCGCAATCTCCCGATATATATGGCTCCCAAACCGTGGCCGCGACGATAGAAACCAATCGAGGAACCCGCATGCTAAGTGTGCAAGCCAAGCAATGAAGCAAGCATTGTAGTGCGCTTTCCTCCTTGCTTTGGGACACGTCTAGCCGCTTCATCTTTTGCACTAACGGAAGACAGCTTCTCGGCCGGGATTAATGACGAAACATCCCCTTGTCAGCTGCTACTCCACCTTGGGACAACAAATAAATCCCTAAAAGAACAACATGGTTCTCCAGTAGAGAGCAGTAACTCCAACACTCCCTTGTTCCTTTTGAGAGATAACTGAAAACCTGAAATTAACCGGGCTAGCTATCGTAACCGGGCTGTGGCCTGTGTGTGGGCTGTGGCCATGAGTCATTGAGTCTCGTGACGCTTGCCAAGTGCCAGCTAGTAACTGAATGAGCCATCAGTACAAAACATGTGCTGCCACCGGTACGTGGAATTATCTCGGAGGAAACTTGAAGAAATGGAGATCGAGTTATGGATCTACAGCTCATTCGTAGCCAAAAAAAGGATAAATTCGAGACGGATAGCAATGCAACACGTTGGTCTGTCATGATGTTACCATTTTCGTCGGTATAATTAGGAGTTAGGTGTAGTTACATACTGTGCCATTATATTTTCGGATTTAGCTTCAGTGTGTTCGCATGTCTAGCGCTGAGAAGTGTACCTCGTTAAGCATAAGGACCCCGCGGACCGCTACGTGCCTCCTGCATAGAGCTCAGAAAAGAATGGATACGCTAGTAAGCAGTTTAATCTATGGTGACATTACAGCATTTACACAAGGGGCGGTGCTTTAAGTTACCCTGCTTGCTACAGTAGTCTGGTAGTGAAATCGGCACCGTAATACGTAAGCCAAGCGTCAACGGTTACACGCATACTAGAATTAAAGTGCTACTTCCTCAGGTACATAATAAGTGTTGATAATTCGTTACAAATTTGTACTAAATCCTAGACACTTATTATAGATCGGAGGGAGTACCATATTTCGTTGCTCGACTTGCGCTGAAGTCAGAGTCGATAGATTGGCTGGTCGGTCTTATTAAACGGGCAATCAAACTTCTTCTTTATTATTAAGACGAGAGAAAGATTTCACTTCCGTTTTAAAAATTAATAACGAGGATTATAAAAGAGAGGGTAGTGTGAAAGAAAGAAATAAGCAGATCGGAAACAAAAGGGAGCATTGCGGGTGTTCGGCCGGTTTTCATGTTCCATAACGCCAGTGCGGGTGTTCGGCCGGTTTTCATGTTACATAACGGCATTGCGGGTGTTCGGTAGGTTTTCATGTTCCGCAATGACAGTGTGGGTGTTCGGCAGGTTTTCATGTTCCGTAACGACATTGTGGGTGATCGGCCGGTTTTCGGCCAATTAAGTGGACAAAGCTTCCGCGTTAGTATCGAAACGGGGCGAAACTTCCGCTTTCTGTTCCAAAACTTAATTTGGAGGATATGGCCTCTTCAGAAAACATATATACCGTAGTAATACTGACCTGACGATAAAAAAACAGTGTAATCAGAAAGAAATAAGTAGGTGAGAAACAAAGGGAGCACACACAGACATTAATCAGTTCCAGCAAAAATAAAAGAAATGTCTTCATTTCCGGATATCCGATTGCAGCATTTACTCCCGGCCTCTGCCCTCCGCACTCCAAAGAGCGAGAGCCCCCGAGCCCGGCAAATAAAAGGCGCGAGACACTGCATCCCCTCACGGTTAAATCAACTCCCGGCCCACTCCAAGCTAAGCTTCCGATCCCTCGTAATGGCATCCAACTCATTCTCGCCTCCCTCGCCGCCGTACTACACCGTCCCCGCCGACTCTGTCGACAGCCCCGCCTCTGACTCCGTGACTTCCGCCCTCCTCATCATCTTCGCTCTCCTCTTCTTCGTCTGCCTCGCTTCCATCGCCATCCACACCTTCCTCCGCTACCTCTCCCGCTCTTCGTCCTCTGATTCGCTTCCGCCGCTCCCCCAGACGGATCGTACTCGCCGCGCCGAGACAGGGAATGATGATCCTGCTGCGGCGGAGAGGAAGGATGAAGCGGGCGACGAGAAGCAGCGGCTGATTGAGTCGCTGCCCCGGTTCACCATGGCGTCGGCGCTGGCGGCGCTGCCGAAGAGCTCCCCGGACTGCGCCGTCTGCCTGTCGCCCTTCACCCCGGACGCCGAGCTCCGCCTGCTCCCGGCCTGCCGCCACGCGTTCCACGCCGCCTGCGTCGACGCGTGGCTCCGCGCCGCCGCCCCGACCTGCCCGCTCTGCCGCGCCGCCGTGACGCTCCAGCACCCCTCTGTCGCCGCCATCCTCGCGGCCGCCGCCCAGCCCCCGCCGGGGCCGGAGACGAGGATGAGCAGCAGCAGAGAGTACCGGTCCAGAAGCTTCCGCGTCGAGATGGGCAGCGTCGTCAGCAGCCGCGGCTCGTCCCCTGCCGCAGCCGGCAGCGACAGCCGCACCTACTCGCTCGGCTCCTTCGACTACCACATCGACGAGGAGGTCGAGGCCGTCGTGCCCCGCACGGCGCGCGCCGACATTACCAAGGAAGAGAAACCTTCGGCGGCTCCGGGGACGCCATCGCCTCCAGGGGAAGCGGTGGCCGAAGCGGCAGGGTCGTCGCCTTCGACGCGTGGCTGGCTAAGGGACTACTTGGACCGCTTTACCTCCTCGGCCTCGTCATCGTTCTCCTTCTCCGGGCGGTGGAGCTCCCGGTGGAGCCAGAACAATCAAGGCCAGAGGAACGAGGAGCCGTGGCTGTGGGACACAGAGGCGGCGGCGGTGCCGGCGGCGGGGTCGGACGAGGAGGAGACGGCGTTCATGGTGCTGTACCGGTGGATCGCCGCGGTATAAACTGTAATTACTGAAAGTGCTGAGGGTTTCTTTCTGCGCTAAGCTGTCAATGTAGGATGCCGTGGTGTTATTACAAACTGAAAAGGAGGGAGTGGCCTCTGTCAGGTGAATGTGAATCCGATGCTTTGGAAGCTTCTATTGTAGGTGCGAGCAGTTGGCAGTTGTAGTGCAGATAGGATAGTCTGTCCTGGGAGTTTGGATCTTGGAAAAAACAAGCAAAATTGATGAAGAACAGGATAGAATCCATGGACGCAAATTTGTTCTTTTCCGTAGTAGACCGCGTCGTCCTTCGTTGGTATCCCAGGGATGCAGCCGTGTCGTGTACTCATGCGCCTGCGTCCACGACCCTCGCGACGTGGCACGGCAGTGAGAGTTGTTGCCATATTAGTACAGTCCGCGGAGGAAATTAGGAAAGAATGGATCTAAGAGTTCGCATGCTTAAAAAAGTCATGTCTTGGTTGTTGGTTCTGAAACTTGAGATCCTGTACTGCATTTTCCGATGCACTTGTTCAACTTCAGATATCTACTCCCAGGCTCCCAGCTGCAACATAGTCAGTGACCACTGACTGCAGTCACAGGGAAGGCAGCAGAATTATGGGTATATACGCCTCACTTTTGAGTTTTGAAGCTCCCAAGTCACACGCCGCTGGCACGGACAGCCCGCGGCAACACGAGCGAGTGCTCGAGCAAAGGCAAAGAAGGGTAGAAAGTATAATCCGTTCTCCCAGGTCACCCAAACCTTGATCGCGTTCCTCGTGCACACATTCAGAGAAATTAACCCAGCTGCAGAACAATGGCCACGGGCGGGAGCTGGCGGCGGGCGTTCTGAAGTCGGTCAAATTGCGTCCTCTCCTATAGCTCCCTTGGTCGGCGATGTCATCGGCGTAAGTTCAGCAGCAGCTAGTTAGCTGATGTGATTTGGTCAACAACTCTATCCATGACGGGAGCAGAATTCTCGTGCCGTTTTCCAGAGCCACGGTCAAACCCCACGACACGAGCACTGCTTTACGGTACGAGCAGAGTTGCTCCGCCGCCCTTTTCGATCTCTGAAGGTTGGTTTGGTGCAACGATTCCAAACAAGCGCACACTTGTCACTGGTCAGCCAGCTTCACTTTTACCGGCAGATCTTTTTCTATTAAGCTGATTACGGTTTATTAGCAGTACCATTTAGGTAACCAAAGCTGCATTTACCAGTGCCACCACGACTTAACAGGATTTTTTTTTTGTTGGTATAACAAGTGAACGCGAGTTTGGTACAATTACTGACGTATAGTACTCCTGTCGACTGTCGACCGAAGAGTGTGGAAAACGTTTCCAGGACAAGATGATGCTACTACAGGGTGAAGTAAAACTGTATATACGGTTCATGTGTTGTACTCCGTACTACGAATCAAAATATATACTGTAATACAGACTTAGTACGAGGAAGCTCACCGAAAGCGCTCCTTTGCCACGAATAGCTGCGCGTTAAACCAAAGGGATTGAAAGTTGTTGAAATGTTTTTGTTACAGAGCGGTTAGAAGTTGTTTAAATTTAGTTAAAAGTTTGATTTTGTTTAAGGAAAAAGTATCATCCATTTGAACTCAACTGTCAAATTTTGTTAGCTCATCCGAAATATTAGTTTTTTTTTGAGCGAATCCGAAATATTTGCTATTTCCTTTTGTTTTGCCAGAGCTACTGGTACAGGCCTACGGCTGCTACTATTTCTGTTTTTCTAGGGATCTATTATCATCAGTTTTGGGCCGAAGAGAGGCCTTGCGCACATTAAACGATAATCACCACGTACTTGGGCTGGGCTTGTCCTCTTGACCCCTTGTCTTCATCGATATTAGGATAGGAATTTCTGGCTCGTCCAAACCTCCTACAAGGCTTACAAGCTCTCCAGATAATAGGCCAAATCTGTCCGCCACCTAAACCCAACCCCAACCCAGAATAGGAGCACAAGGCCTTAAACGGGCAAGCGAAACACCACCGCAAATGGGCTAAGTACTCATCCACATTTTTAAAAAATAGCTAAGAACCCAAGACGAAATTTCTTTCCTTTTGAGCCAAAAAAAAAAACTTCTGGAGGAGTCAAGGACTCAAGGTCCAACAAACAAGTTGATCCGGATATAGAACCAAGCTGCATAGCTTGGATGGTCAACCAGGCAGGTGTGCTAGCAGCCCAGCAGAATTTGATCCTCAAAAGTTACACTTTGGTGTCTCATTTTTGTAAAATTTATATATTTATAGACAGTCGGATTGTAAGAGCTGCGGTTTAAAGTCTAAAAAACAAGTTGACCCGGATATTTCATATCTACTACCATAGGGCATCAGTTTAGACATGTTTCTCTGATTAGGCTTCTAATTCCTCTTTGACTTTATTTTCTTAAGGATGCACAGTACCAAAACTGCACGGAGCAGTAGATTTGATATTGGGCATATTAGTACATTTTTTTATTATAAATTTGGTCAAATTTTAAGAAATTTGATTTACAACGAAACTACTAGAATATCTTACATTCAGGAACGGAGGTAGCAGATCAGTTTCTCTTTTCTCTTGGTAGCTTATTACTCCGTAGCAAACAAACACTTAATGTTGCAAGATTTTAGTCCGGGCTGATATCCGGATGCAATATCTGTAAGAGTACTCTATCTGTAAATAAGGAACCAGCTTCCTTTTTCACTTAGTAGTTTATGTACTAGGAAACGATTAATGTCTATGCGATACGGACCATTTTTCGTGGTTTGCCATGTACGGATATAATATTTGTATTCATTTTTCTTGCGATGAAAAAAATATCTGTATTCATTGATGGAAGGATATAATATACGGAGTATGTATTCATTATTCCCCATGTCAGTGTCCTGTATACTCCGTTTTTTTTTTAAGAACCGGACGGTCAATTTCCGTCGTGCGATTATATATCAACAACCAACTACATATAAGTCGATTCGATCAACAACAAAGACATTGGGAACAAATCTCACCATGAGGCCTTTCCAAGCTCTCTCTCTTCTCGCCATCCTCCTCGCATCGTCCAGCTCGTCGGGCGCTTCCGTTTTAGAGGACGCGTGCAAGTCCATCGCCGCCACCAACAAGGGCATCGGCTACGACTACTGCATCAAGTTCTTCCAAGCCAGCAAGAAGAGCTCCACGGCGGACATCCGTGGCCTCGCGCTCATCGCCGTGAAGATCACCGGAGCAACGGCCGCGAGCACCGTCAAGCGCATCCACGCCCTCAAGGCCTCGGACAAGGACAAGAAGACGCGCGAGGGCCTCTCCGATTGCGCTGACGTGTACTCCCAGGCCGTGGACGAGCTCCGCGCGGCGGCGAAGGGCATCGCGTCGGGCGTACCCCGGGGCTTGCGGGACGCCGCGACGAATCTCAGCGCCGCCATGGGCGCCCCCGGGACCTGCGAGGAAGGGTTCGGCGAGCTAGGCGTGAAGTCGCCGCTCACCGCCGAGAACTCCGAGTTCTTCAAGGAGGCCACCCTCGCCCTCTCTGTAACGAGCGAGCTCTCTAGCTAGCCCCCCGCGCCGATCGAGGACTGAATTGAACAGCTTAAGGAGCCTAGAACCGTTTGGAATAATAATTCCATGGAGTTCTGTAATTAAGCCGCAATTTTAGATCAATGTACGTTTGGGCGCAGTTTTTTTCTCTCTCGTGGGATTGATTTTGTGTTGATTTGGGAATGGCACACGATTTGCGCATGCATGATCGGTGATTTTTCCGAGAGAACTGCGGCGCGCCAAGGCCCGCCCTGATCGGTGATGATTTGATTGGATATCGCGATTATATTAAGACTCACGCAATGTACAAGCACGCTGATTGATTCTAGATGCTGGAGATGCTAGTAGCCAGATAAGCACAAGATACTCTACTTGTTAATAAGCAATGAAATCAATCTATATCTACATATTATAATTACCATATGCAATTATGCAGCAAAATATCCGATATATATCAGTATCCTTTGGCCATATTCAACAGCTTACGTGCGGGGTCGTCTAAGAGACTGCTGTCTCTGATCTTGGTTATGCATTGCTTTTATTTTTTTTAGAAAACACGGTACAGACGCAAACGCTGACAAACACACGCACACTCATCCTACGACGAACGCGCGCACATCGTATCCCTATGAGCACCTCGGAGAGACTAGTCCGACACATCATCTTAAGATTGACAAAGTCACCGCAGACGCTTCGTAGTTGACGGGTACGCCACTCCCACTGAAAACACAACGCTGATTCAACTCTCCGACTTGACATGTGTGCTCGCATTTCCCTGTTTTTGTTTTTTAAGCTTGGTTATGCTCACATTGGTTGTGTATACTTGATATACTCTGTTTTAGCGGTCTATCGATAAATACTAGTGACGTGTTCTCAGGTGGAACATGTTCGCTCACTATGGATGACATCTTAATCTGGACAAGTAGGTGTTCGCCCAACATGGATGGTGACTTTCATCACATAATCGAAAAGCTCCACCGCCTTGACGTATGCCATGCTTTTCTTTAAGCGGTCTGCATGTACAATTTGAGGATCTGCACACCCTGTTGTATCACTCTTACTTTATAAAGTAAATCAATTGTAAAAACCCTCAACTCATTACAAATCAATTGTACATTTGTACTGATTTTAAATTAGAATCATTTGAATAAATTTTCTTCTACCAATATTTTTTCATGCATTAGTTGACATGTTCAAACTTACAAAGTTACAAGTGTTGGAAATATGCCCTAAAGGCAATAATAAATTTGTTATTATTCATATTTCTTTGTTCTTGATAAAGGTTTATTATCCATGCTATAATTGTATTAACAGGAAACTAAATACATGTATGGATAAATAAACAAATACCGTGTCCCTAATACGCCTCTACTAGATTAGCTCGTTGATTAAAAGATGGTTAAGGTTTCCTAACCATAGACATGTGTTGTCATTTAATAACGAGGTCATATCATTAGGAGAATGATGTGATGGACATATCCAAACCTAAGCATAGCTTTTGATCGTGTCACTTAAGTTTAAATTACTAATGCTTTCATTATGTCAAGTATCATTTCCTTAGACCATGAGATCATGCCACTCCCTAGTACCGGAAGAATACTTTGTGGACATCAACCGTCATCTCGTAACTGGGTGATCATAAAGGTGTTCTTCAGGTATCTCGGAAGGTGCTTGTTGGGTTGTATGGATCAAAATTGAGATTTGTCACTCCATGTGACGGAGAGATATCTCTGAGCCTTCTCGGTAATATAACATCCTAATGAGTTTGCAAGCATATGACTAATGTGTTTAGTCACGGAGATATTATATTGCGGTACTGTCGGGGGGATGACCCCGGATAGGGTCATGGCGACACAACTCTAGCCGAGATAACGGAGGCAAAGCCGGTTAGCAACGTGTGCCGGCATCATAAAGTTAAACTAACGATAAGCCAGCATCCCGGACGTATGCCGGCATAGTTTTCTTATCTTGTAAGTTTGCAGGATAAGGACGAGCCCCTTGACCTCAGCGGTGTCATTGGTCTGTCTATGGAAAACTGTCGCAGCCCGACATACTTCTATGCCGGATCACAACAGCTTCGGGGACTAGTGTCGGGGGGATGACCCCGGGTAGGGTCATGGCGACACAACTCTAGCCGAGATAACGGAGGCAAAGCCGGTTAGCAACGTGTGCCAGCATCATAAAGTTAAACTAACGATAAGCCGGCATCCTGGGCGTATGCCGACATAGTTTTCTTATCTTGTAAGTTTGCAGGACAAGGACGAGTCCCTTGACCTCGGCGGTGCCAAGATCTTTCAACGGTCTTATCCTAACCACGCGGTGCAAAGTGAAACAGTGCCATCATCATCTCAGAAAAGCAGTCAGCGCCTGCATACTGTGTCAGGTGACCACGCTAGAGAAGCACCGAAAGGAAATATATGACGGAAGCCGGCAGAGGATAGCTGTACCCGTTGCAGGCTGGCAGGGAAAAGTAAAGTTGTCTTGTCCCCTGCGGTACTGCCTGGAGGGAGCCAAGCCGCGTGCCCGGCGGGGCCCAAGGAAATTAACGTTAGACTCGGCCCGCATGTCAGTGTGACATGCCTGGCCCATAAATAGAGCACTACACCTCCCTAGAGAAGGGATCGAGCACTTAGACATTCTAGGGTTTCCCCTTCTTCTTCTTCCTCCTCAAGAATACAGCTCAAGGAGCGCCATTGTAGAGCTTGCCTATCTCGGCTAATACAACAAAGCAGCAGTAGGAGTCTTACCTCGGCAAGAGGGCTCCGAACCTGGGTAAATCTGTGTGTTCTTGTGTGAATCGTGCGTGTTCTTCTTCACGTCCTCCCTCCTCCGGATTCTCCTTCGTCCATCGGCCCCAAGTTAAGCCATCTTATGACATCTGCCGTGACACCACCACGACAGGTACGAGTAAAGAGAACTTGCCGGTAACAAGATTGAACTAGGTATGGTGATACCAACGATCAAATCTCAGGCAAGTAATATATCGCGAGGCAAAGGGAATTGAATACCGAATTAATTGAATCCTCAACATCGTGGTTCAACCGATGAGATCTTCGTGGAATATGTGGGAACCATTATGGACATCAAGGTCCCGCTATTGGTTATTGATCGGAGAGGTGTCTCGGTCAGGTCCACATGTTCTCGAACCCGTAGTGTCACCCACTTAACGCTCAATGTCGCTAGGGTTCGATGCGATAATAAATGGTGATATCGAATATTGATTCGGAGTTTCGGATGGGATCCAGGACATCACGAGGAGCTTCGGAATGGTCCGGAGATAAAGAATTATATATGGGAAAGCTGTTTCAGGGTTTCGGAAAAGTTTGGGATATTTTCCGTTATCGACCGGGAATGTTCTAGAAGGTTCCGGAAGTTCTCAAAAGGTTCTGGAATGTTTCAGAATATTCCTGAGAATTTAATTGGGCCTTTATAGTAATTAATTAGAGCAATCTAATTAGTTATCCCCTAATGGGCCTAGGGGGAAAGGGGAGGAACAACTCCACCGTACGGTGGAGAACCGTACGTGGAGGAGGAGTTCGTGGGGAGGGAGTCCTTCCGGGACTCCTTTCCCTTCCCTGGCCGGCCCTAGCTCTTTCTTGGAGGAGGGACAAACCCTGGCCACCACCCCCTATATAAGTACAGGTGAGGGGCAAGGGGAGAGAACACACCAAGCTCTCAGCTGGATCTTTCTCCCCTGAGCCCCTCTCCTTCTCTCCCGTGCGCAGCGAAGCCCTGCCCGCGGAGCTCTCTACCATATCCTACACCACGCCGTCGTGCTGCCGGGATCTCGTCAACCTCTCCCCCTCGTCTTGCTGGATCCAGAAGGAGGAGACGACATCAAGCCGTACGTGTGGATACCAAGGAGGTGCCGTACGTTCAGCATTGAGATCGATCTCATCAAAAGTATCACTACACCAACAACGATCCCATGATCGTAACGCTTTGTGGTCTACAAGAGTATGATGCTCATAATCCCTCATGTTACTTACATCTAGTATATATGTTTTTGGGTTTCTTCCGCACATCTCATAGGAAAAATTTTGTTTTCTATGCAACGAACCCATCAACAAGTAATCCTATTTTGGTATCTATAAACAACGGTAAGGCCTGACCTCTTTAACAAGTGTCATTTCTCTGAGAATGTAAACAGACGACCCATTAAACCACACGTCACACTCACACCAGTATACACACAGACTAGGAAATTATTAGGCACCGAAGATCGTACTTAGCATGGCTAGAGTTATCTTATTTAACGTGTTTACTCCAGAAAAAAATACAGTACACAGTGTCAATTCCAAAAACTGAGCCCACATAGATTGTTCGTAACAACTGCCATTCCGTCGATGCCCTCTTCTATTTTCAACGTCGCAACGATAAAACTTATGTACATATACTTCTAGAAAATGCAGATACGTAGATGTGCTAAATACATTTACCTTTTTATTCTTGCGATAACTATAGAATGTTGAATGTTGAAACAAGTACTCTTGTCACAGACACAAACGGCGCCAAGGAAAAAACAGGCCCCCACGTCGCTCGAGTCGGGCGACTCGGGAGGCAACCCCGTCGCCCCAACTCTCGGCCGCCACCTCTCATCTCCACCCCCTCGCCGCCGCCAGTGGTCGCCGCCGGGCAAAGCCCGCGTGGGGACAGCGGCGGCAGGGCCTCGTTCGAGGCGTCCTCGTCTCCTCTGCGCCTCCTTCGCAGCCCGGCCCCTCCGAGCTCGGGGGTGGCCGCTGGCGCCGGTTTTGCGGCCTTTGGCACCGGATCCATGGAGGGGGAGGCCGGATCCGGTGCGGGTCCTCTCCTGCGGCGGCGCGGCAGGGCATCGGGCCGATGGTGCCCGATTTGAGTGCTTCGGCGGTGTCTGCGCCGGATCTTTGGCCGGAGCAGCTTGCTCCATCTGTGGTTGTGCCGGATCCGTGGTTGCTGATGCCTCGTGGCGGCGGCGGGGGGGGGGGGGGGTGGGGTGGTGGCGCTCGGCCGCCGTAGGCGGCGTTGTGAGCCAGATCCGGTGCATGGAGCGGTTGCGGCGCCCTGGCCGGTGCCCGTTTGGTGGTTTGGCGCATGGCGTTCGGCGGGCTTCGCCGGCGCTCGTTGTGGTGTGGTGGCCTCTGGCCAGATCCTTGGCCGTCGGGCTTGCGGCGGAGCTGTCCGTTCCTGTCCGTGGTGGGTGCGGCGGCTGCGGGTGAAAACCCTGCATCGACGTTGTCGGTGCCGGCGACGGCGGCGTTCTTGGACGTCGTTTCCTTCCTGAAGGCATCGTTGTGCAGCTCCGCCACATCCCACCCTTCGCAAACGAGGTGCCTCCGAGCGAAAACTCTGATTCGGTGTCCGGGTCAGGTAACGGCGGCGTCCTCGGACGTCGTATCCTCCTTGGAGGCATTGCCTCCGGAGCCCTCGTTTGGCGGTGGAGCATGTTTCGCTAGGGGGCCTGGCTGGGATCCTGGCCAGGGAGGACCTTGTGCTGCGCGGGCTTGCCGTTGTGCGAGTCGTTCTCGTCGGGGCAATCTCTTCTTACTCCGGTCGTCGAAGAAGCCCAGTTCTGCCTATTTTCTTCTGGCGCAAGGAGCTGCTCCCTGTTCGACGTCGTTGAAGCGGAAGAGGTCTCGTCTTTGCGTTAGCGGCTTGCTCTTTCGGTCTCGTCTTGTGTATGCTCTTTGTCAAGGTTTTTCACACGGCTTTTCTGCAATAAGCCGTGCATTGTATCGGTTTTCCTTATAAACGGGACCAACTCTCTCTTCTAATCGAATCGCGGGGATCGACCGTTTGTGTCCTTAAAAAAAACAAGTACTCTTGGAACCCGTAAAACTCTGCATCCACATCTCACATCTGCATGCTCCTAGTCCTAGCAGCGAGACGACGAAAGCGGCAGAGAAATTAACGGGCGGACTCGGGCTCTTGTTGTTCCACTCCAGCTCACCACTGCATGCCCTCTTCTTCTCCCCACCGCGGAACCTCTTCACTCTCTTGTCCCCCCCGGCCATCGCACCCTCCTTCTCCTGCTGTCTTGGATCTCAACGGGGTCACGGTTTCTCGGATGAAATGGCCGACGCCAGCAGCGGCAACAACAATGCTGCGGGCAGCACGAGCAACGCCGAGGTCCAGATACAGATCCCTGCAGGTCAGCTTGCGAGTAGTACTAATTTGATCGCTGTTCAATCGTCGAATTTATGTTTGTTTTGGTCCATCAGTTACTTCATTGAAACTTGTTGGATAGATGGTTTGGGCAAATTGAATGTTCGCATTAATTCAGAAAGGTTGCGGCCCGATTAGGTGTTCTAAGGAGCAGATCAACATATGGACAATTGCACATTGTCACATTGATATGCGTATTCTTGGTCGCGTCGTGCATTCTGAACCTGAATCGTGTGTGCATTCTGAACCTGAATCGTGTCGTGCTTGGGACCAATGAGTTACAGGTCCACTGCACGTACATGGTAGTATTACCTAGTGTTGATGGAAGATCTCGTAGGAGTACTTTGTTATCCTAGAATAGAGTAGGAGAAGGAAATACCGTAGTGTTTACTGATCCACCTCTTTGTTGTTATTTCTTCAGAGAGCAGAGCAGAGCACTTCTCTGTTTATTGACATTACTGAATTTTACAGTTGTTCACTATAAACCACAGGGCCAGCCAAAGCCGAAGGTTCAGCAGCGCCGTCACAGAAATCGGGAACCAAGAACTGGCGATGGTGGCTGATGGTGTCAGTGGACGCGTTCTTCCTCGTCGCCGGCCAGACCTCGGCCACACTCCTCGGGAGGTACTACTACCACCAGGGCGGCAGCAGCAAGTGGGTGTCAGCATTCGTGCAGACGGCAGGCTTCCCCATCCTCTACCTCGCCCTCTTCTGCTTCCCTTCCAAGTCGCCCTCTTCCGGCGCCGGCCGCGGCGACGCCCCCGTGGCCAAGATCGGCGTGATATACGTCGTCCTGGGGCTCATCATCGCCGCCGACGACATGATGTACGCCAGCGGGCTCAAGTATCTCCCCGTCTCGACTTACTCGCTCGTCTGCGCCAGCCAGCTCGCCTTCAACGTCGTCTTCTCCTACGTGCTCAACTCCCAGAAGCTCACGGGCCTGATCATGAACTCAGTGGTGCTGCTCACGCTCTCCGACGCGCTCCTGGGAGTCAACCACGAGGAAACCGAGGATGTTAACGGGTTCTCGAGAGGGAAGTACCTGATGGGGTTCCTGCTGACGCTGGGGGCGTCGGGGACATACTCCCTGATCCTGTCCCTGATGCAGCTCACCTTCGAGAACGTGATCAAGAAGCACACATACTCGGCGGTGCTCAACATGCAGATCTACACGGCGCTGGTGGCCACCGTGGCGACGGTCTTCGGGCTGTTCGCCAGCGGCGAGTGGAGGAGCCTGAGAGGGGAGATGGACGCGTTCGAGTCGGGGCAGTTCTCCTACTTCATGACGCTGGTGTGGACGGCCGTGTCGTGGCAGGTGGCCTCCGTCGGGGTGGTCGGGCTCGTCTTCGAGGTCTCCTCGCTCTTCTCCAACGTCATCAGCACCGTGGCTCTCCCCGTGATCCCTCTCTTCGCAGTGCTCATCTTCCACGACAAGATGGACGGGATCAAGATCGTGTCCATGCTGCTCGCCCTCTGGGGCTTCGTTTCGTATCTGATGCAACACTTCATTGATGACAGGAAAGCTAGGAAGGCGGCAGCTAGTGGGGATTCATAGGTGACCAGATTTTTTTTTTTTTTTGCCTTTCTTGTGATAGGATATATATCTGCTCAGCTGCGAGGAACTAGGACTTCTATTTTGCAGGATTTTCTTCATAGGGTTTCCTTTAACCTCTTGTGAATTATGAAAGCATTTATGCTGTTGAATAAAACTAGAATATATACTTTCACATGTCTACTTTTAACCTCTAATTTGCGTTCAGAGTTGTCAGAAATCACATTTTCTTGCTCTTTTTTTACTTATTCATATGTCATCTCATATTTACACATTTACCTACACATTGGCCCACTTTTCAGTTGATTCAAAAACCATGTTGATTAGAAAAATGAAAAATAATTACATGGATTTTCTTTCAATCTTACATGAGTTATATCTCATCTCACTGGGTTTAATTAACTTCAAATGAGTGTCACTTGTTACAAAATATTGCAGAATGTAATGCAATATATGCCGCACTTTCTTGACATTTTAAATTTCCAGAACTGCATGTTTAGTTAAATTGAATATAATTTAAGGTAGTTTAAAATATTTAATAATTTGTGAGATCTTTAAAATTTCTAAGAATTAAATATTGTCTATAATTGGGTTCCAATTATAATTTAGAGTGTTTTTTCACCGATCTTATGGATGATAAAGGATCATAGTTTCAATTATAATGGATTTAAAATCAATTTAAACTCTCTTCGTTGTTCATACAGACCATACATTTAGATTATAAGCCTACACATCTTTGGCAAGTATTGCTCAATTTGATTTGCAATTGGTTATATGTCTATGATTTTAACAAATTCTTGCAATTTGTTGCTAATATCTATGACTTCTCAATGTGGCACTCGATTCAGCTGCCAGATGGGCCTAACAAGTGGGCCCGAATTATCTGAGGAAATTTCACAGAACCACACTTTTTGTGGCAGTGGTCTCACAAAACCACAGTTGTTGCTAACAGTCTCACAAAATCACAACTATTGGGGCAGAGAGTCTCAAAAAACCCTAATCTCGATGATTAGGTGGCTTGATGGTGTTTCTGACAACCCAGGACCACAACATGGCATTGGAGACAGGTCGGGGAGGCTGACGCGGCAACTGACTTGTGGGCCGTGGCATTGGAGACGGGTCGGGGAGGCTGACGCGGCAACTGACTTGTGGGCCGTGGCATTGGAGACGGGTCGGGGAGGCTGACGTGGCAACTGACTTGTGGACCCGGGTCGTCAGAAACACCATCAAACCGCCTAATCATCGAGATTAGGGTTTTTTGAGACTCACTGCCCCAAGAGTTGTGGTTTTGTAAGACTGTTTAGTAACAACTGTGGTTTTGTGAGACCACTGCCACAAAAAGTATGGTTCGGTGAAATTTACTCAAATTATCTAAACGAGATAAGATGTGAAATAATGCAACTTGGTGTAAAAGGAGAAAGAAAAAATTAATTCGGATAATGTATCAGTCAGCACAGTTAAGGAGTAAAAATTAGTGTTCTGGTATTGAAGTACCCTGTTGCTCTCATCTTGAGTTACTAATGTTATGGTAGTATTTATTTTCGTGAATATTCAGACTTCAAAATTACCCGGACAGACTACTGCTTCTCTAGGAGGGAACACTAAGGCGTCATTACTACTTATGCAATCACACTGGAGTACTTATGATGTGGAGCGTGCATATATTCAGCTTCACAAATAAAAATTTGGCCATTCATTTATTTCGTGTACGCAAGTCCTTGTCTTATGTCATGATCAGAGTCCTTGGATGCATACTGTTGTACACAGAGATCTTAACTAGATACCATATCTCCTAAACAAGCTTATAGGCAAAACATACCTTGATTTAAATTTGAGATGAAACAGACATCTCCTCCGAATCTTTGGTCCTGCTAAACAGACATACATATCCTACAACCGGGATTCCACCAAACAAACAACAGCCTCGTTGATCCCTTGGATTTATTATTATTTCTTGGTAACATGCACTGGTTTTTTTTTTCTCTCGAGAGGCCGGGAAAATTGACTCATGGGAGAAGTGTTGCTCAACGGTGTTTAGTCAAGGTAATGTTGGCAGCGAGTTCAGACCCTAGCGGCCGTTGTTGTTCACCTTATTATTTGATCGACGGCGACTCCGTTTTTCCACTGGAGGCGGACACGGCGAGAACGATACGGACAACGTATCCGTACTTCCGTCGGCAATAGGACCAGCTTGCTCTCGGTCTGCGCATCCTTTTTAGGTCCGCGGATTTTGCAGGACACAGAGATCGATCTCATTGCGTACCCTTCTTCTTGGAACATCGATCGATATGGGTGAAGCCGGTGAAATCCACCTGCAGATCGAAGGTCTTTCTCTCTCGCCTTCTCTGTATGCATCTTGATTCTGGAACTATTCGAGCAAACCGGAGGCGGGCAAATACAGTAGTAGAACAGTTGAATCTATCGATTAACGGAGCCAATTGGCGATCGATGCAGGTACCCGAAGCGAAGAAGCGGATAATCACAATGGCACGTCTCCTGCAACCGCGGCGCCGGCGTCACCGTCGATGTCAGAGCGCCTCCGATGGTGGGCGGTGGTGATCGTGAACATCGTGTTCGTCCTGGGCGGGCAGAGCGTGGCCACGCTCCTGGGACGGATCTACTACGACCAGGGCGGCAACAGCCTGTGGATGGCCACGCTGGTGCAGTCCTGCGGCACGCCGCTGGCCGTCCCGCTGCTGCTCTACCTCCGGCGCAAGTCAAAGCCCTCCGCCCGGACACGGCCGCCGGTGCTCAAGATGGCGGCCATCTACGCCGGCCTGGGCGTGCTCCTCGCGGGCGACAACCTCATGTACTCCTACGCGCTCCTCTACCTGCCGCTCTCCACATACTCGCTCATCTGCGCCACGCAGCTCTCCTTCAACGCCGTCTTCTCCTACTTCATCAACAAGGAGAAGTTCACCGCGCTGATTTTCAACTCCGTCGTGCTGCTCACCTTCTCGGCGGCCCTCGTCGGCGTGAGCCACGGTTCCGACAGCACCAACAGCACCGTGCCCGTGGGCAAGTTCCCCCTGGGGTTCGTGCTGACGCTATCGGCTTCGGCCGTCTTCTCCCTGATCCTGTCCCTGAACCAGCTGACGTTCGACAAGGTGCTCAAGAGCGACACCTTCTACGACGTCATGGAGATGCAGTTCTGGAGTAACACTGCGGCCGCGGCCGTGTCCGTGGCCGGGCTGTTCATCTCCGGGGAGTGGAGCACCCTGGGCGGGGAGATGGCCGCGTACAAGGCCGGCAAGGTGGCCTACGGGATGACGCTGGCCTGGACGGCCGTGTCGTGGCAGCTCACCACCATGGGCATGATGGGGCTCGTCGCCGCCGTGTCGTCGCTCTTCACCAATGTGATCAGCACCGTCGGGATGCCGCTGTCGCCCGTCGTCGCCGTCATCTTCCTCGGCGACTCCATGGACGGTGTCAAGGTGCTGGCCATGCTCATTGGCCTCTGGGGATTCTTCTCCTACATTTACCAGCACTACCTTGACGACGCCAAGGTTAAGAAGATACGTGCTGAGGGATTAAGCGTATCATCGGCCGACGACGACGAAAAACAGAGTGTAAAAGTCAGCACAGAATGAGTAGAGAAACTCTGCTCACTTGTGTTGGGCGTTTGTTTTACTGTACCGTGATCGGTTCCCACTGTCACGGTTTGGGATACTGTACATACTTCATACTTCCAGGTTTGCTATTTCGTAATCGCCTGGTATCTGATGAAATCAGAGTCGATGTTCACAGTTGCTTCTTCTATGCGTAGGCCCTCAAACAAGGAACTTTGCCAATAAGCTGTGCACAAACTGAAACATCCTATTAGATACTCCTGAAAAAAAGAGATGGCACAATAAACAGTTTTCCTGTCAATGACCACGGTAGAATAGATGGAAAACAAAATCCGTTAGTTTAAAGCTGCTTTGAATATAATACTAGTAGATTGCATCTTCCTCTTTTCCGGTTGTGAAGTGACACTTCCGGCACGTTGATTTTCAACGCAAGAGGCCATCGATCACATGCAGAACCTCTGCGTGTCCGTCTGTGCAATGCCATCAATGATAGATGCAGATTTGCTTACGGAGCCTCCGAGAAGATCTCATCTCAGCCACCAAGCTAAATATCTGGCCGCCTCCGTTGTTTTCTGCTGTCATATTAGTACCAGTCACTGACCAGACCAGTCTAGTCAAAACGCTCGCATGATTGGTCCAAGGTGCCCAGAATTCTGCATAAATCGCGGTGTGCCAGATAGCACCGCCCGGCTTGGAAACACCCTCACAGGCAGAAGCTTAACATACTTTTGGATCTTAGCTGAAATCTAATGAGAGAGAGAGAGAGAGAGAGAGTATACATGAATATGGAAAGCGCTGCAATCGATGGCTACTGCTATGAGAACAATTCGATGGACTTGCTGTGCAAAATCACGCTAGTCTTTGATTCCATCGTCACCACCATGCATGCTAGTGCTATGTGTCTAACTCAAGGAGGACTACTCTTTTTTGACTCATCGGGATTCTAGATTACGGAGTTTGTATCTATCCGCACATGCTGATGATCGAAGTGTATCTAGATGGGTACATAAAGAATTCATGATCTTAGCCTTCCAAACATGCTATCCAACCATGTTTTCCTTTCAATAAACATGGCCAGGAGCGCCTTGATTATATGATTGGAAATGAATCATGTGCGATACAGTTGAAACTGCAGTGTTAATGCCTCATCACAGGAATGCAATACTTTATAAGTACTGACTATTCCGGTTCGAAAAAACAATAAGTACTGACTACAGAATGGGCAGAGCTTAAAAAACTTCTACGTAATGGGCAGGATCGGGGACGGTGACCATACCCCGGAAGGGCGCAATGTCCTTTCTGCTTCCCCGCTCTGTAGTCTTCCTCCTCTTTCATGCTTCCACTACCGACCCCCCCCCCCCCCCCTTCCCCGTCCCCCCTCGATTCTTTTGGTACAACCTCTGTCACATATTAAGTGGCGAAATATTACACTAGACATATTTTAATATATAGATACGTCCGTTTTTAGACAAATTTGAATCACTTAATATGGCACGGAGAGAGTACTAAATTTAAACTTTGTACTAAGTCAAACTTAAGTTTTGATTGAGTCTATAGAAAAAAAATATCAACATTTAGAATATCAAGTAATTGTATTATAAAAATATATTCATGATGGATTTACAAAAAAACTAATTTAGGGTCTTGAATGTTGGTAGATTTTTCTATAAACTTGATCAACTTTCAAAAGTTTGACTTAGGAAAAATCTAGGATGTCTTACATTTAGGAACGGAAAGAGCATCTCGTAAATGATGCAAACTGGCAAGCCACAAGGCTTGTATAATACTACCTTTGTTCATGACTACAAAATGTTCTACTTCCTCCATCCAACAAAGTATGTCTCAACTTTGACTAAATTTGAATGCATCTATACACCAAGTCATGTCTATATACATCGAAATTTTGACAAACTTGAGTTATCTTTTGTTGGACGGAGGGAGTATGTTTGTACTAAGTCAGAATCATAAAGTTTGATCAGATTTATAGAAAATTCTATTAACATCTACAATATTAAATAAACATACTATGAAGGTATATATCGTGACGGAATTTAGTAAAACTAATTTAGAGTTCTAGATGTCGATAGATTTTTCTATAAGTTTAGTAAATTTGACTTAGAACAAAGTTATAACAACTTATACTTAGAAATTGAGGAATTATGTTAATACAAAGTGAGAATGCATGAGGTCCTTCACCGAAATGATGTTACTACATGTCACCTCATCAAGTCAAGCATTCTTTTTCTTAAATCCATGCATGCACTCATTTACATTCTTACATTAATCTATCAGTTGAAACAATGCCACCTCATCAATTCAATCATGTTTTCTGAAAAGTTTTTCTCTTTGTAAATCATTTTGTTACATACTTCTTGGATTTTATTGTTTTAAATGTCAAACAAGAACACTTTTAGACTTTCTCTTAGTTTTAACTAATTTATGTATTTCCTTTAACATGGTTCCGAAGCAGCACGCGGATCATCATCCAGTTTCTTTGTAAGGATTTAAACTCGCTAAAATAATACTCCATCCATCACATATTAAGTGTCGAAATATTACATGTATCTAGACGTATTTTAGTATATAGATATGTCAATATTTGAACAAATTTGAATCAATTAATATGGGACGGAGTGAGTACCATGCTGAATAAAACAGGAGCAAAACAATATTTTATTTTCTGTTATCTCAAAACATGGTACACATTTTAGCTCGTCAGTCTATTTAGATGTGCGATATTACAGGAGTTTTTGTATCCCACCAGACACGGTCTACATCATGTAGACTACATGGTGCATGAATGCATGACATGACAGGTTTGAGTGCAATGTGGGCCCATTAGTTCACAAACATGTAGACCAAAGTAGTTTATCCTGTTTGGGGTGGGGTCCTCGGCCAAGGAAAAAATTCACCCAATCATACTGAAAACAGATGTGTTCAAGTGGCGATCTGGTCAATATATATGCTGCTCGGCTGCGAAGAACAACAGGAGGAACTCCGAGTACAACCAGCCATCCTCACATTCTGCACTAAGAATTTTCAGTCAGACCTACACAGCAACATGGCACATGCTCAAGAACTTCAGCTCCAGATCAGAGGTACAGGTACCTCCACATCCTCTTTCTCCTTTTGTGTATGAACTGTTCAGATCAGTCTTGGTTGCGCAAACATTTTTTGTTTCCTTGATGTTTACCTCCTTCTGATCTTGGAAAGTTGGACCGTTATCGGTTTCTCTAAGATCATGTTACGGTGGCCGATAATCTCCATGCGTCTGCAAGTCCAGCTTGGACTGTTTTCTTGCTCTGGACCAGCAAACAAGCATCGAGATCATCTTTTCTTTCGATGTCAACTAGCTCTTCTTACGCCATAATTCCGCCGCCAGCCGCCTGGAGCGTTTAGTGAAAACTTCGCTACATCATGCATGTAGCTTTCTTGTTGAAGAAAAACGAATCATTGGGTAAAGAAATCAAATACAGAGTGTTGTGCAGTAATTGAATTCAGCAGGTGGAGTGAAAGCAAGGCAGGAACGGACAGGCTCGTGCATGTTTTTTTGTTTTGTTTTTGAGATGTCGTGCATGATGGTTGGTTAAGTATAGAACGAAAAAGAATCATGGCCTTAAAGAACTGCTGAAAAGGTGAAACTAAAGATCTCCACAAAGTAGTCTGAACTCTGAAGGGGGAAGGTCTGATGTTGCTGTTCTGCACCTCAACACACACGTACCTAACTGAAAAGAAAACGTCTTTTCTTCTGTTTTTGACTGAACATGATTGACGCACTTGCGAAATGATGACGGTACCTTTCCTGCAGGCATCCCGGAGCACGAACCCGGGCACGGTGAGAACGGCGCGGCAGCGCCGAAAGCCGCCGCCGCCGCCGAGGCCGAGCACCGACGGTCGGCGCGATGCAGCGTCCGGTGGTGGCTGACGGTGGCGGTGGACATGCTGGTGGTGCTGACGGCGCAGACCGTGGCCACCCTCCTGAACCGCCTCTACTACACCTCGGGCGGCAACAGCAAGTGGCTCTCCACGCTGACGCAGTCCGGCGGCTCGCCACTGCTCGCCATCCTCCTCTTCCTCACGCCTCCTAGTCCTTCTTCCCCCTCCGCCGAGCTCCATGAGCCGGAGCCGGCAGCGGCCAAGATGGCGGCCATCTACCTGGGCCTGGGCGTCCTCATCGGCTTCGACAACCTCATGTACTCCTACGCGCTGCAGTACCTCCCGGTCTCCACCTTCGCGCTCCTGGCCGCCACGCAGCTCGCCTTCAACGCCATCACCTCGCGCCTCATCAACGCGCAGCGCTTCACGGCGCTCATCGCCAACTCCGTCGTCGTGCTCACCTTCTCCGCCACGCTGCTCGGCGTCGGCTCCTCCTCCGACGGCACCGGCACCGGCTCCAGCAACAACAACCTCCCACGGGACAAGTACACGGCCGGATTCATCCTCACGCTGACGGCATCGGCCACGTTCGCGCTCATCCTGTCGCTCTTCGAGGCGACCTTCGAGAAGGTGGTGAAGCGCAGGACGTTCCGGTGGGTGCTCAAGGTGCAGCTGTGCACGAACCTGGTGGCGACCGCGGTGTCGTTGTGCGGGCTGTTGGCGTCCGGTGAGTGGCGGACGGTGCCGGGGGAGATGGCGGCGTTCCGGGACGGGAGGGCGCGGTACGTGGCCACGCTGGTCGGCACGGCTGTGTCCTGGCAGGCCATGTCGGTGGGCTCGCTCAGGCTGATCACCAGGGTGTCGTCGCTGTTCGCCAACGTGACGGGAACCGTGGCGCTGCCGCTCGTGCCGGTGTTCGCCGTGGTTCTGTTCGGGGACAGGATGACGGGGATCAAGGCCGTGGCCATGCTCATGGCCGTCTGGGGGTTCCTCTCGTACGTGTACCAGCACTACCTGGATGGCCGGCGCGCGGCCGAGGGGAGGAAGACGGGAGCGGCGGAGTGCGGCGTCTGCGCGGCGCGCGGCCGAGGCGAGGCCGTTTTGCACGCTTGAGAATTGCTCCCTAGACGAGCGAATATGAAATAGGAGTAGTACTAGGATGGATGCGTGTATGGAGGCCTCTGCGTTATGCATCGCTGCTCATGGACGCGCGTGCGGCAGGATGGGTTTATTACACTTCCAAGTTGCGAAACATTGCAAACAAATTCGTACGCGTGCAACTTCTCTATATACTTTTTGCGATGAAGTCGTGCGTATACATCGACGAATTGAAATTGCATGCGTTTTGTCTATGCCCAGCTTTCGCAAGCATAGGCTGGCCAATGGAAACTGTCACGCAGAACAACAAAATAAAGAGCGATCGCGTCTTTCATTTTAAGCCTTTTAGGTACGCGCAATGCAACACACAAGAATACCCTTCTCAGAAAGAAAATCACAGGAATACAGAGTACTATTGTCTTTTGTCACATTTTCAGATTTTCTTAATCGTGATATAAGAGACTTTCTCGATACCAATGTCCAATACCAGGTCCCAATACATACATCCAAACACAGTGCAAGAGTCACGTTCGTGCCAAAGGCTTAAAACCAGCTCCAAGGCCTGAATATTCTGGCCTGTCGCTTACTCCTTTATGGCCCATAAACTGGCTTCTTCATTTACTTTTGTCCTAGTGGACCGCTTTCGCTAAAAAAGAACTTGTCCCAGTGGGCCTAAACTTAGCAAGCAGCCGACCAGGCCCCTATGTTTGGACCCTTGCTCAGTCCCAGAGAGGCCCAGAACACACTTTCCTACAGTCAAGTCTATCAGCCATTCAGCCCTCATCCATGCAAGTATGCTGCAACCAAATAAGCAAATTGTTCTTTTGCGGAAACCAAGTAAGCAATCTGAATTGCTGGCCAAAAAAAAAAAATCTGAATCGTCTCTCAAATAACAAAGAAAGAAAGTCAATCTGAATGGGAGAAAGAAAGTAAGCAGTATGAATCCTCGCTAAAAAAAAGCAATCTGAATGCAGAAAAAGTAACCAAACTGAATATGCTCACAAGGTGATAAAAAATCGCACAAAAACTAACAAACGAGCAAAGAGATCTCGTTATATCTTCTGAAATCTGACCAAACAAGCACCGCCATATATGATATATGATTGTTAAAACCTGCGTCCAAATGCAGAAGGTGCCAATGCCGCATGCGGTCAGGGTCAGTCACCTTCCTACTCCTTGCCTAGTGGCTTTGAAAATGAGCAACGTGATCTTAACCTGCCGACAGGCCACAGAGCAACAGCTGACTGACACGCAACTCCTTCATCCAGTATGTAATCTTATCTTAACCCTGAGAAATCATTATTTATTGCCTGTTGCAGTCTGAACTAGATCAAGAACTAAACCGGGCACGCTGCAACACAATCTATTGTTGGGCCCACTGGCCAGAGAGACGTTAGGGAGGGGATCTGTTATAAACTGTAGTATTCCGTACAAGAGATTATGCCTGGGTTTGTAATGCAACCACGGCATGCGGACGGCGGACAGATACAACGCGATCAGCACCCCGTGCATCCACCACTCCCACCCATAATCAAGCCGCGACGGCCTTTCACAACTCATCACGATTCACAGGACCGCAACCTCCGCGGAGATCGAAGGACTACCGGCACCACCCCCGCACTAGCGGACCAGCTTTAAAATTAACCGAAAAGCCGGCGATCTTTTCCGGCCAAAGCGAAACCACCTGTCATGATCCGAGGCCTTTTTGCGACCCCGGGATTAATATAGCGCGCGAGCGAGTGCGCAGCGAACCTGTCAATTTCTGTCGAGACGCTCGGGCTACAGCAGAGCTCAGCTCAACTGCCCACCCGGGTGCAGGTACTGGTGGGTTCTAGCTAAGCAAAGCCCCATAATTGGGAGCTCTCGATCGAGCTTGTTCTTCAGATTCCCCAGTTATCTGCGGGGTTCGGAGGTTGACCTGTGAAAGCGCGAGTGAGGGAGGAGAGGGGGGTAGGAGTACACAGGTTGTCCGGTTGTTGACCTTTGCGCAGGTGCGCACCGGCCACCGATTTGCAAAGGACCCGCCATCTACTGCGTGAGAGATTGGAACGCCGTACTTTGTTAACTTTTTTTTTCCTACAATACACCGAAGCGGGTGTATAATCCATTAAAGAAGAAGACCGCGGACCAGTTTAGTACAGCCCTAAACGGGCAAATAACCGACAAGAATTAACCCACACTGGTCCACTCCACACCTACGCTATCCGGGTCCGGGAAAAAGCTAAATCTATCAAACAAGAGCCCCGCACTTTTCCAGGCAGCCCCTTCCACTTGAATCGCTCTCAGGATCTTATCAACGCTTGGAGTCTCCCCATCGAACACTATCACATTCCGGTGTTTCCAAATCATCCAAAAGACCAAAGTCGCTGCGGTGGCAAGGTTTTTCCTTGATCTACCTTGAAGACGAACGTTCTCCCACCACTCCGTCAAGGAAGATCTCTCATCCGGCAGCCACTGAATCGCGCTCCAAGCACACAGGATCTTCCACCAAACCTGCCTCGTGACCATGCATCCAATGAGCAGGTGATCAATTGTTTTTCGGCTCTTGATCACAGAGAGGGCAATTGTCCGGATGATCCAAACCACGCCGTTCAAGACGGTCCGTTGTCCGGCACCTTTTCCGACACGCTAGCCACAAGAAGAATTGGCAACGGGTTGGAGCGCGTGAGTCCCAGATTGATATGGACATGCTAACCATGGATACGACCATTAGAATTCTAATTGTTGGTGTATCTAATAGCAATTATAATCAAGTGAATTCAATTACAAAATGTTTTCAATATGTTACTTGCAAAGAGGCGGAGCTACTATCTTGTGTAATCTTATTATGTAGGCATCTTATTGAACTTTACAAGTCCAAAGTGAAAATGAAGTGTGATAGCCTGCAAAGGGAGATTCAAAGTGAAGCCTATCAAGTTTACTTTCCAACAAATCAAACGGCACATGATTCGGAGCTTGCTAGAGAAAGATATCACGAATTAAAGTTGAATTCGATTCGGATCCGAGCTGTCAGGAGACCCAAATTTATTTTAATCACCCAGGACGCATCCGGAGTCCAAATCAAGCAAACAAGTACTTGTTGAAAAGGTAATTACAAGATCTTTCCAACGGATCTGGCCCCATCAAGAGATTCGACTCGTGCTGACCGTGGCGGACAAATAAGCTGACGTATCTGTTTTTCTGTTTCCTAAAGAGTTGTAGTTTGTTAGGAAAGTTAGAGATAGAGTTGGATTTCGGCCTCCTTACTCAAGGTGGACGAAAATATCTCTCCCTCCTCTTTTATATACCCCATGAGCCCCCCTAAGCAGCCTGGGGTTTTGATTAGATAAAGTTTAGCCATCTTTGCTACTTTCGTGTAATCGCGTGTGTCGGTTAGACCACCTGTTTTACCGTCGTGAAGACTCCAACTTATCGTCTCGTTGAGACATTGGTTTGATATAGTATACTCGCAATTTTAGATTGCATCCGCTATTTATCTTGTTCTTACTTGTTCTTCGATTGCTTGCAGAAACAAAGACCTTCGTGGTCAGGTTGATCGTGCCCCCGCGTGATCAATAACCTTCTGGAGTTGGTGTATCGATTGCTAAGGCGTTGCCTCCCAGACCGTAGTCGGATCGTCAACGTCACCTCCCACAAATCAAGAGTTACCAATCTCATCGAAAGATCGGGCCAGATCCGTTGGAAAGGTCTTATAATTACCTTTCCAACAAGTACTTGTTTGCTTGATTTGGACTCCGGATGCGGCCTGAGTGATTAAAACAAATTCGGGTCTCCTGACAGCTCGGACCCGAATCGGATTCAACTTTAATTCGTGATATCTTTCTCTAGCAAGCTCCGAACCATGTGCCGTTTGATTTGTTGGAAAGTAGACTTGATAGGCTTCACTTTGAATCTCCCTTTGCAGGCTATCACACTTCATCTTCACTTTGGACTTATAAAGTTTAATAAGATGCCTACATAATAAGATTACACAAAATAGTAGCTCCGCCTCTTTGCAAGTAACATATTGAAAACATTTTGTAATTGAATTCACCTGATTATAATTGTTATTAGATACACCAACAATTAGGGTTCTAATGGTCGTATCCATGGTTAGCATGTCCATATCACAGATTAAATCCGAACCAGCCATCTCCACACTTCCTTCAAACAATGCCATATATGCCGATCTCACTGTGTATTCGCCGGTTCCGGACCACGACCAACGGAAACGATCTTCCTCCTCCCCTAGGATCACCG
Organism: Brachypodium distachyon; assembly: GCF_000005505.3. NCBI lineage: Eukaryota > Viridiplantae > Streptophyta > Magnoliopsida > Poales > Poaceae > Brachypodium > Brachypodium distachyon. Next base: position 22,831,778 of record NC_016135.3, read on the forward strand.
AGCGTATGGCATCACAAAGATGAAGGAATTCTTGAATACCCTCGTTGCTCAGATTAGGATTGATCCCATGTATCCACTCAGCGCCGTTCAGCCCCTCGGCCACACTCAACTGCCTTCTAGTGGCCTCAAAGACCCGTGGAGCAATATCCCTTGGCCGGCAACCATTAAGCCAAGGGTCAGTCTAGAAATCCGTGTCCTCGCCATTTCCCAAGACCACCTTGGTGGCTGCTTCAAATAGCTCCCAAGAGTCCTTTGAAACATGAATCCCCAAATCATGCCACGGTGATCCGAGATCAGTTTTTTGTAGCCAACACCAGCGAGCCCTAAGAGCTGTATTCATTAACCTCAAATTCGGGATCCCCAGGTCACCAAGTCTCTTTGGCAAGCAAACCGAATTCCAAGCGACGAGGCAATGTCCCCCATTCACCTCCTTCCTGCCCTTCCAAAGGAATCCACGGCAAATCTTCTCAATGGCGTCCACCGTCTTGGCCGGCAGATCCAGCGAAGTCATGGCATATATAGGAAGGGCACACAAAGTGGATTTCACCAAGATTAGCCTCCCTCCCGAGGATAAAAGTGGCGCCCTCCATCCCTGAAGTTTATTCCCGACCTTGTCCACCACCGGCTTCAGTTGAGTCGTGGACGGCTTCCTAATACATGCACGGAAAGCCCGAGATCGGACAATGCAGCCCATTCGCCACCACCTTTAGTTGATCATCAGTGCACCGGATGGGATGGGCTGAACTCTTGGACAAATTGGCATGTAATCCGGTCGCCACTCCAAAATCATGCAGAAGAGAGGTGCAAGCCTGTAGGTTAGTTTGAACCGGATTCAAAAACATCCCCACATCATCTGCAAATAAGGAGGTCCGACACCTCACTCCACAGTCCGAGAGAATTCCCACATCCGTCGCCTTGCTCAACACATCGTTGAGGATGTCAATAGCGATCACGAAGAGCATTGGGGAGAGAGGATCTCCTTGGTGAAGGCCTCGTGTGCTCTGAATTAATTGTCCCGGGCACCCATTCATTAATATCATGGTGGCAGCTGAGCTCAAAAGACCACAAATCCAAGATAGCCACCTGTCACCGAAACCTCTCTTCTTAAGCACTTCCACAAGGAAACTTTGTTAACTTAATCAGCGCCATTTGCTCGCTGTTTATGTACTGAATTTGTGCAAGCACACAAGTCAGGGGTTTGTGGTTCAGATGTCACGCGAGCCGTGCTAATTTGTAAGAATCAATCCCGCCACTGGAACCATGGGATATCCAGATAGAATCTACCATAAGCTATGCCTAGAACTTAATGGAGGCGTAATATCAAACATGATCATGTGAGTTCCCGCGTAGACATTGCCACTGATATTCTGCTCAGGAAGTTCAGATCTCCCGTCCATAACGGCTACATTAAATTCCACCCACATGACCTCTGCCCCCAACCAAACGCATCAGACAGCACCTGTTCGATTGATCGCAGAAGCTAAAACACATAAAGTTCTGACACATAAATAAATTATCCACAACACAATAAGCTTTTTTACAGTGCTGAAACATGTTCAGCTGACAGAGAGACACCTATACACGTGGAGATGGAAAATGTCGGTGCCCATATGTCAGTGCAACAGCTAGCCGCCCCTCGTGGGCACTCACTAATTCGTTTTCCAGTTTACACGTAAAGCTAAAGGGGAAAAGGGCGAATTCCCAAACAAAAAATGGCCGTCAGAAAATTTGGGAGAAATAACTGGAACGCGGGAAAAGAGAAGAAAATGAAGAGGAGGACGATGTTCACCGGAAGCGGCCGCCGTCGGCGAGCTTCCAGGAGCGGCAGTGGTGGAGCGAGGAGAGCCGGTGGTGGGGCGACGGCCGGAGCTCTCCGGACACGGCGGGGACGTCTGGCGGATTCACCCCCCGGTGGTGCCGGGCCGAGCTGGGCCGCACGAGCGGGCTGATGCACACCGAGACACCGGGCCCGGCGCCTCCGTGGAAGCGGCGGCAGGGAGCTTTCCGCATCGGCGACGGGGAAGGCCGCCACGGCGAATCCGCCGCCAGGGAGCTGCTCTCCCCGCTGCCTTCTTCGTCGGTGACAGAGCACCTCGCTGGCGAGAGCCCCCGGTAGTCGCTGACCGCGCGGGGCGGAGAGCGCCGATGCGGCGATGCGGTGCGTACCGGCGCCTTCTTCCGGCGACCACGTGGCATGATCCCCGCGAGCCAAGATCCGTGCCTCCGTTCCTCCCTGGCACCGCCCTTCGACCCTGGGCGGTGGCCGAAGAGCGCGGCGAGGGCGGAGAGCTTGCTACGGCGTGGCCGCGGCGGCTTGATCTGGAATCCTCCTATGTCGCCTTCCTCGAAGCCGGTTCCGACGCCATAGGAAGGCCCCACCTGGGGCGTCCGGAAGAAGAGGCGGCTCGGGTGCCTCTTCCACGACCCCGGGACCGAGGCGTCAGACTTCCGGCGGGACACGTACGGCGACACGGAGCGCGGGAAGAGCTGGACTGCAGGCTGATCCGGCGTTGGCGGCGCCGGCGGCAGGGAGGAAGCTTCGTTCTGCGCGGCGGCGAGCGCGAGGAGGCGGTCGCGGAGGCAGGACGCGCACACGCCGACCCCGCACTCGTACGGGTGCCTCTTGCACCTCATGGCCCTATAGCTGCTATCTCCTCGCTGCCGTCGCCATTTGCGCCACGCAGTTCTTTGGACCCCGTAGTGCGAGTGCGTGATCCGAAGACTAGGGAGAGCTCGGGGAGGAGCAGGGAGTTCTCGTTTATAGGCTGGCGCGGGGCTTCCCCTTCTTTTCTTTTCGTGGTTTCCATTTTCGTATTTTATTGACTGTAGAGTGTAGACAGATGCCTTCGCTTTGAATAATCACTCCGGTTTGTTAACTTGAACGAGCGTATCCAGTCCCGCAGCTTAGGTTTCTCCCCCTGAATATACTCCGTTTGATATAGGAGTACTCCGTATTAGAGTCGACTCTGGGCACAACAGCCCCGACGCATACAATAAAATCAAGCAGTCAATTCATGAATGAAGATTATAGTTTAACAGAAAACAACTATTAGATGATGGAGTGATATTTGCGTAGTACAGTTGAAGTTTGCAGACATGTAACAGACGTACTCTAGTGTTGCTATACTCATTGCATCCACATAGTTATCCCATATCTTTCCAAGTGCTCTTGTGTTTTGCGATTCCGGCTTTATCATAAGTGTGCGTGGTGATAAAACCCTTTCGGGAACCTTTTTTTGTACCTTGAACACCCACCCTCAAAATCATGTGCTCTACCCACTGTTGTTGGAGAAGTTCACTACGAGTAACGGTAAACTGACTTGAGGAGAAAAATGAAGCGAGACTCGTCCACAAAAATTGGAGTGTTACGGACTGATATTAGTTGTAACGTCCCAAGAATCCGAATAGTGTTCGGTTGTTGTTGTTGGTTTTCACCAAAAAAAATCTTCGACGCATCGATCGAAGTACTACGATATTTCCATATCCTTTCCAGATTCATTAATGTGCTCAACAGAGTGCGAGCAGCATTGGATTGGGAGGGTTTTCTGACGGTCCCGTGAGCCGATGTGACACACTTGTGCTGAAGTTTCTTTGCTTTTTGACAGGGCACACTTGCGCTGAAGTTAAAAGTGCTCTCGAAGGCCAGTCAGCCAATGTGTGAGCGTCCGAGTGACAACGGGGAGGCTCTAGGATTGGATAAAGGCTAGAGCTATAACACGTGAATCTCTTCAGTTATCGGATAGCCCCATTCCCCTTCCTCTGTAACGGGCGAGCGTGACAGTTGACGAAGAACAGCCAGCCAGGTCTTCTTCCAGTTCACGTGTCCTCTCGGGTTCCTGAAGCCGCTGCTCTGTTCGAGCTTCGAAGTGGCGCGTGCAGCGACGGCAGCGAGTAGATCGAGCTCGATGATCCACAGTGTCCTCAAGTCACGGGCACACGGGCACGCACCAAAAAAAAATTCACGTAACCGAGGGAAAATATTTTGCCGCCGTGGCGGTGTGGGCGAGGAGGACAGGAAGAAGCTGCAGTGGATTCCCGTTGCGCGTGTCAACAAACTGTCGGAGTATGCTCCTTTAAGCCCATCGAGGCATTGATCCTCGTCCTCCCCAACAACCAGTAGGAAATGTGGAGCCCGACAACACGTTGGTCTTCTCGACCGGCCGTTCTTGATCCCGCTGCAGGAACTTTGCTATTGCCGCTGCCCCGGCCCCCCTGGTTCAACGAAGCTTTGAAACGAGCAGCAACCTTGGACATGGACGTGCAGACATGCCCGGATCGAGCCCCGTACCGTCAGTGCACGCAGGCGATGAAATGGAAATGGTCCACTGGATTATTACATCAGTTGGTCGGTCATTCCATCGAGGTCAGCCTGACGCTGCAAATGCAGCGCTTCCTCCAAGTCCAACCCGGCTGTCTTTTTAATCGGCTCGATTTCTCGTGCTCTGGGCTGGCTACTTTTTTTTCGAACTCGATGATGTCTGTCTTCGAAACTGTAATGCGAGGTACCACTGGTCACTTCGCCTGCTTCCTGAATAAATACGGAGTAGAAGCTTACACTATACTTGATGAACAGAGAGAACAAACCTACCAAACGGTATTCTCTTATACAGAGGACTAGTTACATGCTCATGAGTTGCTACAAACTAACGAACGAACCATTGATATTTCTGTGAACGTACCTGTGGATCATGAAAAGACGACCTCATATGTCACTGATTTACCGGCAAGTACTCCATCTGTCCTGAGATGTCAATTTTTTTTTTAACGGAGAAAGTAGTAATTTTTTTTAAAGGGTCAAATGAACTATTCACTCCGTCCATGATGTACAAGAGACGTTTTAATTTTCTCACGGGTACAAAAAGCTGTCAGCAGACATGCAGCCATATAAATATTTTTTCTACCCCTGGCTGCACATCCATCTTGCAGATAGCACTACATGCAACCTTTGGGCCAACCATAGGTGCTGCCGGATAGGATAGAAAAATATTTGATATAGGCATATAGCCATGCATGGGGGGTTGATGGGAAAGAGCATGGCAAAAAATGCACGTGCCTGATATATGAGGACACCAGACTTTGAATAGTACGCCCAAAAAACTGGACGGAGAGAGTACTCCACTCTTTCCATTCCAAAATGTAAGGCCCAATGTTGGCAAAGGTCTTTACTTTGAAGGTCCAATCTTAGCCCACTCACAATTTGTCGATCAATTAAGAAATATTCTGCTATTTGGGCCTACCGCAACTACAATTCGGCCTGTACAAACTGCAGAGCGCCAACCCTTTCGCTTGCCCCAGACCCAACGGTTAATGGGCCGAAATAGCGCATTTACTCCGCCAAAATCTCTACGCGCGGGAATCCCAAATCCCAATTTCCCCGTCCCTCCAATCTCCGCAGACCGCAGCCCCCAATCCCAATTCCGCCCACTTCCCCTCTCAGGCCTCGATCCTCCTTCCCATTCCCGACCTTCCTTCCCCAAATCCGATTTCCCCATTTGGCCGCCGCCCGCCGCCTCCGAGCTCCGGCCTTCCTGCCTCGAACACCAAACCCGCACAACTCGCCATGGCTCCGCGGAAGCGCACGGCGGCGGCCTCCTCGAAGAAGCCGCCGCCCTCGCAGCCGTCGCAGCCCGCCAAGTTCGGCATCCTCCAGTTCTTTGAGCGCCAGTCTCAGGCCCCCTCTCAGGACGCCAAGCGTCAGAAGCCCGACGCTAAGCCCGAACCCATGCCGCCTCCGCCCCCGCCGCCTCCGCTGCCGGAGGAGGAGGAGCTGTCGGAGGTCTCGCCGGAGGCCACCAAGACTCTGGCGCCAAAGCGGGTCAAGTTTTCTCCCGGAATGGTGAGTCGTCGTCTTGTGATTCTATTTGATCTGTTCTAGTTGCAGTATGGACTGACTATTAGGACTTGTCATGGGTTCTTTGCGCGGTTCAGTTGATCCAGCAGAGCCAGGACGATGGGGGCGGGGAGGTCGTAAGTTGGAAGTTCTCGCCGGTGAACGATCGCCTGCGCACTATCACATCAAGGCAGATGCCTGGGATGGCACTTCGCCCGTGCTCAAATAGCGAGGTACAATGACCCTGAAGTTCCTTTCTGCACATGCGAGTTCATATATGCTTGCACACATGTGTCGGTTCAGCGCACCTACGAGCAAATATCTAGTCATGTGCACAATGAAGTTCCAACCTCTGGGATTGGTGCTAGTCACCTCTGGGTGTACACAATGAAGTTCATCGTTTGTGGGTTTCTAATCCATGGTCCTGGTGTGTTATTGTGGTAATAGAAACATTCATCACTCGAAGCTATGAAGAAGTGGCATTCATCTCCATTGGGCATGTCGAGGTGTACTGCTTCCGCACGCGATCCTAATCTGTGTGGTATTGGCCCAAGTGGTTGCGATGGCAAGCAGGATTTCCAGAGCCCATTTCGGACTCCACCATCACTGCCTTATAGCTGCTCTGAGGTATGTATGATTCTATGCTGAATTATTGTCTGTGTGGGTATGGGTAGCTAAACGTAATTGTCAGTTCTCAGTTGTTTTGTCGTGTAATCTTGTCATGCATCAAACAGCAGCTGAGTGCTGGTGTTACTTCCAATGGAGGACCTGACCAGCTGGGAGTAGGGCAGCACAAAAAGGTGAATTAAATGACTACACCAGGTTCTTTTGAGTTTTCACACAGCAATTGTTTTGTGTTCTCGGTACTTATAAGAGTTAATAAGTCGTCACTGAGTTGAACCGTAATCACGTCAACACATTCTCTTTCCAGGCACTACTGGATCTTCTAGATCAAGTCGAAGATGCAATTGCGGAAGAAGAATTGCCAGTAGATGCTGTGAACAAAGGAGATCAAGTCACAGGTGGGGATAGCACAGACAGAAATTTTTCCCCTATCATTAATAGCGATCCAAATCTCCAATCGAACAAGCCCCTTGATGCCCCATCTTTTGATAGTTATCTTGTGTTGGAGGTTTGCCTTTTTCACTTTCACCTGTTTGTTTCTGGTCGATGTCAAAGAGCTCTTCCAGTGACAAAAGATTTGGTTTTAACTTAATGTTTTAGGTGTCAGAAAATCACAAAGGTGATAGTTCATCATGTGATCGCTATCCTGTTAAGGTTTGTCCCTGTACCTGTATGGATGATTTATATGTGCAATGAACTTTAGTTATCCTGTGAAGTCACCTTTTTTTTGGCAGGTTCTGCGTCTGCTGAATGAGCACTGCGGGAAAGAATACACAGTGCATTTGCGCGATGAATGGTGAGTATACAGTATTACTCTGCCAAACTGGTTTTCTCTAACCTAGTTGGAGATTAGATCATCTATTTCTGTAATGTCTATGACATTTTGGGGGGTAGCTTTAATTCCACAACCTTTGGGCTTCTTCAACGTAGCATACATGCACCTATAGATAGGCCATCCACCTGCGTTTAGTTGTGTACGATACAGTATTCAACTAACCAATATTTTTATATCCACCTTTCATACTACTGCAGGTTCCGTACTACTGTTGGGCCAGGCGACACAGTAAGTGTCATTGGAGAATTCGGTGACCAAGGAAAATGTATCATTGATCATGATAGCAATCTTGTTATTATCCATCCAGAGTTGCTCATTTCTGGAACACGGGTGAGTACTACTTGTTATTAAATGACATCATAGATTCATCTGAACAGCTTACTACCACATCCTATTAGAAATTCTTAAAACTTATATGTAATTGTAAGTATGCCTCTTATTTTCCTACAACATATTTTGACAACTAGTTAATTTTAGGTTGCTTCCAGTTTCCATTGTCCAAGAAGATCTGTTCTTGATGACAGAATAAAAAGCACAGAACATTCAACAAGTGCTTTGATGGGTACTCTGCTTCATCAAATCTTTCAGGTTCCCTAATGCAAGACTACTTGGCAGCTTTGGTTACTGCCCACTGCTGTGTTTGGTCAGCTGATACACAATTGAGACAGCTAAGTTTTTTTTTGTTTTTTGGCTTGTGCCTTAGGCTGGGTTACTTGAGGATGTTCCTTCAAGGCAGTTTTTGGAACAACAGGCAAAAGAAGTCCTTTTGAAAAACATGGAGAGCTTATATGCATGTGGAGGTAATATCCAAGACAAAATTCCAACTTTATCAGAAAACACACTAGACAGAATATCGTGGGACTGTTTATGTGAGTAGATTACAGTTTTACCGGTTTCTGATTAGCAGGGGTGAAAATGGAACAGTTTTTTTTTCTGTTTGAAGCAAAAATGGGAACATGCAACAAAGTTTTTTCAAAACAGAACAATAGGGAAGTAGGGAATATAAATGGAAACATTACTTAATATCATAACAAATTGGAAATTTTACCCAGAAATGGAAATGAAACAGCAGTTTCTGGCAAAAATGCAAGTGGAAACAGAATTTCCGTATAGGTAGTACGGAAAGTTTTCCATTTTCCATATGCGTTGGCCCATAGACATCTATTGTCGTCCAAGTCCTATCCACCATAGTCCTTAGTGCTTTTTTTTTTGTCTATCTCGGTATCTTACAACCCCCTACTCAGACCACCACATCATCCTGGTCTCATGACTCAGCGCCAGGGTCAACCAGAGTGCCGCCTTACTGGTACTGGTGCTGGCAGTGTCCGTTCTCTGCCAGTCATTTGCGATTCTTTCCTCTGCCAGTTGGTTTGATTAAGTTTTCCGTGGCAGCTCACAGGGGTTTTGTGGCCTGGAAAAAATTCGCTTTAATATCCATGTTTTTCTCATATTCACTCTGAATTTTGCTTTCAGCACTACCCACTTCTGTATTCGTTTCCATATAAAAAAATGATAGCAATAATTTTGTCTGTTTTCGTCCCAGTTTCACCCCTACTGATCAGCGATGCACTGATGTTTCCTTATTTTATATTTATTATATATTAATTACTATATAACTGACTGTTTGATGAAATTTCATTAATATTCTTTGTATGTGGTATTGAACTTGATTAATTTATACCAATCTTTTTTGTCGCTTATAGTAAATCTTTCCGATTAAAATCTCTATTATACTAATGTATGCACTGGAAAACATTGAAGGAAGTCCTAAAAAACCTGCAAGTCCATGGCACTCTCTTGACAAATGTCAGCAATTTCGATTGCAAGCATAAAATTGCTATGTGGATAAGCTATATCTGGATTAAGTCATGCTTGATCCGAGTGTTGCCCTTGAGAGTGAAAGCGATAGAGAGGGTGTGAGGTTCTACCTACTGTTACTTGTGCTGTGCATTCATGTTACTAACTTTTAACAATATTTTATGCAGCTAGTGAAAGCAACACATATTCGATTCTTATTGAAGGAATCCCTAAAATGTTGAATTGGTTCAAGTGCTTTATGAAGGTATATAAACACGCGTACTTGCTTTCAGATATTTATTTTTGGTGTACCCTACATAGTCACAAAATATCTGAACTCTATAGCATTGCCATGATCTTAAATAAAGGCAAGTGAACATGGACCGAGTTTAGAGTTCATCACTTCAGTCTAATGCCGGTTTTAGTTGTATTTTTCTTTGATTTTATTATATTGAATTCTGCACCAATATGGAAAGCCAAGTAGGCAACTCAGCTTCACAGCCAAGTTTATCCACGTGGAAGATACACGAGAGCAAAACCAACCTGGTTTGCTCAGGGGGATAAGTTAGACTGTTTCGGAAGTTAAGGGGGTCTATTCCTACCTGTTTTAGACCAAAGGGTTGAATTTTCAATTTCGCCCTTAGTTCAGGCCTTCAGGGGGGCAATATGCACCTGTCTTTCTTAAATACTCGTGCTTAATTTTTGTTAATATTAAACCTGCTGCCATATTCCATTCGTTCGGAAGTTCCAGACAAAGGCGTAGCTTTATCTCTAAGCCATTTAGTGTTAATACGTGTGGGAATTGAATGAGTTTTTCATAGAAGTATGGAATTAGTATTTTCTGTATTTAGTATGTATAGTTCATCGAATGTGCTGTCTTTTCTCTTTGCCTCTTTGGCTTGCTTCATAATTGTCTAACGAAAAATTATGTGCTGCATTTTCAGGTTTCAAAATTCTGTTTGGCTTGGTTCATAATTGTCTAACAAGAAATTACGTGCCGCATTTTCAGGGTTCAAAATGTACCAATGTTGATTTTGGACATACTGAAGGACGGAAGACTGTTGGAGTAGCTGAGGTAGGCAAAACACTGAGCTCTTGACAATTTGTAATAGGTCCTTCTTATTTTATATAGGGTATACATAATACTTATTTGATCTTTGAAGGGACCAATTGCAAGTCCAATTTCATGGTGGCACACTCTTGTATTCCTTAGGTTCCTAATCTTGAAATTATGCTAACACAAAATTTGCATCCCCCCTATATTTGTTCTTTAAAAAAAAACTGAGCACTTCATATGTTCATTATAAGCAGCTTTATTGAAATGAAACTTTCATGGCCTTAGGTGATGGATATTGAGGAGATGGCATGGGCCCCAAGATATGGTTTGAAAGGGATTGTTGATGCTTCTGTTAGATCAAGGGTTACATGCAGTGGTGATTCATATGACAGAGTAATGCCATTGGAGTTTAAAACTGGTAAAGGGACTAGTGGTCAGGTAAGCATAGCATATATTTACTGGATTATGAATATCAAATGAAGAGGCACAAAGTATATCTTTCCTTGGCATGATGTGGTGTTTGAATGTTTGTACTAGAGTTGTGGAAATTACAGTCATAGCAAATGATTGCAATAAGCCGTACTGGTTTGGGGCTGGTACCCAGCAATACTGACCTGAATTTATAACTTTGATTTAGCCAAATAAGTTTTCTTGTAGAAAAGTTAGACTGACTTTTTATTTCACATCATTTCTTACTAATCATATTTCTGTATATTCTTAAGAACTGATACTGGACGAGTATAATGTGATTTGTATGGAGGACTCCAGCAATGGTTGGTCCATTTTTGAATGCTTTCCAGCCGATCCTGTTGCTTGTAGTATAAGTGTTTACATGCACATCTTCTTTCATAGTACATGCCAGTACCACACTGGCTCACTGGCTGTCATCAGTACTTGGTTGTGAATCTCTGCAAGACATTGTTGCACAAGTCTCTTGGAACGACCTATAACCAAATACTCCATTCTTTCCAAAATATAAGACATATTTTGTTTCCTTTCACCAAGGTTTTGACCAAGAATTTTGACTGAAAACTGTACGAAAGATTCTGACAGTACATATTGCCAAAAAACGTAGTTACAAGAGCCAGTGTGGTACTAAGTGCTTTTGAATACTACTACAATGATATCAATTTTATATCACATAAGTTATATATTAATGGACTAATTATTGGTCAAAGGAAACAAAACATGCCTTATGTTTTGGAACAGAGGGAGTAAAACAGAACCAAACAACAATTCCATTGGGTGAAAAACAAACCCACCAATAATTCCAGGCTTAGCCTTGCTTCTAGATTTCTACTTTCCCAAGGTCAATATTTATCCATAGCGTCTGTTTGCCAAATCTTTTACATTGTAATATTTTTTATACGTGTTCTGAGGTGTTAGCTTTATTCTTCGTTTCTTAAACATGATATTTTGTTATATATATGTTACCTTTGCCATATGTTCTAACTTATACGTAACAATCTGTTTGCAAACAGCAGTTTGGTCCCCCTCCTGTAATTAAAAAATGGATTCAATACTTCCTCCTAGTCCTATGTTGCCTCTCATAGAGTTTGTATATTTACAGACAGCTATGGAACACTCTGCCCAGGTGATACTGTACACACTATTGATGACTGAGAGGTATAGTCTATTTATTCCTTTTGACGCACTATCCTGTCACCCTTGTTTGTTCACTAGTCTTTACATTAGTCACATGTCTTTTCATGTATTTTTCAGATACTTGAACAAGGATATTGACTCAGGTCTTCTGTATTATCTTCACACGGACCAGACATTGGTAATCTTGCAAGATACTCAAAATGTATCATGTGCCCTGCTCTTACACATTTTCATTAATTTCTTAAGGGTATCAAAGTTAAGAGGTCTGATTTAATTGGGCTAATAATGCGTCGGAACGATCTTGCCTCCGAGATCCTGAAGGCATCAATTTCACAGAGTTTTCCTCCAATGATACAGGTAGAACTAGAAACTTGTATATCATGATTCCTTTGTGAAATAACTGAGAACTCAACTGAATTCCTGTTCTTTTTCAGATCCCATCATCATGTAATGGATGCAGACACCTGACTTCATGCACAATATATCACAAGGTTTGCTAACTAAGCTTTTTTCTTTCGTTTTTCTCAGTACTTGTCCTCGTCAAGGGAAAAAAAATATTTTTTTTATCTAGTGCAAAACATGCATGTGAGTATGTGACGGCTAATCTTTATGAGTACTTCCATTTTGATGCAACAGGCGCATGGAGGCACCGCTGCAACTAGTGGGCTGGGGGATCTATTTGATAACCTTGTGAATCACTTAACAGTTGCCCATCACAACTTTCTTAAACATTGGGATAGATTGATTGATCTTGAAGCTAGAATTTCTCAGGTATCTCTTTAGTTTTTGAAATTACTCGAGAACTTGTTTTTCTCTTAATCTCAGTTTATGCAAAATTCAGGTCAAGAAAAAGGAAATTTTCCTTCCTCATCATTCAAATACCGAGAGCAAGAATTCTGCCCCATGCTATTTCGTTCTTGATGTAAAAAATGAACACTCAATAGATTCATCTGGAAAAAGTAAAAGATACATATATAATTTTGTGCGTCAGAAGATGCAGCCTGAAACAGCTGGCCAGCCAGAACCGCAAGTTGAGAGCCTAGATTTCACCCTGAAATCCGGGGATTGTGTGGTAAGCCTTGTAGACTTTCTGTATTTGATGATATTAGTCACTTCAAGTTTCTTCAAAATGTTCGCTCATGGTGTCATTGTTTTTATGCTTATACCTGTGTACACTGTACACTGTGCAGTATACATGCTACCGTCCCAATCATTTTGAATTGTAGGATGATTTTTCTGCACCATTCAGTAGGTTGACAGGTTACAGGTGTATGTTCTATAGAACAAGTTCAGCCAATGTATGTATAAGCAACAACAAATACAATACCTGTCGGGAACTTCTGCAGCTATTGCAAATAATTAATTAGGCAACTGGACAGATGAATACCGGATTGGTGGAGTGTCATTTTGCTACGTTTTAGTTCAGGTCAAATTTTGTTTGCTTGCTTTAATGCTATAGGTATAGCTATGAAGATGCAATATCTTGTCTTAAATACTAACACTGGTAGATTGGTGCATGAATGTTTTCTGTTGGTTTATTTGTCTCGTCATGAAATTTTCTCATGTCTTCTGCCACTCTGCATTAGGTACTTAGCACTCAATCTGGGCGGATAGCAGTTGCAACTGGATCTATAAGAGACATCAGCCGTTCCCATATAACGGTATTACTTGACCATTACGGAGCTGCTAATCTGTCGATCTTTTGGGTTAAATCACAGAGCCGCTAATCTGTCCATCAAATGAAATGTACTGTAGGTCTCTTTGTCACGTCGTCTGAGACTTCCAGGTAGTAGTTCCTTGTTAGAGCAAGGAGATCTCCAACGAGAGCTTTGGCGGATAGACAAGGATGAGTTTAGTTCTTCATTTGCAACCATGAGGTTGCCATTTCTTTTCATTTATTGATATTCATGTTGTGACTTTGGATGGGTACTTCAGAAATGTCCTTTTCTTTTCTAACTGATGTTTGTATTTGATCTATTGCCAGACTCAACCTTATCCAACTATTTGCTCAGAATCCACAGAACTCTAAAATACGGAAGTTAGTTGTTGATCTCGAGGTTTGTTCGCACACTAGCACGTTTTTGTTATAGTATGTTTACGATACCGTATTTGTTGTCCGGAAGTTCCTAATTTGAACGATGATAGGCTCCCAGGTTTGACAGTGGAGGATTGCTTAGCCAAGATCCGGCATTATCATACTTAAGATCACTGACGAGTTTGAACGACGACCAACAGAGATCACTGCAGAAAGTAAATCTTTGTTCTTTTAGTTTATGATTTCTTTCTGGACAAGGTTACGGTATAAAACTAACTCATATGCTGCTCTCAGATTCTAGCAGCAAAAGATTATGCTCTTATTCTAGGAATGCCTGGAACGGGCAAAACATACACAATGGTGCATGCTGTGAAGTCCTTTTTGAGGAGAGGAGAATCTATTTTGCTTACTTCATATACTAATTCAGCTATTGATAATTTGCTTATGAAGTTGAAGTCCGAGGTTTGTGTTCAGAAGCTTCATTAGTGTAGCACTATTCCATTATGACTCCCTCATTTGTTCCAGTGCGCAAAGTTTTTGTTGCTGCCTTGAGCATTTGGGTTTAAATAAGCGAAACATGAGCATGCTTTACTCTGATTAATGTATTGTTGCAGGGTGTAGATTTTATTAGAATCGGGAGGCATGAAGCTGTACATCCCGATGTCAGAGCCCACTGCTTATCAAGTCAGAACCTATCATTTATTAATGTATTTACATTTCTTTTAGAAAGTATGTTCTGATATTTTTTTTGTGTAGCACAGCAACAGAGGTACATTCAGTAGATGCCATTAAAACAAGAATGGAGCAAGTGCAGGTTGTTGGAGTTACTTGTTTGGGAGTATATCATCCCTTACTAGCACATAAGAAGTTCGACACATGTATCATGGATGAAGCTGGGCAAATCACATTACCGGTAGGTCCAAAACTAGGGATGCTTGGTAATTTAATCTTCAACGAAACCACACAAAAGCACTCAACAATGATCATGTAACTTCATTACTGTATTGTAAACTATATATTGGTCAGTCAAGCTGCTAAACCAGAATGTTCTGTAAAAATAATTACCAAAGAGTTTTTTATCCTTCTCGATTTATAATCTTTCTCTCTATTTTATGTTACTTGCTAGGTATCATTGGGACCTCTGATGCTGGCAACAAAGTTTGTTCTAGTAGGAGACCATTATCAACTCCCTCCACTTGTTCAGGTTACTAGTCCTTCAGTGTTCCTTTTTTCGTAATGCTTTTTTTATAGCATTCTTTCTTTCTGTTAACTACTTGTGTATACAGAGCTTGGAAGCTCGAGAGAATGGGATGGGTGTTAGCTTATTTTGGAGGTTGTCAGAAGCACATCCTCAAGCAATTTCAGCACTACGATGCCAGGTTGGTCTGTTCAAACTCCTGCCTTTTATTATCATCTCACCAGGTCCCCTATTTTGCATTTAGTCGTAAGTCCCCTTTGACCAGTAAAACTCATGATCAGAAATTACCTTCCTGCAGTACCGAATGTCATCTGGTATTATGGAGCTCTCGAATTCGTTGATTTATGGCAATAGGTTATCCTGTGGTTCACTGGAAATTGCAAATTCCAAGCTCAAGTTTTCTGGCAAAGGACCAGTTCACTTAAAGTTGAAGGAGGTAGCACTGCCGTTTTGGTTTAACTTTCCCATCCTTCTCAATGTAGAAATATCTTGGATCTACTTACCCTAGTACATTTTACTGCCATGCATTTTGTCTTTCAGCAACCTCCTTTTAATTGGTTTGCTCAATTCGTTTTATTGCAGATCTTGAACCCTGACAGGGCTGTCATCTTTGCCAACACAGGTTTTTTTATTAATGTAATTAGTTGTATCCTGCTGATAGTCTGCCCTTCAATGCTAACTTTGTGACCAAATCACTCAGATCAAGTACCAGCGCTTGAGGCCAAGGAACATAGAATCGTGAACAACCCTACAGAAGCATACATTGTTTCATGGGTATGTGTTCATTTGTCTGTGGTTCCTACGGACCATATTTCATGCCTTTCTATGATGTTTTAGGCTTATAGCAACCATTTAACATCTCTGGCTCCTGATTAAGATGTTGGCCCTCTATGTACATCTGCAGACATACTAACACTCCTGCTGTCTGGCTGTGTGCTTCTGCACTTATCATAGCATGTGCTACGTTGTATAGTTAGTAATACCCACTTCTTTACCTTGCGCAAGTGCTCGACTTTTCAAAATGGATCTGCAAGCTCGTATATATTTAGTTAAGAATATTTTAAGCTAGGAGATATGTACAGATGCAATTGCTCTGGTCCAACAAACTTCAGCTTTTGGCTTAGTGCCGTAGATGGCCCAACAATCGAGTTCAACATGGTTGACTACCGATACATTTGGTGGCATCAAGCTATGTTCATGTAACTGTTGGCCATAGATACATTACTAGCCAGTTATCCAGCCTGCTGATACAGAAGTCACTACTTCAGTTTTTTACTCACAATTTGGTCCAGTGAATATTTACTCTCTTTTTTTGCAGATCACTAAACAATTGCTAAAGAGAGGTGTCTCACAAGATGAAATTGGTATAATAACCCCATATAATGCCCAAGCAAATCTCATTCGGCAACACGTAGACTCTCTGGTTGAGGTTCATACCATCGACAAATACCAGGTACAATTAATGTTTTACTTAATAAGCGGAGAATGATTTCCTTGCTCTTCTGTCAAATCACCGACTCATGCAGCCATGCTGATCTTTCAATGATCAATTTTCTTACGGTGGCAATGTCCTCTGTGTGCCTTTTTAGCTCTTTCTTTCGTATAGCATTTCCAAGTAATCAGCTGGATACTTACTGATATAGTGTTAAAGATCCTTATTTATGTCCTGGACAATGGTTTCTTCATTGCAGTTTGCTTTATCTTCACTAATGCAAAACTGCTGAGAGTTGGCACCAACCATATATTGTTTCTGCTGTGTTAGTTCTGTTTGGGACTTGTTCTGGCAGCGTCTATATGGAAGTCGTTTAATGGTGAACAAATCTACCTTTTTCAGGGGAGGGATAAAGAATGTATCATCGTATCTTTTGTGCGATCTAGTGGGGATTCAAGGGCGAGTGGTTCTTCTTTGCTTGGTGATTGGCACAGGATCAATGTTGTCTTGACACGTGCAAAGGTTAGCCACAGTGAATGAACTTCTGCTTTCGACCATACCTCAGAATAAAGTATTTTTAGAACTATTATTTTGGGACTTCAGTGATTGTCGACATTATTACCTGGGCTATAATGATCTTGAATGACCATTCAAAAAATGTAATGATCTTAAATGGACTTTTGTAGAGATGATACAGAGAAACATGTGGGCATACCTTGTTATAATCTACCTAGATGATTGCCATTAGCAAAAACAGATCAATTGAAAATGTAACGCCAACTGCCTTTTTGATAAACCCAGATATCATGTTTCTAGGATTCCATTTCTGCTTGTTATATTTATGAACTTGTTCTGGTGATCATAATGCAGAAAAAACTCATTATGGTTGGATCAGCTGGAACTCTTTCGTCAATCCCTTTGCTGAGGCTTCTAGTTGAACAGGTAGCCAAGTGTGGCGGTCTATTAGATCTGACAAATAAGGATGTACATTCTATCCCAGAGCTGAGGAGTTCCCGACTGAATGTACAGTAATAGGTTATGTCATGGATGTAGTTTCTGAGTTTTGATCCCAAAGCCGTATATATGTTGTATATATTAGCTTTGGAATGTTCGCGGCCAAGCTGTAATTAGGGTGCTCTAGAGCCTATTAGTGTTCGCGGCCAACTTGGGAACATCTGAACCTGGTATATTCCAGATTCTATTGATCCAAGATGAGGTGAATGGAGTTTCTCACCTTTTCTTGTTACGATAAGAAATGCCGAGTGCTATAGTTAGTACATGTATATCTGGGTCCGCGATCTGGCAGAGATGAAAACTTAGGCTAATGTTTGGTTTGAGCCCGAATTTGTTCTTCCAAATATTTAACTAGCCGTAGCAATTGGTTATGGTTTTGCTGACTCACCAGTTGGTCAATTTTGGACAAAAAGTTACAGTTACTTAAGGGACATTGGCTTGCCTAATACAGACTACGCAGTAGTTAGCAACCATCTAAACAAATACTACCGTACATTAGTGGATGACTGAAAAATTGGCACGGTACATTTTGGGATCAAACCAAACACACCCGTAAGGCAGACGCTTCGGGCCGCAGGCTCCTCGTTCGCCTCGTGCGTCCGATGCGATTGGTGCAAAACTGCAAACCCGTACGTGACGGGCAGGCCTAATGACGGGCTGGCCCATGAGGCTTCCATCCCTCATGGGCCAGCCCGTCATTAGGCCTGCTTCCATCCCACGCCGCAGTCGTTCCACTCGTTCCCGCCCACCTCCGCATTTCCGACTTCGAGTACAACTCGGTCGGTTCTTTTGGAAATTCTTTTGTCCGAGTACGAGTTCGACTCTGAGTCTGATATCTGAATCTGATCATAAATAGGCAGCATCGGCAGGGAATATGGCAGTACAATTCAATTCGCTAATCGCCGGCGCAATTCGCGATGGAGTCCTCCCGGCCGCTGCAGCAGCAACAACCCATCTCCCTGCTTGGCCCGACGCCGGCCGATCTCGAGAGCACTTCCCGGCTGGAGAAGCATCTGCGCGACGCCGGCCTGTATGAGTCCCCGGAGGAACTTGCCGCGCGCGAGGACGTGCTGTGCGAGCTCCGGGCGATCGTGGACCGCTGGGTGAAGCGTCTCACCGCGCAGCGCGGGTACCCCGACGGCATGGTCTCCCAGGCCACGGCCCCGGTGCTCCCCTTCGGCTCGTACCGCCTCGGCGTCCACGGCCGCGGCTCCGACATCGACGCCCTCGTCGTCGGCCCTTCCTACGTCGACCGCGACCACGACTTCTTCGGCGTCCTGGGCGGCGTGCTGTCCGAGATGACTGACGACGCCGTGACGGAGCTGCAGCCGGTCCCCGGCGCGCACGTGCCCGTCATCAAGATGCGGTTCCGCGGCGTGCAGGTGGACCTCCTCTTCGCCAGCGTGTGCCTGGCCGTGGTGCCCGAGGACCTGGACCTGCGCGACCGCTCCGTGCTCCGTGGCATGGACCTGGCCACGGTGCGCAGCGTCAACGGCGTGCGCGTGGCCGACGAGATCCTGCGGCTCGTCCCGGACGCGGGCGCCTTCCGCACCACGCTGCGCTGCGTCAAGCTCTGGGCCAAGGCGCGAGGCGTCTACTCCAACGTCATGGGGTTCCCCGGCGGCGTGGCGTGGGCGATCCTCGTGGCGTTCGTCTGCCAGCTCTACCCCAACGCCGCGCCCAGCGTGCTGGTGTCTCGCTTCTTCAAGGTCCTGGCTCCGTGGAAGTGGCCCAACCCCGTCAAGCTCCGGGACATCGAGCACGACGACGACGATCTCCGGCTCCTGGTGTGGGACCCGCGGAGGAACCCACGCGACCGGACCCACCTGATGCCCGTCGTCACCCCAGCCTACCCCTGCATGAACTCGTGTTACAACGTCTCGCACGCCACGCTGCGCACCATCACGCAGCAGCTCCAGATCGGCAATGCCGTCTGCCAGAAGATCGTCGCGTCCGGCGCCGGGTGGGGCGCGCTGTTCGAGCCGTTCCACTTCTTCAAGGAGTACAAGAGCTACCTGCGCGTGGACGTGAAGGTCGCCGGGGGCGGCGGGGAGGGCGATCTACGGGAGTGGAAGGGGTGGGTGGAGTCGCGGCTCAGGCAGCTGGTGATGAGGGTCGAGACGGCCACGGCCGGCATGCTGCTCTGTCATCCCAACCCGCAAGCCTACGCCGCCAAGCCAACTGATCTTCAGCGCACGACCTCCTTCTTCGTCGGCCTGTCCAAGCCACAGCCACAGCCACAGGAGAAGGAGCAGCAGCAGCCCCAGGTACCGTTCGACCTACGAGAGACGGCGGAGGAGTTCAAGCGCAAGGTGTACATGTACGTGTCCTGGAGGCCCGGCATGGAGGTGGAAGTCTCGCACAACAGAAGGAAGGACCTGCCGTCCTACGTGCTGGAGCAGATCCTCCCAGCCGGCCATCTCAAGAGGAAACGACCACAAGACGATGATCCTTCTCCGTCGTCGTCGCCTGCTTCCGATGACTCCGAGTCGAGCAGCCGGCACACCAAGAGGGTGGAGGCAGCAAGCACAACCGGATCGCTCTCTGATGGCACTATTGAACAGCGCCTTGTCTGACAAAACATGATCATTCTGACTTCTTATCCTATGGAGAGATGCAGACCATAGCTATGTCGATCGATTGCATGGTTCCGGCCTGGCTGTCCAGACGGTGAATTGCATGCTTTCTCTTGCTCCCAGCCTCCCCCCACCCACGCTCCCAGTCCGTGACCAGTAGATAATCGTTCATCTCCCAGCCGCCGATTGCTTTGGATAAAGAAACTAGAAGCACTAGCTCAAAGCCTCAAACTCAAAAGAGTGCATTTGATAGATATGTTTTAAATAATTTTAATTTTTTACTGATAACCAAATTTTAGGGCCTCATTTCAGATTTAGCACAGGGGCCTCAAAATTCCGGGTACAGCCCTGGGTAGAAGAGCACACGCTGCACGGGCGAGCTTGGAGCCACATCGCGTCTAGGTAGGTGAGCGGCAGGGAGCGCTCGTGGAGGTCGTCCTCGGGCCCGGCAGGCGATGGCGCGACGAGGGAGGTGTGCTGGACGCGAGCCATTTTTTTTTTGAGCGAAGGGGTTGCAGTGGACGTCGACGTCATAGGCCGCGTGGCAGCACGGGGGGCGGCACGGGGCATACTCATACAAAGCCCAAAACATATCTGATGCCCAGCCCAACTAACAAGAGCCCAATCGCCAGTGGATAACGCACCCTGAAAACGTTTCGACATTTGAGAGGCTTCTAGAATCCATCGTGGAGTAGGGGGTAGCCACCGATGCCTGCGACGCCGGCGGCCGGCCCCGGTTGCGCAGGGTTGCCGGCGCACGCTCCAGTGAGTTCACTCTCCGGAGTTCAAGGCCCCTCTCGGAGGCTAGGCGTTTCTAGGCCTTCATGGATCGTTCGCACCGAGGTGACCTAGATCTTTTCCTTTATCTCATTCCTTCTGTTCCCTTGTGTGCAATTCGTCAAACACTTGATAGGCGGGAGGCGTCATAGTTAACCTTTAGTAGCAGTATCCCCTATTCTCGCCGGTATAGCTTTTGGGGCGAAGGTATCTGTCAATTGTTCATCTGGTTGATTAAGGTAGTTTGGGCAGCGTTTCGTTAAGGGGAGGTTCAGAAGAAAGGGTGGAAATTACACAGGACAGAGAATTAGGTGCAGGGCCTTACGGAAATTTCGTATCTTGCTCTTGCAACTTTATAGAACCCTCGCTAAAAATAAAAGTAAATATAGAACATTGAGGTAGATAGAAGTCTTCTAAGCGCATTTGCTAAGCATTAAAGTTATCCCAAGTCTATGAAACATGCTCAAATTGATGTTGCACATGTTACCCGAGCCAGATCTAGTTGGTGGGGTTTTTCAGCTGATTCATTCATGCATTCCAACAGCCCAGTTTTGGGTGTCCAACTTTAGTTGCTTCAGATTCCTTTTTACAGCAAGAATAAACAAAGTTGCATGTCCATCCTTCAATTATTAGTTTTGTGATTCTTCTAACTGAACCACAGAAGACAGAACATAGTCATGGTTGGGTTTACACTCGGTAAGTTAACCGAACTAAGTACAATGGAGGAAGAGAAAGTACATGAAATTGGATCATTGAAAGAGAAGCATGAGGAGAAAAGAGGGATGGAGTCCATGCAGCACCAGGAAGATGAAAGAATGGGAGTGTACAGCTACTGTGTTTAGACAATTACTGCTGTAATCCAAGGTTTACTTTTAGTAAGTTCTATATAATACAGGTGATGTTCAGGTGATCAGTCCCTTACTGAATTCTGCACTAGTCTTGTGGAATTGGAACAGCATCTGAAGTTTAGCTTGCAGAGTAATATGCAATGTATACCAAATAGTAGTCTCTGCATTTAGGGCACAACTCTTTCCGTTCTTGCCAAATAATCTGGACAAGGCGAAGATCCAAGTACCCATGCTCCTTGTGTATCAATGTGATGATGCTATTATCTTGCCATCTCCCTTGTGATCCTCCACCAAGTTTGGGGAAAAGGAGGTATTCACGTTGCGGGGGGAAATGAGATAGTCAGATAGGATACCAACATGTCAGAATAAATATACATTAGGTGATACGAACGAGTGAACATTTTCATTCTTTCACTTGTTAGCTGGTTAGTTTTTGATGTCTTAATTGTAACCATGATGCAGTCAAATGTTAGGAGAGAAAGACCAAAACGACCTGATCCTCCATGCACCATCTGCAAAGGCACAGGGACAGTAGATTGCCGCAACTGTTTTGGTAGAGGTCTCTATTTTGCTCCCATGCTATCTTCTCTTGCTTATATCGATCTGTACCACCAGTTCTCAATTTCTCATATGAAACTTGGGCCCCAAATTTGCAGGAAGAATAAATCACGTCAATCTTTTCATACTCCCCAAGGGCGAATGGCCACAATGGTGAGGACATCCTAATCATATTGACCTCCAGCACACTGACACTGGTGGCACTGAGTACCAATACACCTCGCTGACATGACTTCCATTTGCCAGGTGCCGAATATGCGCGGGTAGCGGCCTAGATTACTGCCACCGGTGCCATGGAACAGGTGAATATCGAGAACCCATGGGCTTTCACTTCACTGTCAATAGGAAATGAACTTCACATAGGCAGTGTTGATAGGCATTTATGTTGAACAGTTGTGCGAAAAAAGCAAGCCCCCCTGAGGCTATACAATGTACATTTGATTGAGCTGTGAGAAGTTGTAGCCCGATACTTGAATGAAAACTCTAATGTTGCAGAATATTTTTGACAACAAAGAAAAATAGTATGCAGCTTATGGTCAGGGCAAGGATCTTCAGTTTAGTCAACCGGCTTAATTTGCATAACTATATCAACAAATAAGGGTTTCCTGCCATATTGTTATACGTTCCCGAGCTCCTGACTTGACAAGAGTGCATCTCGAATCTTGTTTAGTGGAAGATGTCGATTTACTACATCTGAACACACGCTCCATATTAACTGCCCATTGTATCATAACCAATCCTTCAAATATGTCTAGGGCACCCAATAATATGGTTTTTTGGATGCTGAGTATTAGTGATGAAGTTTTATGAAACATCTTTGGTGTCAGCTAGAAGAGGATTTGTCGATTGCTATGTTTGGATCTGAAAATGCAATACAAGTTTTTGAGTAAATACCATGTTTGGATATTTTCATATCATAATTTCTAACGCACAACCGCCTGAAGAAACTTAGTTTCATTCAACCGTCTCATATTTCATATTTGCTTTGAAATTAGAGAGAAAGAAAGGTCATGCTACGGGGATCTAAGGATTATGGTAGAAACTGATTGGAGCACAAGAAAATTTCAGCTACATGTACATTAGACACTGAAAAACAGAATTGCTCTCAGAGGTCAGAGCTTCAGGTACCCATGTCCCCCCAACCACCTGTGACCAGTCCCTCCATCTGGTACCCACAGTCCATCCAACGACTCAACTGTTCGTCTCGCATGTAATTGTCGAGATCGATGAAGAAATGGCGGACCACAACGCCGTCGTTGATCGAGTAATAGTAGCAGTCGTCATTGGTAGAGCCGTAGAGGTCTCCATTTTGCTCCGGACCTGGTACACGGATGGGTCATTGGTGACAAAAATATCGAGGCACAGTTCCAACTTTGAACTTTCTCAGTTTCCCTGTTTGAACTTATAAAAATCCGGGAGTGCTCGACGTAGTGTGGTTGGCAACTCGGCCAAATCAGTTTCCTGCATTAGCTCCGGTAGAGCGATTTCGCGACATGCTCTGCTCGCACACTTGGGCAGTAAAGATCGTCCTCGGCCTAGCGTTTCATCGGCATGCTCGGAATGGTTGCAGCCTTCATGGTGAACTGAGGGAGCGACGTGGCTGGGAATTTCGTCCTCTTGTATGGCGTAAACCCACGAGGAGCCGTGCTTGTGCATCATCCCTTCATCTCTTCCGCCCTGGCATTCTTTTTTTTTTTTTTTGAGGAAAAGACGGTCGTCTTCCGCCCTGGCATTCTTGATGACGAGCGAGAGCGTTCATCTAGCTTGACAAGGAATACGTCCTGATCCTTGTTCAAGCATGTTTCCCATGGGAATGGGAGGATGTCGGACGCACACTTGGAGATGTTAAACGCAACAGCGACACGCTCGTGCGTAGGCTCGCTCATCCAGCAGAGTGCCCCATTGACATGAGCCAGTGGCATGTCGATCACCGATTCGCCGGCCTCGGCGGTTTGCCGGTGCAGCTCCACCACTTTTTCGCTGCTCGTCTTGATTATGCACGCCAAAGAACCGCAGATGTGGCCTATCTTGACGATTGACCGTCATATGCTCCCTCGTTCACCGGTCGAAACCGAACTCAATGTTTCAATATTGTTTTAAAAAATATTTTTTGTTCTTTAACTTGTTCAAAAAAATGTGAATGGTCATTATGTTTTCGTCCATCAAATGTTGAAACCGGTCACCAATTTGATTTTTTTTTTTTGAAAGGAAAAAATTTACCAATTTGATTTCGTTGCCAACATCTCATGTTTTTTACCTCCTCCTGTCATGTTGGCATTTGCTGCGGCACCGGCGGCCGAGCCATCGTCAGAGGTGGTTGTAGTCCCGGCGGGCGGCCGTGGTCCCTGCGGAAGCGGCAGGGGGCACCTCGAGGCGGCGGGGCGCCAGTGAGGAGGCGGCGGGTAGGGAGGACTCGGCGGCTGGTGCTGCGACACGGACGAGAGGAGTTGACGGCGCGCGCGGCTGGTGCTGCGCTGCAGGGAGTAGGCGGCGGCTGGTGTTACGCTGCGGGGAGTCAGCTGCGGCGCGGCCTGCAGGAGTCGGATCCCGATCCCAGGAGGTGGCGTTGGATTGTTCCCTTCGATGGAAGGAAAGCCTGCGAAATCACGGGATTTGTGCCTACGGCTACGACGGTTGTGTTGTGTGAATCGCTGGATTTTTTTTAGAGAGCTCTGATTTAGCACAAGTGTATCTGCGTTGCCACGGCCTCTTGATTTTTTTTTCAACCACATAATCTGATTCAATTGAACCAGAATTTGACAAATTAAAATTCATTTTCTATGCTCGAGCGCATTCGAAAAGGCACCTTCGTGCGGCCGCCGTGGCCGCTAGGGGCGACCACTCGCCGCTGGACCCATGCACTTGGATCTCGGCCTTCCGGCACTAACGAGCATGGGCTCGCCATGGCGCCCGTCGACTGCTACACCAGCAGCAGCATCGACGGGAACGGAGGCAGCGGTGGGCCGATCATCACGCGACTCATCTTTGTGGGATCCTCGCGCAGCTCCTCCTTGCCCTGGTTCCGACCGGCGGCGCGCCCAAATCCCGCCACCAGTTGCACGATGGCGCGTAGAGGAGGGTGATGGGGCGGCATGACTTGGGGAATCCTGAACAACGGCGCGTAGAGGAGGGGGACGGGGCGGTGGCAGCAGGTGCACGCGCGGGGAGAGAGGGACGTGTGTGCGAGGATGAGAGGGGGCGAGGAAGAGAGATTGGGGAGAGACGGATCGGGAGGAGTGGCCTATGCGAGGAGGAGGTGGACCCCGGATCAGCGCAGGGGTGCAGGGAAGAGTTCAGAGAGGAGGGGAGTTCGATCGGGCAGAGGACGCGAGAACCTATCGGTGGAGAAGGGCGGACAACGTACGGCGGCGACACCGTACCATCGCCACCAACTCCAATTTAATATATTAACTAGCAGAGTGTCCGTGCATTGCTACGGAATAATTTTTCTCGTGCGGGAAACCCGTTTCGTGTGGGGACTGAGGAGGACGGGAGCTTGCACTCGTGTCGTGCGGGAGATCGAGAGGAGGGGGATTGCGCTGAGGATGGACGAAGACGGACGGCTTCAGGACCTGGGGTATTAGGTGGCATATTGGACGTAATTTTGGTGACGTGACGTACCGCGACGCTCGTACCATCACCACCAACTCCAATTTAATATATTGGTATAGATTTTAACTTTTCAATTGGTTCAGTTCAGCACACCGGTCTGGCGTTCTCCCTCCCATATTCTCCTCGTTACCCAATTTCCCCATACCCGTGGCTTACCTGAAACTCCGTAACTCCCATTGGCCGCTGGTTCCTCCTCAAGTGGCCGCCTCCTCCTCCTCCAGCGGACTCCGCCACCGCCACCTCCTTTCCCGCAGACCCGTCGCCGCCTCTTTCTATGGCCAACGGCGGCGCCGCCTTATGCAGGGGTCGCCGCCGCAGATTGCTGCTCTTCCCATGGATGCCATCGCCACCGCTGACTCCTCTTCTAGTAACATTTGGTTTTGAGACACATTGGTATTTTTTGTCGGGCTAGCTAGTAACGGCCTGCTCGTCGTGCTCGGGACGCGAGACTGGAGGAGGCGGACTGGGCGTAACGGGAGGGGCACCGGAAGAAGGGCCGCAGGAGGGAGCGCCGCCGCAGTGGGAAGGGGTGGGATGGGGATGTCGCGATGTAGAGAAGTCGCCGCGTTGTGCCGTGGGGACCGGGTAGCTCGTCCGCGCCGCCGCGTGGGGAGGGATCGATAGGCATGTCGCGTTGTAGGAAATGGAGGTAAGTCGTCGGCGCTGTGCCACGGGGAGCTCGTTCGTGCCGCCGCGTGCGGAGGGATGGGCATGTCGCGTTGCAGGGAGCTAGGGACGTCGCCGGTGCTGTGCCACGGGGAGCTCATCATCGCGACTGGGAGAGACACTGCCGCGAGGGTGCCGCGGACGGTTCGGATGTGGGAGGACTTCTTTTTGCAGGGATTGACAACAACTAAGCGAAACGTTTTTCTTTCGTGGCATATCCCTCGTAATTTTGATAAAAAGACATATCGCGACGTCCGTACCATCGATACCAATTCCAATTTAATATATTGGTATAGATATAGATTTGGGCGCCCTTTTAATATTACTAGTAGATAAGATATTGAGATAGAGATAACTACGGGTGACGACGATAATTAGCGGTGATATATGCATAGGTGCGTCAATCCGTCAACATGACTTTTCGACGCCACACCACAGAGATTGGATCCGTCGAAGGTCCAAAGATCACATGCACCATACCAAATGGAGCAGGACGCGTTTCCAGGTTGCTGGCTGTTTCGTGTTCGGACTGGGGATTCGAGGGCGCACCAGAACGGAGCACTCTGATACCAAGCCGGACGTCCAATTGGGCTTCGAATCGGACAAGGACAACACCTGCCTCTGCCTACATATATATCAAGCAAAGGTCTGCAAATCTTCGCTCGTTCAATCTCAGGCCTAGTAGGCACTACAACGAGAGACATGGCGCTGGAGTACACCTCGAGGGCGTCGAAGAGAAGGATTACCGCGCTGTGCAGCGAGGCCAATCTGCCGGAGGAGATCATGTCCGAGATCTTGCTGCTGCTCCCGGCCAGATCCGTCCTCCGGTGCCGCGCTGTCTGCCGTTCCTGGGCCGCCCTGCTCTGCTCCCGAGGCTTCTTGGACGCCTACGCCGTCAAGGCCGACACCCGCTCCCGCCGCATGGACAAGTTTGTCTTGTTCGCGCCGTCGGCCGCGTTGCCGAACCG
Organism: Brachypodium distachyon; assembly: GCF_000005505.3. Lineage (NCBI taxonomy): Eukaryota > Viridiplantae > Streptophyta > Magnoliopsida > Poales > Poaceae > Brachypodium > Brachypodium distachyon. Next base: position 22,859,210 of record NC_016135.3, read on the forward strand.
CTCCACGGCCGTCTACTCGTTCGCTCGGGGCGCCGTCGGGGCCCCACTCTTCACCGTCGACCGCGTGCGCGCCGACTTCCTGTGCTTGTCGAGCAGGCCATGCCACGGCGTCATGCTCTTTTCGGACACCCGCAGTGGCACCTACTGGGTGTGTAACCCCAGCACCGGGGAGCGCAGCCCCCTGCCGAAGCAGCACCGCGGCCTGACGGAATCAAGCGCCGGCTTGGTCTACGAGGACCGGACCAAAGAGTGCAAGGTGGTTCATCTCTTCAAGGATGCCCGCATGATCGGGTGCGAGATTTACACGCTCTGTGACCCCAGCCGGCAGTGGAGGCCGGCAAACCAAGACGTAGGGCTGCTGGGGACAGAAAACATGGTTGTAAAACTCATGAACGCCCTGCAAACTGAGGACTTGGTGACCAAGGCACCTCCGGTGTTTGCAAATGGATGCCTGCATTGGCTACTCTACCCCAACAGTATGGACATGCAGGCGGAGCCAGCAGGCCGGGACGCCCTTCTTTGCTTCTCCGTCGCCACGGAAACCTTCACACTGCTCAACGCGCCTGCAAGCGTACTCGTGGCAGAGTACAGAGAATTGGACGACAGCTTCCCGGCGGTTCCGGTGCACCTAGCAGAGCTAGAAGGCTACTTGTGCCTGGTCCATGACCTCCGCCGTCGAGGGCAAGGTAGAAACTGCTGGCTGGATGTATGGATGCTCAGAGATCACGGTGCCAGCGAGTGGTCACTGGATTACCGCATCGCTCTTCACACACACGATGTGCATATCCCCCGGTTCATCACCGTCCTCGGCTGCTGCAGTGGCGTTGGCCAAGAGGGGAATTTTCGTGAAACAAGGAAAAAGTTACTGATTGCTTCGTCACAACACCAGGTTCATACTTACGATCCGGACACAGGGGATGTCCAACTAGTCGTCTCTGTTCCTGATACTGATATCCGTATTGGCCAGAAGGAGGCACCTGCCGCGCTTTGGTTTGGTCTCTACGAGGACAGCTTAGTCCGGATTGGGAGCGAAAGCCATCAGGAGAAGCAAGAGCTATCGGCACTGACGGAGATCCTGGTGCGCCTTCCGGTCAAGTCAATCGCACAATCCATGCTGGTATGCAGGCGATGGTGCTCGTTGATCGAGAGCGAGAGCTTTGTTGCAGCACACATGTCGGTGAAGAGGCCGAAGAGGATCTTGATGGCCAACAATGGCCGTGCTCGGCGAGCACTCTTCGACTTTGCCCCGGTGAAGAACTGGCTTCAAGCTGCAGGTCCCGCTATCGCCAAGGACAAGATCATCTGCTCCAAGCCATGCAACGGGCTCAGCCTAATAAGCACCGGCAATGATGACTTCCTATGCAACGTATGCACTGGCGCCATCCAGTGTCTTGGAAGACGTGGCAAATCACACTTTAGCCCGACTGGCAATCATCGCCGGCATGCCTTCTCGGTCGGCAGAAACATCGGATTCGGTTTCGACCGGTCAACGGGAGAACATGTGGCCGCTGAGATAGGCCATATCTCTGGTACTCTGGCGTGCATGATCAAGACAAGCAGCGAAAAGCAATGGAGCTGTGTCGGCAAGCCGCCGAGGCCGGTGAGCGACATGCCGCCGGCGCACGTCGATGGGACAATCTACTGGATGAGCAAGCCTATGCATGAGGAAGCGCGCGCCGTTGTTGCGTTTGAGATCTCCACCCGAGCGTTCCGCGTCCTCCCATGTGAACCATGCTTGAACAATGACCACGATGATGCATTTGTTGTCGAGCTAACGGCCGGAACACTCTCCGTCGTTGTCGTGAACGCCGAGGCGGAAGAGATGGATATATGGGTGATGCACAAGCACAGCTCCTCGTGGGTTTACGCATACAAGATACAGCTCGGCCAACACGCCGACTATTCTCTCAGGAGGGGTCAGGTGGTGGTGCCCATGGACGAAGAAGACGGTAACGATGGAAGGATCCTGCTCAACACAGGACGAGCTTTAGGCTACTACGACACCAAAACAGGGGCGCTAGACCACCTCTACTCGCTGGACAAACTGAAGCTTCCTCGGAGCAATTTGGCCTTTCCTATCTTGTGCCAGGAGAGCCTGATTCGCATCCAAGACGACGAACTTCCCAGCCGCGTCGCTCACCCAGTCCGCGACCAAGGATGCAAGCGCTGCGACCATCCCGAGCACGCCGACGCATCGCCAGCTGGGCGAGGACGAGCTTTACTGCTACCGTGTGAGGGCGGTGCATGTCGTGACATTGGTGTTGTCTACCGGAGCTGCTGCAGGAGACTGTTTTGTGGGGCATGCCAACGCCGCTGCCTCGAGCATTCCCAGACACATGCACTGCGCGGCGATCCTGTGCTCCCAGCTTACGGTTTTGACGCGACCATGGTAAGCCCGGACAGTGTCTTGCCCTTTTGCCATCCATCCGTCCCAGGTCCGGAGTACTGCTACTATAACTCGATCGAGGATGGCGACGTGGTGCGACATGTTTTCATCTCCCTCAAGGATTACATGCGAGGCGAGCAATCGTGTCGTTGGACGGAGTGTGGGTACAGGATGGAGGGACAGGTAGTTAAGGAGATATGGGTTCGGAGATACCTCAAGTTGTGACTTGTGAGACATGGGTTCCGGCTATAGAAAGTCGTTGCAGAGTGGTGTTTAACTGGTACTCCTCCGATTTTAAATTGTTGTCGACATATGAAATGTATTTAGACGTTTTTTAAGAATAGATACATCCATATTTGAGCAAATTTGAATCAAGAATTTAGAATGGATTACATTAATTACCAGTGTCGTTGCTACGGATTAAAGAATAAGATACATATTTAAATTTAATTACACTGGTAGTCGAATTAAATCATCTAATTAAACGCTTTCTCATTCATGATCTACCTAGAGGCACGTCAATCTAAAGTTGACAACAACTGCCATTGGCATCGATCAAGAGGTTTATTTTGCAGCTAGGCTTGAGTAGTTGAGTTCGTCTAGTTTCACCGCACTTGGTCCCCTTCGTGGAACCGTGGTGCCCTACCTCTTTCTCCTAATCATGTTTCATGCTAAACCCTCACGTCAATGAGAGGATATGACATTCTTACCCTCCTTCATACTTAACCACCCGCATATTTGGTTCTGCCACTCAATCTACCTGCTTCTCCAACTCAGAAAACTGACCAAACAATTCTCTAACAAAGGCCATCCCCTTGCAATCCAATATAAATGACCATCCTAGCAAACACTTTCTCTTGTGAATAAAGCATAAAGTTTCTCATGGCATTTTGTAACTTGAACCAGTTGGAGATTTGTTCACCTTTTGCAAATCAAAGACACACTAATTCCCTTTCCTAATACGAAAATGCTCTACTTAGTGCAACTTGTTATGTCCATGTTTATTTAGCTTATCAGGAAGTTCTTTCCATCATCAAAAGCTTAAAAGGTAAATTACCATCCACTCCTCACTACTGTCTCTAGTTCATTCATCCCAATTTTGGACATGAAAAGTAAAGTGAAATCGTTCATCCAGGTAAATACTACAGCCCAGGGACAACCAGTTGCAGGCTTCCGCCTTCTAATTTCCACCAGTTCTCTACGCGACGAATTTTTTTTTCAGTTGAGCAACAACTCCAAAGAGAACAAACATTTTCTGAGCCATGCACTGGATTGAGTACTTGAATCAACTATTCATTGCAGAGTATATATCAATAGTCTATCCTCTTGGCAATAAATTCGTCAAATTTTTTTGTTATGAAACAACAAAACTGGGGCTTCATTTGCTCATGCATTTATCAGAATTCAGAACTAATGACTATGATCAGCTAGACTATGTTCCATCTCAAAGCACAGACAATCGAGCGTAGATATAGTTTCTTCAAGGTACGTCACTTCTCCGGTCTCCATGTTGAGGCAGCCAATTATAACGAAACACTCAATCATCAGGAGTCCGCTCTGTTCGGCGAATCCAACTAAGCAACAACTGTATAGCTTTTCTGGTAGCAACCATTTCCATCTTCTTGTCCAATGATTACCATCCAACATGAATATAGATATGTGCGTTCGGTCCAGAATTGCCCAGCAAACGTTGCCGCATCTTGTTCTTCCAAGGATGTTATTCTTCACAGTAAGTTTACTGGGACATGCTGGAGGCAAAGGAACCGTACCTACAATTTAAAGCACTATGTCAGAACGATACCAAAGGCATACTATAGAAAACATGAGAATCAGACGGTTCCCCTTCAAAAAAAAAAGAATCAGTTTACCTAACACATTTTTGTCAGTGCTGAAATGCAAAATCCTTTTGTTGTGGGCATCAACTAGGTACAAGCTATCAGATGCAAAGACTGCATGGGATCTCAATGATGAAAGATTTGATGTGTCTATAGAGCAACTAGCACGCCTTTGTATCCAGAAACCTTCATCTGAGCGGAATATTCTCCAGGTTACTGAGTCAATAGATCCGGAAATCATGATGACAGAAAAGTGCTCCTCCCAGGGAAGTATTACAGCAGCAATCAACGTCTCCTGATCTGATAGTGAAACTGCGGGGAGTGTTTGAGCCACCATTGTATGAAATGGCCTCATCACATCAAGTTGCACTGATGTTGAATGCCTCGATACAAGAATATGCCTTTTCTGCAGTCCAGGATTTTGTACCATCTACGGCTCCTGTAGGCCACGGCAATATACCTCTGCAGCATTCGGCTTGCGGGTTCCAACAGTCGGCGAGACATCCTTGAGGCGACAATAACACGAGGGCAGTGGGCTGAACAATTGCTGCGAGGAATGAGCTATGTTTGATAAAGGCGCCACAATGGCATGGCGACATGCTCACTCTTAGGAAAAAATAGGATGATGAAACAGCTCGACACAAGTCTGGATACATCAGATTCTCCAAGATTTTCTCTACCCATGGCTTTGGAAGATTCATTATTGTAGCTCTTCTTCTTGAATACTTCATTGCACTTCTGAGTGCAGGAACCAGATTTTCTAGAGATTCATTTAGTCTTATTTGCTCCAGGCAGGCTCCAAGGCCTTGATGATACCGAGATAGCAATAGTTTCCCTCCAGGTTGCTCACTGGTAGCATTCTTGACTATGGACTTGAACGGTTTCTTTTCTACCTCCTTGCTCAGTAGACCAACCTGAACCGAGGAAGCACTGGTAAGTTTTCCAGGCAAAAGTAATTCTACTCTAAATTCATTTAAGGCAGGATGCCTAACTGATAATAATTCTTAAATTGCTAAGAAGTTAAGCGAAATTGTTTCTAAGGTAAAATCCATAACCATTAACCAACACATACACTTGGCACATAAGCTGATGAAAACAACAATTCCTAATTTCTCAGTAGTACATCTACACAGTAAAGGAATGAGGGTCGATAGGCAGATTTGAAATAAAAGGGAATAGCACATATGGAAAGTCAATGAAATTCAAGATACGAGTAAGAAGCGATGTTCCAAAATATTCAGAGTGAAGACTTTGTAGTTTGTACCATACCATCAGGTTCATCTATGAAGACAATTGGATTCAGTTGCTTTTCTACCATAACATCAGAGCCCTAGCAAAATAGCTATCACAATTCGAGGTGGCTCACCTCCTCTTTCTCTTCTTCGTCCTCTTGGCCGTAGCTCTTTTGATGTTCCATTGATGGTTGCTTTCCAGGTTCTCGGCCTGCCCCTGCACCTTGCAAGTTCTTAGTTCTAAGGGTGTCACTGATGTGGAGGTCTCCCCCATCTACCGGCGTATGTTTTACCGTTATGCTGCTTCCTCCAGGGCCACTCACCTGCAGGCGCAAGAAGAAAACAAAAATCAGCATACAAGAGCATTCATAATGAAGAAAGACTTACTACCATAGCATCAGGTTCCTATGAACACAATTGGATTAGTTTGCCTTTCTACCATAAGTCCATAACATGAGAGTCCAAGAAAAATAGCTATGACATGGCTCACCTCCTTGACTATGGACTTGAACAGTTTCTTTGCTCCCACTTCATTTACCAACTTTACTTTATCTTCTTTCCAGCAAGATCCCTCCTTGCTCAGTGGGCCAACCTGAATCGAGGAACTACTGCTAAGTTTTCCAGGCAAAAGTAATTCTACTCTAAATCGATTTAAGGCAAGATGCCTAACTGATAATAATTCTTAAATTGCTAAGAAGTTAAGCGAAATTGTTTCTAAGGTAAAGTCCATAACCATTAACCAACACATACACTTGGCCCATAAGCTGATGAAAACAACAATTCCTAATTTCTCAGCAGTACATCTACACAGTAAAGGAAGAATGAGGGTCGATGGGCAGATTGAAATAAAAGGGAATAGCACATACGGAAAGTCGATGAAATTCAAGATACAGTAAGAAGCGATATTCCAAAACATTCAGAGTGAAGACTTTGTAGTTTGTACCATACCATCAGGTTCATCTATGAAGACAATTGGATTCGGTTGCCTTTCTACCATAACATCAGAGCCCTAGCAAAATAGCTATCACAATTCGAGGTGGCTCACCTCCTCTTTCTCTTCTTCGTCCTCTTGGCCGTAGCTCTTTTGATGTTCCATTGATGGTTGCTTTCCAGGTTCTCGGCCTGCCCCTGCACCTTGCAAGTTCTTAGTTCTAAGGGTGTCACTGATGTGGAGGTCTCCCCCATCTACCGGCGTATGTTTTACCGTTATGCTGCTTCCTCCAGGGCCACTCACCTGCAGGCGCAAGAAGAAAACAAAAATCAGCTTACAAGAGCATTCATAATGAAGAAAGACTTACTACCATAGCATCAGGTTCCTACGAACACAATTGGATTAGTTTGCCTTTCTACCATAAGTCCATAACATGAGAGTCCAAGAAAAATAGCTATGAGATGGCTGCTCACCTCCTTCTCCTCCTCCACTTCGCCCTCTTGGCCGCAGCTCCTTTTCTGTTCTCCTGCTCCTGGTTTCGTTTCATGGCCTTTGTCTGTGTCTGCGCCCGCCTGCCCTCTCCACGCCCCTGTGGCAACATTGATGCCTCCCCCATCTCCCCGCGTGCGCTTTACCGCAAGACACTGCAGGCCCAAGAAAAACAAGAATCGCATAAAAGAGAGGCAACTCGGAATCGCAATAAGAAAACAAAGAATCGGGCAAAATTGAACTCGGAAACCGCAATCAGAAGAGAATCGCCAAAATTGAACTCGGAAATCGCAATAAGAACACAATTGGATTTATTTGCCTTTCTATGAGAGTCCGAGAAACTATCAGGTGCTCACCTCCTCCACTTGGCCGCAAGACACTGCAGGCCCAAGAAAAACAAGAATCGCATAAAAGAGAGGCAACTCGGGAATCGCACCAAGAAAACAGAGAATCGGGCAAAATTGAACTCAGAAACAGCAATCAGAAGAGAATCGCCAAAATTGAACTCGGAAATCGCAATAAGAACACAATTGGATTTGTTTGCCTTTCTATCAGGTGCTCACCTCCTCCTCCTCCTCCTCCTCCACTTGGCCGCAACTCTCTTTGCGTTCTCTTGCTCGTAGTTTCCGTCCCGCTCCTTCCTCTATGTCTGCACCCACCTGGTTTCCCGTCCCCAAGGCGCCATTGAGGCCCCCCCATTCTCCCCGCGTGCGCTTTACCGCATGACCCTGAAGGCGCAAGAAAAACAAGAATCGCATAAAATAGACTAGAGAGGCAAAACTGAACTCGGAAATCGCAACAAGAAAAGCAAGAATCGGCAAAAAAGAACTCGGAAATCGCAATAATAAAACCAAGAATCGCCAATATCGAACTCGAAATCGAATTGAAAGAAACTCGGAAATCGAATTGAAAGGATGATCTCACAGTCACGGGCTCTTGCTCCGCGTGGAGCGGGCGGATGGAGGCGCCCCGCTCGTCCTCGACCTGCCCCATTGCGTCTCCGAGGAGGAGGGCGGTCGGAGGGAGGGGACGGGAGGGGGCGTGGCGGAGAGGTGTTCTTGGAGCAGAGGCCTTGTTTTGTTGGCAGTGCGTTCAGCGGAAGAAGAGAAGCAGGAAAGAGGAGGGGCGCGTAGCGGGAGGGAGAAGGGAGTTTATGTTGAGGTGCGCTCAGGGGAAGCAGAGACGTAGGAGAGAAGAGCAGCTCGTTGGGCGTTTCGGCGCTAAGCCTGGTGTTTAAAATAACCCCACCGTGCTGGTTGGTGCCGTGGGTTTGTGGCAGGGAAAATGTACAGCCAAGACTGCTGAGGTGATCCGGTGAGACGAGCGCTGGCACATATGTGGGGATTCGGTTTTATTTAGGCAGAAAGCTTGGAGATTGCAAGAGCTGTCCACTGGCTTCCCTACTAAAAAGCCAATCTACCCCCGGCCGGCCCAAAGCCTTTGGAGCCTCCCCTGTCATTGAGAAGAAGGAACAGCCATGCCCTGAAAAAAAGAAGAAGAAAAAAGAAGGAATAGCCATTGCCAGCAGCTCTCTGTTTTTGCGTTGTTGGGAAGACGAAGACGAGAGAGATGGACTCGCTTGCTGAAAGAGTAAATTATAGAAAACCATCACATTAGAGGTTAGGATTTCACATAGGTACCAGTTTTCGTTTTGGTGACTAAAAACCACCGAATTTGCTTAAACTCTCGGTCACTAGCGAATAAGTGTGTTTCTGATAGGTATGGCCCACTGTTAGGCCACAGCTTGGCCTGCCAGGGTGCTCTCCCTCTGTTCTCTCCTTCTCCCCATCGAGCTGGCCTGGTCCTTCTCCGGCGAGGAGGCAGCGAGGATGCAACGAGCAGGGCACGCGCAGGACGCGCGGCGGCGAGCGCAGAGCAGGCGCGACCGCGAGCAGGGCGCTGGGCGGGCGGCGCGAGCAGAGCGGCGCGGCGGTGGCGAGCGGCGGCCGCGAGCCGGGCGCGCAGAGCAGGCGTAGGACGCGGCAGGGAGCGGCGGCCGTGAGCGGTGCGCCGGGCTGGCGGCGCGAGCAGAGCGGCGCGGCGGTGGCGAGCGGCGGCCGCGAGCCGGGCGCGCAGAGCAGGCGTAGGACGCGGCAGGGAGCGGCGGCCGTGAGCGGGGCGCGCGGTGTGAGCAGGGCAGTGCGCGCGGCGGCGAGCGACAGCGCGAGCAGAGCAGGCGCAGGACACGGCAGCGAGCAGGGCAGGGCGCGCAGTGGCACGAGCAGAGCAGCGCGCATAGGGGGCACAACGATGTTGATCTGTTCAATCCATGGCCACGCTGGCACGCCACGTCGGTCTGACTAGTGGACCCGCTCCGTCAGAAATGGGCTTATCCGCTAGTGATCAAGAGGTTAAGCAAATCCGGTGGTTTTTAGTCACCAAAACGAAAACTGGTACCTACGTGAAACCCTAATCTCTAATTTGGGTGGTTTTCTGTAATTTACTCTCGCTGAAATTGCGGAGTGGGCTTTAGCCCTGCTCTTCGGCTAAGTCGCATACGTCCCAGCCCACGACGAAGCCCAGCAAACATTAGTGAATAGCACCAGTAGTGCCTTACGCCCGGCCCTTAATACCCGCGGGCCGCAGGGCATCTCGTCTGCCACATGCCCACGACGAAGCCCAGTAAACATTAGTGAAGAGGCGCAGGGTTCAGAGAAGATCTACCACAATGTTGACTATACGAGGAATATCCCTGTAATGCTGTCAAAAGGAATATCCTTGTAACTACCGCCATAGATCCGCTCAAAAAAGAAAAATTACCGCCATAGTTCCTGAAGTCACGTGAAAGTCTCTTTTACCGGCTCCGGCATATGCAGGTAACGGATCCACCGTTCAAGCACCCCCACGATTCCCGCCTGAGGACGCAGTAATTCCTGTTCACCCTGGCATTGAATGAAATTCCGAATCCCGACGTGAAGTCACTAAACTCCGAACGGACTTCCTTCTCATGTCCTGAAGGCTTCATGACATCAAATCGACCCAGCTAACAAACTATGCAGCACAAAGAGGTCACAAGGCTGGTGGCAAGCATGCCGGAAGGAGGGCGTTTATGCATCGGATACAACTTGGCCCCTCTAATGGTGAGAAAACGTTCCCATTTCAATTTAAGAGGAAGAGATTCCTGGTGAGGCCCAGCTTCATCATGACAACTATTAAGGCAATGCAATTTTAATTAGTGGCTGTTGTCTAAAAAAAGACAATTAGCGGCTAGATGTTTTACAGTTTTAATTTTTCTTTGTTTCGCCGCCTTGTTCTTTTATCTCTAATTTATCTTGCGTGATTATATGATTATCCATTAATTTATCTTGCCCAAGGTCGACGCAACTACGGGCCAAGCGATTCGGGATACCATTCGTCTGTTCGCTATGCCATATGACTTATGGTGAGCACATGATCATGTCACGTCAAATTATACTCCCTCCATCCCACAACAGCTGACTCAAATTTGTCAAAATATGAATGTATCTATACACAAAAATGTCTAGATACATGTAATATTTTGTCACTTAATATGGAACAGAGGAGTAAATTCTAAAATTATAATCGACATTCGTCACACGCGGAAGCTTGATTGGTCGTCACTAGACGCCAAATGTGAGATCGGCAAATGGTGAAATTGTTTTAAGAGGATAATTATCAGTCTAAATATCACTGTTGCGGCCATAAATAAATTTATAAAGACCGTACCGACGCGCGTCCAACAGGACGCTTAGCTAGTAATAAACAAAATTTAAGTTTTCCATAACAGTTCTAAGAATAATTCAATAACTTGTTTGCAGAGGCTTTTGTCATGCTTAACTAGTTAAATTAGAAGAGTACCCACCCCTAAATCTGTGTTCTGTGTTCATTTCGATAATATCAGGGACAGCTGGACGTACTGTAAATAATTTAATATTCAGTGATTCTGCAGGAACAGACCAATATATAGATATACAAAATCACTGGTGGCCATGGAGCTAAGATTATAGTTTAGTGGAGCTAATGCCTATTTGTAAAGCACCCTCTTTTTTACCGTAATTTTTTAAGCAACCTAATATGACAGCAAATAAAATGGTACCAGAGGGAAATTCATATGTCAGAAATGGTTGAAGTGACCCTCTAGTGTGTGAGCTCAAAGAAGTATGTGTCTGTAACAACCTAGGGATTACAGACATCCCTAATCACTACGACAATCAGGCATCTATAATTTGTAGGCCCAGATCATTGTGAACTGCAATAATATTCAGCTTGCGATTGTGTGGATGTAGTTGGCAACGTGCAGAACCAATGACTGATCAGTGAGATACTTACCGATATAACAGATTCTTCCTGTTTGCCCTGGTAGTAAACATAGATGAAAAGGTGATGATCCAGTTTTGTCACGCAATCGATGTCGAGATTAACAAGACGGAGCTGACATAAAGAAACATTGGGATAAGGTGATGATCACAATGCAGGTTCTGCTAAAGCACCCTAACACCACTAATCAAAATAAAATGGTACCAGGAGAAGGAAATGGCAGAGCTGACCCTATTTCTTATCAGCACAGGTTTTTCTTCTAAGACCATAAGGTTATGATGCTCTTTTCAATGGAAGGATGCTACCACCTACCTTGCTCATTTCTATCGCTGTCTCTCTTTTTTCCACCAGATGATACAGGAAGTTATCAAGGAACATCCAGTGATGTGACTTGCCATGCCTGCTCGCCATTGACTTGACCACTGTTAAGCAACTCCACTGGATGATAGTTAGCGAAATCAACATGAATGGGGAAGGTGGTGCCTACAGAGCAGTTAGCCTGCACATTCAGTTTTGCTGTGGAACAACCAGGATTCTGAGAAATGTAGTATTTACCATCACCAATGGAATGTTCACCTCTATAAGAGGTATCTGTTTAGCAGAAACCGAGCTGAGATTTCTCCTACACCAATAGTTTAATTCTTCTGATGGTTTCCCTGGAGAGTTCATTGCTGCGGTGTCGATGCTATGTGCTGGATGTTTTGATCAGAAACTTGTTAAGGGTATGTTAGGGTGGTACCCGAATGTGTGAGGGTGACACCCGTCGTGTGAGGATTGCACCCAAACACATTCAGTTACCACCCTCACATACCCTTAACAAAACTGTCATAAAAAGGTTTCATAGTTGTGTAGCTCACTGTAGAAAGTAGGTTTGGGTGGTGATTTTGGAGCTGTTTACCTAGGCGTCAGGTAGCGGTCCTGCGCGTCCTGGCCCTGTCACGCTCATGGGTCTTAATTGGGAGGGGGTAATCTAAAATGAAACTGAGAGTGGGCTTCTCCATTCAAAGAAACAATCAGAACATTCGGGGCAAATCAGCAAAGCTCTGCGGCATCCACTGGTCGACCAGAAACACAATGATAATCAGTTTCAGAACATTGAGGTGAAATTACAAGCACGCTGAAACAAGCATCTCCTGAACTTTTCGGTCACCTTCTTAAGAACATTCTCGTAGCTTGCGCTGTTGTTGAGGGAGAAGACCAGCACGAATATGTCAGCCTGCTATAGTCTCCTTGCCCTGAACGAAAGAACAGAACACTACCGGCAGTAGCAGCAAAATCTCAGCTATGGGAAGCAAGAGGGGTCAAATAGTAGAGATCTCCAAATAGTAGTAGACTTGTAGGTACCAGCGGTGTCCCATAGGCCCAGGTTGACGATGTTGCCGTCCACGAAGACATTAGCGCTGAAGTTGTCGAACACCGTGGGGATGTAATCTGCCCACCGGAGCAAAGAAACAAAGCACCGCCGTCAGTCAGTCAGTGTCAGACACTTCTCCGAGAAACCGCAGATCGGAAACTGGACGAGGTAGAAGAACAAGAGCTCGAGACGAGGTAGGAAGAAACTTACGCGTTGCACAGAAAGGGGGAGCCAGTGCAGACGCTTTGGATTCGGTCGCCGCAGAATCTCACGACGTCGACATGTGGATCCAGCACTCCCTTACACCGCCGCCTCTGCAATCGCCCGCTCCATCAGTCTCGGTGCCGCGCGAAGAGGGATGGAGGGAACTGAGGAAGGGACTGGGGGGGAGGGCAAACCGAGCCCGCCGGCGGCGACGACAGACGACTCCGCCCGCGGCAACCCAACCGGACCCATTGACTCCCCCGTTCTATCTTCGTCTCAGCAGAAACGGGTCTCCGACCAGAAAGACAGATACAACGGACATGGAGATATGTGATGTCGGCCGGTAAGAAAAGTGACCATTCACGAATCATAAAACAGCTGGCTAACAATTAGCAATAGTGTTTTTCCTCAGATGCGGTGGGCTGTACTAAAACTTAAACGCCCTTAGCAGGATTTCAAAATACAGTAATATAGGAAAAACATAGAATTTGTGTCGTGGCATGTTGAATCTCATGAAAATTCAAAATACAAGAATGTATAGTACAAGTTGTTTACTTGCACCACAAGAGAAATGTAGAATTTGTTTAAAGGATTATATGCTACTCACTGTTGTCATAGACACAAAAGAATTTTTCCATGAGGTTGGATCTCATGGAAATTTTCCTTTGGAATTGCATGCAAACTAGTCCATAGGAAATGTTCCTGGTTTCAAATCCTGCAAATCAAACGAGCTATAAGGAAAAATCCCTTAACAATAGAATCCTCCAAATTTCCTATGAAATTCCTTTGAATCAAAGGGGCCCTAAAAACTTGTATCGCTTTCTTGTTTGATTTTAGGATTAATTTTAGCGAGTTCTCTCTTTCGCGGTGACGTGTCCTACCCTTATCTTATCTCTCACTCTCTCGTCCCCCCTCTTCCAAAGATCCAGGCGACCAAGCCCCTCTCCTCACGGCATGTTCGCCTTACCTCGCGCCGCCAACATCCCTCTTCCTCGCGTTGATGTCGTCGACTATATCCGTTAGATCTAAACTTGGTGGTCTGAGATCTGACAAATTCACGACGGATCTTCTCGACACTACGCCGTCGCGGTGGCTTCCTGGGGCAACCGTGCTTCTTCGCCGATGAGGCAGGGCGCTGCCGATTGACGAGCCGATAGGAGGCTGCCGCAAGGGCCGGGAGGTGAGTCTCCTCTTTGTGTGTTTTTAATTTGAATTTTTAAAAGCTAACAAAATAAAAAGTTGATAAAAGCAAAGTGTAAAGGGATTTGAAAACTAAAAGTTGAGAAAACAAAACGTTGTTAAAGCAAATATTGAAAATTTTAATACTTGACAAAAGCAAAAGTTCAAATATTGAAAATAAAAAGTATACGGAAAAAAGGCAAAACAAATCTATTCCATCAAAAAAATGGACTATCGAAAACGACCGTCGTACTTTCTCCCGGCGGAGCTCCGATATATGGATGTAATCTAAAATTTCATAAAATGACATCTATAGCCAACCTTAGTTCCTCCCTCTCTCAAATACATCAATCCTTTGAATTTGTTTATCATTCTACATATCCATGTGGTAGACAAACATGATTTTGAACTAGCAATTCAAATCCAACCAAATAAAATCCTATCAAAGATTGAGTTTTTAAATTTATAATAATTTGTCCTTTATTTCTGTTTTATAAAATCGTATCATGTGGTAGACAATGCCAATATCAGGTGAAACAATCAATTTTGTTTTGTTTTATACTGCCTCCGTCCCATATTAAGTGACTTTCTATTACATGTATCTAGATGATTTTTAGGCATAGATATATCCATATTTGAACAAATTTGAGTTACTTAATATGAGACGGGGCGAGTAATTTTACAGCGAAATAAGGCTTTGTTGCCTTGAAACAACGATTACAACATTCACCAAATGCGATGAAGGGAACCATGATGAAATTGTTAAATGCTTTTCCATCTCGGCTAAGGGCATGTATAATGGGGCTGATTTAGGTGTCTACGAGAGATAGTTTTGCTGAGGTGGAGGAAAGAGATTGAGAAAAGACAGCATTCTATCTGTAGTTCTACAGTCAATTTAATAGACAACCTACATTAATTACCATTGTATGTCTGCTGTCTATAATTTTAGTAGAGATTTTTTAGACAGCGTATAGACAGACTATTGTATATATTATTTTTAAAATTGTCTGTAAATCACATAAAAAACACGGTAGATGGCACGGTGTCTGTAACTTTGTACATGCCCTGACTCATACTCCGCTTCGTGAGTCGGCGCGGTTTCGGACCTTCGGTGCGAGCCAGTAGCAAAGGTCATCTACCACCACCCAACTGCGACGACAACCGACGGCGGTCCAAATACCAAATCAACGGCCGTCGCCGCTACTGTACATATGGCTGTGGTACGATGCCCTCGCCCAGATCAGTCTGCGGTCTCGCAGGTCCCGTTGCCCAGCCCCCTTGGGCACTGGGCAGGGCTCGGCGCGCCACCTGCTCGACGGAATGCCTGACCCTGTACGCCGCAGGCAAGTTCCTCTCTACACACCTCATTCAGGAAGTTCTTTAACTCTAGAAATTGCTCATGGTTTCCTCTCTTGATGTTTCCACAGAAAATTTGCGAATAGCTGCTCTTACATGAGTTAATTTTTCTAACACCAGAAAGCAGCTTACAGAGTACATGGCTTAATAATATTCCTGAATTGCCTGAATCTAAGAGCTAGCCATGCAGTAAATCATATAGTCTCTATCTGCATGGTTTTTGTGCGTGCTTGTTATGTTGAGAGAGACCGTGTGGTGTGTGTGTATGATCCTTCTACCGAGTTCTGCAGTGCGCCTAGTTGGCCTTGGCGACGAACCTAGCTAGTTGGCTTCATGTTGGCCCTGTGTCACCGTTCAATTTTTTGTTCTGCTACTAAAAGCCCTTGGATCTCTGCGAGTACTCTTTAATGAGCCTGGAGAATTCAGAGTTCTTGTTTTCCAGTAATCTCGACGGCGTGTCATATTCTATAATTCTTCCTGCTCATCACAAAAGAGTGCAGATTTTAGCAATGTGGCGGCTAGGTACAATAAAATGTAGATAAATGTTTTGTGTTCGTCAATAATGTTGCTTACCTTCACTGAAGACAAGAATCAGATCGCTGTCAATAACCGTGTGAATTCTATGTGCTACTGTCAGCACCGTGCAGTCCCCAAACTCCTCCCGGAGTGTTTGCTGGATAATTGCATCAGTAGATGAGTCAACCGAAGCAGTTGCCTCGTCGAGGACAAGAACATTGCTTCGCTTTAGTAAAACCCTTCCCAGACAAAACAACTGCCTCTGTCCGACACTCCAATTTTCCCCATTTTCGACAACTGCAGGAGAAGAGAAATCTCATTTGATCATCTCTTTCTTAGCCAAGCTAGCCTATGTTTTCGATTGTACAGAAAAACAATGCTATTACCTGTTGAGTCCAGTTTCTTTGGGCTTTGACGAACTATGTCCCCAAGCTGGCATTTGTCCAATGTCTGACGAAAAGAAATGTACTTTAGCTATCAAGTAGAGGAACTACATCATCCAGTTGTTTTGATCATTACTCTTTTTTTTGTAAGTTATCCTTTTGCTTTTATTCATTGTAGATATGTTTGAGGAATGAATTTGATCATGTTTTAATCTATATAAAACATTACATCACCTTCAGTACCTCAAAAGGTTTTCATTATCCAGAACTATTTGTTTTGGTTTTTCAGAAGAACTATTTGTTTTGCAATATGGACTATTGGCCATAATGAGTAATGATACAAGGTGTTGGATTCTCTTTTGCACATGCTAAGTTACTGGTTCACTTATCATTGGGACATGCATAATTGATTTTTTTTACCTCCCATACACGTTCATCTGAATATTCATTCAGTGGATCAAGATTTCCTCTGACTGTGCCCTCAAACATTGTTGGGTCTTGTGGGATGATGCTAAGTCTTCCTCGTAAATCATGCAGCCCTAGTTTGCTGAGATCAACATTGTCGATTTCAATTGTTCCTTCTCTTGGTTCAACAATCCGGAAAAGTGCTTGAATCAAAGTTGACTTTCCACTGCCAGTACGTCCAACAATCCCCAGCTTCTTCCGCCCTGGAATTGTGCATGATATATTTCTTAAAACAGATGGGAGATGCTCTGCATATCGAACCTGTAAAAGCAAATAGCCACGTTAGATGACTTCTTTTGAGCATGCACACATTTTATGAGAAATTCAAGAATAAAAGAGATCAGAATTTTCTAAAAAAAAGTGAGAACTTCCCTTTCAATTGTACAGAATATCAAATGCTACATATATGTCAGTATGATTCTTTTACAAAACAAAGATGCTACTTTTGTTGTTTATGTTTTCTTTGTGTTGAATAATCTGTACTTTATTTTTCTCAACATACAATTTAGTCTTGTTCCAGAGAAGACATAACTAGCCTGTCCCTAATTATGTACACATTTTCCTTTCTGGTAGAACATATACTATGGAGTATAAACACTAACTATGATCTTTTCTTGTTTTGCTCTGGAATATATTTGCAAGCCAGTTTCCTCTGTTTTGGAGCATAGTTTATCCAGTTTTAAACGTAGTCAACGAGTCATACGGAGTATTTCTAGGCTAACACACCCCAGCAATAGAATTTATGCTATATTGTACAATTTTCACATGCATAGTTGTACTTATGTAGGGTTGTTGGTCGTAAGTGATAATTCGCATGTGCATACCTCCAAGTTTCTTATATTTATAGTGCCATCCTTTGGCCAGCTGTTTGGGGGACGGTGATCATCAATTGTTAGAGGGGCCTCACTAGGGATCCTTGAGTACTGCATTATTCTTTCAACCGAAATCATTTTATTCTCTGCGTTGCAAATGTTCCAGGTTATAGCTGACAACTGTCCATTAAGGTTCAGCGCATAAGTCACTGCAAGTCCAGCAATGCCTGTACATATAATTATGTCAGTTTGGCGGCCACCAAAACTTGGTGATCAGAGTTTAGAACTGCAAAAACCAAATCACTTATAACTTGTGTGCATACAGAACTTACTTGGATTTATAAAACCTTCAGGAAGACTCACTAGCAGAGTCAAAGAAAAGGCAAAGACAAAGTTAGATAGCATGTTTAGCCTGAAGCAAAGCCA
The DNA here is from genome assembly GCF_000005505.3 of Brachypodium distachyon. Taxonomy (NCBI): domain Eukaryota; kingdom Viridiplantae; phylum Streptophyta; class Magnoliopsida; order Poales; family Poaceae; genus Brachypodium; species Brachypodium distachyon. Next base: position 22,877,056 of record NC_016135.3, read on the forward strand.
CTCAATTGCTGAGATGTTATGGAACCATGGCCGTGAATGGTTGTTAATAAGACTGATATTGCCTTTGCTGAAACGTTCTTTCTGCCCATATGCCCTAATACTTGCTGCTCCTGTAAGCGATTCAGCAAAATGGTGGAGGATTGGAGCCCTTTGAATTTGTGACAGACGAGCCAGCTCTCTTGCTGTTGGTATGTAGTACCGCTGCATGTCATAGGGAAAATATTGGATTCAGTTCTTCGTGAAACAAGATCATTTATCAGCTAGGAAATTTGCACTTACAGCATCCTGGAATTCATTGTGCACAGAACAGAAGTAACTTGGTGCGTACATTGTAATAGGACAAGTCAACTCTAGTGCAAAAATAAGATTGTGAAGAGCTCTTACTTGAAACACATAACAGATTGCTGTCACTGGAATAAAGATGGCAAAAACTGGCCAAGCAACCTGGGACATAACACCAATGGTTCCCAGAATTTGTATAACTGAAAATGCGCACCAACCAAGCTTGTTTGCCATTTCAAGATCTAGAACACTTTGGTCATTGGAGACCTGTTACAAAGCATAGTACACAATTATAAGTTTAAGGTGTGTGGGTACAAGGCAGCACAAAATATGTGAGGAGTAACCTAACACCAACCCTGTTTAAGATCCTGCCAGTAGGTGTGGAATCAAAGAAGGACATTGGAGCACGGAGGATGCAGTGGAGCATATTCTTGAAGAACTTCTCTGCTGTTAGTAGACCAACAAGTGACACAAGCATAGACCGAGAAAGAACACACAGTGCACTTCCTATCGACAGTGCTATATATACGAAGAAAAGAAGGCCTAATCCAACCCTTGGGGTGGTTGCAGATGTTGGAGGACACGCCCATGCCATCCAATAGTTGCTTGCTACCTGGAATATTTGGAAGAATGACTGTGATGCAACTATTACCGGTGCTAATGCACCACCATGAACAGCTGTCAGGTATGCCCAGTAGACCTTCTTGCCAATTCCTCCCTTTTCTCGTTCTTCATCCTGTGTTAGCCTCCCCTTTTCATTGATGTCTTGCGAGACATCATGCGCAGACTCTTGCTTAACTATACCCTGAAGTTGGTCATCGGTGTCATTTTCTTTCTCAAACTCATCTTCACTATCTGCTAAATTTTGGTTGTCTGTTGACAAAACTCTGCTGGAGCTCTCGGCATTTATGACGGACTCGAGAGCCTGGCTATGGGCTCCTACTATGGCTTCAAACCCTATGTTCTGTTGAAGGAGATCATCAAATTTTCCTTTCTGCACAATCTTCCCATCCTGCATCACCTATTATTTTGTATACCGTTGGTTACATACATATTCTTAGCAATACTAACATACATCACCTATCATTTGCTAACGGAATTTATTTTTGATACTTACTAGTATCAGATCTGCGGCTGGAAGAAATTCGACTTGATGGGTCACATACAATATTGTTTTGTCTTTAAGTATCCCCATTAGGCAATCCTGTGGAATAATATAGAAATAATATATTAGTTCTTTCTATCAGCATTTATGCAGACCAATGTCGCAAAACCATAGAAAATTCTGGAAAAGTGATGACATTTATCCTATTGGAATCATATGCAGCTAAATCTTGGAAAGATAAATTACCAAGTTAATGTCATAGGAACATAGATAAACGTATTTTATGGTTTTGTGGACACTAACTAAACGAACCTTGAAAAGTTGGCCTCCAGTGTGAGCATCTACTGCACTGAAAGGATCATCAAAGAGGTATATATCGGCATCCTCGTACACTGACCTTGCAATCTGAATCCGCTGCTTCTGTCCACCGCTCATATTAATTCCTCTTTCTCCTATCTCTGTCAAATCACCATTTGCAAATAGCTCAAGATCTTTAGTCAAAGCACAAGATTGTATTATCTTTTCATACTTTTCCTTGTCATATGGGTTTCCAAAAAGAATGTTGTCCCTGATATTCCCGGACAGGATCCAGGCGGTCTGAGGAACATATGCTTTGCTCCCACTGACCCTCACAGTCCCAGCTAGCTTTGGCATCTCCCCAAGAATGCATGATAATAAACTGGATTTCCCAGAGCCAACCATTCCACAGATTGCTACTTTCATCCCTCTCTTTACTTTTAAATCTACATCTGTTATAGTTGGAGATGCAGTCTCAAGTTCCCAGCTGAATGCTCCATGATCAATCTCGACAGCATAGTCTGTGGCATTCCTTGGTACTTCTGTAATTGCGTCACATTTCAATTCTTCTTCCTGGAGGTATTGTGCTACTCGATCAGCTGAAACTTTTCCCTGAGCAAACACCGATAGTAAGTCGGGAAGTGTGAAGATTGGATCTTGCAGCATCCGGAACGTTGCAAGAGCAGACAAAACAGTACCAGCGGTTAAAGGAATCCCCATCAATATACATGTACCAAATGTTATGGAGGATATGAATGCAGGGGACCCCCAGAATATGAATGTCGTTAAAGCTGTCAGCCTCACAGATTTCCACAACCAATTGTGCTCCTCCCTTCGTAAATCTTCTAGCCTTTCAAGGTACTTTGTATCCCATGCTTGAAGTTTCAGTATCTTCATGCTTCTAAGCACTTCCGTTGTTGCCTTCATTCTATTATCTTTAGCAGCCATGATCTTTGATTGCAGCCTTTTCTGCAGTCTTGTTAGAGGAATATTGCAAGTCATTATAGCCAGTGTTGCTGCTAAACCAGCCCATGCTCCAGCCCCTAGGTTTTGATGAAGAACATAGACTGCTAGAGAAAGCTGTATGGGTAACATCCAAATGTAGTTTGTGTACCATATAACATCAGTTATCCTTTGTATATCTACACTCATGTAGTTTATGATCTCTCCACTTGTATGCTTCTGCCGTGAACTGCAGGATAACCGGAGCCCCTTTTGATAGATGTGGGATATCAAAGCAGCCCGTAGTCGCATCCCCAGCCGCCGAGCTCCAAAAATCCACTGCCTCTGAGCTACCGTCTCCACAACTTTGGCACTCAAAAAAGCAGCAGCTAGAACATAACCTTTTTTCAGTCCATATTTCCTCTCTCCACCAAGGAATTTCACCAAGTCATTAATCAATGATGGTCCGACATAGGATGCACATGCACATAAAATTGCAAATACTGCATTGATTGCTGCTCTTCTTCTAATAAATATGAACATTGCTCTATATATCGACAAAGTACTTAAACCATGCCTGGATTCAACATCTGCTATGATCCTTCCAAATGAACCAGAGAGTAAATCGGCATAGTCCCTTCCATCAATATCTGGCACATCATTCTTATCTAGAGGTTTCTTGTATCCGATAGCAAAGAGAGGGCTCATCCAGGAGAATGTGACAAGGTCCAGAAAACTTGCTCTACCATACATACACGCCCTTTTGGTTTCTGTCTGCTGTCCTGCAGCTGGACTCAGTAGTGGCTCTGTTATGCTGCTATTTATTAAGGTGATTCCTGTTTTTCCCCTGGCGGAAATTACAGACAGATAAGTGCAGATAACAAGTGTGAACAGGTCAATCAATTCTGTGAACCCTATATATCCGTGATCTGATGAAATGGACCTAAGATCAAATACCACACTGATTATTGATTGCAGAAAATTAAATATCCACCATGCCCGTATTGTGAGTGGATGCTTTGCAGATTTTGTCTTCTGTAGACTGAATACTGCTAGTGATAATATTATCCAGGATAGCACCTGTAAACCTTCACCCAGAACAAAAGGTGGGTACTTACAGTCACTTATCCTTCTTTGCAACTGGAAAAATAATATCCTCAGAACATGACTGGCTAATATAAGCAGGCAACAAACTTTGCTTGCTTGATATGAGACACCCAGTTTTATGTCAGCATGCTTTTGTTCCTGATAAGAATGCTTATTGCTTTCAGGAGTTGCAGTCTTGAGTCTCTGCTTGCACCATCTGATTCTCTTGAACATAAACTGAGCCACGATACTTGTGATAAATACCAGCTGTATCAATGCAAAAGTGCTTGTCCAGAAGCAAGGTGAATATATTTCTGGCCATTTTCGCAGGTATTGCAATATAATGGAACCTGCAATGTTTGTATAACAAATTTTTGTGTCAAACAGCAGAATAAGATGTCCAATTTTCATTTATCTTCTGAATGTAACATAGGAGCTTCCTCTATGTCATCATTGCCTAAAAAAATACAAACATGTTTTTATGAAATTTGGAATACCCTGATTTAGTCTTTCAACAACAAAATAATAGATTCTTTTTTTCTCCAAACTAGTTCTACAAGCAACACAAGCTAAAGACATACATTCTCCTAGTATTCCATGTTTTGACAGGAATATTCCTTGTTACTAACGGCACCTTAAATGTTATGTTAATAGGCTGATACTTGCAGGGGGGAATTGAAAAGAAAAAGATCCTTGGTTTCTTTCTTGGAGTTGCATAGGAGTGTTCTTGTTAGTTTGATGGATAATTTTTTTTCCTTTGGCGGAAAGAGGGAAGATTGAAAGCTGATCATTGCGTAAAACCAGACTGTCGTCATCCCAGTTTTCTAGATTTCCTTCATGAAAATGTTTGAAACCATTCCTCGAAAGTGAATTTGAACCTTGTGGGGTATTAGTTTTATGAATAAACACATTCCACAAAACCACTTGGTGCAAACTGAAGTCCGGGCCACATATCGGTCCTGGGATGCAAATGCTTCCTTTTTTTCCTATGCACATTCTGCTGTAAGTTCTGCTCCATGTCGGAATGCAAAAACCCTTGTTAGAGAAGATTTCAAATTTCTCACCAAATTCCATTCGGTTTGCAAACATTGTTGCAGGAGGAGAAAATCAATACAGGAAGAACAGCCGGCAGAGGAAGAAAGCCATGCAGTGCAGGGGAAGGGATCAGACGTACGCATGTACCTATCGGGGGATTAAAATTGAGCGAGCCTTACCTGACGAATCATCGAGCAAGCCCGCGTGGAGGAACATCTCCTGCACCCTCCTGGGAATCCTGGCGAGAACGGATGAGTAGTGCAGGCTCCTCCCTCCTTCCATGGCAAGAGTGAGGCCAATGCGAGTGCGAGACAGAGGGGAAGGAGAAGAGGGAGAGGTGGCGATATATTGGAGGTGGAGAGACCCGACCGAGCCCCTGATGGTTACAGCTTTGGCGTGTAATAGAGAGCAGAGTGGCACTGTGGCAGAGGCTCCAGTGGAAAAAACAGTATTTTTCATCCGGCAGGTCACAGGCCAACACCGCCCGTTGAAAAATTTGGCTACTCAAGCCTCATAGATCTGTATGGTATGGTTATGCATGTCCTATTGATCGATCTGGTGCTTAATAAGCCATTTGCTACTAAGATGTTTGGGGTGCACCGATCCAACAGAGGTCTTTTTTTTTATGTTAGTGTCTGGTGAAATAATATCATGTGTATTCCTCTCGGGAACTCATTTTATACTAGTGATATTATTCATTTCCCTGTCTCTTTTGAGCAAAGTGAAGGCAGGCCATCTGTGCGTGAATACTCATCCGTGAAATTATAACCTGCATCAAACGGTGCTAGTTGTATGATCGAATCAAGTTTTTGTAGTGCATTACTTAAATTCCCGTGTATATACATAAAGTAGTTTGTCCGCTAGTAGCAGATTCTCTTAAACATCTTTTTGGTGCGTACATTGCCGTGATTGGTCTGAATTTCGACGGAATTGATCCAAAACAAAAAGAAATTTGAAAAATGGACTTCTGGCAAAACTATTTCACAAAACTGACCCTTCGTTGTAGCGCCTGCATACCGGGCGTTAGACCTGCATTATAACGCCCTGTGACCGGGCGTTACACCGGTGCCAGCGTGGCGTGCTTGTCCAGCGTGGCCATGCCGGGGACCCACGGCAAGCCATTATAGCGCCTCGTCCACGGGCGCTATAGTGGTAGTTTAGCGCCTTCACACGAGGCGCTATACCCCCCGCACTAAAGCGGCCGAACCGCTTGGGCCAGAGGCTCACGCACAGAAGGGTTCCCCTCCCGTTAGAACACGGCGGCGGCGGCGGCGGCGGTTCCCCTCCAAATCTCTCCCCCGATTCGTCCCAATCTCCGTGGGTTCCGGTGGCATTTGCCCCTTCTAGGTATTCTCCTCCGATCCCCTCTGTTTCCTCCGCATTTTGCCCTAGAAATTTGTGTGCATTGAGGGTTCGAGTTGGATTTAGAGCAAACCCTAGTTTATGTAATTGCTCAAGAATGTTTGGTCCGAATTATGAAATGGTATTTAGGGTGTCTAGTATTTGGATATGTAGCACTTTCTTGTTGGATATATTTGGGGCAAATCCTAGTATATGTACTTGGCCCAAAAATGTTTGGCAGGTAATTATGGAATGGTATTTAGGGTGTCTAGTATTTGAATGCTATGAATTTTTTTGGTTGGATATTAGTCAATCTCAGGGACGTTGATGGATGTTTTTCATTCTAATTATATTCTAGATGGCAAGAATTGTTCATGTTCATCACGTGGACAAAGAGGCATTTTTGGGAGGCAATGTAAAGGCGGACACGGAGGAGCGAGACTTGGTGTTCGATTTTAGTCCAACCTATGCCGAGCTATTGGAGGAATTGAGGCTTGAGTTGAAACGGATGGACCCAAGTGACGTGGTAGAGTTGGAGGGAAGACACAATGTTGGGTATGGAGTGCACGTTCGTTGGAAGACAATGTGCATATCTTCTAAGCAACGTTGGCAGGCATACAAAGAGACGGTGGCCCAATCACAAGACAAAACTCTAGAGATATTTGCTACAAGAAAGGCTGTTCCAGATTCTCACATTCACCTGAACCATAGTGCGGCTTCCCCTTCTTGCGCAAGAAGTCATATCCGAACTGAGCCGAATGTTGAGGCCGATGTTGGCAACACTACGATGAGCCGGCCTGAACCTGAAGAGACACAACATGAAGAGGCGCAACCATCGAGCTTGATGACAGACGAACAACCTGAACCGTGGCTAGAGGAGGACGATGATATGCATGACAATAATGTAGGTGATTTGGAGGCATATTGTGAGCAAGAGGATATGGACCGTGAAATCCCATTTAACCGAGTATTTGCATCGGATTCGGATGAAGATGGTCCAGTGGAAGAAGTTGATGAGGATGGGTTGATAGCCAAAGAAGCTAACACTTTCAAGGTTGTAACTGGCCGGGATCCGAGTATACCATTTTTCCATGATGTTAGCCTGGCGGATCAGGCCGTGGTTGACGGTGGCGAAGGGTTCGTGCTTGGACCTAAGCCAAGTTCCCATTGGGATGTGACACAAAGACGGTATGGCATTAAGGCTGGTTTGAGGTTCCGAACATTGCTGGAATTTAAGATGTGGATAAAGGAGTTCTCCGTCAAGCACCATCGACCGTACAAGGTTGTCCACTCTAACAACAAGATTCGATACACGGTTAAGTGTACCGAAGATCGTTGTCCATGGATTGTCCGTGCAAGGCCACGTAAACTAGGGTCTGAATGGTACATCGTGAGTTGTCGTGCTACTCACTTGTGCGATGGCAAGAACATAGATGAACCTATGGTGAAGAACGATCATAGACAGCTGACCTCACAATTCATCGCTTATAGGCTTTCTAATTCCATCAAGTCACTTCCAATAATGCCCATTAAGTCGGTCATGGAGCTTGTCTATACTCTCTTCCATTACCGGGTGAAGTATGGGAAGGCATGGAAGGCGAAGCAAGCCGCATTCAAGATGTTGTATGGTGACTGGGAGGAAGCCTACAACCGTCTCCCAAGGTTGTTGGGTGCTATGGCGCATACAAACTCGGGCATGGTTCATGTGGTTGAGCCTTTTGGCTAACGAACAAGGACTTACAAAGGTGCAACCGTGCGGATTTTTGGCCGTGCTTTCTGGGCTTTTGAACAGTGCATACAGGCTTTCCAGCACCGCGGGCCGGTGATATCCGTGGATGGCACCTTCTTGACCGGCCAATTCAAGGGCGCAATGTTGGTGGCAATAAGTTGTGCTGCGAACAGTCGGTTGTTGCCTTTAGCTTTTGCATTGGTTTCAGCAGAGAACAACGATAATTGGGCATGGTTCATGGGTCTGCTTAGATCGAAAGTTATACCGCCGCAAAGGGAAGTATGTGTCATATCCGATCGCCATCAAGGAATTTTGAACGCGGTGGAGGTTGACATTCCTGGCCATGCTTGATTGCACCATCGATGGTGCATGCGGCATTTTTGTGCCAACTTCTTTAGAGCATGTAGGAACAAGGAATAGACGGACCTTCTTCAAGAATCTTGCAAGGCTTACTCTGATCGGCGTTTCTCAAACTTGATAAACGCACTGTTGGCTTCACGGGACCTTAGCGCAGGGGGGCATGAATTCCTGATTAGGCACCTCGGTGATCAATCAAAGTGGGCACGTGCTTTTGATGAAGGGGGCCGCCGGTACAGTCAAATGACAAGTAACACGGCGGAATGCTTCAATAACGTGCTGAAGGGGGTCCGTGCATTGCCCGTTACGGCAATTGCTCAATACACTTTCGATAAGCTGAACGAGTACTTTCTGAAATATTCAGACGAAACCGCCAAGCAGATTCTAGGTACATGGAAGAAGCGTAACAGGCCTCTCAAATACCCACCTAAGGTTGATCATTGGTTGACATATCAGTCACGGAAGATGCACAGTTTAAAGCTTGTATGCTTTGACAACGATCAAATGATTTACCAAATAAACGAGCCTGGAGGCACCACAAGCGATGGTGTGCAACATGGAGGCAGGAGTTTCGAGGTCTCGTTAACGAAATCTGAGTGCTCATGCATGAGACCATCGTTGCTACATCTTGCGTGCTCACATTTGCAGGTGGCGGCACGACTTAGAAATGTCAATGTTAACAATCCGCTGACCGTGAGGGAGTCCGAGTACTCGATCGATACCACGAGGAAGACGTGGGAAAGTAGATTTCACCCATACTTTGACCAATCGCAGTGGCCTGAGTATCATGGAATTCAAATGTGGCCCGATCTAGAGTTGAAGGTGGTTTCACGAGGTAGACGGAAAACCAAGCATCTTAGGGGTGACATGGACGGATGGGGTGGTGGCGGCCGCCGAGAAATGGGCAACAATATATTCGAGGAGCCTTCTGAAAGATCAAGGTGTGGAGATTGCAACTTGGAGGGACACAACACTAGAGGTTGCAGCAGCCAGCAATCTAGAAAACGATCGAAGAGGAACGCGGCAAGCACAAGCCAACATGGTGGCAGCCAACAAGGTACTGCCCAGCAAGCTCCAAGCCAACTTGGTGGCAGCCAACAAGGAAGTACACGAGATGGTTCTAGCCAACAAGGTCCTAACCAAGGAGTTAGCCAACAAGAAAGTACACGAGATGGTTCTAGCCAACAAGGTCCTAGCCAAGGAGTTAGGCAATAAGAAAGTACACGAGATGGTTCTAGCCAACCAGGACGCACCCGAGGGAGAGGTCGCCAATGAGGTACTGGTAGCCAACAAAGAGGGACACGAGGGAGACATACATTTCAAGCTCCCAGGCAACAAGCAGTCAACCGGGGTGGTGGTATGATTGGATACCTATTAGGACCGTTTCCGTAAGAATTTCTTTATTCCATTCCATATTTGTTTCCGTAAGAATTTCTTTATTCCACTACATATTTGTTTCCGCAAGAATTTCTTTATTCCACTACATATTTGTTTCCGTAATATATACATTATGATGCTACATTACCAAAACTAACATATACGTTGCACATTTTGTAGGTATGGCCGGTACTCAACCTCCGAAGGCGCCACCTAAGTGGGACGATGAAGAGGAGGGGGACAAGGGTGAGAGGCCAGGGTGGTGGAAGGCAGCTGAGATGAAGGTGAAAGAGTAGGAAGCAAGGGAGAGGGAGAAGGAAAGAATTAGGAAGCACAGTGAGGAAGTTCAAGAGGATTCTCGAATGAGATTTGAGGTGCACATGTACAGTTGGAGCCGGGAAACTTGGTTGAAGCAACAAGCTGAGCTTAGGAAGAAAGAACAAGTAAGGAAATTAACTGAGTCATGGGAAAGGGCTGAGAAAGAAGCCGCCAAGAAGAGGGAGAGGAAGGAGAAGGAATGGAAGGAGAAGCTGGTTCGTGAGGCTAGTCGCGCAACGGCACTCGACGACGAAGCAGAGCTGAAGGAGAGGGAGATGAAGGGAAAGGGTCCTTGTTCGACCCAATAGACTCTTGTCCGTGCAGTTTACTCCTTTTTTCTGAATCAACATTTGTAATATGTATTGAACTATGAACTACGAATTAGAATTTGTAATCTGCATTGAACTATGAGTTGTGATGCACCATTTGATTCAGGACATTTTAGATTCCGAGTGTGAACATTTTATATGTGCTGTTATGTATATCAATCTGTCTGTTGCATCACAGCTGTTTGTTTGAATTTGCAACAGCTGTTTGTATTCCAACAGCTGTTTGTTGGAATTTGCCCAGGTAAGTGTGTAGCGCCAAGAGAGCGGGCGCTACAAATCCATGTTAGCGCCTGGAGCCTGGGCGCTATACCTATTAATTTGAGGCAATAGAAGGGTCCAGTGCCGTTTTGGGGCCGAAATTTCTCCAAGTCAGTTTGTAGCGTCAAGGTAGCGGGCGCTACAGCTCCATGATAGCGCCTGGAGGCTAGGCGCTATACCTATTAATTTTAGGCAACAGAAGGGTCCAGTGCCGTTTTGGGGCCGAAATTTCTCCAAGTCAGTGTGTAGCGCCAAGGTAGCGGGCGCTACAGATCCATGATAGCGCTTAGAGCCTGGGCGCTATACGCATTAATTTTAGGCAACAGAAGGCTCCAGTAGCGTTTTGGGGCCGAAATTTTTCCAAGTCAGTTTGTAGCGCCAAAGGAGCGGGCGCTACACCTCCATGTTAGCGCCTTGGGGCTGGGCGCTATACTTATTAATTTTAGGCAACAGAAGGGTCCAGTACCGTTTTGGAACCGAAATTTCTCCAAGTCAGTGTGTAGCGCCAAGGTAGCGGGCGCTACAGATCCATGATAGCGCCTGGGGCCTGGGCGCTATACGTATTAATTTTAGGCAACAGAAAGCTCCAAGTCAGTTTGTAGCGCCCAGGGCTTTGGCGCTACAGCTCCCTGTTAGCGCCCGGTGCTTAGACGCTATACCTATTAATTTTACACAGAATAGTTCTAGCATAACAGTTCTAATAGCTGAAATACACAGTCCACATTAACATCTGTAATACACAGTTCATAGTTCACATAACAGCTGTAATACACAGTTCATCGTTCACATGCACAGTTCTACTAGCTTAGCACCAGAGCAACAAAAGTAGACTCATATTCAACTAGTCTGAGAGCACACGAAATAGAGTTATAATAGTTCAACAAGTAGCACCAACGAGAAGCATGACAGTTCTATAAAAACACATCTACTTCCTAGACCCTCTTCCTCTCTTCGAAGCCAACTTCTTCCTCTGTCGGGGTGGTTCCGCGTCTTCATCATCTTCATGTACCTCTTCCTCTTCCTCTCCTTCTTGCTCTTCTTTGGAGATGCCCCTCATCCGTCTCCTTGAGCTGAAAGTAGCTTCCTCATCTTCACTGTCGGAATGAACGGCCACCTTCTTCTTTTTCATCGAATAATCCGATGGTGTAAATCTGTGGGGTCCCATTCCCTTGTTTCCACGCTGCCGCTTAGGGATTGAACGTTGATAATCACCTAATGTGGTGTCGTCATCCACAGATCGTCCTTCCTGCATTCGAATGCCATGATAATTGCATAAATGTAAGCACAATGTGAGCACAACTGCATTAATGTAAGCAAAATTCAAACTCAATTGCATTAATGTAAGCACAATTCAAACCTCATTGGACAAGTCATCTTGAACATCTTCCTCAGCATCGGTGGGTGAAGACGAACTAGAGAGTGCTGACGATGACATCTCGCGGTCACGGCAACCTCCTATCAGGTTGGCTAACCGCCGTAGCCTATTGCCTTGCCGCTGTATTGTTCAGAAATGAAAAATTGATTTCTCGGTTCACATATATGCAAATACAAAAGACTAGAGAAGCACGCACCTTCATAAACTTCCTTAGTGCACTCTCCCCCTTTTTCCCGTGAGGAGTTTCATCGAGAACTATCTCTGTTCTGTCGGTGTCCTTCCTGATCTCATCACGCTGAAATGAGAAAAATATTAATGTGTAACAACAGAATATTGGAAATACACAAAAGACTAGAGAAACATAACACCGTTACCACAAAGTGCAAGACATTCGCATATGATGTTTGCCTCCCATCCTTTACAAGCCTGTTGTACTCCGCGTTTGCAGCCTCGTCGTATAGGTTGTCCTCTTCCAAAATCTCATGGCTGTACGTGGGCCGGCAAATCTCCGCTCTGGTGTTCTCAAGATACCAACGAAGGTAGTTGTTAAATGCATCAGGATTTGCCGGCCGTTGGGGCGTTCCTTCACCATTCTCCATCTTGGCCAAGCACCTTTTGAACTTGTCCACATGCACCCTATGTTCCTTAGGCCAGTTTTGTTTGCTCTTCTGTTTTTTCCTATCAAGTCTACAAATATTTGGAAGGCACCATATTATAGCGGTAAAAAGGTAACACCGGAAAGCTTAATGAGAACAACAAAAACTTACTCATGCAGCTGTATGTTTGTGTCCTTCCACTTTGGGGGATTCGTCTGGAACAACCCAAACTGTTGCATCACACGTTGTGGTTGATGAAGTTCAACCGCCCACAAGCATATCATTGGACATCGCATCAACCACAGATGTCTTTCTTCCATGCACTTCGGGTTTAGCTCATAATCGAATGGGACTCCGAAATCGTCCCCACTACCATATGGCTGCCATTCCACCTTAAACATATAACAAGCATCGCAATGTTCAGTTAGCATAGAGCACGGAAATCATAATAATTTTCTGCAATAACAATATTTACCTGCTCAGGGGTTAAAGTGTCGAACTCGTTCGTGTACTGCCTGTACAGAAATTTGGTGTCGTTCCAGTTTTCTCTCATACGGTCCCACCTGTAAGCCCAAGTGGGTCTCCGCAGCGGGTCTTCTTCATCGTCCCAATCGTTGAATGCCAACGTTTCCGGGCGTCCAACAGGGAAGCGTTCCTAGATCCCGACAGACAATAGAAGCAATGGACCACCTATGCCGCTGTCTGGTTTGCTCCTACGGCAAGCATCGTCCAACTAAAACAAGAGGCAATCAGGAAATAAATTAAGACATGTCATCAAAGGTCATTGCACAATGAAATATTAATTACCTGTTGGTAAAGGTAGGCAAGTGCAGCTGTGCCCCAGCTCCAATTGGAGTCTCATACGGTCAAGGCCTTCAGCCAATGCCATTGAGCTGTCCTGCCACCCCCGTCAGCAAAGAGAGTGCGTGTGATGACATACCACACGTATACTCGTGCGTACTGCTCAACCACCTCGATGGCAGCATCCTCGGGGCACTCGGAGAAGTTCTCAACTATCCAAGTGTACGTTGCTCCCGCTGGCACTCTGTCGTTAGCGGGGTCCTCAGGGGCCTCTGGTGCCCAACCAATAAGATCCGCCATCTGCTGGCGCCATCCCAAAGAGGCCGTGTTAATACACACTGGTTCCCCGCCGATGGGGAGTGCCAGGATCATGGACATGTCCTGAAGAGTGACAGTCATCTCACCGGTCCGAAGGTGAAAAGTGTGGGTCTCAGGCCTTCACCGGTCGAAAAGTGCGGTGATTGCACAAGTCATGGTTGGTGTCGACCGGGTCACCATATGGATGAACGGAAGGAGCCCTTTCCTCAAGATGAACAGTGTGTACCGCTCATCGTAAGACATGGCGCCTGAGGAGGCACCGTGAGACCGAAGCTTGAGGGATCCAAGATCCTACAAAACAAGTACAGAAGCAATTAAAGTTACGATCGTCTCACTTACACATTTGGAACATGAACGGTGACAAAAAAAAGAAACATGTAAATGCTCATTACCATTTCTTCATCCCGTAGCAAACGCCCACAGTGAGCCATGTCGTAGTGATCCATTAGGAGCGCCATCCTACATGTTCCAATTAAGGCATATCATGAATTGAAGACAACCATCCAAGGAACAATCCAAACCAGCCATGCCTAAGAAATAGTTATAACAATTAACACAAAATTATTGATTATAACAGCCATCCCACATGCATGGAAAAGAGCATACTTTCTGAGGTCTTGTCATCCTAAATAATACAACTTCGTATAACATATCAAGATATTTGAGCAATAAGTTTTTTCTTCATACAAAACAAGCAACTACCGGCCGGCCACATTCCCAAAAAACCTAGCTTTGTTGTCAAAAATATTGGCATTATGACATTGCATGCAACAGTAGCAAATTGTGATGCACATACACATGTTACAACACATTTTTCATGGCATTATGACATTGCATGCAACAGTAGCAAATTACTGAAATTGCAGCGCTAAGTTACCAAATTCCCACAAGCAAGTAGCTAAATTAGGTGTTATGGTCTAATCGTGCACTCTTATGATCAAGAACACATAACGCGCTCTACAACCGTGTTCTAATCAGTTGCGCAAAGAAGAAGGAAAATCGATGTTCTAATCAGTGTCTAATCGTGCACTCTTACGAAGTTGTTCTAATCAGGAACCCTAAATGTAGAGCGAATCAGGGGACAAAATGCGGAGGAAACAGAGGGGATCGGAGGAGAATACCTGGGGGGGGGGGGGGCAAATGCCACCGGAATCCACGGAGATTGGGACGAATCGGGGGAGAGATTTGGAGGGGAACCGCCGCCGCCGCCGTGTTCTAACGGGAAGGGAACCCTTCTGTGCGTGAGCCTCTGGCCCGAGCGGTTCGGCCGCTTTAGTGCGGGGGGTATAGCGCCTCGTGTGAAGGCGCTAAACTACCACTATAGCGCCCGTGGACGAGGCGCTATAATGGCTTGCCGTGGGTCCTCGGCGTGGCCACGCTGGACAAGCACGCCACGCTGGCACCGGTGTAACGCCCGGTCACAGGGCGTTATAGTGCAGGTCTAATGCCCGGTATGCGGGCGCTACAGCGAAAGGTCATCTTTGTGAAATAGTTTCGCCAGGAATCCATTTTTCAAATTTCTTTGTGTTTTGGGTCAATTCTGTCGAAATCGAGGTGATTGGTCAGTACTCCAATTTCCATGGAGTGCATTTCTTATCAGTAAAAAAAAACATTTTTTGGTGTGTGGTAGAAACAGTGGCACAATTTTCAACAGAATATCCAACCATGACGTGCAGGAGGTAAAGCAACGGCTCATAGAGCTCAGTACTCCTAGCTCACAAACATTTCTGGAGGTACAGATTCAGAGCAACTTCAACCGGTGCAGCTAGCCGCTTTTAGCGCACAGACAAGAGTGCCAAGAGCCAAAGACGCAGCACGTCAGTAGTCGATTGATTAGTTTATCCCGACATACGTACATAGGCATAACACCAAGTCTCCTTAATTCGAAATAAGGAACACAAACCAATATATTCCCCATCACAGCTCCGATCGATAATGTCGATCCGACAAAGATCGCATCATCGCATCGACACACAAAACACCAAGCGCAGCAGGATACCTGAGCACGTAAGCATATTTACAGTTGGCGGCAGAGAAGGTAGCGCGCGGCGCCGCTGGTCGATTCAGAGAGTGAAACAAAACTCGAGCAAGGAAAAAGGAAATTCCAGTTCCATATCATCAAAAGCAATCCAAGCACGTGCCGTGCCGTTCACAAATCACCTTCACCTAACGCGAAGTACGAACAGGGCAGTGAAATATGGCGAGGTCTTGGTCGTGATTTCGGATAAAAACTAAGCAAGGGGGGCTTTGCTTTGCTAGATGCCGGCCGGACGTACCAGACAAGCGGAAGACCGGGGTTCGGTGAGACTAAAATGAACGTGATTGATACCCCGGAGTATGCAAGATGGAGACGCCGCATCCTAAAAGTTTTATACTGAAAGCGTTACGCCGTCTTTTGTTTGTCTGTACGGTCATTCGCGGTGTAGCTAGCTGCTGGGTGGTCACGTCTGCTGCAAAGTACAAAGTCGCTGCGGCCAAAGGAGATGCACCCGAGATGAGACACGGGCGAGTGGTTGTGGGGAAAAGCTAGCTAGCGCGCACGACGGCACGAGGGAAAAGGAATTGATGCTAAAGCCATAAGCCATTCGATCGGGGCGCAGAAATCGAGACCCGGTTGATGAGCTAGATATACGTATGGAAGAATTCAGAGGACATTAGCAGAGCAGCTCGATCCACATGCATGCTAGTGTAGCAACCAATGGAGCTCGGAGACGCAGGCGAGCCGGGTGATATATGATTAAACCGGCTAGCTGCTACAAGCCTACTACCTGCTAATCTCGTGTGAGATCGATAAGCAAAGATTTTCACCGCATGGCGGGAGGGGGATGCAATTGCAGGCCCGTGTTATTATGTACAGTACTCCGGTACGTAATGATGTGTCACTGCTTAGTTCCGTTTTCTTTGTCGTGCACCAGCACGTGTACGCCCAGCCACGGACTATAGCTAGCCCCATGCATCCACGGTCAGCCTCACGATCGAGAGCACGCTGACGCTGGTCGCGCTCCAGGTCGGCCTGTCACGGCACGCGAACTTCCTTAAAATTACAACAAATATATTACTTCTCGTTATTTTTTTTTTCCGTCTTATTCACGATTCCTCCTCCTCCACCTTATGACTGACGCCACCACGCCCGCGTGAGCCCATGCCCGAGCCTCCCCCTTCACCCCCAGCCCGATTTCTCCTCTTCCGTCTTACAACCGATGCCAACCGACGCCACAGCACTCCGAGCAAAGCCGTCACGTCGCCGCCCGCTTCACCCGTTCTCCCACCACCTCCACCGCCGCCAGCCGCTGGACTCGTGGGAGACGGCCGACCTTGACGGCGCCATGAGTTGCTTGCTCCATTCTGCCCGCCGCGTCAACTCTTCACTAGACCTCGCAACCCAGTGCAGCCGCATGACTGCATCCCCCAACGTTCTAAGCGTCCCGACCTTCTCAGCCTTCGCCAACCACATGTGCACCCCCTTGCAGCTAATTCCAGCCACCGGGTTCCGTAGCAACGCACGGACAGAGCTGCTAGTCTAATTAAAGTAACAGAAATTCTACGGTCCAGATTTAACCGAAGTTATCGTAGGGTCCAAATTTGTCATAGCTATGCTTGAAGACCAAATCAAGCTGATCTAATCGGTCTGCATGTATACATGGATTGGAAATTGAATTCACGTCTGTACGGAATAGAAACCAATCAGGACTAATAACCAATCTGTAAAGACCGGAACCACAGAGGCCGGCGGCTGGCTGACGCACGAGAAAAAACAAGGACCCCGATAAGACATAAGTGAGGCCCTGATTCTCAAGAGGAACAATCGATAAAGGACGAAATCGCAGAGGCCGGCGGCTGGCACTGCAAGGCCGCACGAGGAAATAACAAGGACAAAATCGATCGAGCAATCCTTTGGCTGGCCGTGCTCGATCCCGATCGGCCAAACCCGATTCTCAAGGAGGAACAATTTCTGCTGCTTTTTGTTGGTGGCTTCATCAATCGCTCGGACCCAACACGCACGCAAAATTTTTCCTCCAAACGCCCGGTTTACGTACCACACCAGGAGCCACCACCACGTACGGCCGGCGCTCGAGGTCGGCACGCAGTACGGACGCGCGCGCACGCCCCGTCCACTGGCCAGCAGTCTTACCCGGACGCTCGATGGGACCTTGGGCCGGCATGGATACGAGCTTCTCAGGTCAGTTGCAGATTTTATTTTTTGAAAATAAGCGACTCCAGCCCATTCACCGGTAGCAGTAATCTCTCACTAAAACGCCAGCCGTAAGCCGATCTGCCCCAGGCCAGGCGCACCCAAATTCAGGACAGCAACCACAAACCTAAAGTTGAACGAAACGCCAGTCGCGGGAAGCAACAACAACGCATAAACGACACAACGGAAAATGGAGATTTCGTGTGGAATGTCAGCTAAAGAAAATCGGAAAAGTCGTACGTACCAATGGATGATGGGTCTAATGGATATAAATTGGGCCATATAAGAAGAAATGGTCACTACATCACCCTAAAAAATAATTCCCTCTATTCCTAAATATAAGGTATTATAGCTTTGTCCTAATAGAACTTCTTAAAAATTAAAAGAACTTCGTAAAAATTGATAAGGTTTATAAAAAGCATACTGACATTTGCAACTTCAAAAAGTTTTGTTGAACCCGTCATGATATCTTTAGAGTATACTAACTTGACATTGTAGATATTAGTACTCCTTCCGATTCATAATAAGTGTCTCAGGTTTTGTACTAACTGTAGTACAAAACCCGAGACACTTATTATGGATTGGACAGAGTACATTTTTTAAAAAACTTGGTCAAACTTAAATGCAAGAAAAACAAATAAGTTTCCTACACGAGCTAAACACACTTTGGTATTTGCGGCAATTTTAATAAAATACAACTCTCTTGCTAAATCATGTAAATTACCTAATATATAATGTGACTTGTTATGAATTTAAGCTAAACTGATTATTCAGAACATTTGGTCTTATCATGTAGAAGAACTATATCACCAAAAACAAGTAAAATGCTACTCCCTCTGATCCTAAATTCTTGACTCAAATTTGCACAAATATGGATTTATCTATTCTTAAAAAATGTCTAGATACATGTAATATTTCGACAACAATTTAGAATCAGAGGAAGTACTATATATCCTGCTTAGGTAAAAATATATAACAAACTAAATATTTCAAAAAATATTACTCCCTCCGTCCAACAAAAGATGTCTCAAGTTTGTCAAAATTTAGATGTATCTAGACATTACTTAATGTATAGATGCATTTAAATTTGATCAAAGTTGAGATATCCTTTGTTGGCCGGAGGGAGTAATAAATATAAATTCCATACAAATAGAATACATTGCATACAAAGTAAATCTACGCGTGGCAACGCGCTAGCTGATTACTAATTGATTATAGTGCGTGCGGCTATGGGCGCAATCAGCTCAACTAATAATTGCTATCGCCCTTTGCGGCCGGCCTCTACGCAGTACCAATTCCAGATATAGTTTCCAATCCCACTAGCACGTTGCACCTACGGAGAGCACATACGAGGCTTTCTAAAAACTAGCTCTTGCGTACCCCAGTCGACAGCCGCGAACGTCGTCTTGCTTCGGCTTAATTAAGTCAAGTCTCTCACTTTCGGCAAGTATCGGCGTGGGCGAGATATTACTTGACATTGACCTGACGCTGCATCCATTGACCAGATGACCACCGGGCGTGGGAATTTTATATAGCACGGCGCATATGCGACAACAGATCGAGCTGCGCGCAGCACTGCAGGAGTAGCTAGCTAGCCTGCGTACGTATATACGGAGTATAATGTACTTGTGTACACACGTGAACGAGCTTTCTTCTAGCTCTCGACACATGAGGTCCTGACTGATCGACATCTCACAGAAATGACATCTCGTCTGCACAGAGTTGGAGGACAGCTATTGCACTTGGAATATTCCCAAAGAATTTGGTCGGCGCCTACTGATCGAGATCAGTTTGGAGCGCGGATCCTTAAGACGGAGGTGATTTCACTTTCAAAACAGCTCCACGACCGCTGATAGGACACGGGAGTTAAGCCTGGCCAGTGGTGTACTGGCGTGCATTGCTCATATGTGATGGATCAAGATATCGGAAAGCGCACATTAATTGATTCCTGTTTGCTTTCGTCTGTGTGTGGTGGTCGAAGCATGCCATAGTTGGGTGACCGAGATCCACACTTTGTACCAAGACAGCGATCGACTCGACTGCAATTTGTACCAAAACAGAGATCCTTTCCCGGCTGACTGCAATTATTGGGCAGTCATGTCATCACCGGAGCTACATATATATATAGTAGTGGCCACGTAAGGAGATTGCACTAACGGAACAAAAGGACAGTGTTTTGTACATTGTCGCAAGCACTGGCAGCTTAATTAGTTTCTCCCTTACGGAGCTCCTACTTTTGGCCATTCATTCAACCAGTGGGCAGTACGTGCTCACTTTATACTCGTGTCGCTTTCACTCTTGCGTCCATACGTACACTACAAACAAGGCGGTACGTAATTCTACATCTGAAGTAGTGGTAACTAAATAAGGAATCCGATATCTGCAGCATACTCCATATGGTGAGTGCATGATCACCTTGTCAGCCACGGAATCAGTAATTAGAACCGGCCAACCAAGTCGGTACACGAGACAAGTCGACGGAAGTTGGAAACTCGTGCGCCCCAAGCTAGTTGGGCTGATGAAATTGACATTTGTAGTACGGCGTAATATACCACCGCATGCTAGTCAAGCAAAGTCTTCGTAAATGATTCTACAATAATTCTTCGTCGTTATCGTGTGGGTGCATGCCGACGGCGATGTTAGTGCCAATGCATGTTGTTATCTACTCTTTCTCTTCTTTTCTTTTGTTTGAATATTTGTACGTGGCTTCTCTTTCTTTTTCTTTTGAGAGAGGACCTTTTTTTTTCTGTTTACTGCAGGGGGTAAACAGTGGGCTAGAGGGATATGCTGAATGGCCCAGTCTTTTTTCTTTTTTTGAGAGAATCGAATGCATGCTGGCCCAGTCAGGATAACAGTTCCGGACTGCTGGCTCGCTAGGCGCAAATTTTACTGATTTGGTCCAACCAAAAGGGTGCGGGCCTTAAAAGGCATGGGCTGCAACTGTTCAACATTCAGCCCATGGGCTGGCTCTCTCTCCATCTTGACGATTAGAGTAAATTAAAACAATCCACCACATTATGGGGTAGGGTTTCAATTCGGTATCAGTCTACGTTTTTTTTACTAAAAACCACCTGATTGCACTAAATGGCTGACTGTTAGCGAATAACCCTGAAATTAACAGCGAGGGCTCACGGTCAGGCCAGCGTGGCTGAGTGTGCCTTCTTGAGTAAATTTCACAAAACCACTAAGAGTTAGGATTTCACGGAGCCACACACTTCAGGAGCTTGCATCAGTTTGCCACTATTCTAGGGGCAATAACTATCTGTTTGCTCAAATCTCGCGGATTAGTGCATTTGACAGCAGAACTGACTTGTTGGGGCCACTTGTAAGGTCCTAGGTGGCATCCATTTATTCATTTAGCCCCCTATTATTTCCATTAATTCTTTTCTCCCCTTCTTCTTCCACTACTCCGGCTGCCTGCATCTCGTCTGAGCATCTTGTCGGAGTCCGCGGTGGTTTCAGGACGCGCCCGTACCCGTGGAGTGACCCGCCGGACGCTATGGACTCCTGCGTGCACACCGTTGAGTTCGATTAACAGGCTCGCGTAGCTTAATTATTCCAAGTTAGCAGCATGGTTTGCGTCGTGCCTCCACGCTCTGCTTTGTGACAGGAAACTACTCCCTCTGATTTTAAATTCTTGACTCAAATTTGCTCAAATATGGATGTATCTATTCTTAAAAAACGTCTAGATACATGTAATATTTCGACAATAATTTAAGATCAAAGGAAGTAATTAAGAGGAGGGTGGAGCAGCTGTTGCACGTGCTCAGCGTGCCAGAGGACATGAGCGAGAGGGAGAGAGCCAAGGAGAGCAGCGAGTCCAGTTCCCGATCCCCAATCTTTCCCCAGCGGCGGACGTGGTGCCGGCATAGGATGACCCGGCGGCGGCCCAAGTTTGATTAAGTCCGTTCCGTATCGCCCCCGGTCTCCCTTTTTCTAAAATTTTCAGCAAGCGTGGAGGAGGAGGAAGATTGCTTTTATTTGTTTCAAGCTTCAATCCATGGTTCTTGTCTGCTCGTCGTGTCCTCCTCCTGAGCATCAGGCTTTGGTTTTTCCAGATCCCTTCTGTTCTTACTTGGGATTGGGGTCAAGCTGATGCTGCGGGCGCAAGATCTCTCCTTTTGATTTGATTCCCAGTTCACCCACCTCCACTCCTCGGACCGGATCAAACATGGTGGGGCAGACCGTCGCTTCTTGGGTTGGAGGAGCCGCCCTCCTCTGCCGACGGATTCGCACATGGGGGTGATGGGGGCGGCGCTCCGGCGTCATGGCGGCGGCATCACGGCCGGCGGCCGTCAAATCCGTTCCTTCTAGCGGCCATAGTGTCGGTCCAGCAGGGGATGGCGTCAGCGGCCGGAGCAGGAGAAGAAGGGGCAGAAGAGGATAGGAGAAAGGGAAAATAAATCGAGGGGGCTAGGTGAAAAATGAAAAGAACAAAAGTTGTCTTACACGTGGGCCCGCCTTGTCAATTTTGCTGTCAAAAGCACTAATCGGCAAGATTTGGACAAGCTGATAGTTATTGTCCCTAAAGTAGTGACAAACTGATGCAAGTTTCTGAAGTGGTAGCTGCGTGAAATGAAACCCAAACCCTTAGAGCAGCGGTGGTTTTGTGAAATTTACTCCACCTTCTTCCTCCTTCTTGGACGCCGCATGCCGTAGCTTTCTTCTCCAAATCCGGACAACGTGAGGTTGCAGCTATTCATGTTGAGCCGGACGAGGCTGCCCAGCGCGCCGAACTCGGGAGGCACCCCGCCGTCGTACTTGTTGAAGTAGCCGAGGTAGAGCTCCTCGAGCTCGGTGAGTCCTGCGAGCTCCGAGGGGACGCGCCCGGAGAGGTTGATATGGAGACAAGCGGGCGGTGGTTGGGTCGCAGGTGACGCCGGAGAAGGTGCAGTGGGCTGGGAAGGCCGCGGTTGGGGACGACCGGACGAGCGCCAGCTGTTGGGAGGAGGAGGTGGCGTTGGGGATGCATCGGGCGAGGTTGGGGACGGCGGCGGAAAATGGCCAAGCAAGAAGCAGGGGGCAGGGAAATCGCTTCTATCGAATTAACGAACAAAGCTCGATCCTGATCGATCACAGTACCACCTAATCGAAAGGAAGAAATGAAATACCTCACAGCTACAACTACTCCGTTTGGGATCGACGCTCGAATTTAAAACGAGCACAGGAGTGCGTCAGAGCAGAGATGTATGTGGCATCAATGCGCATCCCATCCTCCACTGTGCCGAGCATTCAATCGCCTTTGCCAGAACGCCATGCCTGCAGAATTGGTGCAGTAGCTCTCGTCCGCACCTGGACGGCGCCGGCCTCGTCAGTTTTGAGGTTATCACCGGCAACCGAACACTTAATATAATCCAGTGATTTTTAGTGAAAAAAAAGTGTGGATGTGGGCTCACCTTGTCAGTTTTGGGGTTATCACTAGCAACCGAACACTTAGTGTAATCCGGTAATTTTTAGTAAAAAAAATGTAGACTGATACCGAATTGAAAACCTAGCCCGTAATGTGGTGGTTTTCTGTAATTTACTCTGACGAATATCATATCACCAAGAGAAGAATTCTAAAAAAAACCGCCAAGAGAAGAATATTCACTCGAAAAGAAAAAAGAAGCGTTCTTTCCCTCTTCGAAACACAGTTCCTCCCTTATCAGTTTGACCCTAATTTGCATGCTGATATGGAAGAATTAGATCCTATTTTAGATTATACGGATGTTGCATGAGAACAACAAAACGTTCTTTCGATCAAACATTTTTTGTCAGGCAGATTACGGCTCTTTTTGAAGCCCGAGAACTTCAGGGTGCGATGCAGAGTTGTTATGAGGGCTGACATGGAGAATAACAGAGAAGCTAGTGGGATAACCCAATGGTAAAATTCTTGTCTTTTTCATGTTTCATTCAATCTGTTTATAGATTGTTTTGACATTAACATTTTGAAGATTCTGCCAGAGGAGTTGATATCAATTAGGTGATGGGCAGGAATGTGGAGAATACGAAGCACCATCACTAATATCGAACTGCTGCAAAATCTTGCTTCACTGACCAGACCTGGTATTTTTTGGCCGATCATATCACAAGGCCAGACGGACTATATAAGTAATTTATTTTATTCAATAATAGCACAACCCTGATATACTTTACATGACAGACTTTATACTCTTTGGCAGGAGATCTTTCTTAACAGAAGACTTGCAGCGAAGGCATTAAGCAAGCACATAAACTTACACGATAAAAGTTTCTATTGCCAACTGTATGAGTACATAGTCGCTAAAGAATGTAACTTGCAAACATGTATCTATTACTGATGATCATACAAAAATTCCCCTTTTACAAAGGCAAGCAATGTAAATCTTTGTGCACGATGTCCGCTGGCCGCTCGTACTCTCTCAGCATCCCACTTAAAATGTTCATCTTTTGTCAGACAACGCGCTGTTCAGTAGTGCTCTCAGATAGCGATCCGGTAGTGCCTGCTGCCCCTGCCTCCACCCTCTTGGCGTACCTGCTGCTCGACTCAGTCATCAGAAGCAGGCGACGACGACGGAGAAGGTTCATCGTCTTCTTGCGGCCGTTTCCTCTTGAGATGGCCGGCTGGGAGGATCTGTTCCAGCACGTAGGACGGCAGGTCCTTCCTTCTGTTGTGCGAGACTTCCACCTCCATGCCGGGCCTCCAGGACACGTACATGTACACCTCGCGCTTGAACTCCTCCGCCGTCTCTCGTAGGTCGAACTGCACCTGGGGCTGCTGCTGCTCCTTCTCCTGTGGCTGTGGCTTGGACAGGTCCACGAAGAAGGAGGTCGTGTGCTGCAGCTCAGTTGGCTTGGCGGCGTAGGCTTGCGGGTTGGGATGACAGAGCAGCATGCCGGCCGTGGCCGTCTCGACCCTCATCACGAGCAGCCTGAGCCGCGACTCCACCCACCCCTTCCACTCCCGGAGATCGCCCTCCCCGCCGCCGCCCGCGACCTTCACGTCCACCCGAAGAAGTGGAACGGCTCGAACAGCGCGCCCCACTCGCCGCCGGACGCGACGATCTTCTGGCAGACGGCATTGCCGATCTGGAGCTGCTGCGTGATGGTGCGCAGCGTGGCGTGCGAGACGTTGTAGCACGAGTTCATGCAGGGGTAAGCCGGGGTGACGACGGGCATCAGGTGGGTCCGATCGCGCGGGTTCCTCCGCGGGTCCCACACCGGGAGCCGGAGCTCGTCGTCGTCGTGCTCGATGTCCCGGAGCTTCACGGGGTTGGGCCACTTCCACGGCGCCAGGACCTTGAAGAAGCGAGACACCAGCACGCTGGGCGCGGCATTGTGGTAGAGCTGGCAGACGAACGCCACGAGGATCGCCCACGCCACGCCGCCGGGGAAGCCCATGACGTTGGAGTAGACGCCCCGCGCCTTTGCCCAGAGCTTGACGCACCGCAGCGTGGTGCGGAAGGCGCCCGCGTCCGGGACGAGCCGCAGGATCTCGTCGGCCACGCGCACGCCGTTGACGCTGCGCACGGTGGCCAGGTCCATGCCCCGGAGCACGGAGCGGTCGCGCAGGTCCAGGTCCCTGGGCACCACGGCGAGGCACACGCTGGCGTAGAGGAGGTCCACCTGGACGCCGCGGAACCGCATCTTGATGACGGGCACGTGTGCGCCGGGGACCGGCTGCAGCTCCGTCACGGCGTCGTCAGTCATCTCGGACAGCACGCCGCCCAGGACGCCGAAGAAGTCGTGGTCGCGGTCGACGTAGGAAGGGCCGACGACGAGGGCGTCGATGTCGGAGCCGCGGCCGTGGAAGCCGAGGCGGTACGAGCCGAAGGGGAGCACCAGGGCCGTGGCCTGGGAGACCATGCCGTCGGGGTACCCGCGCTGGGCGGTGAGACGCTTCACCCAGCGGTCGACGATACCCCGGAGATCGCGCAGAACGTCCTCGCGGGCGGCCAGCTCCTCCGGAGATTCATACAGACCGGCATCGCGCAGGTGCTTCTCCATCCGGGAAGTGCTCTCGAGATCGGCCGGCGTCGGGCCAAGCAGGGAGATGGGCTGGTTCTGCTGCGGCGGCGGGGGCAGAGGCCGGGACTCCATCGCTAATTGCGCAGGCGATTACTCCCTGAATTGATTGATACTGCCATATTCCCTGCCGATTAGTGCCCATTTGTAATCAAATTCAGATATCAGACTCAGAGTCGAACTCGTACTCGGACAAAAGAATTACCAAAGAGAAAGAACCGACAGACTTGAAGTCGAAGACGCAGCTGGCCGCGGTACGCGGGATCGAGTGCGGTTTGGTGCGGCGTTGGAAACGTGCCCGAGATGGAGGCGGGGGCGAATGATGGGCTGGCCCATTAGTGAAATTTAACTTTTTCCTCATACATTATATTGTTTGAACGGAAATTCTATATTCCTTCGAATTTTTACCACTGGGTGTGACGGACGCTTGTTGCCTTGTTATGAGGCCCGGAAGATGTGTCAACTGACAGATCCATTGTGCTTTTTAGTTCACAGTATTCAACGAGCAGCATTGAAGAGCTTGTATTGATGGAAGAATATGGCATTTGCAAGTCAAAATAGAAATGGAGAACCCTCGTTTATTGAAGAAAGAGTCTCCGACTGGAAAAAATTGATAGGAGGAAGCTTGAACTCACCCTATGAAAAAAATACTATAGTAACGAAATTGTGGCCGAGATTCCTAAAAAAACAGAAATTGGCCGAAGTTTTCTGCTTTTCCAGTGTTCTTGGTTTTGTGCGGCAATTGCAGAGCTAGCGGCGATCCTGAGCCTCACCATGATACCGTGGGTATGTTTGGATTCCACCCCAACACACGATTTGGTGGATGATTTTGCCACCCCCGTCTCGCCCGCGCATGGGCGCAAAAAACAACTAACGCGGGTGCATTTGCTGGACGTTGCGCATGCACCGAACAAAACGGTGGCCCTCAAAGCGTGTGCGCACCTAATATTGGCAAACCATGCATGGGAGCAAAAACAAACATGCCGTGTGTTCTTGGTTGAGTACAGTATCTGTCCAATTTGTATTGCTTCATTCAATCTGTTGATAGGTCGCTAGGTATGAATCTAATTCTCATGGCGTGCAACTTTAATAACTTAAACATATTAATGTAATTGAAAAAGTATCCGTCCAATTCCCTATATCTTCGAACTAGTAATCTTAAACGTGCACCACGTGGCAAATGTGGTTAGCAATTAAAAATGCAATAAAAAAATAATTTTAAACGTCCTATCAACTAGCGCATGAAAAAGTTTGATAAGGAAAAAAATATCCAATGAATACAATATTTTTTAATTGATATGATTAATTTATAATAACTAACTAATAATTTCCATAATTGATTGAAATATTTCTCTAATATTGATTTGTAACTAATTAAATTTCGATAAATGAGTAACTGTTTTTCCGTAAGTAACTAAAACATGTTGTATAATATACATCATTAAAATGACATGTGAGATTTAGCGATTTGGATAATAGTAGATAGATATAGAATATAGATAATCACGTGTAACTCAACTTGATCAACCTAGAAATAAAATAAGTATACAATTAATAATAGAAATTTCTTCGCGTCCTAAGATAAGAAAAATCCGATGTAAAAAAGTGCAAGTTGTAATGTGCTTCCCGGCATCGGTATGCGCTGGTTCCACGTCGGAGAGAGACCCTGGAGCCCACCAGGATTTGTCACGGCTCGCCGCAGGGCATGTACGGGACGCAGATGCCGAGTGAATTCCAGCACCTCCCGGTCACTGACCACAGGGCCCGTCGCCGCAACTTGCCCCGGTGAAGGCTCCATCTCGTATATTCGGCTCCAGCTCATGTCCAACTGGGCACTGGCTCCCGCGAACACCCAAACACACGGTCCACAACACCGAGCCGATCTCGTGCCGTCCGCTGAGCATCGTGCGGCTCATTCCGCAGCGGTCCACGGGGGGCTCGCCCACCCGCCCCCCCAGGGGGTGAAAAACGTTTCGGCTATAAAAGAAAGTGGCCGCGCCCCGTCAGCTCATCCGGTTGGTCTCCCTTCCTATCGTCCTCTTCGTTGGGCCAAAAGCTTCCCCTGTTCCCTTGTCCTCCTCCGTCTCCCAGCCTCAGCTCAGCTCCGGCAAGGTAAGCGCCCGCGAATCATACATACGCCTTTCTGTTTGCTGTCAGCTGGATTTTCGTGTGTTGTGCGTGTCTGTGGTCTGGGTTGAGTTTGTTGCTTGTAATTCCTTGGATCTGTGTGGATCGATCCTGCTGGAAGCCTGGAACCTTATGCGCGTGGTTCCTGAATCCTGATTACCTGCCATGGAAGAAGATTTTGTAGTTCATGGCGTATAGGGGAGGAGCTGTTTATGGGCTGGAAAGTAGGATAAGATGCGTGTAGCTTTTGGTCGAATCTGTCAGTCCAAGCTACAAGTCACTTCTGTTAAGCTTCTATTGCTATAAAGTTGTTGTTGGAGGTATGGAGAGAAATAAAAAAAAAGTTCCACGCCTGTATCTTTCGCGGTATAGATCATCTTATAATGTCCTACTGAATCCAGAGAAGGGAGTTGTTACTGAAATGCTCATGATACTGTTCTTTTGTGATGAAACTCTTAAGAGTCCTGGGGTACCTCTTAATTCACTAATATTTCTGTTTAGCGGCGACTTTAGCGAATGCTTGAGTTAAATTTTCAGGATTCATGAGATGCATTTCTGTTACTGAAATTTGCAAGTCTTATGATGGATGTCCGATGTGATGCTTTGAAATGATATGTTGAGCGTTAGACTCGAAAGTTTGTACCTTCAATAGTTGGATTTGATCATCAGTAAAACATCCCCTGTTTCGTCTAAAAAATCTTTAGAAACAGTATGAAACTACTACTCATCTTGGGTGTTGCTACGCGGACGAGGCCAACTCTCCTCATTGCGGGTTGTCATTCTTCTCTCGTGTCGCTTGTCATGTCGAGGACGAGGCCCATCTTGGCTTCCCTCTCTTCGACGGTGTTGGCTGGCCGAAGTGAGGGAGTTGTCGCTGTGCGGAGCGACATTTGTCCGTAGCTTTAGTTGGGTGGCGTGTGTGGTCGCTAGAATGACTCTGGCACTACATTATACTTGTGTGTATTTCTTTCTCATGCTTTATCAATGAATCAGACAAAGCTCCTTGAAAAAAAGTATGGAGTACTACTCGTTGGACACATCGAGACGTGTTATTGTCTGGCCAATATCAGATTTTGTACCCCAAGTCTGCGTCTAGTTTGAGTCCAGGTGGCTTTTCTCCTGAAACTTTAAATTTTCCTGGTGCAAATTATGCAAAGATCGAGAGTTAATTTTTACTCCGATAAATAACTCAGTTGGTGATGGTGGCCGTCACATTTAGACTTTCCCCTATTGATCGGACAAAACTCATATTTGTGTGCATAGATTATTTGATCTAGACAATACACTTCTTTGAACATATATCCTACTCCCTCCGTTCTTACATGTTTGTCGCTGTTTTAACAGTAGCAAAACCACAGGTATTGCGGTAGTACGATAAAAATGGCTAAACGGAAAAGTGACAGCAATTATGCACCGATTTTCTTTCTTTCTTACAGATACGGAGTACTCAACTCAATCAGAGCCTGAGGGCATTCATTTCTAGTTAAACACGAAATTTCCCTTTCCATATCAGACTATGCCTTGATGGAATGCACAGCATGCATTCTCCGTTCTGCAAAATTTGTGAAAAGCACACAGCTTGCCCTGTACCTGTCAACAGCCTAATTTTGGTGACTGTTGTCTGCCAAGTGCTAACCCATGTGGAATAATTAACCGTCTCACCAACCTCTGTAATGGATTTCTCTTGCAGCTATCGGAAATCGGATGGCCTCACCTGCGACGCCGACAGAGCCCACCGGCACCCAGGAGGAAGCTGACGCGCGCCAGTCTCTCATGGGGATCTCCCGGTCCGTCCCGGAGGCAGGGGCGGCCCTGAGCGGCAAGCTGCCCCACAACGGCCGCGTGGGAAACGGGCAGGACGACGGCGGGGCCGCGGACAAGTACAGGTCGATGCTCATGTCCATCTCCAACCAGTCGCCGGACGCCCGCCAGCCTTCGCCGACGCCGTGCCCTCCTCACAGCAACGGCGCCGCTTAAGCTTTTGCTCTGTAAACTGTAATAGTAGTGGTATGGATCTGTCCTGCTGCAACTGTGGATGTTGCGGACCCTTTTGTGGCCTTAATAATCGCCGTGGCTGTGGATGTGTTGGGTGATGAAATACAGAGCGGGATTCTTACATACTTGCATGATGGTCTGGTGTTTTTCTTAGTGGACTGAAATCTTATCGTGTGCGATTGTAGTGAACAGGCCCCAGTAGGCCACGGCCAGAGCCTCCGGAGATCTGCAGTTTGCAGATGAGGGTCATTGACGTCGTACCGCAACTGTTATCCGTTGTGGGTTGTCGCAGTTTGATCCGCGTTCGGAGTGAAATTTTACTGCACTACGTGTTCACGTGACATGTTTGCCCCATCCTTCTCGCAGTTCCGAGCGGCATGGATTCTCAAACTTCACGGAATTGGAACGGAGCTCATTCCCCCCTCCTCTGTTCCAGTGTTCCTTCCCTCGTCTCCCTTTTGCTACAGCTTAGAGCTCCGTCGCCTCCTTCTCTCCCCTTTCTCTCCGGCGGCCTTGCTGCCTGGAGAGGAAGGGGAGGGGAGGCTTGGCCAGCCTTCTTCCTTGCTATGTACATTACCTTAGTTGCCTTAAAGGCTTGCTGCTGTGGATCTTTGCCGCCGGAGATGAGGCCCCGGTGGTCTCGTCGAAGAATTTTTCTTGCCGTTGTTGCCATTGCTGGGATACCTAGTAATGACTACAACGGTTCCATTTCTTCCTCAGATCCCCTCCTAAATAACAGACTCCCCATGGATCTGGTTGCTTCATCTCCTTTGTATTTCTTGTTTGCTTGCGCCAGATCTGTGTCCCCTTTTGTATCCAAAAAAGTCCCATGTATTGCCCGGCCGAATTTGTTATCCAAAATATTCTCCTTCCGGCGATCTTGCTCTGATCTATTTGATGTAATCACCCTGGATTTCATGCGGGCCGGTTGGAAGCGGAGGCACGAAATCTTCCCCAATCTTTTGGTCTCCACTTCTCTCTGCTCTGGTGAGATTTTCCCTTCCTATTTCTTGCACCAGAGTGGGACTCGTCTTCGCCGTCACACTCGTTCTATAGATGTTGCTTGTCCCTCTCAACCTCCAAATCGGAGGCCCGCCAGGCGGTTATGGGACGAGCCTCTATGGCTCGATGTTGGGGGCATTGCCTGGAACTCCGTTCGGTGGTTGCTGCCCGTCTCAGGGGTTGTGCTTCTCGCCCTGCCTTGGGACTTCTTGAGGCTGCCGATGCTGAAGATCATCCAAATTTGCTGGCTTCGACGGCTTTCTCTTCCTCTGGGTTTCGCAGAGGTTGTCTGTGCTGGTGGATTTCCCGTCTGCTGGTGGCGGCTGATGGCGTGCTCTCGTCGACGGCGAGGTGTGTCTTGGTCGGCAACGGGGTAGAAACCAGGACACGTGTTTCCCCGACTTGGTGTTCTTCGACGCGTGTTCCTGCTCAGCCTGTGAGGAGAAATTTGACAAACGCAACGCCTTTCTTTGTACTTCGTCCCAAAAGCACATATTTTCTCATGTTAGACAAAATAGCACAATTTTCATTGGAACATTGACAAAATAGTATTTTCTGGTTTTTTAAACATTTTTCCGACCTGGGCCCACATGACAGTTTTTTGGACGAATCTACCCCTGCCCCTTCATGTACCAATTGATTGACAATCTTCCAGATTGATCGATCTTCTTGTACCTGGACGCCGAGACGCCGGTAGAAGGGCGCCGCCCGCGTCCTCCCATCCACCGCCCAGCCCTCCGCGATCGCTGCTGTCTTACCAGACGAGGCCACCGCCGGCTTGGGACGCCATCCGCTGCTGCCGTGCTCTATGTCCAGGTTTGTCCCGTGGCTTATGTGCTCTTCCTTTTTGTTTAGGCTTCCTACTGCTCTATCTCTAATCGTAAATGGTGGATGTTGGATAATGCTGGAGTAGGACAAGCTTGAGGAGGAGTTGCATCAGGGATGGCATCGTGCACCATGGAGGCAGGGGCAGAAGGTCCTCCTAATGTGTTAGTATTTCAACCTAATTATTTTTGTGAGATTTTTGTTGAACCGAACCTTGATGATTAATTAGGTACTTAGTTCTAACACTCAATTATTTGGAAACTCCCTAATTGCTCCAGGGAAGATGTCGCGGAGTTGCGAGTCACAATTTATAAATTGACTATTAGAGTTCGTCGGTTTGTTGCGAAGCTTGACGATGGCAGCAAGCGTCCTTTCGAGAACCAGGATTTGGAGTTTCAGATTAACATCAGAAGATTTTCGGTTGAAAATTTGATAGAACTGCTTTGGTCTAAAATAGTTTGGGGTGGTCGACAGGAGGTACAAATTTTTTGTTTGGACAAACACTTTGGAACATTAGAGAGGTTAAATACGTACTGGAAAATGCTAACGGCGATTCATGATAGATGGCAAGAAAAAAAATACTTGTTTTAGCTGAAGTCGTTGACATTGCAAAGGATGCAAACTTATCATGTTTTGAAAACATGCCCTCTAGTGTGATTGATTGCTCAATTTCTAAACCTAAGCAATCAAATAACAATATTGGTGATAGATTGGTCAACATTTGAGATAACTCCTATCGGAGATGACGCGGTAGCTCCTGTGGAAGAGGAGAATATGTGTGTGATACTTCGAATTGAGGATGATGATGTACAAACACTAAATGACCCCGCTCCAGCCGCTTCATGTATTTTTTATGCCGAGTTACTTGTTGAAGGAGCTATACCAGTTGATGAGCATATTCCCGAGGAGATGGAAATTTTTTATGATAGGGATCATCCAACGGTAAATTTAAAATCAATCTTTCCAACAATGAAAGATTGTAGGAGGGCCGTAAAGCAATGGGAAATGAATGAAGAATTTAACCTTGCAACTGACACAGCTGACACGACTAGGTGGATGGCATATTGTAAGGCAAGAGGGATGCCCATGGAAGATAACATGTCGTTTGATGGCTGATAAGACAAAGACCAGGTACTAACACAGCTTTATAGCATATTTTTATTTTTCTTCCTTATTGTTTTCTATGGTTGTACCTCCACAGATAACATTTTCTTCTTGGTACGTATGCAGGTTACCCAAATAGGACCGACGCACACATGCTATTCAAGTAGCAGGATGACTTCAGCAATAGCCTCACGAGATTGGGTTGCGGAAAGGTCTAAGGCGATATTGAAGAAGGATACTCCAAATATTGGTTGCATGGAACTACAAGAGAAGTTGCAGACAGAATATAATGTAACCACTAGGTATCATGCAGTATGGAAGGGGAGAGAGAGAGCAATGAATGAGATTTATGGCACATGGGCTAGTAGCTTTCGGCATTTGTTCAGTTTCAAAGCAGAGATGGAAAAGAGATCTCCAGGCAGCATTGTTGAGGTTGATACACATATAAAGGATGGTAAAGTGTACTTTCACAGATTTTTTATGGCACTTAAGCCCTGTGTAGATGGATTCCTTGATGGTTGTAGACCTTATCTTAGCATAGATTCAACTGCATTAAATGGGAAGTGGAATGGGCATTTAGCTGCATGCACTGCTTTAGATGGACTTAATTGGATGTATCCAGTTGCATTTGGTTTCATTGAGGTCGAAAATGAGGATAATTGGAGATGGTTTATGAGACAAGTTTATAAAGCAATAGGACCAATTCCAAAGCTTGTTGTGAGTACTGATGCATGTAAGGGGTTAGAAAATGCAGTCAAGAAAGTTTTCCCTCAAGCAGTTTTCCCTCAAGCAGAACAGAGGGAGTGTTTTAGGCATTTGATGCAGAATTTTTCTAAAAAATATCATGGTGATATGATTGGGCGAATGTGGGCACCAGCTAGGACATATAGACCTGAAATGTTTGAGTACCATTTTTGCAAGGTTCTAGAAGCAAACCCCACCGTGGGAACATATTTGAGTGTGTACCACAATTTGAAATGGATGAGGTCTAGCTTCGACACTGAAATCAAATGTGATTACATCCATAACAACCTTGCTGAGTGTTTTAACAACTGGATAAGAGGCATAAAAGATCTACCTGTAGATGAGCTAGCTGACACACTTAGAGGGAAGATAATGAAATTGTTTGACACAAGGAGAAAGATTGGAAACAAACTCCGAGGATGGATGCTTCCTGCGGTTGTACAGCAAGTCAACAATAGGACTAGAGGTCTTGGACACTTGAAGGTTACCAGATCTAGTAATTGGAAATGTGAGGTTAGGAACATCGAAAAAGACAACTTGAGGCATGTGGTAGATATTGAACAAAATGAGTGCACCTGTCTTGAGTGGCAGCACACTGGTAAACCTTGTGAACATGCACTTGTTTTTTTGATTGGAAGAAGAAATGTCCAGATGGAAAAATATCTACATGAATACTTCTCTGTGAAAAGGTTCAAGGCTGCTTATATGGGAGGTATTGAGCTTCTTACAGATAGATCTCAGTGGCCTAATGTTAAATTAGACTTTGTATTGCACGCTCCACTTCCCAAAAGGTCTGCAGGAAGGTCTAGAAAGTTACGATTGAAAAGTTGCCTTGAAAAGGGGGGGAGTAGCTCTAAGAAAAACCC
This sequence comes from Brachypodium distachyon, assembly GCF_000005505.3. Classification (NCBI taxonomy): domain Eukaryota; kingdom Viridiplantae; phylum Streptophyta; class Magnoliopsida; order Poales; family Poaceae; genus Brachypodium; species Brachypodium distachyon. Next base: position 22,911,440 of record NC_016135.3, read on the forward strand.
ACCAAAAGGTCAATTAGGAAGTCAAAACAGATGCAAAAAGTGTGATCAATTGGGCCATAGAGAAGCTGGATGCCCAACTAATGGAGTAAAGAAAAGGTAACCTCGGTTAGTTTTGTTCTACTATCACATTTTCTATTATGTTATCAATTACTAACCTCATGTTATTTTCTTGGCAGGGTGAGGAAATCTAGAAAGAAATCTGTAAACACTGAAGTTGATGTTGAATGTAGATTTGAAGGAGATGCCCAAACCAGCCCCCCTGGAGACATAACTTCAATGGCTGCCCTACAAAGAAGCCCTGGTCCGATGACAAGGAGGTAATAAATGATGCTTATGTTCTCTTCATCTTAAAATGTGTGAAGCATTGTTCCATAGAAAACATTGTTAAATTCTGCAGTCAAGTTGCTCGTGGAACATCTGTTCGAGGCACAACTTCATTGGCTATTCTACAAAGCAGCCCTGGTCCTGTCACAAGGAGGTAAAAGATTGATGGTTTTGTTCACTTTCTTTTGATACGTGAGGTATTATTTTCATACAAAACATTATTGTATTATGCAGTCAAGTTGCTCTAGGGACTCCTGTTCGAGGCACATCTCCACTGGCCGTCCTACAAAACAGCCCTGGTCCTATCACAAGAAGGTACATAATAATTTTATTATTTAATTTCTTCTATTTAATTTGCTCTATTGGTATGCATAACGTTGGTGTATTGTGCAGGCAACTTGCTCTTGCAATGGCATCAGAAAGAACATTGGGAAGCCCTATTTCTCCATCGAGGCCTCTTGTGACGGCTGCAAAGAAGATTACTCCGAAGAGGAAGAAAAGAGCATGATGCAGCGTGCACTGGAGAATGATGCTTATTTTCGTGCTCATGCAATGGCTTAGTCTGTTGTAGTGAGATGTGGACTCACTTTTACTTTAGGACATATTGAGGTCTTCTATTTAGGATAGATATTGAACTCTATGGAAGCTATGCAATGAAGAGATCTCTACAACGAACATGTCTCTTCTCTTATATTTGTTGTCATCAGCTATACATTATTTATGTGGAGAAACATTCTAAAAAAATGAAGAAAAGATGTGTCAATTTTTTTGGTGAAATTGCTGGCATTTCAAAGCCTAAAACTGACGAAAGGCCTTTCCAAATCATAATTGCTGCCATTTGAAGTCACAGTCAGATTCGACATCTTGAATTGTATCCCTGACATTTCATATGAGTGTACAATCTACAGGCTACAAACAGTAGCAACAAGATACAGCAAGCAGCAAAGTAGCGCCCGCTTCTCGCCCAGCTGCTCCTCGGCGACGCCCGCGATGGCAACCTCGTCTATGGTGGCGGCCGCGACCTCGTTCGATGGCAGCGGCGTCCGACGACGGTGGCCGGGGAGGGCGTGGGCAGCAGCGGCTTCGCAGGTGGATGGGAGGTCGTGGGCGGCAGCGGCGTCTCCGGCCCCTCGCCTCCCTTTGTCGCCTCTGTGATACCGACTCTGTTCTTCCTCTGTTCTTGAGATGAAGGGGCAGGACAGATTCGTCCAAAAAAAACTGTCATGTGGGCCCAGGTCAGAAAAATGTTTAAAAAACCAGAAAATGTTATTTTGTCAATGTTCCAATGAAAAGTGTGCTATTTTGTCTAACACAAGAAAATGTGTGCTTTTAGAGAAAAGTACAAATAAAGGCGTGGTTTTGTCAAATTTCTCGCATGTGAGCCGGACGTGTGTCTCATGACCTAGATGTAATTTTCTTATTTCTTTTGTGTCCTTTATTTATGTCGGGTTGTACTTCATGGGTTCCTGGACCTACCTGGTTTAATATAATGTACTTTACAAAACAAATTTCTCAAACTTCACCTGCTTTAGTGTTTCTGACATGTGAGTCCACAGATGGTTGGTCCACCTGTCAGCCATGCAAATATAGGTGACGCAAGTTCGACAATCTCTACCGAGTTCTTTTTTTTTTCTTTTCAGAATCTCCGCCGAGCTCTTCCGAGCCCCTGCCCTCTCTGTATTGGGCTGAATTCAGCCCCGCGCCGCCCACCAGCCCGCTTACCCCTTCGGTAGCTCTCGAAAAAACACAAAGGGAGTTGCTCGACGGCGGCGCAGGTGAGACCCCTCTCGCCCGGCCTCATCCTCTGTCTCTTGTCTCTCCGGCCATCCTCCGCCCTTCGTGTGCGGTGAGTCCATCCCACCCCCCCCCCCCCCCCCCCGGCGAGCGACAGCGGCGCAGGTCTCTGCCGCCCCTCTTCCTCTTTCTCTCTTCGGAATCAATGGCGGCGGCGGCAGAGGTCGCTGGTGAGTCATCGGGAACGAAGACGAAGAACCTTAAAATCGCCGTCATCCACCCCGATCTCGGGATCGGTAAGTTTGTCTCGCCCTCCTCCTCTCCCCTTATCCAATCGCTCTGTTGAGTCGTCATCTTAGTCTAACGCGTGGTAGGATATCGTGGAATTGGGAGAATCGGTTAGATCTTGTGTGACTTCGTAAACTTTCCCAGGTAGAAACTTGAGTCCCTGATCTGATACTATCGATAGATCAAGCAAGGAGGATGCCTCTCTGGGCATCCCAATTTTGTACTCCCTCCTATCCAATTTAATTGTCGCAGCTTTAGGCAATTAGGCGCAATTAGAATATTTGCGGGTGTGCTGATTTTTTATCTTCATGCCGAATTGGTATTTCTCGTAGACTCGTAACGTCTTATTATCAGCTTATTCTAGGAGGCTAGGAAGCAATTCCATGACCTCAACTTGGGAAAAAACTTGAGCAATATGACACTGCAGGAGTATCAATTAGAAATATATTCATAGAAGCACCGCAGCAGGCGTGGTATAGATTATGGTCAAAGTATAATACTCCCTCCCATCCATATTAATTGTCTCAAATTTGTACAAATATGAATGTATCTATGCCTAAAATGCGTCTAGATACATGTAATATTTCGACAACTAATATGGATCGGAGGGAGTAGCATTTCCAACAAAAATAATCCAAATTATTCTAAAGAAGTGCACTTCTGATTTAGGTGGTGCTGAGAGATTGATAGTTGATGCGGCATGTCAGCTTGCTGCTCATGGACATGATGTTCACATTTTCACATCGCACCATGACAAGAATCGGTGCTTCGAAGAAACTGTGTCCGGTAAATCTCTAAATTATATCTATGTAAATGTTGCTGGCAGCTCGGTACACTCATTTCTTTAATTGTTAATATCCGAGTTACATTATATTTCTGTTTCGCATTGATGGTTCGTAAGTATCCGTGCTAGGTTTGATCTGGATTAAATGTTCTATGTTACCCACATGCTGATTTAATAACTGCAAAATATATTACAAATTGTTTTTTGTGTGCTCTGCAATGAGTATGGAAATAGTGCTTATGTTTTGTCAATTCAAGTTTTACTGGACATTTCTCTGGCTGTTTCCCAGGTTCATTCCCAGTTACTGTATATGGAGATTTCCTTCCCCGCCATGTGTTTTACCGCTTCCATGCTGTTTGTGCTTATCTTCGCTGCATTTTTGTTGCGCTCTGCATGCTACTTTGGTGGCCCTCCTTTGATGTCATATTGGTAGACCAGGTTTCTGTTGTGATTCCACTACTTAAACTAAAGGCATCATCCAAGGTAGATCTTTTAATTGAAGTACTTGTTGTGCTACAACTGCAGCTATTTGCTGACAGATTTTTTGTGGATTTCAGATAGTGTTTTACTGTCATTTTCCTGATCTGTTGCTTGCACAACATACAACTATCCTTCGGAGGTTATATCGCAAGCCAATTGACATGATCGAGGAAGCAACAACCGGTATAGTCTTGAGTATCTAGAACAATATGTGATATATGTTTAGCCTTTCTTTTGTTTTTCTACATGTCTAGACTCTAGACTCTAGACATCTAACAGGCATCCTAATTGCAGCGGCTATTGTTTTTGTATACATTAGGTATGGCAGATTTGATCCTAGTCAACAGTAAGTTCACTGCAGCAACTTTCGCCAGGACTTTTTGTGGCCTTAATGCTAGAGGAATCAATCCAGGTGTTCTATATCCAGCAGTCTCCGTTCAGCAGTTTTATGAACCACATGCTTATAAGTAACTGCATTCTTGTATATTTCGTTGTGATTCACTTAGATTTCTTTGTTTAATTTGAGTATACTACTCCCTCCGATCCATATTAATTGTCTCAAATTTGTACAAATATGGATGTATCGATGCCTAAAAAGCGTCTAGATACATGTAATATTTCGACAACTAATATGGATCGGAGGGAGTATAATTTTTCTTCCTCCACTTTGTCCTCATTCAGGTGTGGCTAAACTGAACTATCATCTTTCTGCCAGGTTGAATTTCCTTTCAATTAACCGGTTTGAGAGAAAAAAGAATCTTGGTCTTGCCATTTCAGCATTTGCCTTGCTCCGTTCTGTTGTTTCTAAGCAACATGGTGATGCTCTGCAGGAAGCAAGCTTAACAGTGGCAGGTGATGTCTGTTTACGTATTTCCCCCCTTTTACGACAAGTTCAGTCTTACTACATCTTAGCTTATTAAACAATATCAAATTATTAAGATTAATAACTGCTGTCCTCTGTGTTCTTACCATTCTCATGATTCAGGTGGGTATGATAAGCGTCTCAAGGAAAACGTTGAATACCTTGAGGAACTCAAAAGATTGGCAGCCTTTGAAGGTGTGTCTGAACATGTTAAATTCGTGACATCTTGTTCTTCATCTGAAAGAAACGATCTTCTCTCCAACTGCCTTTGTGTGTTATACACGCCAAAGGTAAATCTTTAGCATGTGCATATGACTTTCATCAATCTATGCAGCCTATTCTAATTAAGCCTATGTATGACACTATATCCAGGACGAACATTTTGGAATTGTTCCTCTTGAAGCTATGGCGGCACATAAGCCTGTAATTGCATGCAACAGTGGTGGTCCAGTGGAAACTGTAATGAATGAAGTGACAGGATTTCTCTGTGACCCCTCCCCCATTGAATTTTCGAAAGCCATGCTGAAGTTTGTGAATGATCATGATCTAGCAGTTCAGATGGGTAAAAAAGCACGGGACCATGTGGTGCAGAAATTCTCGACCAAGACATTTGGTGACCTCCTGAACAGCTATGTCCTGAATGTCTATCATCAGAGGATTGAGTGATCTAAGCCTGTGTCGGCAATGCCACATTGAAACATTTTGATAGCACACTAACATCATTGTCTTCTTATCTTTGTTACTTCTGACTTCGATGCACACACTTGGAAGAGTTAGCATGGTATTGCTACTTGTATGGTGATAGTGACGTCGCATTAGTGCTCTGTTGTAAACTTGAGTAAACTCTACTTGTCGATCTGTTTATTCTCTTGGATATACATGCGACCAAGTCCATCTTGATTTTTCCTTCTGTAGGGCAGGTTTTTTGGCCACTCTGGTTATGGAGCCGTAGCTTATGGTCATCTTCATTATTATTTTTGCCAGGAATAATCAATCAGTTCTACAGAACTTGTCAAAAACAACAATTATATGTCGGGTCAAATCTGAACTGTCGGGATCATTTCTCACTTGCAAGTGGCAATATACGAAGGACAGTGTTTGAACAGGATCAAGTAGGTCAGCTGTGCCAATTACTTACGTATGCATCATCGAATCACAATATTTCCACAACCTGCAGTCGTACGTTCGGAAAATGTCAGCCTGAACAATTCCGACATGGATGTGAAAACAAGCGATCTGATACAATGTCAAAATCCTGTGTGCTGAACCGAAAGTTAAAACTACGACTATGAGATACATTCTCGAGAAGAAGCTTCGAAGTCCAAATTGGCAGGTAAACTAATCGATGTGCAATACATTGTCAATGCGGTTTTACCAGCAGGAGAATGTTGCTTCCATTCAGAGGAAACAGAGGTTTAAGGTTAACAACTGTTTAAAGCAACTTAACAAGGTCCTCGAAACCAAGTACAAAGTCTCAGTACCACCAGCTGCAACTCAACCGTGGACAAAATCCCGAATCTCCGACAATATTATAACTCCATTAGTCGTTGGCAGTTCTTACAAGAATGCGTTTTTAATCTTCCAGATCGGCTTAATTAGTCAGCGGTTTTAGCAGCTTCTTGATGATCCCGAGCAGCTGTACGTACTGATTTGCAGTATCTGTAAACAAAAAGTAATAATATGCACGGCGGTCAAACCGATCAGGACGTGTTCGTTGGGCGATACGCCTGATCCTGTCAAGAACATGTGGGGTTGGCAAATGCATAAAGTCGTCGGGCGATGGGCAGGAACAAGGGGTAGCATATCAGGGCGCGTGGCACGTCAGTGCTGCAAGTTGCTGTTAATTATACGTGCTGTTGGGTTAATGCAAGTATATTTTGTGAACACGGAATGCGTGTAAGTTTTATACTCCTACTCACGAACTGAAATTTGCAGATTTCCCTAAGTGGGTGTGCACTAATGGACAGCTTAAGGCCAACCAATTTTGGATTGCCTTTGCAGAATAAACAAAGCAAAGCTTTGGCCTAGCCAACTCTTTATATTTATGTTTTCCTTGCCAAATTAAGACAAGCCGATGACAAGCTACTAGTACTTGCTAGTTAACTGCACATTGCACAAGCGACAGATTCCCAGTGATGATACAGATCTTCACCACTGATCGACGCATGAGCGCAGCATGCATCTGCCAGCCAGTGTTTTGGTTGAGACTGTACTCCACAGGCCTTATTTTTGGTTGCAGTTGTTCAGTTTCAACTTTCAAGAGTGGGCAAACAGTGCATGACAAGGAAAGATACCGTCACGAACATCGAACCCCTACCTAAACCACGAGAAACGTAAGAGAAATCATAAGATGATGACTTGTAATACGTATCTTCACTATATCGGCATGCATATTGCATAATGGTCTTCACCATATGCCTGACGACAGCCTGAGAGATTTATTCGAGCGGAGTTTAGCGTCAGCAATATGGATAACGTTTTACCTTGGGAAACCACTGAACCATTTGTGAGTGGACATACGCATATTGCAAGAGGTTGGAATTTTTCAATAAATGGCCTGTATTATATGGTATATTCTACTTGCCATGAGGGAATTTCGCCAAGAAGGGTTGAGAATCCGGCAGGAATTTTGGGTAGAAAATGCAGCCCAGTCGTAGTCAAAAGGAAACACGCTCCTCAACCGCTCTCAACTGAACTGTACAGAAAATTAAACAATCAAGTAAACAACAGACGAAGAAGTGGAACGGGATTGGGATAAAACAATACGAAATCTGTTGTCATCGTCGGCCAGCTCCCTTCCTAGCTCTATTTAACAACTCCAAGATGCATTTGACGCTAGAAAAATAATCCCTTTCTCTGTCTTAAAAAAAACTCTTCTACGCTACACTGAAATTAATTAGAACTTTTTATTTTATTTGATCTAACGGTTCAGATGAATTGGTGCTTGCTGATACTCCGTTTTGGGTCCGCAGAGGAACGGGTGAAAACGAGGCGGAGTATCCTCGGACGGGGGTAAAAAAGTTAAAAAGTAAACACAGATCGTCAGTTCCCCTTTGCCGTCGCTCCTCTTCCCTTCCCCCTTGTCTCCCCGTTGATTCACCTCGCCGAGCCGCCTTTCTCCGCCGACGCCGCACACGAGCTCTACTCTCTCCGCCGCCGCATACTCTCTCCCGAGCTCCCTTTGCCTCCGCGTCTGGTGCTGCGGCCTTCCCTCGTGCGCGCGTTCGAGACCGCGGCCACCGAGCAGGTGCGGCACCGACAGCGACGCTGATAAGCAGCTGCCCGGGCTCCATCGTCGTTGCCCGCCGCGCTCTGCAACGCCGTTGCCGCCTGCTCTGAGGGCCGCCGCGTGGTGAGCCGCGGTCCTGGTCCTCATCGATGTGCTCAACTAGTCCGCTGATGAGAAGACAGCGTCGGGAGCATCGCGACCACGCGGCCGCCGTCCGCTGCCGACCCGCCCCTATCAAGTAAAGATAGGATGCAATTTCCCTACCTTCTAGCATACTCAAACACTCCCCTCATCTGGTTTTCTTTGCAAAGAAAACGCATTCAAGTCCATGGATAGTGGCCGTACAAAATAAGCAATGTCAGGATGAAGTTTGGCTGGATGCCTTTTCCCATTGCAGAGTATACACAGCCAGGGGCAAGAGATGGTGATGGAAGTGAACTTGAAGAAACATCTTCACATCCTGTTGTGGGGCCAACGAGCGTAACTCTTCCACAGGAGCGCGCAAGAGTTGGGATACTGAAGGAAAAGACGATTTCTGAACTTGTATGGGCGGCGGCGCGGGCCGAGTGGAGGGTGCCGGCGCCGCGATGGCGCGGAAGGCGGCGGTGGCGCGCTGGAGGAGGTCGCCGGCACGGGCTGGGTGGAGGTCGCCGGCGGCGCACTAGGAGGCAACGGCGCCGGCGCAGAGAGAGAAACGAGAGAAAACATGGCCTACCGGGGTCACGAGTTTACTGGAGGAGGATTTTTTTTTTCTTTTAATGTGAAAAGTCTATTATGCTCTTCCTGGATACTTCATCTAGACTCTACGGACCATTGGGTACTGTAGAAAACGTCTTAAAAAAATTACAGAAAACGAAAAAGGGAGAGAAGAAACCACGCGAATCTCTGCTCTTCCTTTCGTTTCTGGCAACTCGGCAAGCAGCATCGACCACAATTCACACCAAGTTCGGCCACCTCTTGGCGATGAATTTGCATAGCACAGGGCATATACATATACACGTATTTTTTTTTAGTATGATTCCATTTATTCATGGTCTCTGTCAATGCTAGCGTGTCTTTTCTAGAAGCCTGCGTGTGTCATTCTTGTGATTGTTAAAAGGGAAGGAAAGGTAAAAAAAATCACACCAAGTCGTTGGTTACTGCAAGTAAATTTCCTGGTCCTGAATCGACTTGCGAACAGACACCTCGCTAGCTCTGCCTCTTACCGACGGATTTGTTTGGTTGCTTGAGTCGACGCCCATCGAATCCATGCAGCTAAAGTCTCGTCAAACTGTCGAAGTGTCAGCTCTAGGTTAGAGACAGAGTCGCTGGTTATTACAGATCACGGCACCAATCCATATCGTCGCGGCATATTAATTTGCCAACCTTGCACTCAATGTATGTAAGCATTGCTTACCATTCCGGCCCTTTGACTCTTGGCTAGAGTATTGTTATACTTTATACACACATATACGGATCAAATGGAAATCAAACAGATAAGGTATACTGCATGCTGTAATCCTTTTTAAAGTTGCTGCCTAGAGTGCTCTGGGAGAAGTATTAAGTTGTTTAAATACCTGTAATGATGCAGTACAAATATATGTTTTGTACAGTTTGGGCTGTGGTTTTCATTTAGTCTCATAAAAAAATGCATGTCTCACGTAAATTCAGCGATTAATTTTTTAGCCTTGGCCACATTCTTACTTGATCAAATTTAACTTGTTGATTCTACCCCGTTTTAATTCTTTTTCTACTACGACTTAGCTAGCATGACTTCTGCATTACGCATGCACAAGTGTTGCAGGTATAAAACCAGCATCCCCTGTTTCAAGACAAGCTACATTTAATTGTTCTCTGCTCAACCTGAATTTGAGCCGCTTGATCATTGGCTGATTGCAACTGCTTGGTTCGGCGGTACCTATCGAAGATCCATTCTAGCTAGGCGATCGATCGATGGCCATGGAGCCTCCCCAGCTGTTCCTGTGTCCAATCTCCATGGAGCTAATGGAGGACCCCGTGACGGTGTCCACCGGCGTCACCTACGACCGCCGCAGCATCGAGCGGTGGTTCTTCAAGTACGGCAAGACGACATGCCCGGCCACCATGCAGCACCTGGCTTCCTTCGACCTCACCCCCAACCACACCCTCAGCCGCCTCATCTCCTCCTGGCACGACCGCGCCTCTTCCTCTTCTTCTTCTTCCTCGTCTCCGCCAATGGCGCGGGAGAAGCTCCCGTCGTTGCTCGCAAGCATCGAATCGACGCCGTTCAAGGTGACCGCGCTGAAGAGCCTGAGGTCGTGCATGGCGGGCGACGAGGCCGAGACCGAGGCGGCGCGGGCCGACTTCCTGGCCCGCGACGGCATCCAGGTGCTGGGCCGCGTCATGGCCCAGGCGCTGGCGGAGAGCAGCGGCGCGGACTTCTCGGCGTTCCGGACGTGCGAGGAAGCCGCTGCCGTTCTCGCCGCGCTCCCGCTGGCCGACGACGCGTCCGTGGACATGATGCTGGACCCAGCGCTCATGAGGCCCGTGGCCGCGCTCGTGCAGCGTGGGAGCGCCGAGGCGCGAATGCACGCAATGGCCATCCTCTCCAAGGTCTCCAGAACGGCCTCCTCCAAGGACTGGACTGCCGACGTCGACGTCGACGACATGGTCAAGTCGCTCCTCGACCTTCTCTCCGACGACGGCGGCGCGTCCTCGAAGCTCAGCTCGCGCGCGCTCGACGTGCTCCTCGACGTCACGTCCCGCTCCCGCTCCCGCTCGCGCTCGCGCTCCCGGAACGGGAACGGCAACGGCAACAACAAGGCGTTCGCGGAGGTGACGCTGGCGGTGCGGGTGCTCGTGGAGCTGCTGCCGGAGGCCGACAGGCACGTGGCGGAGCGCGCGCTGCTGCTGCTGAAGCGGCTGTGCAAGTGCCCCGAGGGCCGGGCGGCGTTCGCGGAGCACGCGCTGGGCGTGCCGGCCGTGGCGCGCACCGTGATGCGGGTGTCCGGGATGGCCACCAGGACGGCCGTGAACGTGCTGTGGCTGGCGTCGTGCGCGAGCCGGCCCGAGGAGAAGGTGCTGGACGACATGGTGGCCAGCGGCGCCGTGGCCAAGCTGCTGGCGCTGCTGCAGGTGGAGAGCTCGCCGTCGACAAAGGAGAAGGCGGCCAGGATGCTCCGGGTGCACGGCGCGTTCTGGAGGCGGTACCCTTGCTTCCCCGCCGATCTCAGGGACTACCTCAAGTTTCTCAACTGAGTGAACCGCGCCTACCCTGCGTTGAGCATGTGCATGTTTCTTGTGTGTACACTGTACAGATTAAAACGTTAACATGGATGGAGGTTTTTGATTCGTCCATGATTCGATTGCTCATCGGTTCGAGACTTGCAGCACATCCATGATTTCTATGCGGTTGTATGGATCAAAAGGGATAAATGGCTTCCATTCCCGGAAGTTTTACTCGGAACCTGGATCGCCCCATGCCCATGGTTCTGGTAATCTGGCGGCATCTTCTTTTTTCTTTCTTTCTTTTCGCAAACTCGTGATCGTTCTGATCAGATTATATGGTTCTGTTTCTCGAGGAGATGACAAAAGGACACAACTTTTTTAATAAAAAAAAACTCGTCTGTGGTTTCTTTACAATCTTTTCATGAAATAAATCAACCGTGTAGCCAGGCAAAAAGAATCGACATTTAGTGTGTTACAAAAGAGAAGTAAGACACTTGTTAATTATCTTATCTTGTTAATTATCTTATCTTATGTAGACACTGGTCTTTTTTTCATAAAAAGTAAACGACGCATAAAACACTTGATATTTATACGTGTAATTGTTTTGACTTATAAAACTTTTGAAATAGGTTTTTTGAAGTGCACTTTTTTTGCGAATGTTATTTTCAAGACCAGGAATACAAGCTGTCACGCCCGTCAAAAAAATACAAGCTGTCACATTTGATTAAGCACCTTGTTGAGAAAATATCAACACGGAACGTTACATTTGGTCTTAGGAAAAACAAAAAACTTGATGTTGTCGATGTTGCTGTGCGAGAGTAGGAAGAAGGGGAAGGGAGAAGGGGATATTGGTTGGCGGCTTCGATGAAGACAACACAATCCCCAGGCTAACTGATGGGTACGGGCGGCTAACACCGAGCCCCTCAGACTTAAATGGAGCACCTGGCGAGGGGGTGTCAACGTCTATACTTGAGGCCACCGATGATGGTGTCTCATGCGAGAAAGAGGGAAACACGACGACACGAGGGCTAGCAAGTTGTGGCATTGTGAGGAAGAAGACATCTAGCTGCAGAAGCATTTGTCTACATGTTGTGGTTCTTTCTTTTTTGGGAGAAACTCAAAAAGAAGCATTCCATGTTTGGTTCGGTAGAACGAACTTCTTAATTCAGTTGATCAAGGCAAGCGAAATGAGTAAGAACATGAAGGGAGAGAAAGAGGAGGGGTGTCTAACTGGCTACGTTAGTGACCGATGAAGACAACAACAACCAAGATCACCTCCGCATTGCGAGATGCTAATGAGTACTAGATGGGAGGGTGGGGGATCCTATAAGACCCAAAGCAAAAAAGACTCGGCGTTGGACCATTGCTACATCGTTAGATCTCTTGATGCAACGCAAATCGTGAGGCCAACTTCCATTGCTTGTCTGCCAAGAGATCCGGTGATGGAGCATTTTTTTCTGAGTAATAGCAACGAAGTAATCGGTCCAGATCAACAGATATGTGGCGGTGCCCCGTGTGAGAAGAAGGGTGGCATGCTCGGTGGAGAACAGCGGCGAGAGACATTTATTTTTAGGGGTTCTTTTGTGTCGATTTTTGTTTTTTAGTACAAGTTTTTTTTTTAAACTAGTATTTTCTTTTGAGAGGGAAAACTAGTACTCGTCGAGGTAGCAGAAGTTTTTCTTTTTTTTTGAGGCGGAGAACTAGATTTTTTTTATTTTTTTTTTGAGTTGAGAAAGAACGGGGAGTAGATAGCACGATCCATTGTCTTAGTGAAGCCCAAGTAGCTACTATCTACACTTCCACAGCCTGCTGATATTTTCCCCGGCGGCCCATTTAACGCTAGCCTTCCAGTTCCAGGCCATCGCGGGTTAACGCAAAAACGAAAATCTTCCGCTCGCTCATCGCGCGGGTACTTTCTTTTTGCCAAACCTCTTTCCCGCATTCTCGGGCACTTCGAATTTTGACTCTAGGTAAAACCAAATCAGAGCTAGCTTCTTCCTCGCGCAGCCGCCCGTCGCTCGCCTACCCCACTCGAGGCTCGACACCGACCTCCTCCGCTCCCATGGCCGGCATCCCCGACGAATCCGCCGGTCAAAGCCAGGTACCCTTCGTATCTCTACCGTTTTCCTATTCTCAGGCCTTTACCGGCGTTCCGTCGCACACCCCTTGCCGGCGCAATCAGCCCTTCGGGACACCCTCACCCGAGTTCGCTGTCCTTGCAGGCGCGCAGATGCAGCTCGTACATCCATTCGTTCCCATCCGGTGGGTTTCCCCTCTATCGTCCTGATGTATCTTAGCCTCTGCTGTTCCGCCTATTTTAGATCTCTGACGCGTGCTGATGTCGTTTTCGGTGTGTTTCGTCAGAGCCGCCGGACATCAGGAACTGGTTCTCGAGTTACGAATACGAGTCGCCGGAGGATACGGAGCTGTCTGCGTTCCCTTCCCGTGGGTTTCCCCCCTCCACAACCCTGATGAATTTTTAGCCTCTATGCTGTTCCGTCGACTTTAGATCTCTGCCATCTGCTCATGTCGTTTTCGGTGTGTTTCGTCAGAGCCGCCGGACATCAGGAACTGGTTCTCGAGTTACGAATACGAGTCGCCGGAGGATTCGGAGCTGGTTGCTGATCCTGGCGACGGCAACGGCAGCGAGACCCAAGACCCATTGGAGGTGAGAAATCGCAGATTTATATTTACCAGATCGTACTCAAATTGCTTATTATCTTGCTTCCTAGTAACTTTTTACAATTAAATTGCTTGATTATGTTTGGTGGCATCCAGTACCGGGTGCCTGGGCATTCATTGCCGAAACACTCCCGTCAGGATGGCGGCACTGCTTTGAGCGGGGACTGTTCTGTGGCTCAGTCTGAGCATGAAGTTTCTGCCGCAAGAGATTTCCTTCCGATTAGTAGGAGCATGGTGGAACGCGGCGCAAAAAGGAAACAAAGTCCGAGGGAGTTGCTTGGAGCTAGTTTTCTTGACGACCATGACAAAGCTACTGAATCTGAAACTCTGACGGTGTCAAATGTGCATATTAATGCAGTGGAGCATCTGTCAAATTGCAATGCTGTAAGTGAACGAAGCCATGAAGGTGCAGTCGGGTACACCGAGCTGCCAGCAGAATGCGATGGCATCAGTTCAGCTGAAACTCAAGAAAACCCTCCAGGAGGTCAGGAGACCAAGCACATCAGACTTCCAGTTAATTGTGGCAGTACAAGCTTAGCTGCAGATACTGAAGAAGGCTTCCTAGAAGATGTCACTGAACAAACTGAAGTGCCAGCTAATTCTAATTGCAATGTCCTAGATGATACTGAGAAAACCGGCATCAAACACCGCATACCGCCTGTTAAATCTAATGGCATTGTTTCAGTTGTCACCAAAGAAAGCTCTCCTGTGGATGGTATCAACTGTGGCAAGCCTACATTGGTGCACCAGAAAGCAGAAGAAACAGCTTCAGGCAATGGTTTTATTACCATTAGGAAAAAGGTGGAGCTGGCAGAGCGATGCAGGGCAGCCAAAATTCCTAAGTCCTCAAAGGAAAATGAGGCGGCAACTTTGCAAGAGAACCACTGCCACATTTTGGGACAGAATGTTTCGGCCCGAGATCGCACCAGAAATCCCTTATCAGACAGGACCAATGTTTCAGAAGTTGCAGGAGCTCCAGCACTCGAGCCCTCGGGGAGATGGAAGTGCCCTCGCAGAGGCAAGCCCTATGTTGGCCCTCCGTTGAAACAGCTTCGGTTGGAACAGTGGGTGCGCCGAATGAACTGACGCTGCATCATGGAATATTTGCCAGCTTGTTAAAGAGTGTTTGCATCAGGTCGTACTTGAGTTTTTGCTTGAGAATTTGGTGCGACGTTTCAGCTTTCGTGTTTGCGCCTAGCCTGTCGTAGTAAGTGTTTTCTCTGAAGGTCACTCAACATGGCGGTTAAGTGTCCCATACTTTTCATCATATATCCATAAGATCAGCGATTTACCAACCGTCGGCACCTCATTTCCTCCATCAAAGTAAACAACTTACACTTTTCTGCACATTTAACTTATGGGTTTTAATTCAGTCTGAAAATAGAAAAACCTTCTCTAGCACATTGGTCCTCCCATTTTGACCTTAATTATTGACCTCTGTTTTCTATCTTTTTTTTCTTCTCTGGTCGTGTTGGCCATTCTGCTCCATGGTGGCATACTTTTCATCATATATCCATAAGATTTTCGACCATCCTTACAGAGTGACCCACATGTCAGGCCGGCATATGTGGCCTGTTACGCTTTTGATCAGGGTTCAAAATTTTGGCAACCCTAAATTTTTAATGGTCATCGAAATTTTGTGGCCTGAAACTCAATAGCGAGGGAGAAAGGAGTGGGAAAGGAGATGGCGGCTAGGGTTTGGTCACCCTTGGTAGAGCGACGGGAGGTAGGGTCCAACGGTATCAATATCAGTGACCTTACAAAATTTAGTTTATGAGCAAAGACATTAGGGAAGAAGCATGGAACATGAAACGACATATAATTCCAATTAGCTGGCCGAATAATATCTTCACCCGTAAATTAAGAACGATAACCACACAGGATGAAATGAATGCTCGTTGCCTGTGAGCAATATATAAAGAGGGAAGAGTTTTTGGCGTCTACGGAAAGATGCCTTTGCATTGTCAACCAGGGAAGAAAATCTCGTGTTACTCGTGGATCTTGTCCTTAATCCATACTTATCGCCGCCTAACTCTGATCATTGCGCCGCATGCAATGGAATGAGCACGGGTATAAATAGGAGGCTAATGGCACCTACAATGAAGCAACAAGCTAGTACCACTGAGCAAGCTATCGCACAGTGAAGAAGGTAACACGCTTGGTTTACGTAGATAGATTAAGTTGTGATCAGCTTAGCTAGCTGGCATCGCTTCCAGCTGCAGGATCTGGCATTGCCTGCTTGCCCTCTTCCTCATCTCCTCCGCCGCATATGGGCAGCTCTCGCCGACATTCTATGCCGCAAGCTGCCCGGGGCTGCAGTTGGTCGTGAGCAGCACCGTGAACTCGGCCATCCTCGCTGAGCGCCGCATGGGCGCCTCCCTCCTCAGGCTCCACTTTCATGACTGCTTCGTCCAAGTAATATTTGAGCCATTAGTTCTTAACAAAACATACCTATTTTTATTGGTAATGAAGCCAGGATTGATGATGAACATCATATGTTTATTGTTACGTAGGGCTGTGACGGATCCATTCTTCTGGACGACGTGGGGAGCTTCGTCGGTGAGAAGACCGCTGGCCCGAACAAGAACTCTGTGCGCGGCTACGACGTCATTGACCGGATTAAGCAGACCCTGGAGCAAATGTGCCCTGGCGTCGTCTCCTGCGCCGACATCGTCGCCCTTGCTGCACGGGACAGCACATTTCTGGTACATACATACCTTGAACATGTGTTTATTGTATGGTTTTTCCGAAAAGGAGGAGAATTCGAAAACCTCTCGACCTCTTCATGCACTGTTTACTGTAAATACTAGATATTCCAATACTGGCAACCCTGAGTTCGTACATATTCGATTGGTCGTTTGCAGCTCGGCGGGCCCACTTGGGAGGTCTTGCTCGGCCGACGCGACTCGACGACAACGAGCTTGGCCGACGCGAACACCGACCTCCCAGCACCGACGTCGAACCTCGACGTGCTCATCAGCGCGTTCGCCAAGAAGAACCTGAGCCCGCGGGACCTGACGGCGCTCTCCGGCGCGCACACCGTCGGCTTCTCGCAGTGCTCCAACTTCCGCGACCACATCTACAACGACACCAACATCGACACCGCCTTCGCCGCGCTGCGCAAGACCGATTGCCCGGCCGCAGCCCCCGCCGGCAACACGAACCTCTCTCCGCTCGACGTAGAGACGCAGGCCGACGTCTTCGACAACGCCTACTACCGCAACCTGGTGGCCCGGCGCGGACTGCTGCACTCGGACCAGGAGCTCTTCAACGGCGCCTCCCAGGACGCGCTGGTGCGGCAGTACGGCAACAACCCGGCATTGTTCGCCTCTGACTTCGTCACGGCGATGATCAAAATGGGGAGCATAAGCCCGCTCACCGGAGCCACGGGCGAGATCAGGCTCAACTGCAGGGTCGTCAACGGCTGATCAGCCGTGGTCTAACTATCCAATATCCCTGCATCATACTTCACAGCACGTTAAGTGTGTGCAAACGTATCCATCAGCATGCAGGTGACAGAGGTGTGCATAGTTTGGTTGGTTACAAAGGTAATTAAGGGGCGTGGCTATTTCTAAGTCGTCCGATAATTAAGAAATGAGCATTAAATATCAATCGACGTTTTCGAACCGTTGGATTAAGATCTGAGGGTCATTCACATTTCCTCATCTCTCACTTGCTATCGTTGGATTAAAATCCAGTGACTAACATATCGATTGATCTCTAACTAAAAAACAGACGACCGTTCACTAGCAAAACCGTTATGGTAACCATCATGCACCTTAATTGCATGGATGGAGAAATAAGAGCCGTATGTTTGGTTCAAAATATGTTGTAAGATTCCATTGTTCTTGATCACATCTATATGTACACATTGCAATGGAAACCAAGCAGTCTTATTGCATTTTCTTGCCTACCCTAATTAGGGTCGTTTCCAAAAACACAGGAACATGAAAGATATGGGATTACACGTTATAACGGCAGCACCAACACGTGCATGTCCTAGTCCTTAAAAAAAAAAACACGTGCATGTCCTAGAGAGAAATACACTAGACCTAGCTAGAGTAAAAATTGCTCAGACAAATTCATCCCACGAACCGTGGGACAAACTGTTTACCGTTGCACATACATTTTCGAAGGTTGGACACGGCGCGCTCGATCACGACTCACTTTGTGTCGATGATGTCATTGGGCTGAGAGCGATACTTTGGACCATTCGTTGGCCCATATTCTATTCCCAAAAGAAAGAAGTCCATATTTCATCCTGAAATGTATCTCTGTAGCCGCATATCCCCCGAAGTGGAAAACGGTCTAATTTAGATCCTGAAATCTCTGATACCAGATATTAGAGCTGATATGACACATTTAAAGCGGTTTAGGGTGTGACTAGGACTGTTTGACTTCTTTTTTTTACTGATGACGTGGTCAGGTGGGTCGCATGGCCAGTAACTCAAAGATGAAGATAAAAGAAAAGGAGTGTCTATTTCTCAGTCGCAATAGTTATTTCTCAGTCAACAATCGTAGCCATCCAATCAAGATTTTCTTATCCATCGGGTCTACAATAATCTTACACGAATCTCAGTGATTGAATCAAAAGGTTGTTATTATCGATGGAGAAAGTTATTTCTCAGTCGCATAGGAAATACCAAAACCGTAAAAGAAAAGGAAGAGACGGGGACAGAGAAAATGGAGGCGACGGCGTCCTCACCGACGGCGAGAGGCGAGTCGGTGGTGATAGGGAGGACGGCGAGAGGCGAGTCGGTGGTGATAGGAGCTGGTCCAGGACGTCAATAGGAGCCTGCTAGGGCTCTGCCTAGATGCGGTGGAGGAGCGGAGCGGCCACGGCAGTGGGACAGAGAGGTCACAGCGGGAGCAGCGACGCAGGCTCGCCGGCGGCGAAGGAGGGCACGGCGAGGACTGGAGAGGCGCGGATAAGACTCAGGAGCTCCTTGAGGTTCAGTTGGCGTAGCTCCTGTGCCGCGTGGTGCTCCCGGCGGTGGTGGTCGTCGACGGTGGCGGAGGACAGAGGAAGTTGACGGTGCGGGCTTGACGGCGAGCTCCTTAGCTGCAACATAGAGAGGGAGGAGATGCGTGAGGTCGAGTTGATGTTCTGGACAGGAGTAATTTAGAAGATCCGTCGGGATTGACAAGGTATTGGCGACGGCTCACCTCGCCGGAGCCGAGGAAGAAGGCCTCGTCTGGACTAGCTACTGTCTGCAGCCTGCCCGCAGCCGGCCCTCGCTCGCCGGCCGCCCCTGCCCGCGCCCCTCCTGCCTGCTTCGTGCACGCCCCTGGCCGAGCTCGAGTTCGCCCTTGTCAAATCTGCTGGGAACAGTGCGGCAACGGAGCAGAGCAGCCAGCGATGTACGAGTTGGAAGCTTAAATTAGCAGCATGGCTGGAAGCTTAAATTAGCGTATACAAATAGGAGTATTGTATCAGCACACCACGCAGCACCAGATGTGGATCCCCTGCACAGTTTGCTCGTGTTCCGCATCTGACCGCTGTCTCCTTCCTTCGTCTTCTTCCTCCGGAGTCCCGATCCGATCTCCAATTTTTTTTTCCGCCTGGAGCTTGGTTACTATTCTGGTCTCCGAGAAGGACACTTAGCAGCAGTAGAAAATAGATTGGGACTGCCTGCTATCCCCGGTCCGAGAGCACAGCATCCGCCGAACACCATTCGAGGCCATAGAGAGGGAGGAGTAAGGGAAGAGAAGACAAAATCTATAACGCCACGTCAGCAGGTCAAAAGAAAGGTCAAAAATCCTAATCAGCAACTAAACCACCCTAAAATGGTCACATGAGCATGAAAACCGCATAATGGGCTGATTTGTCTGGTTTTGTAAATTGCAACGTTAAAATTTAGGGTATGTCTATATGCTAGGCGTCTGTTTTTTGTTTCCTAAACAAGCGCCTGTTTTTTGAGTTAAAACCAGTCACCTGGTATTTAAGCTAAAACCAGACACATGAAGATTAGTTGATTTGTGTTTTGTGCGTCTGTTTTCTGCTCTAGGCCGGCCACAAACACATTCAACCATTCAATGTGCTGCTGCAACTAGGGTTTTTTTTTTTTGAATTGCACATTTGAAACCGCTGCAATCAAGGGCTATAGGGAGTGCAATTTGAAAAAAAAAGAAAACTAAAATTGCAACATAGTTGACCCATACTATGATTGCGAAGCCAAGGAACACATAATTTAGGCTAGGAGTCTAGACAAAATAGATTTAACTATCAACTGCGTCTATTAGGAAATCTTGGAATTACAACTGGTCAACTGCAACTAATTGTTAAAAGGGTAGTGCAAAATGAAGCTGTAATCACTGGATGTTTAGTTATAAATTGCACCTATTAAGGCATTGAATTGCAGAAAATTAGAGGCTGATGATATGCAATAGGCAATGTAATTATAGAAGCTAATGCATGTAAGGTCATGACATGATATTTATGTGCATAAGAATGTTTTACTGCATTTACAATACACTGTTAAATCAAATGAAAATATGCATTCCTTGTTTGCGGCTAAGAATTAGACATCAGTGAAGCAAATGGAAATATGCATTCCTTGTTTGCAGCCAAGAATCAGATAGAAGTGAAGAGAGGGAATTGGACTGAAGAATCTGAACAAGATAAGATAGCTAAGAATCAGACATCAATGAAGAGAGGGCATTTGATTGAAGAATCTGAAGAAGATAAGAGAACACAAGTTTTCAAGTAGAAGAGGAAGTAGCACAGTTCAGTCGTATTTCACTGGAAAAATGTTCAAAATGAAATTGGGCCACCAAAAAGAACGGACCTCAGCACAAATCTCCCAACGAGATCAGACTGCACACAAAACCATTGATTTGAAATCCTATGGCCCGAGAAAATTGTAGTTGTTTTCTTTGATAGGCTTCTTTTCCGAGCCTAAAAATGGACTGGACCGGGTCTAACATGGCCTAACCTGTAGTGGTCACAAGCCTTTGTTGTAGCAGTATCCATCTTAGCGTAATTGAAAGAAAAGTTCCATCTAGTGATGAATTTAAACAAAAAAGCAGCTTCTGGGCAGAATTCAAAATAGACCAGATTTACACTACAGAGAGGAAAAGAATACTGACGTGCGATTCCAATAAAAATCAATTGCAATTGCGTTTGAAGAGACCTTTAATTGCAAATAATAAACTGCATGCAATTGAGTAAATGAAGGGTAAATTTGGTGTTCATAAAAAAATCTGGAACACTACCATTCTACCTATGTTCCGGGAACACCTGGTTCATGACACAACCCCTGGTGTCAAAAATTAAAACAAGGCCTGTAACATCTTGTACTGTTGGAACAAAATCCATCTTATAGTTAAATAACGAAAGAATAACACACACAGAAAACTGCTTTTCGACAGAATTCAAAATTACAACAAAAGGAAGAGATTAACAGCTAACTGGGGGTGGAATTCCAACAAATATCAAGTGCAATTGCGGTTTGGATGGCAAAAAATAAACTGCATGCAATTCAATTTGAAAGAAGTGCAAAATTCATGTTCATCCGAAAATCTGGGGCACTACTGCTACCCTAGAACACCTGAAGTTCAAAGTCAATCAAAAGAAATTTGGTGTGCATGATACAACACCAACTGCTGCATCTACAAAATAAAACTGTAATTGCAATTACAGACACTATGAATTGCAGAGCTTGCAGTATTGCTCCTAATTTAGGAGGGAAGTGCAAAACTTGAAAATTGTGAATCAAAGTTGCAAATTCTGAATCTAAAACTAAATTGAGAAAGTTGGTACACTTGGAATTGCAAAAACTTAAAGTGGGGCAATTAAATATAAATGGCAGTGCAATTTGCCATGATGAAAAAAGCTACAAAACCTAAACATTGCAATTGCAAGTTGGTACACTTGGAATTGCAAAAAGTTAAACTAGTGCAATCAAATTTAAAGTGCAGTGCAGATTGGTCACGATGGAAGAAAAACACATGAATGAAAGAAAATTCCAAGCTGCAAGATTGCAATTACAGTACCAAGCAACAAGATATGGACTCATTAATCGGATAGTGTACTCCCTACAACGCTGATTCAAAATCTAGCTTCACAAAAGGTTAGTCAGGCAACAAAAATCCTAGTGCAACAAACCAAATGACAGTTTATTGGGGTTCATTGCACCTGGTTCCTAGCATCAGTTAGTTGCAGTTTCTTAACACTATCTGCAAGACTTAAACAAACTGAAGCTTGGTGAAAAAACAGTAAACTGAATCTAAGACATTTATAAACTATTCCATACACTGACACCACGTCAGTTCATTTAGTCTCATCTATATCTACAGACTATGTAATGTCCCATGTATATTTTGAAGAAAGGAAGCACCTGGACAAATCAAGAACTGAAGAACGGAAGCACCTGGACAAATCAAAAACTCCCCATGGGTTTCTAGTCATATGTAATGTCCCATGTATATTTTGATCCAAGAAAATTTATGATTCAGCTATATAGCTACAGACTACAGTACTGCCAACAGAAAATTATTGATATAAAGAGTGAATTAAATTAGTTTCATTTGATTCATCTGTGATCTAGAAAACATGAAAATTATGCAATGGGTACATAACCAGGGGCAGATCTAGATCACATAATCTACACACATGACCACCAAGAATCAGAAAACGACAGCAACCGAATCATAATTTTGTAAGCAATCAACTCTAATTTTGATCTGAAACACATAACCTAGCCCGACATTCAACCCACGGCAACTACAAGTCTACAACTACCAGTACATCATAAACAACCACGCACAGAACAGATCAAAAGCCCGCTAATCCCCCTAGGCTAAAACACCCATTTGGCACGGGCGCATAACCGAACATCCGCACGAAGCACTCACCGGATGGTGCCCGAGCAGATCCCTACATCGAAGAGAAGAGCGCTTCACCTCTACTTCCTTTTCATAGCCACATCCACCCCAAACAATCATTTCGCGGAGCAAAAAATCAAACAAATTAAACACCGAGTTAAAGAACAAGCGCAGCGCAAGCATTCCACTGGCATCAACTCACGGCACGAGCGAAGCGAGATCTCAACGCTGACAGGTGGAGATGCCCTTTGGCCTTGCTGAACCTAGCAACACCTGCCGAAAAAAATCAGAAACAAAAATCAGCAGCAAAATACGAGCAAAACGAACCATGGATCCACATAAACAGCAGGGAGTGGGGTAGGGATTTACCGGAAGGGAGTGAGGGAACTCCGCCGTAGGCTGCGTTTTCATCGAATCATCAGCCCAAAAATTCTGAGCAGAAGTCGGCGAGAGCAGAGCAGGAGGGCTGCGTAGGGGAGACTGAGGAGTTGTCCACAGAAGTTGGCGACGGATCAGGGGATACGGAGCGTGCCGGAGCAACGCCGCGAACGCCGGTGCTCCACGGGCCTGCCCTCCTCGCTGACGCTCATGGGCACGTTCCCCTCAGGCACCGCACGACGCCGCTGCGCGCCGGAGAAGGATGCAGCAGCGGCGCAGGCGAGCGGCCCTGGTGCATCATGCTGCTCTCCTAGCTGCTTGGGTGGGCACGGGGGGAGGTTGTGGGTGGGAATGGTCAATGCCTCAATGGAGACAGTGGAGGCTTGGAGACAGAGGACACAAAGAAGCGGCCTGACGCAAGATTAAAAATAAATCATAGAAAAATTACACACATCGTGACGCACGATCGAACGGTGTTGCAATCGCCCGTTTTCCAAAGAAAAAGCAGGCGCCTGGTGTATAGCAAAAACGTAAAATTTAACGGTTTTTGACTTTAGGGGTTATGCGTCTCGGGAGATACATTTGGGGGTGAAATATGGACTTTTTTTTCGGAACGGCCTTGCTTGGTCAGCCCATTGCACATCCCATCGTTTTTGCATGGGCTGGGCCATGGGCATATCGCACCCAGACGCTCCATTTGTTCTAGAGAAGATGCTACTCACCGAAATTTCCAGCGCTTCCACTCGTCTCTAACTGCCGTTTCGGCGTTGAGAGATGGGGGAACCACAGATCAACGTCTGGCATCAATTTTGCAGTTTCCTGATTAGGTTTGTGTGTTCTTCGTAGTGGCATCTTGATGGTGGAAATGATGTCGTCTAGAAAATTTATGTCCTGACTCCGTCCCCGTCCTGGCGTAGGCGTCGCGTCCTATTCCATGGAGTCAGTGGTTCTCGTAGTTTTGATTTTTTGGTGTTTTTGCTTTTTTTTCTTGTCAATTCATGAACGGAGAAGAAGTTTCACAGCTTGCCTTGTAAGGGATATGTCCCCGGCCATGGTGCGTTCAACGATCTTAGGTTCCCATTGTTTGAGGTGGACGACTCAAGCGGATTTTTAAAACCTATAAGGTTAGTCCAGCTTGTGCAAGCATGATGTTCTGCAATTCCGTTATCGGTTACATGGAAAAACGTCCAGACGAGGAAGATGGATCTAGAGATGTTGATTTTAGAAGACCGTGATGGAGCTTTTAGTTTTATAGTGCATCTCTGTTAATTATGTTCGTTTAGCTTGTTTGGATTCTTTTATGAATCAATAAAATCAGAGGGTTGTTCTATAAAAAGAAAGATGCTACTCACCGTTACTATATTCGGGCACAAGGACGCCACGCATCGTTGTCTTCCACAAGGTGCACACGGCAGGTCTCCAGGCCGCCACGCATCGTTACGCGCCTTCCAGGCCCATGCACGCTCCGCGCTACCTCACGCCGCTACGTGCAACTTCCCGGTGCTCTCGAACCGCCGCCATTGTTGCCACGCACCACTCCAAAACGCCGGCGCCACCATTCAAAACCCAACCCCGTATCCCATCCCCGCCTATATATAAATCGGCCGCAAGACCGACAAACGATATTCACAACAGCAAGACACCCAAAAAATCCACGCACAGGAACAGAAAACTCCAACTCGCATCGCACGTTACGAGAAGAAGAAAGATGCAGACGGCGAAGGTGAAGGTGAAGGACATGGTGAGCTCGGCCAAGGAGAAGACGAAGGAGGGCACGGCCAGCGCGCAGGGCAAGACGGGGAAGGCCACTGCGGCGACGCACGGGGAGAAGAAGATGGCCAAGGAAGAAGAGCGCGCACACAAGGCCCAGGCCAACGCCGACAAGCACATGGAGAAAGCCGGGCACCGCGCCGAGGCCGACGCCGCGCGCCACGGCATGACGCGCGTTCCCTTGACAGGGCCGCACGGCCACAACGGCGCCCCGGCCCCCGCCGCGGGCGTCGACCCCGCGTACCCGACCACCGGCGCCAACCCGGCGGCGGAGAAGTACATCTAGATGATGACCATGGGTCTGGGCGTCTGGCACTCTTGCTGTCGCTCGAGTGCCTCTGTTGTTTGTAGCCAGTTATTCTCGCTGTCGTTCGAGTTACTAAGTAGCGGACTAGCGGTGCGTGCGTGTGTGCTGTGTTCAGGTCATGTACCGGAATAAAATGTATACTACCATCTTTATCAGTTGTAAAAGAGTTTGTAAAATGAAGCTGGAATGCTGGATGTGCCTGGATGTCGTGTGCAGTGCAGATCATGTATGAAGTTCCATGTGTGATGCTAGCTGTTTTTCCCTCTGCTTTCACTTTTTTGTGCGTGAGAACAGCGCCTGGGGTTTCAAGATCGACGATTCTGTGGCTCTCAAGATCGATTGCCCCCTCTTGCCTCTGAGAGATGCTTGGTCCATTAAAAAAATTCATGAAAAGAGATGCTTGGTCCATTAAAAAATTTCATGAAATGTAACAGGATTTGGTCCCGCACGGCGAGAAGATGGCCAAGGAGGAGGACCGCCCACAATGCCCAGGCCCAGGCGAAAGCAGGATTTTTTTTATTCGTTTTCTTTCACTCTGTACTAGATTCGGGTGGCTGACGGGTGGCCCCCCGGCCCCACGTGTCAGCCACGGCACCATACGTCAGGGATCCTCCTCCCGATTTCATGACACCTGTCCCCTGCAGCCTGCGTGCCCCTCCAGCGTCAACCTGCCTTTCGGTATATGGTTTACATCCAGAGTGCCAGTCCAGGAGATATGGTCCATATGGATCACGAAGACGGCAACGAAACCACGGCAATTCAATCTCGTACTTCCCCGTCTCGTTGCCCATAATTTTGGTCTCAAATTTGAAAAAATGAATGTATCTATTTGTAAGAAATTATAGATACACGTAATATTTCAACAAGATTAACGAGACAGAAAGAATTCATGCTAATACTAAACGCAATACAATTTCGAGCATAGTAAAAAACCGTACGGTCAACACATGTTATCAGGGACAGGGACGGAGCTAGAAAATCAAAACAACGAGGTCATCTTCTTTGCAATGGGTTCACCGATCATAAATAAACTTTTTTTTTTAGATGATCAGGGGCAACAACTCCCGGCCCCAAATTTCATTGAGACCTAGGTTCGGCCAAAGTTTAATCCATACATTCAGTCTGAGTGTCTCAAAACGAACGGGCAAAGCACCAGAAACAAAAGCGTACAACTGGCAATTTATGCTCAGCGAGTCACGCAGGGCGCATCCTGGAGAGATGCAGTTTTGGATTTCTTCAGTGGAGAAGCCCGCGGCGAGTAGGTGCCATACTCCAGGGGCGTGTTGGGACTCAGGAGCGCAGGAAGCTTCAGGCCAGAAGTTGTGTCAGAGATCTTGAGGCGAGTGTAGTCGCCCAGGATGGAAGCCTCCGGTCCTGACAGCAACGGCATGACTCTACCGCCAGTAGAGCCGAAGGCCATCAGTGCCAGGCCAAGGAAGGTGGTGCCTGCAGCACCAGATGCATGTGGGAGTAGAAAACCTCGACCACCTCCATCATTTCCTGTTTGAAGATAATTTTCCATTTCTAGAGAGATTGGAAGATTAGCCACCAGATTCGTTTACAACTAATCCAAACAACATTATTAAAGATGATATTATTCCTAGTTTTCCAAATGCACCATAAAACCGTAGCACCGATGGAATTAAGGCCAGCGTGCCTTTTACTGGAAAGCCAGAACTTGGCAATGGATTCGTAATTGGCACCTAGCTGTTTGTGGAAGAAATCAGAAATAGGTGCCCAGATTACTTTAGCAACTACACAGTCAAAGAATAAATGGGAGACGGATTCATTTTCAAGACAGAAAGCACATTCCTTTGGTTTTTGCATGTTCCTTTTTTTCAAGTTGTCTCTAGTCATTATCTTATTATGAGAGAGTAACCAGAGAAAAACCTGAATTTTAGGAGGGACAATGATGGACCAAATGACAGGAATGAAAATCTGTTTGACCCCTCTAAAATTAATAATGATGTACATGAAACTGGTGGAGTATTAGCCTGAAACAGTATATTGCCATATTAGAGAGTCCATTTCAATACTTAAAGAGATACTAGAGGCAATCTGCTCCGGTTCATACCAAGGTTCCATCATGGCATTATCAAAAGATCTAAAGGTTAACATCAGTGTTTCGCAATCCCACACTTCAACAACAGTTGCATTTTGTTCATTGCATATAACATACAGGGGCCAGAACTGGACTGCAAGGGGGGAGGTACCAAACCAAGTATTTTCCCTAAATTTTACTTTGGTTCCATCCCCCAACACCCACCTATAACCAAATTTGACTGTTTTGACTGCCCACATAACTCCAGCCCAGAATCTGGACACACCTACAGTGTTGCTGGAAAAAATGTTGGGGGAGCAGGTATGATATTTATTGTCTACTATGGTTTTCCAGCTCTTGTCACCAGCAGATATGTATCTTTTGATACAAGAAGCAAGGAGGCAAAGGTTAATGTCTTCCAGATTAGGGACACCAAGCCCACCAAATTTTTTTTTCATACAGATTAGGGGCCAGTTAGCTAGATGCAACTTCCTGTGTCTTTCAAAATCATTCCACGGGCAATGAGCCATTTAAGTGTTAATGTGGTGTAGGGTCCATTTGAGGAATTTTCAAAGAAGGAGAGGAGGTAGATAGGTATGCTTGCTATGCAAGCTTTGATAAGAGTCAGTCTCCCAGCATATGAGAGCAATTTGCCTCTCCATCCTGCTATTCTCTTTAAAATTTTATCCACTAATGGTTGTATATTTTCTTTGTTGAGCTTATCATAATGAAGGGAAATACCTAAGTATTTAACGGGGAAAGCACCTTCGGTGCACCCAAAAATACTTAAGAGAGGGGAAAGCTGGAGGAGGTTAAATCCAATGGGGATTAATTGACTTTTTGAATAGTTAATTTTCAATCCAGACACTTCCTCCGCTTCTCCCTCCATAACACAGCTCCAGAAGTCAGGTTGCATAAAAGCTTGCGAAATTAAGCAGACACGAGATAGGAGTAGATTGCTTGCCATCCTTCACGGGGTTCGCAGGTGCACGCAGGGGCACACGGCAGCACAGCAGTGCGCCACGCAGCCTACGCGCCCTAAACCCCTGCCCAAACGCCAACTCACGCCGTGACGTGCAGCTCCCGCCGCTCGCGAACAACCCGCATGCCTGCCACCTGCCTCCCCAAAACGCCACCGCCGCCGCGCCGCTCAAGCCCAACCCATCATCCGCGCCTATAAATCCACCGCGAACACCCAAATTCAAGGATCCACACAAGAACACGACATATACTCGAACACGTAGCACGTCCGCAAGAAGCATTCGAAGAGTAGCCAACGACGAGGAGAAGATGCAGACGGCGAAGGTGAAGGTGAAGGACATGGTGAGCTCGGCCAAGGAGAAGGCGAAGGAAGCAACGGCCAGCGCGCAGGGCGAGGCGGGGGAAGCCACGGCGGCCACGCACGGCGAGAAGGAGATGGCCAAGGAGGAAGAGCGCGCCCGCAAGGCCCAGGCCAGCGCCGACAAGCACCAGGAGAAGGCCGAGCACCGCGCCGACGCCGCCGCTGCCGGACGCCACGGCACGACGCGCGTGCCCTTGTCGGGGCCGCACGGCCACCACGGCGCCCCCGCCGCCGATTCCGCCTACCCGGCGACGGAGAAACATCCCGCGTACATCTAGATGATGATCCTATGGCTATGGGCCGGGTCTGGCTAGGAAAGCAGGCAAGCAGCGCTAGTGTTTGTTTTTGTTTGTAGCGAAAATGATCGTGGACGTCGAGTGTCTTTGTTGTTTGTAGCAAGAGTGATCCTAGCCGTCGTTTGGAGTTAGTAGCGGTGCGTGGGTGTATGCTGTGTGCAGATGCATGCGCCGGAGGAATAGTACTCGTACCACTTATATCAGTTGTAAAATGAAGCTGGGTGTCGTCTCCCATCTATGAAGTTCGTTCCATATTTGCCTCTCGGGGATGTTTGGTCCTTCGTGAAACGAAGCAGGCTCTGGTCCTGCGGAGATCAAGGCCCTCAGTGTGCTTTTTGAGACAACCGCCTGAGCAATTAGCCTTTTTTTTAGCCGAATGCCCAAATATCGGTATATGCAGAGACCATATTAAGGGCCTGGGCCTGAATAGAGACATGCAAGTATAGTCTGGTCTCTTCTAAGCCTAAGAGCAAATGGGCCCAATACGAAAGCATACACCAGCCAGCCCAATACGAAAGCACATGCACACCAGCCAGCCCAATACGAAAGCATTCACCAGCCAATATATCTACATCCTCTAAAAAAAATGCTATATATATGTACATGTGACAAGTTTTTTCTATATTTTTGCATTTTACCCGTATAAAGACCTCAATCGACGGTGGCGATCCGTCACCTTCAGCACACATGTTATCAGATAGAAAACATTTTTTTTTGAGGAATAATAGAAAACATTAAGATGTGAGTGGATATGGAATTGCTGACCGGTACAGATATATAGTACTCCGTCCGCTCCGTCCGGAAAATATTTGTATAGATTTTGTCCGTTCCGTCCGGAAACAAGTAAGAAACAAGTAACAACTCACATAGATTTTTATACAAAATCATCCGGAAACAGATTTTTATACAAATCATCCTAAAAATCATTCGGAAACAGATTTTTATACAAATCATCCGGAAACAAGTGACGTGAATTTATATAGATTATTCATCCAAAAATAAATGACGTTGATTTATGTGGATTTTTATAAAATTCACATTCTTGTATAAATTCACGTCACTTATTTCAGAACGGAGGGAGTATATACGATGAATTGGTGGTGAATCATTGTTTAAGCTTCATCATTTAGTGGGTATCTTGTAATATCTTAATCAATTATCTTAATACGTGTTCGCACGGGATTGTCCGCTTGTCATGTTAATTGCATTTTGTGTCATATGCCTGGGCTGTGCATTTATTTTGTGTTTTTCTTCTCATGTCGTACTTATTGTCTTTGTGCTGTCGATTCCCGGCACGCTAAAAAAGAATCTAGTTCGGGTGGTGAAGGAAGAAGAGGAGGAAGTAATCTATCGAGATGTGGATGAGGAGGAGAAACCTACGCAGACGGGGAGGAAGGACGCGAAGAAAGACCGGGGAAGAAGACGATAGGAAGGGGACGCGGATGTGGCACGACGCCAGCCCAGACGGGGCCGGGGCGATCTTCCCGAGCGGGCTACGGCCGGGTACTATACAACCTGACCCAGCATATTTGTTTGATGTTATTATACGACGACTCTCCACTGCTACACAAACCCGGCCAGCATCGTCGCACAAACTTACAGTTAAAGCACAAATTAAGAAGATGGCCTGCGTAGCCGTCCTCCGGTTCCTGGTGCTGGTGCTCGCCTGGACCCTCGCCGCGTTCGCGGTTTCCGGGGAGCAGGACTGCTACGACGACAGGGACTGGATCATGGAGATCTGCTACGAGAGCATCAAGAAGGAAGGCCCCTACGCGCTCCCGAACGTGACGTGCCGCCGCGAGGTGAGGAAGGTGGACATGCCCTGCATCTGCCGCGTCCTCACGGCCGCCGACGAGCGGGTGATCAGCGCCGAGAAGCTCGTCCGCTGCGCGCGCGACTCCGGCGTCAACCTGCCCTTCGGGACCAAATGCGGGAGTGAGTATGCATTGCGAGCTCATCGATCCAACGGGGATTTCAGATCCATTTTCCCCGTTGTTTTACTTTGCGTGGACTCACTTCTCTTTTTTTGCAGGCTATCCTATTGTGGTGCCGCCACCGCCGCCTCCATTCCCACGGCCCTGAGGTGTTTCGTTCCGTTGTCCGGGAGGAAGGTGAATGAATGGGAGATTTGATAGGTCGTGGAAGAATAACTGCTGGAGAAGCACTCTGAAATCTGAAGTAGCCTTCCGTCGTTTCTCTGAAACAACTGCAAATTCCGTCCAACGGGTTTCTCTGAATAACGATATTGAATTTTTGCGTTGCCCCTGTTATTGCCCAAGTATCTCTCTTTGGCAATGTCGTAAGCTTGTTCCAGACCATTCAGAGTTTATCTAAGCTAGTCTAGGAAGCAGCGATCTGAATTATGTAAACACGGCAATATGCAATATGGCATTCCAAACTCTTACATGCTGATACTAGAGGGCAGAGAGAAATACAAATCCATGAATAATAAAAACCATACTATGACATAACTCCAGAAGACAGACTGCTTATGCTACTTACTGACTAGGAAAGCGGATAGGAGATACAAACAGTAAAAGCTTCTGACTAGTACAATAACAGGGCAAGGCCTGAGGCGCCCTGAGGTTACTTATTGCTCCTGAGCTCTAAACTCGGGCTCTCCGATTACTGCTAGGACACCGGATTATTGGCCGACAATGACGCTGGCGCCGGTGCAGGAACTCCTGAACCCTATAACACTCAATTATGTCAAGTACTAAAAAGAATGCTGCGAATTGGGAGCCATCAGTCTGTCATTATCTTCAGGTCTGGATCATAGCGGCCTTGATTCCCAGGAAGCGACCAGCCCGCTGGAGCATATGAAGCTTGCATGGGATGGCCTGCGTTGTTGAACGTGCTGCCATTAGGTCCCATGGGGCTCCCCGGGTCATCAGAGTGATCGCTTGATGTTCCATCGGATGGAGGACTGGCAGCTGAGGGTGCACCAAAGCCAGCAGTGTGCATTGGCGCAGAACTTGGCTCGCGTTTCTGTTGTTCTTCCTTGGGCTTTTTACCTTCAGCAATGAAACTGCCCACCACAACCTGAAACACAAGATGGCTATGTCACCAAGGGCCTCTTGTGAGATGCCAGTTGAAAATAAAGTACAAAGAACAGATGAATGAAGAACCTGGACAGGCGTCGCAGCCATTAGCATTCCAGCAACACAACCTCCTACAATACGTCCATCACTTCCAGAGAGTGCCACACTCAAACCACCTGTCCTACTACGAGTGTCACCATCCTCCGCAAGAAGAAATGAGCCCGACAGGGAGAGAATATCAAAGTGGCCCTGTGATACATAACAGAACAGGAAATCATATATTTTGCATATCGGCTTCATATGATAGAAAACTGTCATGGTCAATCTAATAAATATCATGAAAACTGACTCCAAAACTTGGGACCTTTAACATTACAGTTAGTCATTTGCACTGGATCGGAGAGAAGATCAGATTAATTTTTTATATTTTTCACTATTTTGATGTAACATGCCAAGCTGCGATGTAAACTTCAAACCACATAATCCATTTCTGCTCTACTGTCAGAGATTATGTTGTCAAGAACAGACTGCAAGGTGAACAGACTCCATACTGGGCCCACTAAGAAGGAAGCAGCAATCAGGGAAGGTTACTGGTAAAACAAGGAAGCAGCACGAAGAAAATAACCGAAGTAGAATGAAATGGAAATATGAACACTGAGTAAATCACTGGTAATAGTTTTTTTTAGTATATTTGTTACAACGACATAATAAGCAAACAGCATTAATATTTGTTTTTATTTGTTCCTACATATTTTATCTGTGCATTAATATTTCAAAGAAATAATGAGAAGCAAAAATCTTTGCCCCAGTTAGGTCTGAAATGTACCTCATATGTCACGATGCCACCAGAGGTTGCTGGTTGACGGAGTGTTGCTGTGCACAGCGCACCGTTTGCTGAGAGTATACATGTAGTACGTGGACCTTGTTGAGAAAAAGACATTATCTTTGAAGCAACATCCTGCAAATAAGATGAAATTGATGCATAAGTGCCCATTGTTAGATAGTAAGTACTCCAGGAATTCTAAAAAAAAGATAGTAAGTACTCCAGGGATAAGCAAAGAATAGGCTGAAGAAATAATTATCGAGGGAGGTAATAGTTTTGGTATTGCAAGTCTGCAACTGTAAAAATATACGAGGGATGCAAGAGATTGGAAGTTAACATCATAAGACTAAGATAATCCACAATTATTTATTCATATGAATGAACAGTCTCCTAATTTCATAAGAATATCATTTAAACATTCGTCATCCATCCTACGGATCAGCAGTAAGGTGGATACAGCCTACAGTATAATAAATATGCATTGATGGCATGGAGAACATGGGAAGACCAAGAACAGTTAGACTTGGTAGCAAGGGGAAAAGAGTCAAGAGGATAAAAGCCCAAAAGATGCTGAAAGGACCACTCAGTGCTACATTTAGTTCGCTGTTTGTTCTAGGAGGCACATGATATACAACTCTGTTCTTGGTTCTCCCATGGAAGTGATTGTCATCACATAGAACCCCGTCAGGCATCCATCACCTGACGATTTGCAATCCAAGAATTTCAACATTATGCGGTATGTTCCAGAATATCTAGTTTTGTTCTCAACCAAGACCAGTAAGGAAGTTTACTCAGTCCTGACTACAAAAATATTTTTCAAGTGCAGCTTAGGAACAACCAGACCACAGAAGCACATATATTATGGACAAGCAAACAGGCACCACAGAGGAGGGAGCATTTTCCAAGTACCTCATTAGGCTTCACGGTTATTATGTGAGGAGTAAATGATGTCCCTGAAGAACCTGAAAATAATCACATGAAAGACCACAGTGAGCATTTCAGTCGCCACAATAAAATTGCTCCAAAGGTGATCTAGTTAAATCCATATACTTAATTCTAGTTTAGATAGATAAACACGAAACAGTCTTAGAATAAGTGATGAATGACTTTGTGATCAACATGGTTGTGTCGTGTATGGAAAAGGAAAAAATAATTAATTGATATATCAAATATTTATGACCCTGTTATGCTGCAAAATGCAAACTTCAACTTATCTTGAGGCATGATACAAATATGAGAAAAATAATACAGTATGTACATTCATTGAAATATCATTTGAAATAAAAATAAAGCAACAGACGAGATGCCTAATATTCAAAGACTAGGCTCATGTTCGAATCACACTTCTAATATTTATAAGCTGCCATGTGGACAACTGAGATAAAGCATATCTGTACTTTCCACATTATTTAAATGACTGCACTATTCCGTCCTATTTAATTCCTTAACAATTCCTTATAATGTTAAGAGATCGTTACAAAATTAGTCCACACATACCCTTTAAACATATAAAAAAACAAAGGCATGCCTTTATTCAGCAAACTGCTGCTCAGTAAAGTAAACACTAATATTTGAGAATTCAGACAGAAAGCAACGCAGAGGCAGCCAAAATTACCTAAAGCGGCCAATTGTTTCTTTTTCCCGGAACCAGGCGGGCGCCCTCTGCGCTTCCCGTCAGGGTTCGAGTTCGAACCAGCACCGGCTTCAGAGGTCGCTCCGGCGACAGGTTTCGGCACGTAACCGATGCTTCCGTCCGGCCCATACTTCCTCGGCCTCCCCCTCTTTTTTTTCACGAGCTCCCCACCGCCGCTGCCGCTGACCACGATGGCACCGGCGCCACTGGTCTGCTGCATGCCCGGCGGGGCAGAATCAGGCCGGTACATGGCCCCCGGCATCTCCGCTGGCTTCATGGACGACGAGGCTCCTGGCGAAGACATGGGGTTGAAGCCCAGCGGCATCCCGTGCATAACATTAGCGGAACCCGGTGGCATCGCCGGCGCGGCACCGTAGGCGTGCTGCGGCATCATGACGCCGCCAGCCGCCGGCGGCGAGCTCACGCGTGCCTGCTGCTGCTGCTGTTCCCGGCCGTCCATCTCGCGAGGGCGAAACCCTAGCCCCCGAATCCGACGCGCTCCTCCCCTGCCCTGCGCCGAACAGCCCGACGCGCGCGGTTGTACGTGAGAGCTCTCTGCACTCAAAAATTATTCCAGAAGAAATCGAATAAAATACAGAGGAAATGGAGAAAGCGGAGGCGAATTTGCGCTGGGGAAGAATTCTTTTTTATCGGAGAGTAAATAGGAAGATGGGGGAGGTGGGAGGAGTTACCTTGCCTGAAGGGTCGGATCAGATCTGTAGGCCAGGAGAAATCGCGAAATATCGAGCAATGAATCAGAGCCCCCTCGCTCCTCGCGTGCTGTTTCGGCTGGACAGAAATACCCCCCCCCCCCGTTTCCTTTTATACTGCTCCCTACCAGGTAATTTGCTTAAGGGCTACGGTAAATATAATACTTACCTTAAAAACAACATAGGGTGCAAATAACCGCGTTTTTTTAATCTTCCATTAAAGAAAAAACTACGAGGCTCTATCAACAACACGTGCCTCCAGTTTATCTCGACCTGGCTCCACTGCGGATTGTGACGTTGAGCATCCCGTATTAACATTTGCAACCGGTTCATGCACTGTTTTGATTTTTATTGATCAGCGCTGCACACCAGCATTTAGTGTAGAACATGAATTGCTTGTCATGTCGACTACCATAGATATGATACACTAAAAATATTAGGGCGTGAACAATGGGTATTTTCTTAAACTCTTTCCATCTAAAAAACAGAACTTACTGCACGGCTCTATCACCGACTGTGCCTCCAGTTTACCTCGCCGTTCATGCCTTTCGGATTCTGACATTTCCTTTCTCCCATATCGAGACAGTCTCGAACAATCACGTTTTGGCGGGAATTGCCAAAACTTGTGGTCCCATTTGCATTCGGTTCACGCACTGCTTTGAAGTCAGTCTCGAGAACTCTTGTTTTGAACCGAACTGGCAAAACTTGTGGTCCCATTTGCATTCGGTTCACGCACTGCTTTGAAGGCAGTCTCGAGAACTCATGTTTTGAACCGAATTGGCAGACTCGAGAACTCTTGTTTTGAACCGAACTGGCAAAACTTGTGGTCCCATTTGCATTCGATTCACGCACTGCTTTGAAGGCAGTCTCGAGAACTCATGTTTTGAACCGAATTGGCAGACTCGAGAACTCATGTTTTGAATGGAACTGCCAAAACTTGTGGTCCCATTTGCATTC
The DNA here is from genome assembly GCF_000005505.3 of Brachypodium distachyon. NCBI lineage: Eukaryota > Viridiplantae > Streptophyta > Magnoliopsida > Poales > Poaceae > Brachypodium > Brachypodium distachyon. The sequence goes on from NC_016135.3 coordinate 22,947,133, forward strand.
GGTTCACGCACTGCTTTGAAGGCTGTGTACTCAAGTTTTGGACGGAACTGCCTGAGCTTGCAGTCCCTTTTGCATTAGGTTCACGCACTTCTTTGAAGCCAGTGTACTCACGGTTTGGACGGAACTGCCTGAGCTTGCGGTCCCATTTGCGTTCAATTCACGCACTGCTTTGAAGCCAGTCTACTCACGTTTTGGATGGAACTGCGAGAGCTTGCGGTCCCATTTGCATTCGGTTCACGCATTGCTTTGAAGCCAGTCTGTTCACATTTTGGACGGAACAGTCAGAGCTTGCGGTCTCATTTGCATTTGGTCCACGCACTGCTTTGAAGCCAGTTTACTCACGTTTTAGACGGAATTGCCTGAGCTTGCGGTCCCCTTTGCATTCGGTTCACGCACTGCTTTGAAGGCAGTCTACCCATGTTTTGGACGGAACTGCCAGAGCTTGCGGTCCAATTTGCATTCGGTTCAAGCACCGCTTTGAAGGCAGTCTACTCATGTTTTGGATGGAACTGCCAGAGCTTGCGGTCCCATTTGCATTCGGTTCACGCACTGCTTTGAAGGCAGTCTACTCACGTTTTGGACAGAACTCGTTTTTTACGGAACTGCCAAAGCTTGTGGTCCCAATTGCATTCGATTCACGCACTGCTTTGAAGGTAGTCTAGAGCACTCACGCTTTGGACGGAACTCGTTTTCGATGGAACTGCCAGAGCTTGTGTGGTCCCATTTGCATTCGATTCACGCACTACTTTGAAGGCAGTCTCGAGCACTCACTCTTTGGACGGAGCTGCCAGAGCTTGTGGTCTCATTTGCATTCGGTTCATGTACATCTTTGATTTTCAATGATCAGCACCGCACACTAGCATTTAGTGCAGAACAAGGTTTGCTTAACCTATGGGCTAGGGTAAATACGATACCCTAAAAACATTGAGATGTGAATAATCATTTTTTCCCTTAAACTCTTTCTATCCAAAAAGAGGCTTCGATTGCACGGCTCTATCATTAACGGTGCCAACAGTTTGCCTCACCGTCCATGCATTGCGCATTGTGATGTTTTTTTTCTCCCATACCAAGGTAGTCTCGAGAACTCACGCTTTGCACGGATCTGCCCTGAGCTTGTGGTCCCATTTGCATTCCATTCACGCACTAGTTTGATTTTTATTTATCGATGCTGCACGGTAGCTTTTAATGCGGAACAATAATTGCTTTACCTATGGGCTGTGGTAAATATGATACAACTAAATACATTAGAGTGTGAATCGTCGTGTTTTCCCTTAAACTCTTTCCATCTACAAAAGAGGCTTCTACGTACTGCACAACTCTATCACCGGCGGTGCCATCAAATTACCTTGCCATTCATGCATCACGCATTGTGACGTTTTTTATCCCATACTAAGACAGTCTCGAACACTCACGTTTTGGACGGAACTGCCCTAAGGTTGTAGTCCCATTTGCATTCGGTTCACGCACTTCTTTGATTTTATTGATCATCACAGCATACCAACACTTAATGCGGAACAAGAATATATACGTAGGCGTGCGAGATGCAAAACAACAAAACGCCCGGTATAGATGGACTCGGATGTAGAAATAAGATGCCTAGTAAAAGAGAACAGAGGGAGTAGTTTTTAGCTCAAGTTTGGTGTCCTAGTTGAAGGGATGGACACTTCTTTCCAGTTGGCATTTCTTTGTGTGTCGGCATGGGAGCTAATGCGGATTTTGTCACATGATCTGATGTTCTAGATCTAGTTCAAGGTGTAGTTCTTTTGGGCCACAGCCCATGCAGACAGAGCTAAAGTATGAACCAAGAAAGGGGCAAGATGGCTGCATGGTGCGTGGTTTATGGGTTTTCTCATTTGTGGGTATGATAACTAATAGAAATTTAATAGTTGATCTTCTGGCCGAGCATCATTGATGGGTTGTGCTAAGTACACGTAGCACCAAGCCGGCTCCACCATGGTTTTTTGCTTCTTCTGATGGTGAGGTCCAGCTTATGGAAGGTTTTGGAGCTATGTGTAACTTCTCTGTATTTTCCGTTGTGCTATTGTCATAATGTCATTTGGTTTTGTTCCTTAATTTGCGCTTCATATATATGATGGTTGCATAGCTACATATATACGCTTTACAGAGGGATGGTGGAGCAAGGCAAAGCCCCTCCTCCCCTTTTCTTTGACCGACGAGACCGGCGGAAAAGAGGGGGGAGAAGGCGGTGAAGAAAAAACATGGGATGCACAATTAGAAGAGATAAATTAATGTGAGGAAAAAAATTGGTGTTTGTTTGGATGGTGACTAGCTACTTGGCAAGCCAATGCTCCATAGCAAACTGCGGTCGATCAATTTTTTTGTCAAAGTCGGACCACTCATGGGCTAGTAAAACCATAATAACAATTTATTATTTGGTAACCAAATTTTTGACGAGACAACTTTAAGCTCGGACAAAACGTACCCTGATCAATCTTGGACTATTGGTATTTCTGTAATTCACATGAACTGAAGCCGCTGGGCATTTCAGGTATTTTATGTTGGCGGTACATCTGAGACAGCAACATCAGAAGTCACATCGGACACCTGCGAGCCACCGTGCGCGTTGGCCACAGGCCAGGCAGGGCCCAGTCCTATCACGTCGCCCGGGCACGAGAGTACTTCCGGCTTGAAGTTGACGTGGGACGCAAACGCCTACAAAACACACGCCAGGGGCGTGGCCCAACGGCTCCAGCGTCCGGACAGGGATCCGGCGAATCGGCATTTTACGCCGGCCGGCCGTACGCGGGCGGCAACATACCGGATCGGAATCCAAATCCGTCAGCGGATTTTGATTTCGAGGGAGTGGACAAGGCGGGGAACGGGGGCCAAGGGATTCTGGGATTGTACCTCCGTGGCCATGTGATCCGTGCTATGGCCTTTGGGGGTTCACGAGCGCGCGACGCACGGCGCACGCGACGCGTCTTTCCTTTCTTTGACAAACGCATGACACGATGCGGTTGCTGGCCGTGTGGGCGCGTTGTTTCTTGCCGATTGGGCCGCTGAGACACCGGCGGGCGCATCCGTAGGCCGTAGAGCGTGGGGGGTTCTAAAAGAAGACCTGGGCTCAGGCCCATCTTACGCGGCCTTCGTGACAAAAACTTATTGGGCTGCGCGAAGCTTTTTTTTTTGTAGCTGGGCTGCGCGAAGCTTTCGTACGCGATCAGTTTCCTCTGCTTTTCCGCTTCGCGTTTTCTACCCGCGTCGGATCGGATGATGCATGAAACTTGCTTTGCTTTCTGATGAAAACTGAACATAGTGCTGACCGTAGAGTTGACTTAGAAACAGTCAATTTTTTTCGCCTGTGAAGATGAATTGGCACGCAGGCTGCACACACATCCATCTCCTTCTCTATAAGTTGACCCACCCAATGGTCAAGCTAGCATAACAAGTCAACAACCCAACCACTTCAGGAAACATTCTCGAGCGAACCATGGGTTTGGATTGACAAAACTCCCCGGCATGTCGTCACCCGAGCCTTCCCAAACGAACACCTCCGCGAAGTGGATCGAACCTCTGGCTCTGGAGCCGGTTTTTTCTCACCCATCAACAAGCGAACCACCTCCAACAATTTCCCAACAAACAACCCCCTCTGAACCTGCATCAGCAGTCTGCTGCACACACCTGAATTAGCTTACATGTACATAGTACATCAACCCCGGCCATATATGCATATCATAGCACCCACTTATTATTTCGATCCACAGCACTTGGTAGCTACTACACCAGCGTGTGGAGCAAGCAGTGAGGGCGTGGCCTAGCAGAACCGATCGGCCGTCATGGGGGGAGAGACCAAGGTGGAGATCTTTGAGGAGAAGACGGCCGTGTACAAGGTGCACGTCCACTGCGGGCAATGCGCGCGCGACATCGAGACGCAATTCACTGAGTTCCACGGTGCGTGCTCGACCAACTTGTTTATGATCATTCCACTGCGTTTTTGTAGCGTCGCGTGGCACACTCACTGACACTGGCTGGGGGTGTTGGCGTGCTGCTGCAGGGGTTCAGGAGGTGAAGCTGGACGCCGGGTCAGGGAAGGTGACGGTGAGGGGCGTCGGCTTCGACGTCGAGAAGCTCAGGGTCAAAGTGTCCAACGGCTGCCGGAAGCACGTTGAGTACATACCTCCCCGCGAAGACATAATCACCGAGATCAAGACCAAAGAGGAGGTATATGCTCTGAACCTGAAACTCACCTGAATTTGAAGTCTGAACACCAAGATATCACAATGCATATGCAGTCCTATTTTTTTGTTGGCATTCCATTAATTTTGCACGGTTAATTTCAACAATTCTGTCCCGCTCGTTCATAACGCAGGAGCTGACGATCATAACCGTGAAGGTTCACTTGCATTGCCCTGACTGCGCAGTCAGGGTCAGAGAGATTCTACTCGAGCACAAGCGTAATTAATTTCTCTCCGACAGTTGCCCCCCTTCTCTAAATCCTAGCTAGCACTGATCATATGTTTGCACATGCTAACTGGTAATACAGATATCTACGCGGCCAAGACAGACTTCGGCAAGAACCAGTGCGTCGTGGAGGGGGTCATCGAGGAGACGAAGCTCACCGAGTACATCTACCAGAGGACGCGGAAGCAGTGCACCATCGTGAAGGTGGAGAAGAAGATCCGCATCGTGGAGGTGAAGAAGAAGAAGAAAGAAGAGGAGGTTGTTAAGGTGGCCGAACAGGTCGCCGAGGCCGTCGAGGAGGCGGTCAAGGAGGTCGTCGCCCCGTACTTCATCCCCTGCACGCACCCGCACTTCGTCGACTACTCGCACCCGCGGCGCCGCGGCGGGTGCTCGCCGTGCGGTGGTGGGTATGGCGGCTACGGTGGTGGATACGGCGACGGCTTCGGCGGTGGTGGCTGCGGTGGCGGTGGTGGCTATGGATCGTACACGCACTCTGAGCTCAGAGGGTACCAGGACACGTCGTTCCTGCATTGCTCGCACCCCGTTGAGTTCCTCAGTTATGAGGACCCGAATGCCTGCTCCGTGATGTAGAGTACTGATTCGTAATCAACTTTATATCTTTGCCCCTATGAAAGGGCAAAGAAACCACCTATAGGATCGATCGGCCACGTCGACGCAAATCTCCCGGGATGCCTTTTTTTCAGCCCGGCCGCTGTCGTCCGATTTGATTTGGCCCACCGTCGGTGTGCGCTGTGAGGAGGGGGCTCATGCACCTTGGCACCTGTCCCTTGAGCTGTCCCATGGAGTTTTCTCGGGTGTGTGCGGCCTCAGTTTTGAGGGGTTCCGTTAAGCTTTCCCTGCCGGCCGCCGCTCCCAAAATCCCGTCGGTTTGACTCATTGGACGGGAGACAGCAAACCTCCGCGAGGGCGAGTGAGAGATGGCGGCGGTGACAGCGCAAGCTCTGAGCAGCAGGCACCAGATGACAGCCATGGGGCTGGGCATCTGGTGGATGGAACACCAACCATCCGTGGCCTCAAGCATTTCGTCCTCCGCGCCGGTACGCCTGCCTCCCCCTCTCCCCCGTTCATCCTCTTCGGATCTATGCTCATGTGGATCGAATCGAGTTGAATCCCTGGGTGGGGGTCAATGGTTCTCTTGTGTGGCAGGAGGCAGAGCGTGTCGCAGTCGTCGAACTCGCCGAGGCACACGGCACACTCGAGCTCGCCCTTCAGGCCGGCCCTGTGCACCCTCACGTCGGCGTACGCCATGGTCGGGAGCGCCCGGAGCACGGCCTTGTCGAGACCGCGCGTCCTTCTCACCTCCCGCTGCCGGCGCCGATGGCGAGGAGGTCGCCCGCAGGTCCCATGCCGAGCAGCGGAGGTAGAAGGAGAAGAATCCGAGGAAGAAGAAGGCGGTCACAAGCACCACGATTATGGCCGCCATCGATGGGTTGAGGTTTTGTGGGTTGAAGTAGCTCGGCCCACGGCTCGGCGAGTCCCACTGCACGGACGCGATGCCGGCGGCTTGAGAGACGAGAGCGACGATGAGGAGGACAACGAGGAAGGAGGAGCTACTGCGGCTATTGCCAAGGCCCCGCGTCCAGCCCATGGATCGCGGATTTCTCCGATCTCTCCTCCTTTCGGGTGGATCTAATGGATGGAGGCTGGGCACTGGTTCGTTCTTGTGCCGCCCCCGGTTGTTTGCTCTTGGCGGTGGTAGGTGTCAGTGGAGGTGGAGGCGCACGGGGTTCATCGACGTTTGCTGGCCGTTTGATCCGTGCTGCTGGGTTTCTGGTGGGTTGGCAGTGGTTCTTCGGAAGAAGTGTGTTGGGGGTTTGTTCACTTGTCCAGGTTCGTTGAGATCTCGATTCTTTTTTGCTTGCTGAGACCGATGTGTTTTATTTACATGTATATGTTTCTTCCGACATATTTTGAGGTTTTTCAATTTTATTTCTTTTCAGTGGATCCAGTTGGGAATAAAGATGTTTTCATTGCTTAGTGCAGTAACCTAAATTGAGTGACCAATTCGATCAATTAATGCCTAATTGAGCAATAATCTGACCTCCACTCAGAATCATCCCCATAGGATTAGTAATTGAGACACATATCTTCTTCCTCTACCAAACCATTTTGTGTGAGCTGCAGATCAAGGAGGAAGGAGGCGTTGAACTATTATTAATTGCAGAAATCATTATGATCAAGCAGTTTGCCCAATTTCCCTCTGTGCACAGTAACTAGATTTTTGGGTTGGCTATTGTGTGTGTGAACTAATCATATTATTGCAAACTTCCATAATTATCTGAAGTTCGGTTTGTATTGATACCCACTTCTTATGCAGTATAAAGAAAATGTCAATCCCAAAATTATTTTAGCGTACCAGTTGCTAGCCTTCAGGAGAAAAGTTATCTTTTGAGGATGTTAATACAGTGGAAGTAGTTTTCCTATAATCCACCTCTGATGGACTTGAGGTATGGAGCTGCAGAAGCTCACTTTTATTTAACAGTGCATTGATTTTTTTATAGTTATTGTAAACATCTAATATATTTTTCTTAGCTTAATTTCCCTTGCCCAAATCACGGAGAAATATTTCTCTTTTCAAGGACTAACTAAAGGCGAATGAAGATGCTCATATTTTCAGCTTCATATGTGAATATGGGGTTTTCTGGACCTCCTATTTAGGCACTTGCATATCTTTGTATCTGTAGCTAGCTGCCAACTGAAGGGTGCCTATGTATGCAACCATGTACAGTAGGCTTCCATTGCTGATGTGTATATGTTTTGTGAAGTATGGATCTTTTCTCATAGTGACACCATACCTTGGTCCTAGGTGCTTGATGTTTCTTCAGCTAAATCTTCAATATTGTTCTTAGTAATGGAAAATCAAGAGGAAATTTTAGGTAACGGTGGCTACTCCCTTTCCCCTCCAACGTGTTGAGTTGGTGATATTATTCTCGTTTCTTCTTTTCCCTTTATATTTCCTTCACTGTGGTTTTTATGTGTCTTTGCTGATAAATGTCTCTAATATTATGATGATTCTATTCTGTTTTTACATGTCCATCTGGGCAACTTGCCATTGGTGGCTCCAAATAATATTACTCCTGTAGAGTTTGCTGTGGATTTGGCCATTAGTTGGTGCAAAGACAATTCAGGCACCTTTCTTCTAAAATCATGCTTGTTATGTTTTCACCGTGGTCTTCGTAGCAATTGATTTATAGGTTGCTTCATTTTTCCTTGTATCTCTAATTTATACAACATGGTGTCAGGTCAATCATTAATTCATTGAAGGTATATTTTTCACCATCATCTTCGCTGTATAGTATCACTCTTAGATATTTCCATATATTATATAATTTTATTTATGCTTTTGTATGTCTTATTTCCCCGACTGATTTGTGTGATGACATTGTTTGTTCCTTTCTGAATAATGCTGATTATTGGAATATTGTCCATGGTTGACCTCTCTGTTGCAGTGATCCTTTATTTGGTTCATTATCAATGATAGTTATCTCTTTCTAATCAGTTTTCAGTGTTGGTTTATGCTGTATGTATTTTCTAGTTTTTCAGTCAGGGATGGACAACCTTTCTCAGGCAAGTATGTCCACGTGAACACAAATTGTGCTAACCGTAGAGTGGTGTTCCTTGTCTATGATATATGAGCTTGGGAAAGCAGGGTTACGTATTTCTTTCATATTCTTTTGATCAAATTTTGTGGTACTTGGCTCACATTTTTGCATCTTTCAAAAAGGTACGTAGCACTACCCAACCGCTAATTAGCTATTTATATTTATCGGGTGCACAATCTACTCTCTTTTTTGCGAATGGGTGCACAATCTACTGCTTGAATGGTTCTCTAATTATGATTGTTTATATAGAATCTCAAGCGGAATTGCACGGGCTGTCTGTATCAATAAACTATTGTTCAAAAATGGCAACGGCTACTCATTTCTTTTATTCGGTTGCAGAACAAAGTCCTTTGTGTGGGCTACAGGCAATGCAAATGTCCAGAACAACTCATAGGTGATGTTTGTGATTTTCTCCTTTCAGATCTTTTCATTCGGCTTAATTCTGACTCATTGTTGCTGTCGTAGGACTTTGCACTTAATGTAGCAAGAGTTGAGAGAAATATAGTCAGCCATGGCATGCTAGCACTCAATACTCAGTAGGCAACATGAATGTAACCGATTTGAAGAACAGACTTATGTTTTTCTTATTTCCTAAGATATTTTGAGCCAATGATGTGCAGTTTGTATACAAGAATTAAGTCATGTACAAACCAGGTTATTCGCTTGCTAATGGTTTTAGTTATGTTTAAGCTATCTTCGTCTTTGGGTCCTGGAGAGTCAGAATTCATCTTATTAAACTTGTTTTTATAAAAACCATCATACTCCCTCCGTCCAACAAAGGATGTTTTAAGTTTGACCAAATTTGAATGCATCTATACACTAAGTCATGTCTAGATACATCAAAATTTTGACAAACTTGAGACATCCTTTGTTGGACGGAGGGAGTAATAAGTTATATTCCACAAAAATTGTTGGTAAAACTCTACAGCGCAGCAAAGCGCACTATCCCATCTAGTATATGGCGAATATTGTTAAGTTTTTTTTGGTTAATAACAGTAACTAAGCAGCTTTTCATGTGACTTTCGGTTCAGACTTCCATCAGAATGGTTAACTTGTATTCAAATGCAAGTGCAAAAAACCTGAAGACTCTACCTATAAGAACAACTTGATCAAATGGGAGAAGAACCTATTGGAGATAAGATCATAAGAAAGCATATAACTGACCAGAGCGTACATCAGGAGTTGATGTTAATAGTGCTCGCGTCATAGTTGTCGGGGGGAAGACCCCGGGTAGGGTCGTGGCGACACAAGTCTAGCCGAGATGACGGAGGCAAAGCCGACATAGTTATATATGCCGGGATCATAAAGTCAAAACTAACACTAAGCCGGCATCCCGGGCGTATGCCGGCATGACTATTTTGTCTTATGAGTTTGCAGGATAAGGACGAGCATATCACCGAGATCTCTCAATGGTCTTATCCTGACCAGGCGGTGCAAAGTAAAGCAGAGCCATCGTCATCTCAGAAAAGCAGTCAGCGCCTACGTACCGGCGTCAGGCGACTGCAGAGAGGAAGCACCGAAAGAGAATCTCTGACGGAAGCCGGCAGATGATAGCGGTACTTTCTGCAGGGTGACAGGGAAAAGTAAAGTTGTCTTGTCCCCTGCGGTGCTACCGGGAGGGAACCAAGCCGCGTGCCCGGCGGGGCCCAAGGAAGATGGCATTAGACTTGGCCCGCATGTTAGTGTGACATGGGCGGCCTATAAATAGAACCTTACCCCTCTGTAAGAAAGGAGAAAGGTGCACTTAGAGAACTAGGGTTTCCCCTTCTTCTTCTTCTTCTTCTTCTTCTTCTTCTTCTTCTTCTTCCTCCTCCTCAAAAATACAGTTCAAGGAGCACCATTGTTGAGCTTGCCTATCTCGGCTAATACAACAAAGCAGGAGTAGGAGTCTTACCTCAGCAAGAGGGCTCCGAACCTGGGTAGATCCATGTGTGCTTGTGTGATTTGTGCGTGTTTCCCTTCACGTCCTCCCTCCTCCGGTTCCTCCTTCATCCATCGGCCCCAAGTTAAGTCATCCTATGGCATCTGCCGTGACACCACCACGACAATAGTAGAAACTAATTATGCTATGTATTTAGTTCATCCGACAAACTTACCTATCAGATTTTTTACAAGAGGATAATAATAGAACCGGTTACCGATGGTTACTGAAATTATCAGAATTTTACCGTGAAGAATGAAAATAAAATTTGAATTAAATATTTTTTCTGTGTATAAATATGTTTATATATGATCCTAACTTGAGCCGGTTGACGAGGTTAGACCTCGGGAATGCCCAAGTCAAGGGGCTTGTGTTTTATGAGAGCACGAGTGTGCACTAGTGATCTCGTCGTCTATCAAGGAGAAGGGGCACGATTTTACCTAGGATCGAGGCCCTCGAAAGGGAATACCACTACTCCTGCTCTAAGTGTTTGTATTGATGGCGAATTACAGAGTTGCCGATGAGACTATGGTGCACAGATCGGATCTGGCAAGTGCGTATGAGATGCCTTGTCCTTCCTGCCCCGGCCCGGCTCCCCCTCCTAGTCCTTTATATGTAGGAGCCTAGGTCTCAGGCATAGAGTCCGGGTCGGTTACAACAGAATAAGAAATTCCTAGATTGTTTTCCCTGTCTTGAGCCGCAATTTTAGGCACTCGAGCTTCAATTCATGGACCACAGTGGGCCTTCGAGTGGGCTTCATGCTGGGCCGCAGTGGGTATACCGAAGATGAGGACCCAGTGGGTCATACCCACGTCACCGGTATCTCAGGATGGACGCGAGCCGGGCTCGGTCCGAGCTTGCAAAAAGCTCGTGTCGGCGAGTCGATCCCAATATTGACTCAGGGTGCTATCGAGCCTACTAATTAATTAAGATCGACCTAAGTTTTTGGCGAGTCCTTGATGAGCCTAACCGCCGCATCGTCCCACATGGGAGTCCGTGATGACACTACTACAAAATACCCCTTTCGTGATCCCTCACCAGTGGCAGTTATTTTCATTCAAAAAATCACCGCCACTGCTGAGGTCACCAGTGGCGGTCATTTTCGTTCAAAAAATCACCGCCACTGGTGAGGGTCACCAGTGGCGGTGAATTCATTCAAAAAATCACCGCCACTTCACCAGTGGCGGTGATTTTCATTGCAAAAATCACAGCCACTGGTGCCCCTGCGAAGACCCCTAAAACTTGCAAAAATCATAACTAATTTAGAAAAAATCCAAACAATGTAATTATTTTTACCGAAGTCTTCATTTCTATTGCTTAACACGTTGGAACAATAATATCACATGGTATTTCTCATAAAATATGATTTCCCATTTTTTCAATGCAAAAAATGAAGTATTTTGTGAAACAAGTACAATTTTTATGGTTCAAAATGACACCTATAAATTTTCACACAAACTAGAACATATTTCACTGGCCGTGTCCAAAGGTTTTGAATTTTCTAGCTTCATTTATACTTTTCCCCATTTAAATGAATTTCTAGCGATTTCTCAAAAGTAATTCAAATTTGAACTACAAGTGTGTGGTAGTTTGTTCCTAAAACATTCAAAAAATAATTTTAAGGTATACAAGTAAGAATTATGTAGGATTCATGAAGGGTGTTGAAATATTGAACACCTTTCCATGGAAATATGTGTCGACAAGTTTCACTCTATCTTGCGAAAATTCTAGTAATATGAAGAAAGTGTTAAAAAATTAAATTCTTTGGCATGGAGTCCTTTTATGTGTACTAGTTGCCATGAAAAATGATAAACTTGAATTTTGACAAATGTTCAAAAAAATTCTTCATAAAATGGACTATCAAGTATGAATGTTTATGAGTTTTGAACCAAATGACCAAAGGCACGGCCTTTTCTATATCATACTTCGTGATAGCGAATCCAATTTTTGCACAGAGATGCGTCTTTGCATGACAAACAATATTGCCAAAGAGCTTACAAATTTTTAGTTTTACAAAAATGTTTTTTCATTTTCTAAACGCAAAAGGAGGTATTTTGTGAAGCAAGTAGTTCAAATATATCTCAAAATGGCACCCAATTTTCACACAAAATGGACCATGTCTATATGCTTATAAATCTATTTAGTTATAACCCATAAAGCAATTATATTATACTAAAAATAAATAATTACATGAAATTTACAGTCTCCAGTGGCGGTTTTGTATCAAAACCCGCCTCTGGAGGGTCTTTGATTTTTTCGCGACGAGAAAGCACAGGATCCGGTCTGTGTGCTCTCGCGGCACCCGATTGGTGGAGCACCGTTGCTTCGGATCGGTGAGCTGGCGTGTTGCCCGCTTCTCTCCCCCCCCCCTATCTCCTTCTCCTCCACCCGATGCCTCCCTCTGTCTCTCTCTCCCTTATCTTCTCAATTCTCTCACGTTCTCTTCCTCTCCTCCAATGCTACTGCTCCTCTTCTCTCACGATCTCTTCTCCTCTCACGGTCTGGTCTTCTCCTCTTCTCTCACGATCTCTTCCCTCCCCACTGCTACTGCTACTGCTCCTCTCCTCCACCGCTACTTCTTCTCCTGGTGCCGGTCCACGCGGCGGCCTGGCCAACTACCCCGGTCCCTGCCGCCAAGGAGGTCAGGGACCTGCTGCTTTGGTGCGGCCCCGTCGATGGCCCGCGCGGGGCGCTGCTCCGGTTGCCGTCCTCGGCCCCTGAACCGACGACGACCTCCTCCCTTCCTCGGCTCCAACGACGGCCACCGCCAACCCCCACCGTCGGAACCGCTGGATCCGGTTGTCCTCTCCACGAAATCAACGAATTCGGCCATCCCAGGTCCAGATCCGGCCGCCCCGGCCCCAACCGTCGCCGCTACCACCACGGGTACATCTCCTCTTCTCTCCCTCTCTCGGTTTTCTCTATTCACTCTCTCTCACTCTCTCTCTGTCTCTCTCACATGGTGGTGGCCGTCCGGTGGAGGAAGATGGTGCACCTGCATCGCCATGCTAGCAAAACAAACGACCTCGACATCTCGTGTTGTTTTGGTTTTGATGAATGGATGGATGCATCTGTGTATTCTCGGTTAACTGTAATTGTTTTGGTTTCTCGATGGATAAAATTTGCATGTTTATCCAATGTTAAATTCTCAATAGATTGATTGATCTGTGTGTACTGTAATCTCTGTAATGGTTTTGCATTGTCGATCTATGATTTGATTCATCGATTTGGGAATTGTTGATTCATCCACGTGGGAGCTGGCCGGTGGCCAGCTCTTTTTTTTTAGACCGTGGAAACCTTAGTAGTGGCAGTGGCACACCACGGCCACTGGTACTGATGGGTACCAGTGGCGGGTATAGTACCCGCCACCAGTGGCATGACCACCAGTGATGCGAGGTTAGTGGCGGGGATCCCCGCCACCAACCTCTTTTTTTTGACCGCCAGTGGTAACTATTTGTGTAGTAGTGTGACGCCGCTGGAGTCGAAGCCGCCAAGCTAGATGGTGGAGGCGAAGCAGTCATGTGGTTGAAGAGGTAGAGGAGTAGGTTGGCGACATCGACAAAGCTTTAGGCTCACGGAGCAGCCCGAGCAGAGTTTGGCTGAAACCAAAGTCGAAAAAGAGCCCAAAAAGAAAACTCGGATCGGGCTTTTGATTTACCGGGCCGTGGTCGAGCCTCTACGAGCTCAGGTGAGCCGAGCTCAATCCCCGAAACTTGGCCACCCCTTAACCATGTTAACCCACGATCTCACAGAAAAATCCTACCATAAATCCCGTTGCGCATCAAAAGCATGGTAATATGTTGCCGAAAACAAAAACTTGACTGGAATTGGTCCACATAGTGTCCCATTGACGTATTATATTGGGAGTGTATTTACTTGGAACTTACATCAATGTTGAGATATAGTTTACGGTCTATGTGTATAGTTTTGTTATAATTCAAAACGTCGTCCATTTCTGAAGTAGATATTTTTGGAGGCTTAAGTTGTGCGTCTCAAATATAAAATATTTCGGTGTGGTACATGTTGGGAATATGCCCTAGAGGCAATCATGTATGATGTAATTCCCGATGTATTCATAAAGATTATTAAGTTGTCCTTGTTTGAACATCTGATATGTATCATTGAATATGTGATTTGATTGTGAAACTATGTATTCATGTTGTTCACACTAAATTGTCCTTAGTCATTGAGGTTGTGCTGCACACATAACCTAGACTAATGTGAAAGTTGGCGGATGACTCGGTTCCACTTGTCATGGGCATGGTGATGTCATTCCAGCTTACACGGACTCGGCTAAAGAGTTTAGTGAGTCGGACTGACCCATATAGAGATGCAATGAGTAGGTCGTCATTTGCATGTCTCAATCAATGTAATCCTTAGACCTGAGGTTATCGCACAATCCGAGTTGTGGATCACCAACTTAGGTTCTGTCAAACGTTGTTCCGTAACAGGGCAGTTATAAAGGCAGAGTTCGGGTTGACTGAGAATCAAGCTGTGTGATGTGGATAACCAAGATGGGATTTTGCCCCTCCGACTGGAGAGATATTCTCTGGGCCCTCTCGAGTGATATGATTCGGGAAGCATGGCCATGCGCGACTCGGTTAACTGTTAACCGGGTCGATCGACTAAGAGTTAGTCGGATGAATCGTATATCACGGATCGAGAAGAGAGTTGAACTATTAAAGAGATGCCGATTAATCGCCTATAGTTCGACAAGGTATATCGTGAGGCAAAAGGGACTAAGACGTATGTCACATTGGAAGGTACGTCGTTATGACTCGATGGTACTTGGGAGTCGGCACGTTCTGCTAGAAGCCGCTACCGATTAATCGATTGAGAGTCGGACTCCAATCGTGTCCAAGCCGCCATGAGCCTGCGGGGTCACACACTTAAGAGCGGGAGCAAGTTTTTGGTCGGGTACTGGAAATGGGCTGACAATGCGAGTTGGACTCGCAGAGTGGATGGGTCACACGTGCTGGAGCCCACTTTCACTCGGTATATAAGCAGGGACGTGGGATGCCTAAGGGGCACGGTTCGCCACTCTCATGCGTTGAGAACCCTAGCCCCATTCAGTCCAACCGTCGCACCGGACCTAGCAGTCCGCCGCCGGAGCTCCTCCTCGCACATGTGGATACCGGCAGAGGTGCTGTACGTTCAGCACTTCGACGATCGCGGGATTGGATCGGCTGGATCGGATCGAGGGACCGCACTGCATCAAGGCGCTGCATCGATAATCCGCAACTGCGCGTCTAGTGGTAATCCTCGTGGCCTTCTACCTCGGCTAGATCTTGGGAGTTCGCGTAGGAAAAGTTTTTGTTTATCTCTACGCGCCCCTTCAGTACATAATTGCCACAACATGCATTGTTGCTTTTGTGCCGAGGATGTTATCAACAACATTTTTTGTGATTGCCAATTCACTCGCTTAATTTGAATTGCCATTAATTCACACATGGTATAATCAAAATGTTTGAGAATTTAATAAAGGGATAAAGAGTTTGTTTACATGCATAAATCCTAGTGGAGGGGGGTCTCGCTTCATGTTGTTAGTCAATTTTGTCTATGTCTCTATATTGTCGTTTAGGACTTTTTTTGTCTAACTAGTTCAACTTCAATCCGGTGATCTTCATAGTGTACCAATTAATATGTTATCGTCATGTCCGTCGATGCTCTACAACGACGAGAGGCATGAAGGTTATGAGGACAAGCTTGAATCGGCTGCCAGGGGGTTGTGTCTTCGCATGAATGACGGCCGTCCACCCAAATGACTATGTAATTCATGGGATGGCGTATCATATGGGTTTATTTATGTAATACAGTTAATGACACTTCATTTTGTAATTAAACTTGTAAAATGTACGATGTTGCTATGCAGAGGCTATAGAAAAGACTATGCACAACTGTGCCTAGCTGTTGATGCATGCATATAAAAGTACTACGCTGGAAAGAAAAAAAATGCAACTATCAATTAATCTTCATTTCATTTTCAAGGTTCCAGTGAATCTAACTTGGCTAAATAGCTAGTAAAGATACCTTAGTTATTTTGTATCCAATCAAATATACCATTCCATTATTATATCCAGATAGATGTACTGTATTTACTACCAATGAATATATGCAAATTGGCACCTACGGATCATATATACCACCTGAGAACAACTAGTTTCTCAATAAAAAATGACCAAATTGAAACAAAGTGTATTGTAGTTGGAAAACAAACTGAAACCTTTCAAAATGTTTATGGTAAGCATACGCGCGCACCTCCTTTGTTGTAAAAATACACATGACATTGACATGCATGTGTGCAATGCAAAGAATACAGTAGACTGTATTGGACAAAATAGGAAACCATATTTATCTATAAATATACATGGAATGGTCTCAGCAGTGGCAACTATATATTCTCGACGATGTTAGCTAACTGTTTATCAATCGTACTAAACATCATAAATCTAGCACTTGAACATCAGGTTTTAGCCTCGATCTCCCATATGGCAATCAAATGTATTCCCTCCGTTCCTAAATTCTTGTTGTTGTTTTAGTTCAAATTTGTACTAAAACAATGACGAAAATTTAGGACGGAGGGAGTATTTTGAATTCCAGCACACAAATGGAAAAATAGGCTCTACTAAGTAACAGATATATAGAAGAAAAGAACTATGCATATATATATGTTATACTCAGGTTAGCACCTTAAAATGCATGTATGTTCTTTAAAAAAGGATGGTATATATCCTAAACGCCATTGCTTAGCTACGGTCGTTGATGGAAGACAGAAAGAGGCTACAGCAAACATGTATATAGTATAACACATAACACATGTCTGCATTGGAAACATTAGGTCTTTGAATGTGGGGATCTTTGAATGTGCAAGTCCCAAGAGGTTGTGAAAACCATGATTCTGTTCTTTACATTACTCAATAGGACAAGGGAAGAACGTTGGGGGAAACGTACGGTAAGTACGTGGTAAGAAACATAGACAGACAGCTGGGTGAGGATCCCCCATGAGCTAATTTAGCTTGTTCTGGGAGGATGCAGTTAGTCGTAGTAGCAACAGCTGCTACTTTGTGATCTTTAAACAAAGGAAAACATGCACACGTGTGAGCAAAGAACTGTAACTAGTGAATTGTGATGCAGTTCCCAATTCAACAGTTCCAACATATGAACCCAGAACCACAAGAACTGATGATATGATTGTGTTAGCACAAAGGTGAACTATCCTAGATACTAGTATAATATACACACATCACTTAGTTATAGTAATACACATAGCCATCTAATTAACACCTTTGTATAACCCAAAAACAATTCCCTAAAAGCATGCACAACACATCTATCTAGTAAAGTAGGAATTGACAGTTTAATTAAGCCCACACGAACACTTACAGCACTAAAACTTTTCTCTTATCAACTCGAATCGAATCTCTCATCCACATAAATAATTTACCAAACAATCCAGAGCAAGATGAGCCCCATGCATACATATATGCGCTCGGACAAATTAAGGGATACTTATTAAAGCCATACTGAAAATCAAGATTGACAAGGTTACACAGGCCACAGATCTCCATCAAAGTTCAACAGAGAAAAGAAAGAAGAAGAAGAAGAAGAAGAAAAGAAGAACAAGAGAAGAACGACAGAATCAGAGATCGACAAAACACTAGGAAATTAATTGTACAGAGATGTAGAAATAGTACTGCGGTAGATAGATGGTGTGTCCTTGAGCTGAGGCGTATACGTGCACCTTTGCAGGGCAAACCCTTTGCGTTGCTCATTCTTCTTCCTGAAGTTTGTGTGCTTCTCGCCTTCGATCTCTCCTCCTCTGACAGCAATCACATATCAATGGATCTCCCGGAAAGGCACCGGTCAGAAGTGTGGCCGCGGGCCGGCCCAGCCGTGGCCATCGGGCGGGAGCTGCGAGCCGGCACCACCAGCGCCCATGTGGTTGATGGGCAGGTGGTTGAAGAAGGGCAGCCCTGCGGCCGACGGGTCAGGAGGGAATCCGGGGACTCCACCCATGCCGCCGCCTCCCCCGGGGCCATCAGCATCCCCCGCCTGCTGCATCTGCTGCATACCTCCTGCCGCGGCGGCAGCCGCGGCAGCCTGCTGCTGCTCCTCGTCCTCCAGCGGGAGCCGCTCGTAGGCGACGTTGGCGAAGGACGCTGCGATGACGATGACGGGCCCGGCCGCGTAGAGCGCGCCCACGACGTTGCCGCCCACGACCTGGCCCTGCCCGCCGGCCAGGAACACGGTGAGGCTGGTGGCACCCGGCGGAGCCGGGGGAGGGAGGAAGGAGCCCGAGAGCGACAGGATCTCGAACCTCCCCTGCAGCGTGACCACGGCACCCGCGGGCGCCGAGGGCTGGCGGAGCGTCACGTTGGTGACCACGCCGCTGCCGCTGAGCACGCACACGCCGCGCTGCCGCCGGCACGCGTACGTGGACACGCACTCGAACACGTCGCAGCCGCTGCCGACCTCCAGGATGTGCGCGCGCAGCGTGTTGGCGCTCTCCCGCGTGATGATCACGGGGGGCTTGGGCTTGTTCTTGGACCCCGGGGGGCGCCCGCGGGGGCGGCGCGCGACCACGTCCCCGCCTGATCCAGGGGTGCCATCGCCGCCCCCGGCGCCGGGGCCGGAGGAGGAGGATCCGCCATCGTTGTTGTTGTTGTTGTCGGCGCCGTACTGCTGGCCGGCGCCGTAGTTGTTGTTGCCGTTGTCGTGGTCGTCGGAGGGCTCGTGCTGCTGCTTGGCGTAGCTGTTGTTCTGCAGCTGGAGGTCCGGGTGGAGGTGGTGGAACTGGTGCACGTAGCGCGTCGCGGCGGTGCCGAGGTCGAGGCCTGCCATGCTGATCCGCTAGCTCATGTACTGATGTACTACTAGGCTAGGGAGCAGTGGAAAAATTTACAAATCCAAAAAAGTAGGGGAAAAAATCGAATTGAAACAGAGTGCTGTCTTGTTTTTAGGTTTAAAAGGAAGCCTTGGAAAAGGAAGCAATGATTTTTAAAGCGTGGAGTTGTTTATGCTCCCTGCTCTTGTTTTATAAAAATCCGGACGCATGCAGAAAGAAGCAAACAGGGAAGAAGCAAACTAAAAAAAGAAGCAAGATGGTAGTGCTTGCATGGACATGGAGAAGAGAGAACAACAACAGAGAGAGCACTGTGTGATATGGGGATGGGAGGGGGGAGGAGAGGAGAAGAGAGCTATGAAGAGGCAGGCACAAGAGGGGAAGAGAGGAAGGAGAAAGGTATGAGGGGTTTGAGAGGTTCTTCCAACCAGTAGTAGGAGACTATGGGGGTGCAACATGTACATAAAATAATGAGGGGGAGAGAGAGAGGGGGGGAACAAATTCGTGTGCATCCTTACAGCTGTTGGCAAGAAAATAAGGCTGGTGCGATGACATGTGGGTCTGGGGAAAGGAGGGAGGCCCATGCGGCAGTTTCATGTGTGTTGTATGCGCTGGTGACAGAGGGGAGGCTTCAAAGAAGGAGAGCGGGAAGAACTATGATACAGAAATGTGATGCATCGCGACAGTGATGGCTTAGCGTGTCCATTGGAAGCTTTATGCTACTTAACCAGGGTTAAGTGCTTAAACCTGTGGTTAGAGACCACTAATCCAAGATTGATATGACTTAGGGTAGAGGTTGTTCATACCGTGCCCTGTGGGGGCCACTCCAGCGCATGCTGCGCTATAGGATCATTTGCGCTAATGCTAGATCTGACCCTCTGGCCATGGGTCGGAGAGGCGTGTTTCGACCCTTGTAGAGTCTTTGTATATGTTACTGTTTTAGAATCTCACCAAACGTGTAATATCGACCACATTGTTATGTATATAAATTAAGTACACATACGAGAGCAACGCAATCTTCGTTTTCAGGCTTCTCCAAATAAAACTTGACCATGCATTAAGATCTTTATTTTCAGTATTCCATGCATATTTTGTAGTTAATCTTCTGACTGGATTCTTTCCAAGCATTTCCAACAATTAATATATTGCATTTTTGCGGGAAGATAATAAAGTTTGCTGTAAGAAAATAGTATAAAAATAACTCGCACCAATGTTAATTGGATGGGCTAGCCATTGACCGATAGGGTAATATCTAAGCAAGGTGTGTGTGACGTGTGTCCTGATGTAAAACAACATGGATTGGAGTTGCCACTTTTTGAACATACACTTTTTACCTAGCTAGTCTCATAATATTAATTTGGTGGTGATCACGACCGTGACACAGCGAGGCTTAGTGTTAGCTGAACACAACTAGCCAGTTTTAAAATTGCATTAAGCTAATAATGAAGCTGAACAAAGCTTACTTTCTTTAGCTAATAATTTAGCTAGCGCCATACCCATATATGCTTAAGGAGATCCAAGATACATGACTAATTAATGCATGTGTGATGGACATGTAGAGGTATATATATATGAGATGCAGTTCTATCTCAAACATAAAATTTTAGTTTCCTCAGTTAATTGATTGACGCATTTTTAATTACTCATTGTCCTTTCAGGTATACTTTAGAGACAAGGAGATTTAACATTTGATTATATGTAGTTAATTTGCTGACAATATAGTATGTCAAGTCAAAGGATGCATGACCCACATCATCCTAACTCTAACTGAGTTTTATATACTTTGATATATCTTATACCGGCCGGTAACCTGCATATGCTGTACTTTCACTACGTGTGATGACCTAAAAACTTTGGACCTAGGCTTACCTTTTCACCATCTTTTCACGAGAGACCAATTAACATGAGTAAACTCACACCGGTTTTCCCAAAGATGCACATTTTTTAATATATATTTTCTCCTTGATCTTTTGGAGGCCGGTAACTCTACTCAACCACACGCACGGTAGTATTCAACTACGTACGGAGACATGGAATGTGTAACTTTTCAGGGGAAAAATAGGCCAACTCTGTAGAAAAGAACTTTAGTTTATGTACTCTATGAAGTTGTATATATTAGTTTCATTGTTTATGTAATTAAAAAATAATCGGCTATCAATCATGTAACTTTACAAGAATAAGGACAGATCGTGCAGCCGTGCATATGCAAGGTGCTTAATTATACTAATACACTGCAGAAATCTATGAGGAAATGCGCGCAATCTATTCTCATGATCCTATTGATGCATGTGTGTGTGTGTATATATTATTTTTTTACTCGCCTGCTTTTCTAAATTTAAATCATAATGTACCAATATAGTACTATCTCGATATTATATATGTATGCCACATCTGGGTTACAGTTTTGGAACTATGCGCATCCATTTCCTTTTTTTAACAACTTCCGTTAATTAATCAGTAAGGACGACCATGAAGAGTGACACATGGTTCAGTGTAGCGCGCAGTAAGGGCCGGGGTAGTATACTTTGGCAGGGGGCTAGCTTAATCAAATCAATACTACTCCTCTCTTTCCTCGTTTCAAATTTCCGTTCAACTTAATTAGAGGTCTGAATAATTTTTTATTTACACAAACACATCATCAAATTGACATGCACACATGTAGAAAGCACATATAAATTCACTTGAAGTTCCCAGAACTATATAATTTTGTGCACACATCTTTTCCCGTGCATGGACAGGGAATTGGTCTATGGCGGCTTGTTCCATTCTTGGCTAGCTTTTCAACAGAATTGTGGGCCTCGATTAATTTGATGGTTGAACTTTGAAAGACATATTGTACAAGGACCTTGCATTAGTAAATTCTTGGCTTGATACTTTCAACGGCAACGAGTATTTAGAAACGAAATGAGTACGTGAAAATGGCCTTTTACACTGCAGCCAGCTCTTTACAGCGACGGCTTCCATTTTACCTCTCCGACATCAACACCGGGAACCGTGCCCAGCGAATGAGGTGTCGACAAGTTACCCCATCCTGGAGCCGCGCCCCCACGAGATCGAGCCGAGCCAATGCCCCCTTCGGCTCGCCCCCACGTTCCCCTGTCACGTGCGCGCGGCCGTCCCAAGGCGCGAACTCGGCGTGGCTGTCGGCCATGGCCGGGCACGTACGGCAGGCAGGAGCTGAGAGCTCGCTTTCCTGGGGAACGCGCGGGTCAGCCGGCCTCTCTCTCTCTCTTCTGCCCCAACGCGCGCGCGTCCCGCTGCACCGTGGGCCCTCCCTCCACGCAGGTAAGCGTGCGTGCGTGCTTGGAGAAAAGGGGCCAGTGGCGATGAAACCCTAACCCTAGTTACAAGGAACGATGGGAGCATGCGAAAGTTAGAGAGATGCTGTCAGGCCGCGGTGTGTGTAAGCACTCGTATGTCTTTGGTGATTTTGCATTCTCGTATGCACCTTTGCTTCTGACTGTTGTACTCCGTCGGTAGCGGCAGCAAAGATTTCCACATTAATTCCAGCGGCAACTAGCAAACAGAAGTGCTACTATACGAAGCTAGTTAATATTTAAAACTGTGATTTGCAATCCCCTGATCTGATCACGTACGCTAATGCTACATGAGTAGTAGCAGGAGTAGCATATTAAATTTATCGCAATAGTCTTTTTGAGACCAGTATTTTAAATTGATTACATCCATGTGTATACATATATATGTTGTTTATCCAATTAATTAAAGAACACATATCCGCACAGTACAACAAGATTGTTAATTTTTTGTCCGGGTATAGCAGATCGATGGAGGGAATATATATTTGGAGGAGGAGATCATAACAGTGCCTCGTACTTCTGCTAACTCTGCGGATAAAAATATGATGATTTGGTGCTTTCATTAACAAGTAGTAAGACGTACGTTCGAGGTGTTGTGGAAACATGTACAGATCGAAAGGGATCGATTTGGATAAGTTTTTGTAACTATTTCACGATGTTCACTGCTTCCTCTTCCCAATACTTTCGGGTATCTTAGTTAGGTTGCAAACTTGCAACCACCACTTTTTTTCTAAGACTGCAATTGAATAATAGATGGTGTTAATAATACTAGTTCCAGTATACGATTAGAAACATTTAGGTTTCATGCTGTCCCAAACGGCCAGACCTTCTTGATCGGAGGTGTGTGCGCGCGCATAAATTATTCGTCCAACTAATCATTAACCATATGCATCCATGCTCACCACCTTCCATCCATAGAAAAACAATAGCTCAACTTTGGATACCTGATGGTACTAGCTAGTAGTTAGAGCGTACTTTGAAGGTTAGTAACAAACTAACAATGATGCTCTAGTCCAGGTGCTCTCCATGCATGTTATTTGAGTAAGTATATAGAAGTTGAAGAGTATAATGCAGCACCACATGCTTAATTTTGTATCAGTCGATATGTGTGGCACCCAACTAGATTTCTACTCCATCTGCTACAAAATATAAGATGTATAAATTTTCTTGACCATCAAACTTTCTAAATTTGACTGAGCTTAGAGTAAAATAATTATTACATCTAGGGCATCAACAATGGTAGAGTCGCTATTGACTCCCACGTCATCTAAATGATTAGTTGGTATTAATTACGAGGTGTACAATTGTAAAAATGTCGACTCATAGTTGAGTTTTAGCCGACTCTTGGCTAAGAATATGTCTCTTCATGAAGAGTCAGTTCTCTTCTCTCTCATATTTATCTGTACTCCACATCAGCAAATTTCACATAAGAGTCGACCTTTGCGGATGCCCTTTCGATGTCAAATGAATACACTAAAATCATATCTTATGATGGATTTAGTGATCTTGATTTGGCATTGTAGAAATTGATATTTCTTTAGTAAATTTGGTCAAACTTTAAAATTTTGACTTTAGAGAAATTTTATACCTCTTATATATTTTGAACGGAGGGAGTGCGCTTTTTCAGTCCATTTGTGTGGGACGCTATTGATCAGTGCATATCTACTACATCTGTTCCTAAATATGAGATCAATGTTTTAATGGTTTTGCTATTGATAAGTTGTCTGTTTTTTAGTTAGAGATCAATCTACATGTTTGCCATCGGATTTTAATCCAACAATAGCAAATGAGAGATAAGAGAATGGGGATGACACTCAGATCTTAATTCAACGGATTTGAAACGTCGACTGATATTTAAGGCTCATTTTTAAAAAACAGATGACTTAAAAATGGCCACACCCATGTTTTAACTCTACTGTAATATATCGACTCCTACTACTTAGTACTAGTTTTTCAGTAAACTTGATCAAACTTGAATAAATTTGACTTAGAACGTTCGTAGTATATTCTTAGTACATTGGCCTCTTTAATTATACACACACCCATCTGCATCTAAGCAGGCATGACATTAATGGCGAAGATACGTAATGGTACTCATCAGCCATCACACATGCTAGCTTGCATCGATCGATCATCACCTGCCTGCATGGGCGCACGCACCGACCGGTCGATTTGCTCAACGCCTCGCCCAATCAACACACGGATCGTGCGCTAGAGGCTCGAGATCTCCGGCGGGCGGGCGGGCGGGCGAGAGCCAAAATTCCCTTCTCTCTTTTGGATCGCCCACTTTTGACCGGTCCGCTGATTGGCGCGCGCCGTGGCCGGGCCGATCGAGACGCGCGCCCCATGCCCTAGATCTCGGGCAGGCAAGACCAGTGGTGGTTCCAAGGACGGTGACTCGTACCAGTCGCCATATATTCTAATCCATCCGCCGGGTGGCAACTTTACCTTTAACAAAGCTTCATTAGCTAGCCAAGGGCCTTGCTTAATTAGTTTAGTGCTAATTATTGTGCTCGTCATGGGGTCCCGACAACCACGTCGCCTTTGCGCCAATGGCGGATAAGCTCGTTCGAGAGCGAGACTAGCATGGATCCATCATCTACCGCTCGCTCTCTCGCTAATGGAGTCATTAAGCCTGGCCTAATTAATCGATCAGATCCCTCTCGCCGAAAGAGACCAGCAAGTTGACGGCCCACCACGAGAGGGGCAATTTGGTAATTAAACTGCGAGCTCCATAGGATCAGCTCCGATCCTGGCTAGCTTGAATTCATGCAACACAACCAACAAATTGACAGGGCGCATTATTTGAGTCTAATTCAAAAGGAGAAGAGGAAACAAACAAACAAACAAACAAACAAACAAACAAACAAACAAACGTACAAACGTACGAAGAGGTCGCCTTATTCGGTTTCGTCTGGGTTTTGTGTTTTGGTCTTGGGTCGCCCCGGCCATTGGCTGGCTGGTGTTGGTTGGCACGTCGTTGTTGTTTGCCGCGCGCATCAATCAGAAGGGTGTGAGAGCAACAGCGAGAAAGTCCAACCTCCGGGGTGGCAGCTAGCTAACCCATCGGCGTTCGTGATTTCGTGTATGTTACCGAGAAATGCTGTCGGCCGGCTAGCTTAGTACTAGTAGTGCGCTCCCCCTTGGGTGCTAATTAACCTCCCTTGGTTTGTTGCATTTGCCTCTTTTGATCCTTTTCTAGCTTACTCCATGGATCTGTGCAAAAATATACACATCAGTTTTGAAAGGGGATCGTATATATTTAGCATACTACTTCTAATGCCGTTTAGCTGACACCACATTTCGAGTCAAACTTGCAGCGTGTGTATCCATCGATGCAGAGACCGATCAAGTGTGTATCCTTCGTATGTGCCAGCGATCGATATATAAATCTAGTAAAGCATGTCATGAATTTCATAAATTCCAATCCAATTCAGGCCATGTACGTCTCCTTGTTGACCTGACACGTCGGGACACTAGTTGTCTCTCATGTCCGCGGTTGGTGGTGTTGATGTGCCACCTTTCCGTAACACACCGTCTGTCAGTTGTCCGCATAAACATCCTCAAAGTCCAAAGAGCACGAATTCTCTTGCAACTCCCTCCCCCCCTCCCGCCCTGAACTGCTAGCGTCGTAGGTAAGGTCCCTGACATCGTCTATGGCTTTGTCTCCGCTGGAGCACATCCACTGAAATTTAAGAAAATTCCAAGGGACGGTTCGCAAATCTGTCTACGATGGTACTGTCGTTTTTCAAATAGACGTGACATCCTCTAGCCTTTCAATTTATTGCAAAATACATATCCCCGATATACACGTCCAATGCAATTTTAGCCATTTTATTTTATTTACACTGTTTTCCCAACGATGCCATCAACTAAAGAGCTAATTAACTCATCTCACTGCATGGATTGCTTTGAAAGGAGGATGCATGGGCATAGAAATGATTGGACGGAAATATTAGAACTTCACTCACACCCTTACTTTTGTGCCCATTTGTAAAGAAATTAAATATTATAGGTGGAAATAGACATTTAATTTTTCTCTAATAAGAAAATATATTAATGTCAAGTTGATACCAAATGTAACTGGCCTCTGGAACAACACAAAATCACAATCGAGTCATGACATTGAGGATGCACATTTGTTTGAAACATAGTGAGTATGCAATGTTAAATCGATGTTTTTTTAGGAATACATTGTAGGGGAAACCCCTAAAGTATTAAATCGATGTTTTATTGTCTTCATGACATACGTAGGTTTTCAAAATTCAATTCCACGTGTAATTTAGCCATTTTAGAAATTTATTAATTGCGTTGGGAATCGTTTGAGTCAACCTATTATATGTTGATAAGGCAAAACATCAAGGAACACTTGTTGAGTTCTATATGTATAGAGATTTGGCTGAAAAATATGTGTCGTCTTGGCCCTTCTTAATTTATGATGGACGTACGACCTTTCCCTAGTGGTTAATTACTATATACTCCTGATCAAAGAGTGAGTATATATATGCAAATCCCCAATGGATTGGAAGATTCTGTAGTTCAATCCCTCGATCAATGATGAGAGTGTTACTTAATGTAGTCTCGCCAAGAAAGTTATAAGTTAATTAACACAATAGATAATCGTACACTAACTCGCATGTTGGTACGTACTAAAAGTAACTTCTAACTCTAGTTTATTTCCCACCGGTTCTTTCTATACTTGCTGTAGTTGCTTTTACAAGTAATCAGTTGTCTAGGAAAGCAGATAAATAAATCTAGGTAAATATTTTATGAACATGCAGCATCCCTCGAATTAGCAGCTAGCATCGTTTGCTACAATTTATAAACACCACGCATACTATATCTCCCAATCAAGTCAAATATTAGATTATTAATGCCAAGTCTATAAAGAGATAATGTTACTTAAGAAATAAGGTTACCTCTCAGAAGCAAACTACGTATATTTACAGCGTTATGTTGTCCTTCGAGCTGAGGGTCGCTCAATATTATATGTCGTGGTGATACTATATATGATGAGTACACGAGCACACAGCTTGTTTTCTTTACACTATGTTAACAAGATATAAACAAATCAGCAACTATCCGACTAGGAAGCAACCATGGAAAGTTAGTTATAATCAAACATTTTGTACTGTACAGTACATAATTAAATGAAGAACACGAAAGTTCATTTAGCAGGTTACGAGGAATATAAAAACTTACTAACCACATGACCAGTGGGAGACATATCAACATCAATATTTGTTGCATCAAATCTGTGCAGTCAC
The DNA here is from genome assembly GCF_000005505.3 of Brachypodium distachyon. NCBI lineage: Eukaryota > Viridiplantae > Streptophyta > Magnoliopsida > Poales > Poaceae > Brachypodium > Brachypodium distachyon. Next base: position 22,974,525 of record NC_016135.3, read on the forward strand.
GGCACTACCCATTTCTCGTTATTACTACCCCACAGTGCATATGTCGCAGATCACGTACTGGTTGTGAGTGCCACTTGGTATCGTCTAAGTATGTGAACATGTAAATGTTTTTTCCCCTAAGTTGGGATAAAAGATAGTATGACTAGTGAGCTGAAAGTCACTCCTTTTGACACTAATTGACCGAACTGCTGGCAGAATCTTGGATATTCTACTTATTAAGCATATACTATACACTTGTGAATTTATATTTTTTTTTATACAACTAAATAAACCATCTGATCTATTCTTGACTCCCACGGTGCAATATAGAATCCACATTCATAAAATAAATGGTGCATATGTCTCATTTTCTCCTAATCCCTCCGGCTGGAATTACTTGTCTCAGATTTAGTACAAAGTTGTACTAAATCAACGACAAATAATTATGGCCGGAGGGAGTAGCTATTATTACTCTATTTTACTAACTTAAGTCGGAGCATATGCAATTTATGTGGCTAGATTCTTTCGTTCATGTATAACAATCTTACGAATTTGTTTACTAATATAAAGAGTTAAAATCTGGTCCCACCAAACAACTTAGATATAATCTCTGATCTCACTCAAATAAGTAGACCTTTTATTTTCTCGAAAGCTAATCATGGTCGACATGTTTATACTCGATCCATCTTCACCAAATGGTGTTGAGTTTTGATCTTAATTTGAAGGAAAGGGATGCCCGGCTAGGTCCATGTTGTTAGATCAGGATCCGGCATCTCCTCCCGCCATCGCTAGCCGTGGGATGTGGCCTTGGTATGGCAAGGCTGGAGAGGGAATGCATATGGTGCAGGATTGTAGTTGCACAGCATGCCATACTCCAAGAGTTCTTGGGTTACTTGAACTCAATGTAACAAGTGGTTATAATGGGGCTAGAATACAATAAAGATGGGAATAATTTTTGTGACAAGTGGGCCTAGAGCTTATGACTACAGCATGTCACGCGACGGCATGGTCAAAACCTGGTTTAAGGTAAAGAAACTGGGTATGGACCTTCAGTGAAACCCCTTGAAAGGTTCATGAATGGGAGGGTACACATTGTTTCAATGTTCAAGGAACTAAATGACTAGAGTGTACAAGTTTAACGATTGCAAGATTGTTTTACTCGATCTATTTGTACTTTTATATATATAGTGAAGTTTATACCAAGCTCAGTATGCATTTGATGTATAATACATACGTACGTATGTATGTATGTATGTATGTATGTATGTATGTATGTATGTATGTATGTATGTATGTATGTATGTATGTATGTATGTATGCATGCATGTATGTATGTATGTATGTATGTATGTATTAATTATACATCAAATGCATACTGAGCTTGGTATAAACTTCACTGATGCTCTATATGTCTCTTTATATGTGTCATAAACATCATCCGGAAGAATTTGCAATGTTTGTTAGGGAAACTATACGGCGGGCAAAAAAGCCAGCGGGAATTTATTCCCTTTTATCCGGAACAAACTTCAAAACATGAATCACTAATTACACTGATGTACATACTATAGCGCAGATCCGGCCATGAACTGATTGGAGATCGAGGGATAAGTAGGCGACAAAACGTCTCTCTAATCAACATGTATATATATCGGAAAAAGATTCCACATAGACTTTGTTTGCTGGGAGGCGCCTCACCTAATCATGTTGCCACTTGAAGGTAGCTAGGCACTATTATCACGCACGAGCCAATGAGCGATTACCTCACGCTAATATTTTAGGGCTCAAGGGCATCTTTGCCAGGGTGGAAACCTTTAACAATACGGTCATTAAAGATAAGCACTACACTTCTTTGGACCAATATTGTATGTATTAGCAGCGCAAGCATATGGACCCGGCCCGAATATATAAAGTGACGACATCAGACGGCAAATGGGGTGCAAATGGGAGGATGGAAGCTCTCATTGCAATAAAGGGTGTTGACCTAACTAAAGGAGTACGTATGTTATTGGTGTATTTTTAAGGGTGAGAAAAATATTAACCGACCAAGAGTTGCTTGAGCTACAGCATGCAAAGTTGCAAACACACAGCGCCCGCGGCTCTTGTGGTTGACAATGATTGATTTGTCACCCCTTTCAACTCCATAATTATTCAGTGGCTTAATCAAATGGTTAATTTGTCATGTCAAATCTATGATCTCTTCGATCCCCTCAGTCGTCAAATCCAGGGTAGATATCTGCTAGCTCTCCCGTAGTAGTTTATGGATCGATATGGCCCCAAAATGTGCGTGGCGTCTGATTTTATTTACCAGTACTGAAAAGTAGTGGTTTGGTATGCTGATGGCGATGGACGATGGATGCTTAATTCTTTCTCTGCTCACAGTGACATGTATACAGCCGTACAGGATTACTGCTCATATGGTGCAGTTAAACATGCAGATAATTCCCCAACAAATTCCAGTAATTTGAAATCCCATGATTCCCCATATGATTCTACTACCCAGTACAGTACGCAATACTGCTGATTTGACCATTGACGTGAAGCTCTCGATCTGCCTGCCTGCAGCTGCCCGATCGATCCAAATGCTCACATGCACGGATCGTTGCTTAATTTTGGCGCTTGTTTTCGCGCTCCAGCTCCAAATTAACCAATCCAATGATCACACGCCGACTAGCCCGGCCGCGTCGATCGACGATCGTAAGTAATGGACCTCACCTGCTAATTAATTCAGCAGGGGGGCGCACGTGCCTGCGGCCGGCGTACTGCACGCGCTCACGTGCGTGCATGCGCGCGCCCGCGTCCCATCCGAACCAGCTACTCGCTAGCTGCCGATCGAGCGCATCCGGCCATGGCTGCCGGGCATCGAGATATTCGAGAGCTACTAGCAGCTCGCTAGCATTACATGAATGCGTGCGTGCGTGCAGCATCATGGAGGGCCGGCCGGGACCGGGAGAGCCTGCAGCTAGCTGGGAGCAAGAGACGCCGGGGGTCAGTCGTTGCTCACACTGTCGCACGTGCGGCAGGCAGGCAGCCGGCGCGCCCGCCGAGGCGGGCCGTCCATGTGCTTGATGAACACACCCCCATGACTCGCCATGTTGCTTGGCTTGGCCATTGGAAGCGAGCGAGCGGCAGAGTTTGCTTCTGCCGACAGTTTCAGTCTGAACTCTGAAGACATGTTTCTCTTCTTCAACGGGGGGCTAAACTTGCCACTCACTCTTCTGCACGTTGGGAACATGACCACGGTCTGCATTTTTTTTTTGACAGCAAAGCAAAACGCTCCGCGGCCCGGTTATGGGAGCGGGGAGGGAGGAGGGTTTTCGTGGAGTTTCGCTTCATTCATCGGCCTCAGGCCCAGCCCAATTCGTAGCGACCAGTTACTAGTTCGTCTCCGTCCCAAATAGCTGATCGTAAGAAGGCCTTGTCGAGTTCCCAATCTAGCCCATTTTGTAAGATCAGTTGTGTAACTCGGCCTGATAGCGGGGTTTTTTTTTATGACAACAAGACCTGTTAGCGGGCTGGTAGAGTGATAGTGCTAGTAAGCAAAACAAAGATGTTTAACAAATGTACTCCCTCCTTCTTCTAAAAAAGAATGTACTCCCTCCCATTTTTAAAATAAAAAAATGTAGTCCCTCCCTTCTTTTTTGCTTGATGTCCACGTATCTAGGGTTTATGGTATTCCAAGTCAAAACTTGTCATTTCGATTTAGTTTTTTGTTAGCATATGCAACACTAAACAAATGTAATATAAAAATTATTTAATAATACTGGTTTGGTGTTGTATATATATTGGCGTGTGTGTTTTTGCACTCAAATTTGACAAAGTTTAACTTAGAACATGTCGTAGCCCGGGGCTTGGACACCAGGGATGCGAGGTACCTCCTTTTTGGTTCGGCAGTGGGTGTTGGGGATCGCTCCAGCGATCGCCGGCGAGGCCAATGATGAGCGTACAATGCAGAAGCCTGTTTACCCAGGTTCGGGCCACCCGGAGGTGTAAAACCCTACGTTCTGCTTCTGAGTTTATATTAGCCAATGAATAGGTGTTTACAGCTTGCCGGGGGAGCCCTCGGGTGTTCTCTTCCCTTTTCTGCTAAGTGGCTACTTGCTACTTCTGGGCTAAAGGCTCTCACTCAAACTCCACTGGAGTGTAACCTAGAAAGAACCCGACCCCCTGACCGATGGCGATGGTCCTCCTGTTATACTCAAGGGGATACCACAGGTGCCTCGGTGCATGGGGGACAAGTGTCGAGCAAAGACCCTAAGCAGCTTGCCCTTGCTGCGCTGGCATGCATGCATGGTGCAAAGTGTTGTAACTAGGGCGGTACGTGCCTTAGATTCACTGCGAGCCACTCACTGTGGGCTGACTAGACGGGGAACCACCCTTCTGTCGGAGCATTTAATGCTTGCTTGTGCCATACTCCACGCCCTGACCAGCCCTGCACAAGAGGATCCTGCCGGGCGGCCACGTGGCACCAATACTCTGCTTGCATTGGGCGCCGGTCTTGTTGTAAGCGCCTGCGCCAGGGAACACCTTCCCGGCAAGTGACCTTCCCAGGGGGCGCCCTGACGGGAACCTTCACGGTGCCATCCGGGGCAACCCCCGCAGCCGGGCTAGTCCTGCCGGGCTGGTGGCTTTCCCGGGCAGGTCGCACCGCGCTGCCCGAGGTGCTGTCCTTACGGGGAGCAAGTGAGGCGACCCACGCGTTGGGCAACGGTGGTACCCCGGGTGCCACTGGTGCGACAATAGCCCCCGGGCGTGGGCCGGCAATGCCTGTTCCCGGGCAAAATCTTCCTTGGTCAGTTGCCGGGCTACGCGATAACCGACGCGTGGGTCTCGAGTCGTTTCGGGCTTCCGACCATGCGCCGCTCTAGTGACTCCGCCGTTACGGGCGGAGCGGTGGGGGCAAGATTTCCGCCCTAGCCTTCCCTTTAATCGTGGGTGGTTAAGACCACGTCTCGCATTCCCCTCTTAAAACGTAGTTATCCCCAGCGCACCCGTAGGGTGCGGATGTAACCGTTGCTCAGCGCTGGGGTGCTATAAAACCCCACCGCTGCATTGAGGGGCAATCACTTAGCCCCGAGTTCATCTTCCTCATCCCCATTACTCCTTGCGCTCCTAATCTTGTTCATCGCCACCCACATTCTCCATGGTGCCCAAGGCCCCCAAGAGAGGGAAGGGTTCCACGAGTTCAGCGGTCGATAAGGGCGAGAAAGCCCCCAAGAAGCCCTTGTCGGAGAAGGACCAGAAGAACCGGGAGATGAGGGCCACGCGGGCTTTCTTCAAGCCCGGCTACAACGGCGAGGGGGTCGACAAGATCCGGCACGCCGTCACCTCCTCGTTCAACGAGTACGGCGATACGCTCATCTTCCCCGCCGGTGGCGACCACCAGGACAACGACTTCCGGGTGTTCGGCCGCTTAATCTTTGCCGGGTTCGTACCTCCGTACTCCCTCTTCGTCCAGGCTCTCATGGCGGCGTACCAGCTGAAAGTTGCGCAGCTCCACCCCACTTCCCTCTTCCTTCTCACCGTCTTCCAATTTCTCTGTGAGGGGTTCGTCAGGGTGATGCCATCGGTGGCGTTATTCCGCCATTACTTCTACCCGCGCGTCGAGCAGTCGGGAGCGATGTCGTCGGGGGTCTCATTCCGCGCCCGTGACAAGATGAAGTCGGAGTTCACTGTGCGGAGCAAGAAGAAGATAGAGAAGGAGTGGCGCGGGAGCTGGTGTTGGGTTCGCGTGGATGAGCCCGACGAGTTCATTCATGCGCCCACCGAGCTGCCAGTGAGTAACGACAGCTGGCGGGACCGCTACAGCCGTGACGCGGAACTCCTTCCCATCATCCAGAAGATCAAGGCCCTTCGGCTAGCGGGGCTCACCGACCTGGATGTGGCGCGCACCTACATCAGCCGGCGCATCGCGCCGCTGCAGCTGCGGTCCAGCCCCGCGTGGATGTACACGGGGCCCCGTGACACCACGCGCTTGCAAAGCGTGGGTGTGACACCGGAGGTGATCCAGGAGTGGGTGAAGGGAATCACCGGCAAGGACGTTCCATTCACGGAACTGCCCCCGGGGGCTCCATCCCTTCACGCCGGCGTCGCAGGCCTTCACGACATCATCGGCAGCTACCCACCCTGCAACGAGTGGGGGCTGATGTACGATCCCCCGGTCCCAGCCCCGAAGCCTTTGCCACCCGCAGCCCGTGGGAAGCAAGTGGCCGGGGAAAGCTGACGTCTTTCCTCGCCCTTTACTTACAAATTTGTGCTCGCCTTGATTCCTTCGCCTTTCCATTAACGCCTTGCAGGGACAGCGCTACGGCCGGAGCCGCCAAGAGGGGTAGAACCGACGCTGCGTCCGCCGCACATAGCAAGAAGCCGCACACCCGGGCCAGTGTTAGTGCCAGCCAAGCCAGCACGCAGGCCAGCGGCGCCGCCACTACGCCTGGCGCCGACCCGGTCCCAGAGGAGGAGGAGCCCGTAGCAAGTATAGACCCCTCTTCCGATTCCATTGTGTGCACTCCTCCTGCACGTTGACCCGTGACCGTGTAATTACCTTGGCTTGCAAGCGGAACCCGGCCTGCAGCGGACAGCCCGGCAGCAGAAGCCGGGACAGAGGGGGACAAATCTCCCCCCACAAGCGTGACGGCTCCGCAAGGTACTTGCCTGGAACTCCTTTGAGCTCGTCGCCGGGTACCTCAATTTGGTTTGAAGTACTTATTTTGCCCTTGCCGTAGGTCCCAATGCGCCCGCCACGGGGGCGGACGATACGGTGATCGACCTCACCTTCGACGTCGAGGATGCAGAGCTGAGGAACGAGCCGGAGGCGGCTCGAGCGCGTCCCCGGCCCCGCAGGTCGGAGGCGCGGACCCCGCGGCCGCTCAGCAGGAGGCGACTCCTGCCGGGGGCGTGGCCCCCCCACCAGACCTGCAACCCGCTGGCGCGGGTGTGGAGGAAGACGTGGCTGGGGAGCAGCAGGGGGCTCCCTTGCAAGGGGACGATGCTCCCCCCGGCCAGACCAGGGCAGCGGGGGTCTCGCCCTCGTCCGCCGCTACTTCCAGCCCGGACCTCGGCATCCTTGCCGGGGCGACTTGGGACCCAAGTATCTTCGATCAGGGGCACCAGTTCCTTGACGCCATCAAGGAGCAGCAACTGGCATTCGTCACCTCCTTCAACAAGGTGAGGGAGCACCACGAGCTCGCGAAGGGTCAGCGGGGCAAAGTGCGGCGGGATGTCGAGAGGGAGCGGCAGGAGCTCTTCCGGCTGAGAGAGGAGACCCGCCTGGCTCGGCAGGCCAGGGACGAGGTCGCAATGCCAGTCGTCCCCGAGACAGAGCTCCACCGGCAGCTGGAGGCCCAACGCGCCGAGCAGCAGCAAGTACTGGACTCGCTGGCCGCGGCGCGGGAGAACGCCAACAAGGAGCACGAGGAGGTGCTTGCAACAGCCCAAGCTCGCCTCAACGAGAAGAGCGAGCTGGTCTGCAGCTACTCCTCCCAGCTCCAGGTGTTGTGCACGAAGCTGGAGGAGCAGGCCAAGGCCACGGAGGACGCGGCAGTGGCGTTGGCACGGCGGGAGAAGGAGCTCAATTCCGCCAAGGAAAAAAGCGCCCATCTCGAGTCCGAATTGGCCACCGCCCAGGGCGAACTCGTCAAAATGGGCGAGGACAATGTGGGCAAAGCCAAGGAGATCGTGCGGGTCACGGAACTCCTCCGCAAGGCCAAGCATGCGGTGGTGCTGGCGCGCAGCAACCATGACAAGTTGGTGGAGCAATGGCGGAGGGAGACCGAGAAGCTGCACGAGATCGCTCAGGCCGAGGTTCGAGCTACAGGCCGCGAAGGTGGACGGCACGGACGTCAGCACCCTGATCCCATTCTTCTCCGACATGGTGGGGAAGCTCGGGGCGCTGGACGTGTGGATCTCCAAGTTCTGCGACGGGAAGATAGCGTCGTGCGCCAGGGAGATCGCCGAGACGATCCTCCCCTGGGTGCACTACCACCACCCCGACTTTCCCTTCGAGACGCTGCTGGACGCGTGGTCGGACAGCGAGGACGGCCCCGCCCACACCAGGGCAGTGGGCAGGTTCGTCGACGAAGTGGTGGAGCGGATGCAGAGGAAGCCGGAGCCGTAGCCGGAGCCCCCTTCGGAAGACCTCGGCAACCAGCCGTCATAGTCCCCTGCAAGCTTTTGTGAACAATTATGGTTTTATTAGTCCATGTAATCATTTGCTACTTTTAAAAATCTTGCTTTCGGGTTCTATTTGGCACTTGCTCCTGGAATTGACTCGTGTGGTGGATCTTCCTGTCCTTGTGTGTTGCCGGGGACTCGCACCCTACCCACTTAACCAGACCAGGGACCCGGAACGGACCAACGGTGCCAACCTGGGGCCAAGCAGCAGCGGCAAGCCACTCCGCTTGCAAGTTAGCTACTCCCAAGCACGCGCCCACGGGACGGACCCGTAAGCCGCATGAGGAGCGCACTCCCCCCGCAAACGTCCTTCTAACACTCCAGCCACACGCCAGACCCGACCCACACCAACGAGCCTGTGTTGAGTATTAGAAAGCTAGGCGCCTATGATAATGCACTTAGCTGTCTGTTCTCATGTCGAACGTATCAGTTCTGCACTTGAAACGCCTGCTGGAGGGGCGCGGCATGGACGCTATGGCAGTGCACCCATCGGCGCTGAGCACTGATGGCATGCACCGCCACAGCGTCTCCGCGGCACCCCTCGCCTTGGCATCGCCCGATGGAGGGATGCGGCAAGGGCACGGTGGCGGTGCACACATCAGCACTGAGCACTGATGGCATGCACCACCACCGTGTCTCTGCGGCCTCCCTCGCCTTTGTAGCCATCTCCTTAGCTTTGCTCTGAGTTGCTCTGTGGCTGCCATGCCCTTTTGTAGGCATGGTGAAGAATCCTGCCACAGCGCGCGCCGAGCCACCACGGCACACATGGAGACACGCTCCTGCGGTAAGAACCTTGAAGCGGTCGCGATGCACCAGTGGCTCCCCGCTAGACAACACGGTCCGTGAGTACTCCACGAGCATCACAGTGTGTCCGATCCCTATCCTTATCCTGCATGTCAGATTCTTACCAAGCCCGAGATGCTGCAAAAAAAATTCAGAATGCACGAAAAACGGTACAGCACAGACAGCCCTCAGCCCTCCTGCCTCCCAGCCCCCGGGCACAGAAGGGTCGATACCAAACTTGGGTGTGAGCACTCTTTCATTCCCAAGACGCTGCTGTCGCGTGGTGTGCATTGTGGGGGACCCGGCAACGACACGACCCCGTGCCGGAGTGATCCGGCAACGGAATTTCTGTTTTTGAGGCTCCGGCAGCCCCCTGCTCACAGCCAAGAATGGAAAGAGACTTCTGTGCACCTAGAGCAGGAGACAGAAGAAAGCACATGCAATAATCGAGTCAACTTGAAATTCAGAGGAAATCACTTATCTTTATTCATAAAAACTAGTGGATTACAATCGGGGGTTGCCCGGCTACACTAGTTCGAGAGGCATGCTGCAGCAGTATCACCCATTGGCCAGGCTCCGCCGCTTCACGGGTAGAACTTGCGCAAGTGCTCAAGATTCCAACTGTTTTGCCCCGGCTAGCCTTCTTCGGTTTCCAGCCGGACAGCCCCCGGTCTGATCACCTGCACAACCCGGAAGGGCCCCTCCCATTTCGGAGCCAACTTGTTCCCGGCCTTCGTTCCTTGTATCCGGCGCAGGACAAGGTCTCCGACCTCGAGCTCCCGGGGATGGACCCGCCTGTCATGATAACGGCGGAGTCCTTGCTGATAGTGAGCAGCTCGCACAGTAGCCCGACATCGAAGTTCTTCGATGAAGTTAAGATCGTCAACCCTCTGCTCGTGTTGGCTATGCTTGCCGTACGCGCATACTCGAGGGGATCCATGCTTGAGCTCGAGGGGCAGCACTGCTTCTGCCCCATAGACAAGGGCGAAAGGAGTTTCACCCGTTGCCCGGCTAGGTGTGGTCCTGATCGACCACAGCACGGGCGGGTGTTCTTCAACCCAGTGCCTCCCGTGGCCTTTGAGCTTGTCAAAGGTTCTTGTCTTGAGCCCCCGCAGCACCTCCGCGTTGGCTTGCTACGCTTGTCCGTTGCTCCTTGGGTGAGCAATAGAGGCAAAGTGGATCTTGGTGCCCATATTCTCGCAGTAAGCTTGGAACACGACGCTCGTAAATTGTGTGCCATTATCGGTGATGATGCCGTTAGCCACACCAAACCGGCACACAATGCCCTTGAAGAACTTGATGGCCGCCTGAGCGGTCACCTTCCGCACTGGTTCCGCTTCCACCCACTTGGAGAACTTGTCGATGGCCATGAGCAAATACTCGTAGCCGCCAACCGCTCTCGGCAACTTGCCGACCATGTCCAGCCCCCAGACCGCGAACGGCAGGAGGATGGAATGACTTGCAGGGCTTGTGCCGGCTGATTACTCTTCTTTGCATGGAACTAGCACGCCTCGCATGTCTTGACCAGTTGCTCGGCACCAGCTAATGCTGTAGGCCAGTAGAAGCCATGCCGAAAAGTCTTGCTGGCCAAAGCTCGGGAGGCCACATGGTGCGAGGATGTGCCTCGGTGTATGTCTTCCAGAAGTGCGCGCCCTTTGTCTTGGGTCGCGTAGAGGAGCTTTACTCCATTTGCACATCTTCGGTAGAGATCCCCATCTACCATAGCGTACATCTTGGATTGCCGGGCTACGCGCTCCGCGGCAACGTCATCTTCAGGGAGGGCTCCCTCCTTGAGGTAGCGGGCGATGTCCACTGCCCAAGGCGGTGTTTCCCTACTCATGCATGCCGCCACATAGGCGGCATGGACCTCCGCTGTTGCGGGGTTTCCTTCGGTTTTTGGGGGGGCTTCCCCGGCAGTCAGCTTGGGAGTGACTGAAGGCGCAATCTGCCTGTGCCAGAATACTCCCGCCGGGGCTTTCCAGCGCTCCGCTGCCCACTTGGACAGTTCATCAGCCGCGAAGTTATCCTTGCGCTTGATGTGCTCGAATCGCAAACCCTTGAACTTGCGTTCCAGCTTGCGGACTTCATCCACGTATGCTGCCATCTGCGGACAGTCGTAGTACTTGTTAACCTGGTTGATCACAAGTTGGGAATCCACATGAACAACCAGACGTTATCGAGGGCGATGGCCGGCCGCAACCCGGCGAGCAGCCCCTCGTACTCAGCCGTGTTGTTGGTGGAGTTGGGGAAGTCGAGTTGGATGGCGAATTTCAATTGGTCGCCCGTTGGCGACTCGATGACGACTCCGGCGCCAGCCCCCTGCAGGCTGAACGCGCCATCGAAGTACATGATCCACCGGCCCTCGTCTAGCTTGCCGGGCAGGCTGGTCTCCGGCTCCTCTTCTTCTATGCCTGTCGAGGTCCACTCTGCAACAAAATCAGCCAGAGCGGCACTCTTGATACTATTGGTGTTCTTGAAGTGTAGATCAAACTCCGACGACTCCATCCTCCACTCGGCCACTCTTCCAGTGACTTCACGGTTGGTGAGGGCCCGTTCGAGGCAGAATCCAGACACCACCGTGATGCGGTGCGCCTGAAAGTAAAGGCGCAGCTTGCGTGATGCAAGCAGAATCGCCAGCAAGAGCTTCTACAGTTGCGGGTACCGTACGCGGGCATCGCGCAGCACCGTGTTGACGAAATACACAGGGTGCTGCATGAGTCGCTTGCGTGGCGTCGACGCCGCCGGCCTGATGGCGGTTCCTGGGTCTGAGGCGGTTGCCGGAGCTGACTCAGCCCCCGGCCCCGCAGGCTCAGCCCCCGAGAGATCTCCTTCTCTCTCAACAACAAGTACCGAGCTGACCACTTGGTCAGTCGCCGCTAGGTAGAGCAGCGGCGGCTCGCCCGGCTTGGGGGCGACGAGGATTGGCAGCGACTTCAGGTACCGCTTCAGGTCCTGGAACGCCGCCTCAGCCTCGGGGGTCCAATCGACTGGGCCCTTTTTCTTCATTACCTTGAAGAAAGGCAGGGCACGTTCGCCCAGCCTTGAGATGAAGCGCCCCAGCGCGGCAACGCAGCCGTTGAGGCGCTAGACGTCCTTCACCTTGCAGGGAGCCTCCATCTTCTCGATAGCTTCTATTTTCTTTGGGTTGGCTTGAATCCCCCTGTGCGAAACCAAGAAGCCCAGAAGCTGCCCCGAGTCTACACCAAAAACGCATTTCTCAGGGTTCAACTTGAGCTTGATCCTGCGGAGGTTATCAAACGTCTCCCGCAAGTCATCAATAAGCGAGTCTCCGCGTTTTGACTTGATGACGATATCATCCATGTAGGCCTCAACGTTTCGGCCTAGCTGGGGTCGCAAACACTCGCGCAATGCACGCTGGAATGTTGAGACCGCGTTATTCAACCCGAAAGGCATGCACGTGTAGCAGTAGCAGCCAATCGGAGTGATGAACGCCATTTTCTCCTTGTCCTCGACTGCAATCTTGATTTGATGGTAGCCGGAAAAATCATCCAAAAAACACAACAAATCGCAACCGGCAGTGGAATCTACTATCTGATCAATGCGGGGTATAGGTAAAGTGTCTTTGGGACATGCACGATTAAGATCAGTAAAGTCTACACACATGCATAATTTATTTTCCCCCTTGGGTACTACAACTGGATTCGCTAACCAATTGGGTACAATACTTCCCTGATAGCCCCCGCAGCCTTCAGCTTGTCCACCTCTTGCTTGATGAAGTCCTTGCGCTCATGTGCTTGTCAGCGGATCTTCTGCTTGACGGGGCGGGCTTCTGGACGCACCGCAAGTCGATGCTTGATCACCTCCCTAGGGACTTCGGGAAGATCCGATGGTTCCCAAGCGAACACGTCGGCATTCTCCCGGAGGAAAGTGATGAGGCCGCTTTCCTATTTGGCATCGAGGTTCGCACCAAGGGTGACGGTGCGCTCCTCGTTGCCGGCCTGGAGGGGTAGCTTCTTCACCTTGGCGGCCTCCTCCTTGAGCTTCTGGCCCTTGCCGGGGCGCGAGCTCGAGCCTGTGCTTCCCTCGGCGAGCTGCTGCGGGGTAACACGAGCCTTCTTCGCTGCGGGGCAGTCACCCGGCAGCGAGCCGTCGCTTCCGGCGACGCCTTCGTCACCAGAATCGGCTGCGGCGGCGGCCTTAACGACCTCGCCAACACACCAAGCCGCGTCCTTAAGATCGCACTTGATGGAAAGGACTCCATACGTGGACGGCATCTTCATCACGCCATAGGCGCAATGGGTTGCCACCATGAACTTGATCAGCGCTGCCCGATCAAGGATCCCGTTGTACGGCAACGGGGTGTGAGCCACATCGAACACGAGGTGCTCAGTCCTGAATGCTTCCCGGGACCCGAAGGTAACCGGCAGCGTGATGCGCCCAGGGGGCGCACGATCCTGGGGTTTACTCCCCGGAACGGGTCGGTGGGCTTCATCTGCTCCAGCGGCAGCTGAAGCTTCTCCACCAACCTGGCGGACAGGAGGTTTAACCCCGCTCTGTTGTCCACCAGCACCTTGGTCACCGTCATGTTGTTGATGATCGGTGAGACCACGAAGGGAAGAACCCCTGACCCCAGCTGCCGGACTGGGTGATCGTCATAGTTGAAAGTGATCGGCACGTGCGACCACTTCAACGGCTGTCGGCTCCATGTCCGGCAACAGCGCACACATCTCCCGGGTGAGGCGCTTCACCGCGCTATGGTATGAGAGAGCATAAGCTCCCCCATGGATGCAGGTGACGTCGCGGGGCTCCTGGAAGCCAGGCTCGTCGCCCTCACTGTAGTCGGACCCGCGCTGCTCCTCAGCACGAGTCTTGTCTCATCCCCGGGGAGGCCGCTTCCTGCCGGCGCGGGCTTGGGCTCGACCCCCTTGAGCTTCCTCTCTGCAGGCATCCCCGCCGGCCGGCTTCACTCCAGCTCTGGGGTCATTCGGGCAGTCACGGGAGAGATGCCCGATGTCCCCGCAGTTGAAGCAGGCGCCGGCTGCTCGGCGCTCCTTGTGGTGCTGCTCGCGCCTCTGCTTGATGCCCTGCAGGATGCGGCAATCCTGGGCGTGATGGGTGGCGTTGGCATGGATGGGACAGCGGGGCGCGTCGTCCGGCTTGCCACCAGACCCGCCAGCGGACGAGGCCTTTTTCGCAGGCCTCGAGGTAGCCCCCGGTTCCGCGGCAAGGACTTGCTTCCCGCTGTGCTTCCGGGAGCCCTTCTACTGCGAGCCCTCAGCGGGACTCGCGGCAACCTTAGCTGCAAGTTTAGGCGCCAAACGCCCTTCCTCGGCCATGGCACACTTGTGCGCCAAGGCGTAGAGCTCTTGCGTCGTCCGGTCCAGTGCGTGCTCAGCTTCTTGGGGTCGCGGACGTTGATGGCGAAGGTGTTGATGATGGTGGCAGCCTCCGCCTCTGGAGTGGAGTAGGAGAGACTGGAGAAGCGGTTGACGAATCTCCACAACGTCTCCCCTGGCTTCCGCACCATGGTGTGCAGCTCCGCATGGTTCCCGGGCGCTTGTATCCGCCCTGGAACGCGCTCACAAACTGCTCGCGCAGGTCAGCCCAAGAGGCTATAGACCCGGCGGGCAGGTTGAGCAACCAGGTCCTCGCCGATCCTTTGAGGAGCATCGAGAACCAGTTGACCCTGACCTTGTCGTCGGCGCCGATGCCATGCATCCCCTACGTATAGGTCAGGAGGAAATCCTTGGGGTTCACGGTCCTGTCGTACGTCCCAAGCGCCAGTGCTCGGAACTTGCAGGGCCATGTCACTCGGCGCAGCTCGCGGGTGAACGCGGTGCAGCCGTCCTCGGCGCCCATGGGAGCATCCTCCTATTCCTCTAGGCGTTGGCGTTCGGCCTCACGCCGGTGCCGGCGCTCCAGGCGCGGGCGGAGGTCTTCTTGCTGGCGGGCGTTCAGGATACCCAGCGCGTCACCCCGTGTAACGGTCGGTGACGAATCCGAGGACCCCTCGGAATCCTCGCCTCCTTGCCCTCCCTGCGAGGGAGGGGAGGGTTTTCTCCTTGCCCCAAGATGCGGGGCGCGTCTCCGCGTCCCGGGTTCTGCCCTCGGCTTGAACCAGCAGGGGCGCCCTCGCCTTGCGGCTGCTGGGCGGCGAGCGCAAGGAGCACGTCCAGCTCCGCACTCCACGCCTCATGCGCCGGCGTGCCTTGCGGTGGCTCGTAGCGCACCATGACACGCGCGGCTATGATAGCCTCCACCGGGGTTTGGGCGGGAGGCTGCCGATTCTCTGACCGGCTTCCCTCCGCCCTGTCCCTCGGTGCCCCCGGGTGAGTAGGGCGGCATCCCGTCGGCGTCGCACGCGACGCGGTGTTCTCGTGGCGCAACTGCCGCTGCGCGTCTTCGGCCCGCGAGTGGACTCGCTGGCCAGCGCGGGCAGCGTCGTGGCCGCTCGCGCGACTGGCTCTGGCGTTGGGAGCCGCTGGCCCCCTCAGCTGGTTGTCCGCCGACGACCGAGGAGACGGAGGTGGCAGCTGCGACTGCTGCTGCACCCGGGAGGGCTCAGGGTTCTCCTGGCCTTGCAACGTGGGCTGCACGTCGTGTGATCGCGTGTGCGCCGCTGGGGCACCACGCGGGTCGATCCGAGGGTCGCCAGCCCGCTTGTGAGGCATAGCGACGGGTTTTGTCGTCGGAGGAGACGAAGCTGATGTAGCTGCAGACGTTGGCGCCGGCGGTCACCGTCGAGCTCTCCGCACGGGCCCCCTACCTGGTGCGTCAAATGTCGTAGCCCGGGGCTTGGACACCAGGGATGCGAGGCACCCCCTTTTTGGTTCGGCAGTGGGTGTTGGGGATCGCTCCGGCGATCGCCGGCGAGGCCAATGACGAGCGTACAATGCACAAGCCTGTTTACCCAGGTTCGGACCACCCGGAGGTGTAAAACCCTACGTCCTGCTTCTGAGTTCATATTAGCCAATGAACATGTGTTTACAGGTTACCGGGGAAGCCCCGGGGTGTTCTCTTCCCTTTTCTGATAAGTGGCTACTTGCTACTTCTAGGCTAAAGGCTCTCGCTCAAACTCCACTGGAGTGTAACCTAGAAAGAACCCGACCCCCCAACCGATGGCGATGGTCCTCCTGTTATACTCAAGGGGATACCAAAGGTGCCTCGGTGCATGGGGGACAAGTGTCGAGTAAAGAACCTAGGCAGCTTGCCCTTACTGCACTGGCATGCATGCATGGTGCAAAGTGCTCTAGCTAGGGCGGTACGTGCCTTAGATTCACTGCGAACCACTCACTGTGGGCTGACTAGACGGGGAACAACTCTTCTGTCAGAGCATTTAATGCTTGCTTGTGCCATACTCCACGCCCTGACCAGCCCTGCACATGAGGAGCCTGCCGGGCGGCCACGTGGTGCCAATATTCTGCTTGCATTGGGCGCCGGCCCTGTTGTAAGCGCCTGCACCAGGGAACACCCTCCCCGGCAAGTGACCTTCCTGGGGGCCGTCCTAACGGGAATCTTCACGCTGCCATCCGAGGCAACCCCCGCAACCCGGCTAGTCCTGCCGGGCTGGTGGCTTCCCGGACTGCTCGCACCGGGCTGTCCGGGGTGCCGTCCTTGCGGGGAGCAAGTGAGGCGACCCACGCATTGGGCAAAGGTGGTACCCTGGGTGCCACTGGTGCGACAGAACAACCCCAAATGTACAAATATTTCGAAATTTAGAAAATATACGAGTTATGCCAAGAAAAATGTATCCGACTGAACCTAAACCATTCCGAGGTGCTCTCTCTGTTTCCAAACAGCTGTATATTTAGGATTGTTCTAAATCAAACTTCTCTAAGTTTGTCCAACGTAGGAACACAAATTAATCTTCTTCCATGCAACCAAAAATGAGAAGAAGAACAAGAAAACATATCACACAAAATAAGAATGGTTTAGGAACACAAATCAGTTTTCTCTCATTCAGAGTATATAGGGTGTATATATCTCATTCATGCCTACGTAGCAGACACATCACAAGTTGCGTCAAAAGAAATTCATACACTTCATACATATCGTCACACGAACATTCCCATCTAAAAAGTAATAACATATCGAACACAGACATTACAATCACGCATGAGATGCATCGACCATATGCACGAAAAAGGCCCCATCAGGCCCGTAGTGAACAACGATCAATGCAGTACTTGAGTACGGATCCTCACTTCTGATTGGCTTACACAACCTAGCTAGGTACGTACTTACACTAGAGCAAGAAAAATCTCCCAGTCTCGGTGTTTGCTCGCTCTCGACAACACAGCGGCACGGTTTCTCGGCATACGCCGGTAAAAAAAAACTTACTTACGGCCACGAGGACGACAACAAATTAAGGAACGCACCTCCTATTGGACCTCGCGGCAGACGTCGACAGAGACGTTTTTAACCCACGAGACAACGTTAAACTAGTTTAACTACACGTACTGTACTTAAGTGTGTATGTGTTCTAGGATTTAACTGGAGTTATAAGTACATACGTAACTAGATTATTTTGATCGCCTGTCAACTTGACTGCGACTCGGTAATTCGAAGTGAATGTGCGAGTCAAAGTGGAGATTCTAGAAGCGAGAGTGGACTAGTTCTTCTTGCAAGGACATGTACGTAGGGCGAAGGAACCGAGGGGCTTAGCTAGCTGCTTTAATCTAAACAAGAGATATATACATGCAACAGCTAGCTAGATAATATAATTAACATGAGAGGAATGTGAGATAGTAGTATGTGCAACCGTCTGGCCCCGCGAGTTTAGTCGTTATATGTGTGGAAGGAAGAGATTCACTGGGCCAAAACACCTCACAACAGCTCAAAATTAGTTCCTAGCTAGTTTAAGACCTGGAGTCTAGTACTATCAGACACGCTGTTTACCTAATTTTGGATTTCCTTTCCGAGGGAAACGTCACCGAGCATGTCCTGTGCACGTACTGAGTAAGAGGTATTATATGTAGCTGACTAGCTGGAACGTGAGCTGCTCTTGTTCTGTATATATGCCGCCGGCAACATGCATGCCAGTTGCTGAAATCTTTATATGTATCAGCTGTTGTCCCTGGGCGCGCCTTTTACCTTCCAGGAAAGCAATTGACTAGCTATGGCTAGCTAGCACGAAACCGAATGAGAGAAGCGCTAGTGAGATGCAGGTTCAGGTTCGGAATGTTTGTTTTTGGATGATACATACTAACCAAAGTTTCCTTCAGGTAGAAGTTAGTCAGGAGTACATAAGAATTATCCCTCTTTTTTATTAGAGAGATTTGTAAAACTCCACATATTATGTACAAGCTGTGCAATTAATAAATGGCATGCTGTTTCTGTTCTGCCAAAAAAAAAACACATGGGAAAATTTCCCGCAACAATAGTTTGTACTCCCTTCGATCCTGAATTCTTGTTGTTGTTGTTTTAGTTTTATAAAATTGCACAGCTTGTACATAGTGTAACTAAAAAAAGAACAAGAATTTAGGATTGGAGTGAGTACAAATACATGGACTTTTGTGAATTTGACTTACTTTGGTGTTTCAAAAGTGTGATCGTACATTTTGAGTAGAAGATAGGGACAACATGCAGAATGATTAAGGCGTTTCTTAAGAATTATTAAGAGCTTTATATAGGTAACATTTACATAGCATCACCAGCATGTCATACATTGGCATTACTCAGCCAATCCACATGCATTCACTGCTCTCCAATGATGCTTCCATGGCACAATAGTGAGCAACTAATTAAAAACCCAAGTCTCTCTGGCTAGCGCTTCTTGTTATAGTTTGATTTGGTTTCAGTGAAATTTGATTCGTTCTATCTAAAACGACTCTATGCTGACCGTTATCTTTGCTGAAAATGTGGCTCAATACCATAAATAGCACAAGTAGTTCAAATTCCCACCCATATTAACTCCAAGACCTCATTAGCCCCATAAAATAGACCGTTCGGTATATGCCGATTCAACAGTACATATATGTACATCTCGCCGAATATCAGCCAGATGACACACAATTGTGCCAATCCACAAGAGAGAGTTTGATCCCTTAGCTATCCCTCCCATCGATCGACTCAGCTCCTACATAGCATGCATGCACACCTAGGTGATACTACCCATGCCAGTCCGGGCAAGCTCTTCTGCGTGTCGCACCCTTGCAGACATGAACAAAATGTTGACAGCGCGCGACACAACCGATGCTCCTCTCCTCCCCTTTGTCTCTCTTCCCAGCCCGGACAGCGACCACCGCCCGCCATTCATAAATACTCCTCCCCGAAGCCGCTCCAACGTCGTCTCGTCGGTCAGTCCCTACCAAAACGAGCACACACAGCTTCGAAGCTAAGCAAGCCGATCGAGCTGAGCTTAATTAAGCTTGTTAATGGCGCCCGCGAGCAGCACCGAGACGAAGCACATTACGCTGCACAACTTCCTCAAGCAGCAGCACCTGCTGCAGCAGCGGCTCAAGCCGGCCGCGGCCGCCGTGCTCTGGAGCTGGCCCGTGCCGACCCGCGGCGCGCCCGCGCACGACGAGGATGCCGATGGCGGCGCGTCCTGGCCGCCGCGCTCCTACACGTGCGCCTTCTGCCGCCGCGAGTTCCGCTCGGCCCAGGCGCTCGGCGGCCACATGAACGTGCACCGCCGCGACCGCGCCAAGATGCGCGGCCACTACGCCGCTTCCGCCGCCGCCTCGGCGCTGGCGCCGCCTTCGTCCCCGTCTCCGGCCGATGAGCCCGCCGTTGCGGCGGCGGAGTACGCGCTGATTTACCCCGTGCTGAACTCCAACAATGGCGCGCGGGGGGTGTTCATACCGGGCGCCGGCGGCAACGTGCTGCTCTCGGCCGCGCCCATGGAGCTGGGCCGCCGGTGCGAGCTAAGTGACGATGAGAACGAGAGCAGCATTGACCTAGAGCTGCGCCTCGGCTGGCCATGATCGAGGACGAACGACGATTAGTGTTTTGCGCGCTGTTCTTTCTTGACGTGTGATTCTTTATTCGTGCTCTAGCTCTACCATTTCGAGTCATTGTTTCATCGAATAATGGCGTAAGATTAAGCTACCAATTGGGATTAAACAAGCAGCCTCCAAAAGGAGGAAGACGTACGAGAGGAGAAGAGAAAAGGGTGCAAAGTAGTACTAAGAATATTATCACTAATATATGGAGTACGGGCCTTGACGCCTCGATTGATCTCAGTTCCATCATGTCGCTTTCTCTGGCAGGGTTTACCAGTATCTGTATTTCCGACAGTTTGAGGAAGCACCGAGGAGTCCGGTCCCAGGATACCCATCTAGAAGCCGCACTTTTCGATTTTTTTTGTTTCTTTAATTAATCGATGGTCTGTCATTTCATTCCATTGATAAGCTTGCATAATTTTAGTGCCAGCATGGCAGCATGTATCATGTACGGAGTATGATGCAACACCCAATGGTTATTATTTGTACCTGTAGATGCAAGAATTGACAATTTTTTGTGCGCCCTGTTTTTTTGTGCGCCCTGTTTCTGTGTTTCAAATCATCAATTTTTAATGGGGCATTGCAAATCATCTGCTAAATATAAGTGGGGGGACAATCAGGGTAGAGCACTTAACCGGGATTTTTATCACTGACGGCAGCGCACCATGCGGAACTCTAGATGTCGAATTCCCAACATTGTTCTGTCTTTCTTAGGCAATTGTTTTTTTTAGGAAGTCTTCTCAAGCAATTATAACCACAAGCCATTGGTTACCAGTAACAGTACACACAATAGATACATTGAATCGTATGGCACCCATCTATTTGGGTGCCCAGCTCAAAATAATACAATTCTCATGATAGTTTTGGAGCTGTCGTGAAAACAGAGCACACAGAGCTACTACAGCAATACAGCTTGAACACAGAAAAACATGTCCAAGGAAATGAAATTTCTAGTTGAAATCATTTTGATGTTAATTGAATAGCGTTTCCAGCCCATCAGTTTGTCCGCTGAAATATTTCCTGCAATTTCAGTTCCATAAGGTTCATTGTGGACTATAGCCTATAGGCTGTTCGATTTGGATGTCTGCAACATATGAATATGGAGGTGAGACTCACCTGGCGAAGCTGCTACCCACATAATCTACTCATTATGTTGCACTTTCTCCTTGCACAAAACCATGTTCATTCAAGTTTTCCTCCAAAACTCCATTCTTGTTCAGTGAGGATATTTCAATCTGTAAAATAAAGTGGAAACCCTATTAGTTTTCATATAGCACAGCTTAACGGAAATAATGTTCATAAGCTAACACAGAAGAAAATTATAATTGAATTCCATTCGTTCATACTTCCAGCAAAAGAATAATATTGTAAAGATCTGTTTATAACTAATCATTTGAAGAGCATTTACACTAACTTGAACATTTGAGTGCATAAAAGTGAAAGTCGGAGCACTTTTTTTGCAAGGAAAGACTACTTTACATAAATTCTCATTCAAAAAAATACTATACATAAATATTCATTATACAGACACAAAATAACACTTTAAAGGTATGAGTTCTATGATGGTTCTACTTCGCTTTCATCTTTAACAAGCTCTTTTTCGACACTGCCGGTCACACGTCTCAGTCGGGACGCCGCTTTGTCAATTGCAAGGTTCAGTTGGCTTATCTTGTCGCCCAGTGTTTGACGAGTTTTCTGGAACACCACAAATATTTAGTTATCAAAATAATACCTTCCATGTAGAAGTCAGGAAATGAGCTACTGAATTAGGCTCCTTACCTCTAAACCTTCATCATAGTATTGGCCATTGCGTGGCCTTGATACCCTTTCGATGCCTTGCTCATCAGTCTCACCATCTTGTCCATCGTCATCCAACAATGTATCTAAAGTTTTGCTGATCTGCTCAAGAATGACAAAACAAATGTCATGTGGGGCCATGGCCAGTCATACACCTGGCTGCTAGTGTTTGCAGAGACAGAGGCGCATGCAGCAGCTGCAGACTCCTAGAGAACTAGGACTCCTTTTCCTTGGCCATTAAGTTGCGTTTAGGTTTTTCAATAAGGAAAAGATAGATTGAATTAGTTGTATTCTAGATTCAATTGTAAACCGATATGTGAGGGGACTGAATCATCAAAACGAGGGAAACAGGAAGTAGAAGGATGGCCCTTCTTTCCCCCATCCCTCTCTTATGTTGCCAGAGAGGCACCTTGCATCTGCCGAGCGTCACCACGGTACCCAAGCGCCGACCTACTCCTCCCCACTCAGATTTTCTGTCTATCTTAGAATATTTAATTTCGTTTGCCAAGTAGCAATAGCAAGCATTGCTTCATTGTCAAGACTTGCTATGCAGTAAGGCAGAGCATTGTTGATCAAGCATGATGGTTCTATATTTCCTTTCTAGAAGGATGCACATGTTACAATGAAGAATGGTTTGACAATACCTGCGGAGCAAAGACATATCCAAGTGTTCCAAAAACTGCTCCTCCTATAAGAAATCCAGCCAAGAATCCTCCCCCGCCTTTAGAATCTTCACTGTGGAATCAAATCACAGGAGACAAAATCTGAGAAAAGCATATAGCACGCAGCTGAAAGCATATCACATTACACTAGTTTATTACAAGATATCCAAGCATGAAAAACTTTGTCCAAACCCAAAATTCCAGGAGATGTCATCGGTGATGATGACAGTCCAAACCTAGTTGGGAAGCACTTTAGCAAACACTTTTGACTTTCAAGACAACATGCCTTAACTGCACCGAAATGTAAGAAGGACATCTTCAGCACAGATCATTTTCAGCCTGATATGAATGGTACATTCAGTATACAATTGCCCCATTTCAGCTTGCTGGTTCTCAAATCATAAGCAACTAGAGTGTAACATGAACACAGACTTAATGATTACCAGTCATCTCTGGTTCTCTGCTGTCACTTAAGCTATAAAACTCTAAGTGAACCAGGCTACATGTTTTCTGCCATAAAACATAGTATAATAAGAAAAAAAGAAATTCTCGAACACGCCGAGCGGCGTGTCTTTTCCATTAAGAAGAAGGCACAAGAAGCTCAAGTACAAGCAGGCAACAAAGGAGCGCCAAGGGGACTCGAAAAAAGAAAAGAAAAAAAGAAAAGAAAAGGAACAAGGAAAAAAAAACTATAGTATAATAAGATGGAAACTGATTGTAGCAACTCTGCCTACGGTCAACTACTTCAGAGTATTTAGTGCTCCAGCTGTGATCATTCAAGCATAAGAACATAAATAATCGAGTAACAGATCGAAAACAATACCTCTGTGCCCGGCAGATGGTTAGCTTTCCACAAAGATTTGCATTTTTTGAACTTGAGGGAACTGCCACCTGCAAGCCATTTCTGTTCGAGATCAACTTGTTCGGCTTGCAGCCAAATGCATTGCTATGTGCCGCACCTTTGACAAAACAAAAGGAAACAAAACTCTCAAAAAACAATTGATGGCACACAGTGTAATAAATACTTCTACAAACTGCATAGAAATAGCAAGGCCCACTTATATGTCAAGCAAAAACACAAGCCCCGTAATGATTTGATTTCAAAAGGGCGGGAGATAGAATCACTATACAGTTGCACTATGAGTAGAACAAGCAGCAGTTAGGTGTTCATACAACCACGCCGCATCAAAAGACCTAATTTCTCAAAGTGTGACAAGCTTGAAAATCTCGTAGCCTCCCTTACCTGACCTGAAAGCTCGTCCTAATTTCTGAAATCTTTTTAATAGTAGCTCGTTTCCTTGGACTCAGTACAGAACACGGCGCAAAGTAGCTACCTAAACCAAAATTCTGTAAATCTACTCCTAGCCCTAAACACAGAACCAGCATGGTAAACATCTCGTTGCTCAACTAATTTCACAGAAGTGATGATGGCCAAATCGATACGTATCCATGAGGGTAACACTGAAGCAAGAGCCCAAGAAATACAAGACTAGAGGAGCAGAGAAGGCTCACCGGAGATGGAGAGGGCGGCGGAGGGAGCGGCCATCGCCGCCGAGCAGGTGCGGAGGAAAGGAAAGGGGAACGAAGCGATGAACTCGGCGGCCTTTCCTGCTGGCCGCCGGCTTCAATCAGAGAGCGGTGCACACGTGGCCGGATCGAAGCGGGGGAATGCATCAGCCGGAGAAACGAGAAAGGCGTTGTTGGGCTCAAAACAGTTTCAGGATAAGTTGGGGTTTAAGCCATTAATAGCCCAGTGCTCTGGCCTTATACAGAAAGCTAATTGGGCTGTAACCCTAAGAAAAAGCCGCTAGCTAAGATCCTAGAGTCCTCTAAAAAAAAAGATCCTAGAGACTAGGGATCCCCCGATCCGTGAAAGAATCACCACACGGCGCGGTACTAGTACTCTGTACTCCGTATAGCTAGCTGCTACATATTTTAAAAAAAGAAAGTAGCTGCTGCATGGAACTAGAAGTAGTAGTACGTACAGGGGTGGATGGATCCTGTCAATAGATGGATCGACATGCATGCATGGAATCTCTCGTCGCGCATATACACCATGGGTCCTTGGCCAATGTAGACTTCTCGATCTATTGGACCACGTCCAGGTACTTGTATTTATAGCAATATATTAAATTAGAGTCGGTAATGATGATACGGTCGCCGTCGTAGATTAATTTCGTTAAAATTATAACCAATATGTCATTGTCCGTTATTTTTTTTCCTCCAGTTTTTTTCACGATTTCTGCTACTCCATCTTACAACCGACGTCACCACACCCACATACCGACCTCGACGGCGTCATGAGTTGCCTACACAGAAAATAAAAATAAATAATTTGTTATTTTGTTGATCCGCAGCAGCAAGGCGCGGACACACCTGGCAGTGTTTTTATTACGTACGAGCTTGGAAATATAGTTGTTCGACCCGGCCGGCCGGCAGTCACGTCCATCGGATCGGACTATCGGACTGCATAGTACGTGCAGGCTTGCATCTTTCTTGTGGCGTCGAGATTCACGGACGATCTCGATGGTTCATTACGATGGTTGGTTTAGTAATTTCCAATCGAATACGCCATCTGTTAAATTAGTAGAGCCGGTCCGGTACAGGTTTTTCCTCCCAAGACCGACACAAGTACAGTGCCTGACTATGCCCTGGACCCGGATACGTGATTGATTCATCGATGTGGCAGAACAATTTGACCACAGATCCACACACGTGAGCTGGTTTTCTTGTTTGTTTTTGGTTGTATCTGGCCGTGACGACACTGTCTGTCGATCCGGTCCAGCCATGGGTTTATCCTGCCACCCGGTCATGGACGTTTTGGACGGTACTGACCACCTTGCGCCAGACGTGAGAGCATCTTCAATGACGTCTCTAAAGTTAACCCAAATGTATTAATCGGACGTTTTGTCCTCAAAATTATTTTTCATGATATCTTCTAAATGGACAAAATGTCATAAGTCTGAACACAGCCCTCAAATTAGGAAGATGTTTAGGGTGTCGGAACATTGTCCGGTGCTCTCTTTTGTCCGTCCCGGTCCCATAACAAGATATGAGAAAATAAGAAAAAAAAGTAAAAAGGAGAAAAGAAAGAAAAACGAGGAGAAGGAAAAGCTAATTTGGGTGAGAAATTTGGGGGATGTGGTTAGGTGATGAGGGAGAACATGGGGGCGGACACATGTCCACTTCTTTTTTTTTCCAACTTGGGTTACCCCCATTTTTCATTGCAAAACAACGGAAACACCATGTTCAGGTCTTACAACATTTTCAGCAGAAGGAAAATAAGGGGGGAAAGGCCCTAGATCGGCAGGAAACCCACTGCGTCATAACCGGCTCGGTTATTTTGCCATGGGACAAAAACCTGCCGCTACAGCTAACAGAAGGAAACAAAAACAGTCTCAAACAGGGCAACAAACCCAATAAGTACTCTTCATTACGGACCTACACAGAGGCCAAATAGCACAGTCTTAACCAAACTTCCACTCAAAACAAACCACCTAAAGAGCTTTCTTCAAACCAGTAGTTATCTTCCAGCAACATCACCCAGTCTTGCATCAGAGCCCCCAGCCGCTCGATCTCTTCTCAGCATCACCACCGTCTCCTGCAGCAATTCACTCGCCACATCCATCATGTGTTGACGTCTCGGCTCCTTCTGCAGCCCCGCCAAGTACTGAAGTAAAGCACATAAAGAGAAAATAACGGATTGAGGGTGCCTCAACACTTTTTTCTCAAAACAAACTGCATTTCGAGTTTTCCATATTACCCAGCACACGGCAGCTAATCCTTCAACAAAACACAAGTTATTCATGTGCACCAATCACCCCAACCAGACAAAATACTGCCAAGGATTCCTAGGGATCACCATCGTACCTAGGAAGTGGCCAATGCAACCCCAAACAAACTTGACCACAGTGCACTCAAAAAATAGATGCAAAAACAATTTGGTCTCCCAGGCCAGTTTCTGCGTTTCATAACATCTTTAGTGAGAATAGCCCCCAAAAACATTTGCCACACAAAGATTTTAATTTTCAAAGGAAGTTTGGCTTTCCATATAAAAGAATAGTCAGTACCAACCACAGTCCTGCAGAGATGTTTATAAGTGGAATTAACAGAAAACTTTTTATTAGGAGCCCATTTCCAGAGCACCAAGTCATCCTGATCATTAAGGGGAAACTGATTCAAAAGGTTTTTCAAGCCATCCCACTACACAAATAAATCACCATGAAGCCATCTAGTGAAAGTAATGAGATTCCAGTTTTCTTACTGTCGTACGAGTGGCCCACGGGGTCCCACTGATACGGGACGCGTGGGTTGCCGGTGACGGAGCCCCATCAGGAAGGACTCCCGGGAAGCGACGAGCCCGGAAAGCCTGCCTCGAGGAGACGACCCCTAATGAAGCTAAAGCTAAGGCCCGAGTACGAGATGCTCCTGGGAACCCCGGTCCCGGTAAGCCGAAGGAACGCCTCCCGACAGCTAGCTGGTGTGCTAGCCGGGAAGGTGCACCCCAGCAACCCGCGCTCGGGCATGCAGGCGGGACCCGCAGAACAGTGAAGACAGGACAAGACGGCGGGCGTAGTGCATTTAATGCACCGACAGGAGTCTTATCAGCAGGCCTAGGCTTGCTCAGCAAGGCTAAGGCGACTACCCTACGAACTATTTTTTCTACCGTGTACAGTTGACCGGGCGTTGCATGGCATCCAGCATGGATGAGTGAAATTCTATTCCATGCAGCTGTGACACGCGTCTAGGCAACGTGTCACGCTGCATGCATAGGCACCTGTGGTATCCCCTTGTCTATAGAAGGATGACCAATGCCACCGGTCAGGGGGTTCGGTTCAGCTCGGTTGGACCTCAGTAGCTGTAACATCCTAATTTTTCCCAAACTTTGCATCACGCATTTGCACTCATAAGCATCATGCCATTTATGCGCTCTGAGCATCTTAAACCAAGATTCAAAATTTAAAATCCTTTTTATTAAGTTTTGCCTTTTTAACCTCCTTTGTTACCTTTTTGAAATTTCTCAACCCATGGGGTTTTGTCAATATAAAGGGGTTTATTGCATCAAGATAAGCTACCTCATAATTTTTGAAATTTATTTTGGAGTTGAAAAACTATTTTATTTCTCAATATTGTTGCACTAGAGGCAACTATTTAAGAAAAACTATTTTTAATAATTTGCTTTTGGAAGGAATCAAGTCCCAGATGCTTTAGCATCGAGGGATATGATTTTACAAATTTTCTGGAATTTATTTGAGGTCATTTGGAGTTCAAAATCAAAAGATAAAAGGGAAAAATAGAAAAAGAACAAAAAAAAAGGGAAACCAGACCGGCCCGGCCGAACCGGCCCAATCGCGCCCGCCCAGCACAGCCCAACACGCGAACCGGCCCCGCAGCAGCCGGCCCCGCCCAGCGCCGCCGCCCGCGCGCCTGCAGTCGCTGATAGGTGGGACCCACCTGTCAGTCTTCTTCTTCCTCGGTCAGGAATCTAGCGAGCATCGTCTTCATTGCTCGTCTTCAATCCGCGATTTAGAGCACACCATTAAACACCCCTCCCACGCCACTATAAAGAGCCCCTCACCCTCTCTCATTTCCCCCGCACCCCTCACTCCACTCGCGCCCACGCCGCCGTAATTCCTCGCCGGAGTTTGCCTCGGACGCCAGCTTTCTTCGCTCGCCGTCGACTCCACGGTGAGCCTCGGTCCAAAAGCCCGGGTTCTTCCTCTTCCTCTCATCCTTGCGCTCGTTTTGACGCCAGAATTTCTGTGTTTGGTGTCTGGTAGCCCCCGGACGCCGCCCGCTCGTCCTCGCCGAAGCTCCCGTGACGCCACCGCCGCTCGTCGTCGTCCTAGACGTCAACCCCGGCCCGCCTCGCCGCCCCGTGCGCGTCATCGTCTCCGCCTCGCCGTGCTGCCCATGCCAACGCCCTCCTCAACGCCCGAAGACCGCCGGAACGCCGTCCGCCCCCACCCCCCCCCCCCCCCCCCCGCCCGAACCGCGCCGCTGCCGGAGTCCGCCGCCGAAACCCTAGGGTCGCCGGAGGTGAGCCCGACGCTCCTCGACCGTACGATCTCAGCCAACGGCCGAGATTTAAACATTTTAATCGAACCGGTACCGACGAATCGCGTGGTGACACGTGGCAATGTATAAAATGTAAATTTTATTCCCGGATGAATTAAATGTTAAAATTGCAGAAAAACCCCTGGAACTTCAAACACTCATAACTTTTGAACCGTTTGGCCAAATTTGATGATCCGCACCTTTTTGGAATCCTCATGACATGGAGAAACTTTTGGCATAGTTTTTTTTTTTCAGTTTTGGACAACTGAAACAGGACCAAGTGACAGAATGCTCCACTTTGAATGTAATCACTTAAAAATTTATTTATAATTATTTTGGACGATTTATCCACTCTTAAAATTTCTTAGAGGCACCCTCTACCCAGTGTAGCCAGACGAAAAATTGTTTATGTATAAAAAATGAATGCATCACCAACGTTGCTATAATCTTGCTTAAAATGGATTAAACTGGCTTATTTTAATGATTTCCATGTTACACCCCATGAACATGACGCTAGCATTTCACCACATAGATTTAAATCACTAAACAAATTATTTGTGACAGAAACAAATTTTAGATTGCATCATGTGGATAGCATCATGGCATAATTCATTTGATTGCTTGTATGTATTGGATGGTTGTTTATTTCGGTTATACATTTTGTGGCTAGATTTTACGGAGTGCAAACCCTGTCTTTGCAACGAGTGTGAGAAAAACAACAACCTTGGAAATGGCAAGTTCATCTTGATCATGAATCACCTATCATCGCACTTATTTTATTCCTATATGCATTAGAGTTGTTTGTAGAACTGCATTAGGATTATATTATTATATTTATGCTAGCTATGTTGTCCTAGTAGAGTAGATCCTCCTCGCCGACATATCCCCACCAATAGCCATCGAACTAGTTTACGCTTAGCCGTGCTACGTAAATATATGTGGGAGGGAACCACTTACATTCTAGAAATATTGTTGATGTAAAAGTTATTTTTGAAGTATGGCTAAAATCAACTACTAATGAACCATCTTGAGTGGGCGGCTTTGAGTATTATGGTTGTATGCGACGTCAGTTCCATTTCTATGGGGCCCGCTGAGTCGTCTGTCTGTGGATTCGGGAGCGTCCATGGGCTGAATTGGGTTCCTATTTAATTTGCCTCCAGTACAACCACATGCTATATGGGCTCTGGCAAGAATAGAGTATGTTGTATGAACCTAGAACCGAGGAATTGTAATGATGTAGCCGTGTAGGTGGAGCGTGATTCTCTCATGGTCTACGGAATTGCTTCTGAAAATCTTGTAATCGACACCGTTACTACTCTATCCTGAGGACAGCAAGGGATTAACATGTCGGTTTCTTGTGGGGATTGTGTACAACCTCTCGAGAGTGTCAAAACTAAGTACTTAGCTGTGTCCCCGATTATGAACGAATTATGAGCAGTTGGATACGGAAACTAAGTAAGGTCTCACTCATTCCAATTTCTAAATTAAACTTGGGTTAGGAGCATTGATGTGTCTACTCAATGTCCTTAGATTTAAATAGGAGCATCGGTGTGTCTACCCGATGTCCAATAGATTTATTATACTGTAAAATTTAATTGTAATAGGATAAAAATGTTATGTTAATTGCTTCCATGCCAAAAAGCCTGATCTCCACATAGCCATTAATTGCATACATTTGTTAGGATCTGTTATAATACCCGGTGAACTTGCCAATACATTCACTGTATTGACCCTAGTGGCTGCAACCTTTAAACTGTTGTAGGGCTTTCCGACGACGAGTAAGGTTACGTTGTTGGGTCACGAGCCTGCATTCCAACATGCACTCTCTGTGGCGTTGAATTGGTTCAATATTTTCTCGCTTTTCCGCTGTTGAACAATTTATGTTATTTTTAAATGCTAACCCGAGTGGTTATGCAAAGTTGTAAGTACTATAAAGTTCTGCATGATGACGTTGTAATAAAATTACATGACCTTTGTTTCTCGATATTGCATCTTGAACTGCGTGTGCTAGTGAGTCGATTCAGGGACTAGCACTAAAAGCACAGAGATCGGACCTTGTACGGGGGTGGTCGCTTTAGTAGGAATCAACTCTATTTAGTTTAGCATTCACCCAAGTAGCCTAGCCCTTAGAGGGACAAGTAGCAAAGCCCGGGAACTCCCCGGCAACCTGTAACAACCATACTAAAAAATACAACTCAAAGCAGGACGTAGGGTATTACACCTCCGGGTGGCCCGAACCTGGGTAAAAACTCTTGTGTCTACACTTCATGTCTACCGCCACGCCGGCGATCGCCGGAGCGATCACCTCACCCTCCACCGAACCAAAAAAGGGGTGCTCGGCATCCCCGGTGCCGGAGACCGTGCTCCGACATCTGGTGTGCCAGGTAGGGGGGGCGTGCAGAAAGCTTCAGTTGACCGTCGACGTTATCGTCGTCAACACCAGCTTCTTCGCCTACGACATCTTCGACAAATAGCTCGGCATGCCGCCCAAGAAAGCGGACGAGCCCCGGGTCGACTTGCGTGACACTCTCGCCATGCGCACTCGGTCCCATGACGCTGCACGCGCGTCACAGGTGCAAGGGGATCAGGGGTCCCCTCCACGGCAGCAGCAGTCGCAGCTGCCACTTCCACCTCCTCGGCCGTCGGCAGACAACCGACTGAGGGGGCCTGCGGCTCCCAGCGCCAGAGCCAGTCGCGCGAGCGGCCACAGTGCCGCACGCTCCCGGCCAGCGAGTCCACTCGCGGGCCGAAGACGCGCAGCACGAGCTGCGCCATGAGCACCACGCGCCGCGTGCGACGTCGACGGAGTCTCGCCCCACTCACCCGAGGGCACCGGGGGACAGGGCGGAGGGCAGCCGGTCGGAGAAGCGGCAGCCTCCCGCCCAGACCCCGGCGGAAGCCATTACAGCCGCGCGTGTCATGGTGCGCTACGAGCCACCGCAAGGCACGCCGGCACATGAAGCATGAAGTGCGGAGCTAGACGCACTCCTTGCACTCGCCGCCCAGCAGCCGCAAGACGAGGGCGCCCCGGCTGGTTCCGGCCAGGGGTAGAACCCGGGACGCGGAGACGCGACCCGCGTCTCGGGGCACGGAGAACACCCTCCCCCGCTGGGAGGGCAAGGAGGCGAGGATCCCATAGGGTGACGCGCGAGGCGTCCTGAACGCCCGCCAGCAGGAAGACCTCTGCCCGCGCTTGGAGCGCCGCGCCGGCGTGAGGCGGAACGCCAACGCCAAGAGGAGCAGGAGGATGCTCCCATGGGCGCCGAGGACGGCTGTGCCGCGTTTACTCGCGAGCTGCGCCGGGTGACGTGGCCCCGCAAGTTCCGAGCGCCGACGCTCGGGACGTACGACGGGACCGTGAACCCCAAGGATTTTCTCCTGACCTACACGTTGGGCATGCATGCCATTGGCGCCGACGACAAGGTCAGGGCCAACTGGTTCCCGATGGTCCTCCAAAGATCAGCGAGGACTTGGTTGCTCAACCTGCCCGCTGGGTCCATAGCCTCTTGGGCTGACCTGCGCGAGCAGTTCGTGAACGCGTTCCAGGGCGAATACAAGCGCCCGGGAACCATGGCGGAACTACACACGGTCGTGCAGAAACCGGAGGAGACGTTGCGGGACTTCACCAACAGGTTCTCCAACCTCTCGTACTCCATCCCTAAGGCGGAAGCGGCCGCCATCATTCACTCGTACGCCATCAATGTCCGCGACCCGAAGATGCGTGAGAAGCTCAACACGTACCGGATCCGGACCACCAGGGATCTCTACGCTCTCACGCAGAAGTGCGCGATGGCCGAGGAAGGGCGCTTGGCGCCCGATCTAGCCACCAAAGCAGCGGCAAACCCACCAGAGGGCTCCAGGAAGAAGGGTTCTCGGAAACGCGGCAGGAAGCAAGGGCTTGCCGCGAAGCCGAGGGCTCCCCAGAGGCCCGCCAAGAAGGCGGCGTCGGTATGAGCATCGGGCAGCAAGCCGGCAGCGGCCGCACGCTGCCCCATCCACACCAACGCCACCCACGATGCACAGGACTGCCGCACTCTCCAGACCATCAAGGAGAAGCGCAAGCAGCACCACGAGGAGCGCCGCGCTGCCGGGGCTTGCTTCAACTGTGGGGACATCGGACATCTCTCCCGGGACTGCCCGAACAACCCCCACGGCGGAGCAGGCCGGGGCGCAGCCGGCGGCGACAAAGGAGAACCCGCGGGGGGTCGCGGTCAGGCCCGTGGAGGCAAGGACCGGCCTCCCCGGGGACACGACAAGCCCCGCGCTGAGCCGCACGGGGATATCTACAGCGACGCCGACGCCGACGAGCCCGGCTTCCAGGAGTCCCGCGACGTCGCCTGCATCTACGAGGGAGCGTACGCTCTCATGTCTCACGCTGCCATGAAGCGGCTTACGCCTGAGGTCTGTGCCCTCCTCCCTAGCATGGAGGTGCAGCAGCCGTTGAGGCGGGTGCTGCATGTGCTGGTCACCTTCAACTCGGACGATCACCCGATCCGTTTCTTGGGTTCAGGGGTGCTCCCCCTCGTAGTGTCGCCAATCATAAATAACGTGACGGTGACCAAGGTACTTGTGGACAACGGGGCAAGCCTCAACCTGCTGTCCGCCAAGCTGGTGGAAAAGTTTCAGGTCCCACTGGAGGAGATGAAGCCCACCGACCCGTTCCGGGGGATCAATCCTGGAGTGGTGCAGCCCATGGGGCGAATCACGCTCCCGATGACCTTCGGTTCCCGGAAAGTGTTCCGGACTGAGCACATCATCTTCGATGTGGCTCACACCCCATGGCCGTACAACGGGATCATTGGTTGGCCAGCGCTGATCAAGTTCATGGCGGCAACGCATTGCGTCTACGGCGTGATGAAGATGTCGTCAACTTACGGCGTTCTCTCCATCAAGTGTGACCTGAAGGATGCTGCTTTGTGTGTGGGTGAGGTCGTGAAGACCTCCGCAGTGGCGGATCCTGGCGACTACGACGTTGCCGGGAGCGAGGATCCACTTGCGGGTGAACAACCCGCACAGAAGAAGGCACGAGCCGCTCCCGAGCAGGATGCCGGGGGCAGCTCCAGCTCCAGCCCGCGCGTAAGCAAGGGCACGAAGCTGAAGGAGGAGGGCACCAAGGTCAAGAAGGTGCCCCTGCATGCCGTCAACGAATAGGAAAGCGCCCTCGTCGCCTTCCTCCGGAAGAAGTCTGACGTGTTCGCTTGGAGCCGTCAGATCTTCCCGGAGTCCCTAGGGAGGTGATCGAGCATCGGCTGGCGGTGCGGCCAGATGCGCGGCCCGTCAAGCAAAAGGTTTGCCGGCAAGCTCAAGAACGCAAGGACTTCATCCAACAGGAAGTGGAGAAGCTCAAGAACGCCGGGGCGATCAGGGAGCTGGAAATAAACTGCGCATGTGTGTAGATTTTACTTATCTTAACCGTGATTGTCCTAAGGACCCCTTCCCTGTACCATGTATCGATCAAATAGTAGATTCTACAGCGGGTTGCTAGTCTTTGTGCTTCCTAGACACCTTCTCCGGCTACCATCAGATAAAGATGGCAGTCGAAGATGAGGAGAAAACAACGTTTATCACCCCGGTTGGCTGCTACTGTTACACGTGCATGCCTTTCGGGTTGAAGAACGCGAGCTCAACATTTCAGCGCGCCCTGCGTGATTGTCTGGGACCCCAGCTAGGCCGGAACATCGAGGCCTACATGGACGATATCGTCGTCAAGTCGCGGCATAGGGACTCGCTCGTCAGCGACCTGCAGGAGACATTTGACAACCTCCGCAGGATCAAGCTCAAGTTTAACCCCGAGAAGTGCACGTTCGGCGTGGACTCAGGGCACTTGCTGGGCTTCATGGTCTCTCACAGGGGAATCGAAGCCAATCCACAGAATATCGAAGCGATCGAGAAGATGGATGCACCCCGCAAGGTTAGAGACATCTAGCGCCTTAACGGGTGCGTTACAGCGCTCGGGCGTTTCATTTCAAGGCGGGGCGAGCGAGCCCTAGCTTTCTTCAAAGTGATAAAGAAGAAGGGTCCAATCAATTGGACTCTCGAGGCGGAAGCGACGTTCCAGGACCTGAAGAGGTACCTGAAGTCTCCACCGGTCCTCGTCGCACCCAAGCTGGGCGAGCCGTTGCTGCTGTACCTGGCAGAAACGGACCAGGTGGTGAGCTCCGTGCTCGTCGGTGAGAGGGAAGAGCAAGTCCCGGGGGCTGAGACGGAAGGGCCGAGGGCTCCCGGTGAGCCGAAAGAACCCCCGGCTATCTCCCCTGCCCCTGGATCCGAAGGACAGCCCATGCAGGCTGCCCCCCGCAAGCGGCTAGTACTTTGTTAGCACGGTGCTACGCGATGCCCGGGTATGGTACCCGCAGGTCCAGAAGCTTCTGCTTGAGATCCTGCTCGCTTCAAGGAAGCTGCGCCATTACTTTCAGGCGCACAGCATCACGGTCGTGTCGGCGTTCTGTTTGGAGAGGGCCCTCACCTACCGTGAAGCCACTGGAAGGGTGGCCGAGTGGAGAATGGAGCTGGCAGAGTTCGGGCTGCGTTTCGCAAACACCAAGAGCATCAAGAGCACCGCTCTCGCTGACTTCGTCGCGGAGTAGACGTCGATAGGCATAGATGAAGAAGAGCCGAAAGCGAGCGGCGTATTGGACGAAGGGTACTGGGTCATGTAGTTCGACGGCGCCTTCTGCTTGCAGGGCGGCGGTGCCGGAGTGGTGATCAATTCGCCCACCGGGGACCAGCCCAAGTTCGTGATACAGCTCGACTTCGCCAACTCCACCAACAACACAACAGAGTATGAGGGACTGCTTGCCAGCCTGCGCGCGGCGATCGCCCTCGACATCAAGCGCCTGGTTGTTCGCAGGGACTCCCAACTCGTGATCAACTAGGTAAACAAGGACTACGACTGCCCCCAGATAGCAGCGTACGTGGAGGATGTGCAAAAATTGGAGTCCAAGTTCAAAGGACTCTGATTTGAGCACGTAAAGCGCAAGGACAACTTATTTGCGGATGAACTGTCCAAGTGGGCAGCGGAATGCAGCAAGGTGTCTCCTGGGGTGTTCGTGCAGAGGCAGTCGAAACCCTCTGTCGATCCGAAGGCAGTTGCCGAGGAAGCCCCTCCGACAACTCGAGGTGACCCTGCAGCTGCAGCAGACTATGCTGCCAAATTGGTGGCATATACTAGCCGGGAGCCACCACCCTGCGGGACGGATATTATTCGCTACCTCAGGAACGGGACCCTCCCGGAGGAAGACGTTGCCGCGGAGCGAGTAGCCCGGCAAGCAAAAATGTACGTCCTGGTGGACGGAGAACTCTACCGGAGGCGTTCTAACGGAGTCATGCTCCTCTGCGTGCCCCAGGAGGAAGGGCGCGCGTTGCTGGAAGATATACATCGAGGCACATGCTCACACCATGTGGCCTCCAGGGCACTAGCTGGGAAAGCGTTCGGAAACGGCTTCTACTGGCCGACTGCACTAGCCGATGCTGAGCAATTAGTCAAGACCTGTGAAGCATGCCAGTTTCACGCTAAGAAGAGCAACCAACCAGCGCAAGCCCTGCAAGTCATCCCGTCCTTGTGGCCGTTTGCGGTCTGGGGGCTGGACATCGTCGACAAACTACCAAGAGTAGTTGGCGGCTACGAGTACCTACTTGTGGTCATCGACAAGTTCTCGAAATGGATCGAGGTGGAGCCTGTCCGAGCCGTCAAGGCGCAGGCGGCCATCAAGTTTTTCAAAGGCATTGTGTGCCGGTTTGGTGTGCCTAACGGCATCATCACCGACAACGGCATGCAATTCACTAGTGCGGCGTTCCAAGCTTACTGCGAGGACATGGGCACTAAAATTCACTTTGCCTCCGTCGCTCATCCGAGGAGCAACGGGCAAGTGGAGCGAGCCAACGCGGAAGTGCTGCGGGGGCTCAAGACTAGAACCTTTGACAAGCTCAAAGGCCACCGGAAACACTGGGTTGAAGAACTCCGGCCCGTGCTGTGGTCACAGCGGACCACACCGAGTCGGGCGATGGGTCAAACTCCGTTTACCCTCGTCTACGGGGCAGAAGCTGTGCTGCCCCTCGAGCTCAAGTATGGGTCACGTCGGGTACGCACGCACGGCGACAAGAGCCAACACACGCAGAGGATTGATGACCTTACCTTCATCGAGGAGATTCGATGCCGGGCTGCTGTACGAGCTTCAAGCTACCAGCGGGGACTCCGTCGTTATCACGACATCCGTCCCCGGGGGCTCGAGGTTGGAGACCTCGTCCTGCGCCGGATACAAGGAACGAAGGTCGGGAACAAGTTGACTTCAATCTGGGAAGGCCCTTTCCGGGTAGTGCAGGTGACCAGATCGGGGGCTGTCCGGCTGGAAACCGAAGAAGGCTTGCCGGTGCCCAATAGTTGGAACATTGAGCACCTACGCAAGTTCTACCCGTGAAATGGTGGCGCCTTACCAACGGATGACGCTGCGGCAGCGTGCCTCTTTAAGATAGTGTAGCCAGGCAAGGCCCGATTGTAATCCGCTAGCACAAAGTTGAATAAAGATAAGCGTTACGTTGGTAAATATTGTGCTTTGCTGTCTGTGAATGCTTTTGTCTCCTGCTCTAGGTGCACAGAATTGTCTCCTCATCCTTGGCTGTGAGCAAGGGGCTGCCAGAACCCCGAAAACCAAGCTCGTTGCCGGGACGCCCCGAAACGAGGCCTAACAGTTGCCGGACATGTTCGCAACGTGTTACGTGCCAGCAAGGCACCGTGGAAATGTAAAGATGCTCACACCCAGGTCTGAGATCGACTCTTCCATGCCCGGGGGCTGGGAGGCAGGAGGTTATCCAGTTTATACTGCTTTTCGTACATTCCGAAAAAAATTGCTACGTACCTTGGGCACGGCAGGAATCTGACATGCAGAATAGAGATAAGGCGAAGGCACACTGTGATGCTCATGGGGTGGTCACGGGTGTCATCGTCTTGCGAGTAAGTTGTGGATATATGGCAATCACTTCGAGGCTTGATGTAGGAAACTGAGACAGGGTCAGTGCCTCCACGCGGCGACTGGTGGTCCCGGGCGTGTGGAGACAAGAGCAGCGCTTCGGCTATTTAAGGAGACCAGGGCAAGTGCAACACCAGCAACGGGCAAGAAAACAAGAGATGTCGCAGAGAGGCGATGGTGGTGCATCCCTCTGCGCTTGTCGCTGAGGGTGTTCCCACCATCGCGGCCCTGCCACATCTCATATGGAGCGACACCAGAAGTGGCGATGAGACAAGCGAGAGGCGTCGTAAAGACGCGGTGGTGGTGCATGCCTCCGCGGCTCCAAGGGTGCTGCTTGAGGGTGCACTGCCACCGCGTCCTTGCCACGGCTCTCAACAAGGTGCAACAAATCCAAAAATAACGGGAAGCTAAGTATCTCATTTTGGGTCCTTGGTTTTTCCCCCTTAGTAACACTGGTTTGTTGGGATAAGCACGGTCCCCGTGTAGCCGGAGCGTAGGAAGGACGCTTGCGGGGTGAGGACGCCCCCGCACGTGGCTCGCGGGTCCGTCCCGGAGGCGTGCGCGCTGGGGTAGTTAACCCACAGGCGGAGTGACTAGCCGCTGCTGTTTGGTCCTAGGTCGGCACCACGGGTCCGTCCCGGGTCCCTAGTCTGGCCAAGCACGTGGTTGGCGAGTCCCCGGGTACGCAAGGCTAAAACACCAGAAACACTACCCCTGAGGACAGTGGGGCCTTCTTCTCCACCCTCGGGTAGTAGTAGTGGCGGAATAGCGCTACCGATGGCATCACCCCCACGAACACTTCACATAGCAATTGGAAAACGACCAATGTGAAGAACGACGTGGGGTGAAGCTTCGCCATGAGGAGCCCGTAGGACTCCATGATGGCTGAGAGGAAGTAGGAGTGCGGCGGCATGAACCCGGCAAGCATGAACCTCCCGAAGATCCGGAAGTAGTGCCCGTCGCGCTCCGCTCCGGTGGGAAGGACCCGCGTCGACCCGTGCTCATTGTGCTTGGTGGCCAGCGCCAAAACTAGCTTGTCGACCCCCTCGCCGTTGTACCCGGGGGGGGGAGAAGGCAAATTTAGCCCGCATTTCTTCCTCCTTCCGGGCCCTGTCCGACAGTTCCTTCTTGCCGGCCTTATCCCCTTTGCTGGTGCTCCCCTTGAGACGGTTCTGGCCCTTGGAAAAGACATCGGCGGAGGAGGAGAGGTGGTTGGGTTGGAATTGGGGAGCGGGGAGCTTGGGAGGAGATGATGGCAGGAGCGAGAGACAATGGGGGGTGCCCCGCCGTCGGCCCTGGGTATTTATCGGGGCTGGCGGACTACAACGGACACCCCCACGATTGGCAATAAAGAGCCCTAAAGAATCGGAGATTAAGAGGGGGGTGCGCGACGTGGCCTTAACTCTCTGGTGATTAAGGGAGATAAGGCACGAAATCGTGCGCCCGACCGTTTCGCTCGGAGAAGTGGAACTATAAATGCGGCCCACGAGGCCGGGTGCCAGGGGGTTTCCCCCGTGGAACCCACGCGTCAGATAGGGCGTAGCCCGGCAACCGACCGAGGATAGCACTTGCTGGAAGCTTCAAGGCTGTCGGCCCACGCCCGGGGGCTACTGTCGTACCAGTGGCCCACGGGGTCCCACTGATACGGGACGCGTGGGTCGCCGATGATGGAGCCCCATCAGGAAGGACTCCCGGGAAGCGACGAGCCCGGGAAACCTGCCTCGAGGAGACGACCCCTAGTGAAGCTAAAGCTAAGGGCCGAGTATGAGATGCTCCCGGGAATCCCGGTCCCGGGAAGCCGAAGGTACGCCTCCCGGCAATTAGCTGGTGCGCTAGCTGGGAAGGTGCACCCCAGCAACCCGCGCTCGGGCATGCAGGCGGGACCCGCAGAACAGCGAAGACAGGACAAGACGGCGGGCACAGTGCATTTAATGTACCGACAGGAGTCTTATCAGCAGGCCTAGTCTTGCTCAGCAACGCTAGGGCGACTACCCTACGAACTATTTTTTCTACCGTGTACAGTGGACCGGGCGTTGCATGGCGTCCAGCGTGGATGGGTGAAATTGTATTCCATGCAGCTGTGACACGCGTCTGGGCAACGTGTCAGGCTGCATGCATAAGCACCTGTGGTATCCCATTGTCTATAAAAGGAGGACCAATGCCACCGGTCAAGGGGTTCGGTTCAGCTCGGTTGGACCTCAGTAGGAATCAGCTCTATTCAGTTCAGCATTCACCCAAGTAGCCTAGTCCTTAGATGGACAAGTAGCAAAACCCGGGAACTCCCCGGCAACCTGTAACAACCATACTAAGAAATACAACTCAAAGCAGGACGTAGGGTATTACACCTCCAGATGGCCTGAACCTTGGTAAAAACTCTTGTGACTACACGTCGTGTCTATCGCCACGCCGGCGATCGCCAGGGCGATCCCCTTGCCCTCCACCGAACCAAAAAGGGGGTGCTCGGCATCCCCGGTGCCGGAGACCGTGCTCCGACACTTTCATAAAAGCAACAGTCACTTTTTTATGATCACAGAAAAGATAAAGCTCGGGATGAATGCTACAGATAGTGCCCCCCCCCCCCCCCGTCCATTCATCTTCTCAAAACAGAGCATGTTGTCCAGAACCAATAAGGAAGTATGTCCCAGCCAGGTAAACATGCTTAACTTGCATAATATATTTCCAACAAGGGGACTTAGACATTTTAATAGTAACAGTACTCACAGAATGATGCTCCAGATACTTCTTTTTAACAATGTCCTGCCACATGCCAACTTTATGCTCTAGGCGCCACCACCACTTACAGAGCAAGCTAGTATTGTAATAAGCTAATTTCCTGAAACCAATCCCACCTTTATTTTTTGGTCTACAAACCCTTTTCCAATTGACTAAATGATATTTTTTCTTGTTACTATCACCTTGCCAAAAGAAGGTCCTTCTTGACTTATCAATCTTTTCCACCACCCCTTTAGGCAACCTGTACATAGCCATATGGTAAGTAGGGACACTTTCTAAGAAGGACTTAATTAAAACAGCCCTGCCACCAGATGAGAGGGTACCTCCTCTCCAGACTTCCAATCTCTTAGCAATTTTAGCACAAAGGAAATCCCAGTGTTTGCTGAGCAGTCTGGATCCCCCCACAGGAACACCAAGGTAATTAAAAGGGATCTCACCCACATTACAGCCAAACAAAT
Source organism: Brachypodium distachyon (assembly GCF_000005505.3). Classification (NCBI taxonomy): domain Eukaryota; kingdom Viridiplantae; phylum Streptophyta; class Magnoliopsida; order Poales; family Poaceae; genus Brachypodium; species Brachypodium distachyon. The sequence goes on from NC_016135.3 coordinate 23,015,036, forward strand.
CAGAATAATGTTGAGCAACAATGTTATCACACCCCACCAAATATAACTCACTTTTTTAAGAAATAAATTTTGAGACCAGACATCAGCTCAAAAGTGTAAAGAAGTAGTTTAAGGTTGACAGCTTGTTCAAAGTCATGAGGAAAACACAAAATAGTGTCATCAGCATACTGTAAAATAGCCACTCCAGGAGGGAAAAGGCGAGGAATTAAACCCTGAATGAGATTTAAGGACTGAGCTCTAAATACCATTCTTGTAAGGCAATCAGCAGCAAAATTATACAGATAAGGAGAGAGGGGGTCCCCCTGTCTTACCCCTTTATGACTCTAGAAGTAGGGGTCCACATTATTATTCATTTTCACACAAACAGTCCCATTATATAGCACTTGTCTAATCCAAGTCACCCATTGAGGACAGAAACCCCTAGCCTCAATGCAAGCAATCAAAAAAGGCCAACTCACCTTATCATAGGCTTTCTCAAAATCAAGTTTCACGAAAATAGCATCCTCATTTCTCCTCTTTACTTCATGCATAATCTCATGCAAAGAAAGTATCCCATACACAATATATCTTCCAGGGATGAAGGCATTCTGATGAATGCTGATGAGTCTATTGATAACTAGACCCAGCCTAATGGTCAACACTTTTGTAATGAGTTTATAAAGACAGTTAAGCAAACAAATAGGGCGAAATTGTTGAATCTTAGTAGCATCCTTAAGCTTGGGCAAAAGAGTAATAACCCCGTAGTTCAATCTTTGAATGTCTAACCTCCCACAATGAAATTCATGAAACATAAACAGCATATCAGTTTTCATAAAATCCCATCCAGCTTGGAAGAATTAATTGGAAAGGCATCTGGACCAGGTGTTTTATTCTTCTTCAGAGAGAAGAGAGCACTTTTAATTTCATCCTCAAAAGCTAAGTCAAATTGATGTTCTCCTCCACAGAAACATTTTCAGAAGCATCCCAAAGAGAAGGGTCCACATTAATAGAACAGGGATTAAGGACAGGTCCAAACAAAGTTTTGTAATACTTAGTAGCATGGTTTAGGAGAATAACAGGATCAGAGATAGTCTCATCCTCAATTTCAAGGGAGAAAATAGTGTTTTTTTCTCTTCCTTCCATTTGCAATTTTATGAAATTTTTTGGAATTATTATCTCCTTCTAGGAGCCAATTTTGATGTGATCTCTGAAACCAATATAGTTCTTCATCAGCATATAGTTTTTGAAGAGATGCCATAAGCTCCACTTTCCTACAGCTGGAATCCAGCAACATAGGACCTTCCTCTTCCAAGGCTTCCAACACTTCCAGCTCTTTCTTCATGTCTTGTTTTTGTTTTCTAATATGGCCAAATAAACTAGCACCGCACCCTTTAAAATGTTTCTTGCATCTTTTCAACTTGATTTGAAGAATGTCCAAAATAGTTTTAGCTCTAATAGGCTGTTGCCAAATGTCTTTAACTTTTGGAAGGAAATCATCATGTTGCAGCCAAGCAAGATCAAATCTAAAACCAGCATTATTTTTATTCAAAGGAGAACCAGAGGTAAGGAGCAAAGAATTATGATCAGAAAGGAATTTAGGAAGCTTCCTAACAGTCACAAGAGGAAACAAATCCTCCCATTCAGGAGACATCAACACTCTGTCTAACTTTACCAAAGTAGGATTTTCTTGACAATTACACCAAGTATATTTGCCAGCAGTCATTATAATCTCTCTGAGATTATAGACATTGATAATGGCATTAAAGGAATCAGTAAAATGAGAATGCACATAGTTCTGATTCTTCTCCCCAGGGTGTCTGATCAAGTTAAAATCTCCCCCAATAAGGAAGGGAGCATCTTGTCCAATAAGAAACTCAACCAACTCAGAAAGGAAATCATCCTTGAACTCATCATGAGCAGCTCCATAGACAATTAGGAGATTCCATCTACATCTAAGTTGTTTGTCCCACGAATTAATTTGAACCACATAAGCACCAATTTTAGTTGTCTGGACATCAAAAGAGTTAGAATGAACCCCCACCGTAATCCCCCCAGATCTCCCCTGAGAAGGAAGCCAAGACCAGAAAAAGGCACTAGCAGGATCAAATCTACGAAGGAGAGCAGAAGTAATCTTATGTTTCTTGGTTTCTTGAAGACAGATGAAATCAAGTGCATGTTCCGAAATAAGTTCCTAATATAGGTGTCCATACCTTTCTTCCCACTTCCCCCACAATTCTAGAAAAGACCACTAATCATGAGAGTTTTCGACGCCCCCCTTTCTGTCTGTATAGATACACCAGACGGAGCACTCCCAGCATTGCTGGGGCCAATGACGCCGACTGAACTCAGTCTAGTCTTGGACTTTCTTATTTTCCTAGATTGAACCGAAATAAAATCATCCTCCAACTCGCAAGGGAGCATAGAGTTGTCATCAAACTCCTCACTAGGAATAGACGGAGAAGAAGAAATAGTAGGCTCAAGAACAGGAACAAAAATATGCGTCTTAAGAGAAGCACGCGCAGTTTCTAACTAACGCAAAACATCCACACAAGTAAAATCATCATTCGGAATCAAAGCCCCCAACGCTTGAGCACAAGAGATTATAACAGAATCATTAAGTGCAGCAAAGGAGTTAGTAGGGGCAGTACCTTCTAGGTTCTTCTTCTTCAGGAGCGCCTCCGCCTTGCGCAGCACCTGTCCCTGTCCCTTCTGCTGCAACCGGCTACTAAAGCGAACAGGAGCAGCATTCTTCTTAATTTGTGCCGCAGTAGGCAACTGCCCATGCTCACTTGAAGTCTGAGACTCTTGGGAGAACGGCCCCTCATCTTCAGAAAAAGAAAATCTCTCAACCTGAGCAGATGAGTCCAAGGTACCATCGAATTCAAGTCTCTCACACTGGTAAGGGGGAGCATGCGTCAGATCAAGCATAGGGAACATACAATTCAGCATCCCCTTAGCACCAACAGATGAACCACCACTGACATCTCCAAACAAAACCCTATCACGCTTCAACCAAGCAGAGATACTCAGATTCAGACGGACATGTGGCATTACACCAGCTTGCATATAGTTAACCACAAGCATGATAGCATGCCGATACCGATCTTTAGCTTCCTTAGCAATAGTGTCAATCAGGAGACCTGAGCAATCCTCTTCACTATCCTCCTCATCTTCTTGCACATTCACGGTAGCACTCTTCCCCCCTGAAAGGAAGTAGAGGCACCCCCCCCCCCCTAGGAGCTCTTGGAGGAGGATCATTGGGCTTGTGTCTTTTAGGGGTATGCATCTGATCATCATCAGTGGAGACCAAAACAGATTTATCTTTCCCATTCTTAGGCCCCACCACAACAGAATCAAGGTTATAGAAGAAATCATAAATATAGTCACCAATGTATCCCTCAGCAGTAGGTGGCATGCTGTACACATCAGGGCAAGCAATCTTGAGAGGAACATATTCAGGTTTATACATCAAAGATTTATCAATCTCCTTAGTAACACCAACTAAGGATCCCACATATGCAAGCACTGCTTCAGACCACATATCAGTAGGGATGTTACTGACTTTGACCCAAGCCTGCTGAATCTCTCCTTTAGCACCAACAGAAGGGGACCAAGGATCGATATCGATCTTAGCAGAAGAGTGGCGCAAGCTAAACCCCTTGAAATTAGAATACTCCTCCACTTTTTTAGCATTAGGAAACCTCATAGTGAACTTGCCAGGGCCAATAGGGCGTGCCGAACAACGCCATGTGCCCGCAAAAATTGCATTAAAAGCATTCTCAATCTGTCGTGCATTAGCAACACCCTCAACCACAGTGATAATCACAGAGGAGTTCTTGTCTTTCGTAGATTTCTTACAGGGGATCGGAGAAATGAAGAAGAATTCCTGATTAGGCGACTGGAAACCACACATAGGAGCAGTGTAGTCTTCCAGGAAACGGACAGAGCATTCACGCACCTTGTGGCCAAGGAATCCACACTTCGCACATGTACGCGCAAGGGGATCATGGATCTGCCCCTCACGGGCTTGTTCCTCACGCTGCGCCTTACCTGGAGAACGAGGTGGACGACGAGGAGCCGCCACCCCTTGCGAACCAGTCGACGTCGTCTCGAGCGCCGAACCAGCCGCTTCCTCCACATTTGGAGCTGTGGGACTCCGAGTATCCTCACCATGATGCGACTCCGTCTGCACCTGCGCAACCTCAGTGTTTCATTCCCACACCAGGCCACGCCCACGGCCACGATTCGCGTCGTGGCCACGACCGGCACCAAAACCCTCACGACGTTGGCCATAGCCACCCCTCGCTGCCACCATAGTAGGTCGCCGTACCTTAGGAGGCACTGCCGCAACTTGCGTTTACGATCTACAGTCACCCGACCTCACCCCCCTCCACACCGCCGCCGGATCTCCAACCCTAGAAGGAGGTAGCGAAGGCCGCCGCCAGAAGTGGGAGAGAAGCGACTCCAGGGAAAACCCTAGAACTCGTGGGGAAGTGGATCAAATGGGTGGGGAAGGAGAGCGCAAAGGCTTATCAACATGTGCGCCACGCGTCGGCACCACCATGGAAGGACGTGGAGCAATGGTGTCCACATCCCTACGCGGTGGCACCACACCCAAACCAGGAGGCGCCGCACCGAGAATGCCCCCGACCGGACCAAGCTCAAGGGGACGAGGAATAATCAGTATCATAGGAAGCGAAAGCGTACCGATCAAAACCGTCGTCGCCGGTGGGAGGCGTGAAGGCGCCGCCGCCGACGGAGCAAGCGGGCTTAGATGGCCCCCAAATGAGACAAAAAAATGACATTTAGGACAAAATTTGAGGGATTTTCTCATGTCGGGGCAGCTTGCGTGTCCGCCCGGTCGGTGACACGTACATGAATGTTCTTATGTGCGCTTTCCGTATGTGATCGACCAACGAGGGTGACCGAACGGCGCTCGAGCAGTCGATCTGATAACTAACAGTTGTAGGTAAGCAAAACGTGCTGCGAGTCTACGAGGCAGGGCGCGCCGCGCGCGCCCTTTGGATCGCCACGTGAACTATAGAGAGCAGCTAGTTGCTAGCGTGCGTTTGCTCGTGCGGTTTTTGCCATGGCAATCGCGAAACAGAGCAGTAGAACTAGAAGGTCGAAGACTTGGAGCCACCGTCACCATGAGTCCATGACAGAGCAGGGCCCGGGACGTATGTCCAAGGGCATGAACGAGGCAAGCAGGGGGCGCTACGCTAGGACTGCGCGCAGGTCAGGTTGCTCGAGCCGATAAGCACGTATACCGACGCACGTTCATCGAACTTTCAGAGCACATGAGAACACGGGGGTGCGCCCAAACTGATCCATTGACCGCCGCTCAGCGGCTGCAGTACACTAGGCTCGGGTTTCCCGGCCCAGCCAACCGGGACCTTGCTGAGGTCGACCGCGGCCGCGCCGGTCATCGGCCTGCAAGCGCCACTGCTGGGGCAGCTGGCGGCTGCTGCTGCTGACGAGGACGTCGATGAGATTGGACGGGCATAATCATGCATGCATGCATACCGTTGCGCCGCGTCGCTCCAAGCAGACGGCAGGGCCACATGCATGCTCTGTTGCAATCAATTTAGGTGTCCGACGGTCGGTCGGTCGGTCCGTGCGTACGTGCGCGCGCGTGCAGATCCCATCGTCGACACACCGCTTTCACACTCTCGCTTCTCGGCCTCTCGATCGATCGTATTCACACGCATGCGTGCATGGTGCCGCGCATGCGTGAGAGTGAGAGTCAAGACAGAAAGCCGACGATTCCATGCATATAGCTAAGCTGATTCCATGCATGCATTAAGCGACGACGACTCGATGAGATCCAAAGCTGGCACTTTTACGACCTATTCTGTTTTTTTTTCACGCAGGTCTTGCGTTCATAATTCTTGTCTCAAAATTACTAAAAAATAAATATATTTATTTTTTAAAAAATATCTATATACATGTAATATTTGACAAGAATTATAGAATGGAGCGCCGGTAGACCGGTCCTCCTCAACTGATAAACTGATAGCGAATTAGCCAGCTCGTGTACACATAGCGCATAAGAGCTTTTTTTTAAGGAAAAGTCGGACACCTGCATGCATGGAGGAGTTTTGGACGCGCAGCATATATACTGTGCAGGAGACATACTGTCGTTGGGCCCTACGTACTGCAAGGTCCAATCAGAAGGATATACGTACAAAAAAATTACATCTGACACGATCGAGCAGGACGGTCGACGAGGTGCGTGCCTCTTCTATGCTGCCACGTTGCCTAGCCGGCCATACGTACATAGTAGGATAGTGCTACAACCAGCGGCCAGCTTGGACCATACATGGTCCAACCTGTCAGGGGAATCCATGTGCTCAGCAACCCTACTCCTCCTGGAGAACCACGTCACAAACAGTCATGTACTATAGCTGGAAATCTGGATTCTCTCTACCGTACACGGCAATCACTTTTGGAACGGCTCGGTATCACCAAGCTTTCCAGGATTGCTTTTTTTTTTCCTTTTCATTACTAAGGCCTGCACATATTTGAACGTCTAGATTGAAACAGAGGTAAGCCTCGATCGGTGTCGCAAATCTGGTCCGATGCTTCTGCCGGCAACGGAGAACGGAGCCACTGCAGAAAAGAGTCCCAGCGTTTGTGTTACGGCATTGTCCTGCTCCGTAAAAGCTGCCCAGATTCTATCGAAATTGTATACTAATCTGGTCCGGTCTCTAGCTTAGTGTTCTGGGCTATAGCTGTTCCATTAGTGTCATCTAGCTGCCTCATGCCGTGTCATGCATGCATCGATCTGCTTAACCTCTACGCGGTTGCATCCAAAAAGACATTCTTGCTCGAGGGATACTCGGTACTAGCGAGTTGGTGCTAGCCGCATATAATAAAAGTACATCTAAACTTTTCCATCGAAATGGTGGCGAGCAAGCTAGGCAGGCACGTCGTAGTAAACAAAGGAGCTATCTGCTTCTAGTACTGTAGCTGCTGTCTGGACCACCCCACTATTCAAGGCCACCGAAGTCTAACTTACCGTGGAGTTAGGATTTTTTTTAACACAGCAAAGTTTGCCTTAGTCGATTAATTAAACGGAAAAGACGTGCTTAGTTAATCGGGAAAATATGAAGCGAAAACGAAAAGTTCAGATACTACTGACTGGACTGGGATATGGCCACAAGAACACAACACCGTCACACACCATCGACAATATTGATTTGTTGAAACCGTTCGCAAACATTATAATCATCACACATCGCCTTGCGATATGGTAACTCGGACTTTATTTTTGGCGACAACGACTTCGACTTCATCATAGATGTGCAATGATCACCGCAATGGCTATCATCTGATGCCAATAACAAGATAGCTCTGGTTTCTGCTACATGCCCTTTATGAACTGCCTCAACCTCTTCCAACATGTACCGATTGCAATTGGTTAGACCCACAACCGCGGCATCAACCATAGCCCATTGGGGTCTTCCACACATGTCGTTGCCGTTCCAAACCCACTCTAGAACCGTGCGACATGCTTGGCAACTAGCAAATGACAAAACTCACATAGAGAGCCATCACGCTGGACTGGAACGTCGCTCACTCTCGACAAACATCTTGAACCACCACCATCTCACACAGTCTGCATGCTCATAGGAGATGTCACGAAGAGGAGATCTCACACGTGGATCTGTCATGCCAGATTGGAGCTCCGCTCATCTCTGGTCAGACATATTGAACCACCACCATCTCACACAAATGTGCATGCTCACGTGAGAGGAAATCTCACACCAGGAGCCATCTCATGCCAGACTGGAGCGCCATTTGTCTCTCGACAAACAGACCGAACCACCACCATCTCACTCGGCGTGCTTGCTCGTGAGAGGAAAGGCGGAAATTGCATGTGAGAGGGGGGCGGATAGGAAAGGTGATAAAGAGGAGGAAGAACGGAGGAGGTGACAATGTAATGGTTGAGGGGAGGCAATGGTCACACAAAAAGATATTGTAGTGTTTCAGGTGTGCGTTTTAACGGTGGCCATATATAGCTAGGCACGTTGATTGGACGAATATATGCCGACGTACCGACCGGTGTACCAAAAGTTGAAGGCCCGGTTGGATCTGGGTGGCTTGGATTCATTGCCCCGGAGCAATGAATTATTTTTCTCTTCAAAAAAATTCATTGCCCCGGAGCTTATTAGCTTATGCGGAGGATAGGACAGCATGCAGGCGCCCGTCCGACGACCCCCGAAGCACGAATGCGCGATCCAAACTGCATGGTACACATGACATCGATGATCGATCCATCGCCTAGCTAGCTCGTGGCGCTCCTTTGTGTCCCGTTGCCGTTCCGGCCACTGTTGTTGCATGTGGCTAGGGCATACACCTTTGTACTGGCCCACACCACACCTCTCGGCTCTCTCCCGTCTCCCCGATCCATGCACGCATGTGATAGCACTATTCTTTCACTGTTCAGCGTGTAGGCAGCCGAAAATTTGGTGTCAAGAGAAACATAGAGTATCAGGAGAAGTGGTAAAACTCAGTCCACCGCCATACCGATCGATTCCCAATCATGCAGAAAGAATCCTCAACGGAAGAATGAAAGATGCTGCCGTGCGTGGGGCCATCCTGCCTCAGCTAAGCCAGCATCGATCCGCAGTGTTCATTTGGCATACCGAGAACGGACATACATCCCCCACACTCCCACGTATCGAACCAAGGAAGAAAAAATCACCGAGAGGAAGACAGACAGAGACCACACCTCTTTGGCTCTTCCATCTCTCTCTCTCTCTCTCGCTTTTCAGCCTTCAGCTGAAGGAAGGCAGCAGCGGCAGACAGGTAAAGCTAGGCCACCGCACGTCTCTGCCCTGTCACGAGTAGTCTCTAGATCGGCTCGAGAGAGGGGCTCTTGCCCCCAAAGGTTTCACCGCCGCCATGTCAAAAGAAAGCGAGCTTTTGGTTCCAATCGCTTGGAGCATTGCGTCTTTGACGGGAAATCGACCGATCTATCCGTCTCATCTCTCACCTGCCAGCCCACGCATCTGCGCCGCTAGCAAAGCAGCTGCTGCCGCGCCCACTCCGCAAGCTTCCCACGACTCTATTTCTGCACCATCTTGTGCGTGCCTTGCCCCCATGTCTCGCTAGAAACGCACACGCGTACGAGAGCACCGACCGGCATCGACCGGCATGACGCTGGATGCCGTGTGCGGCGCGGCCACGGACGCCCTCGTCTACGACACCTTCAACGCGGCCGCCGCCGCCCACGACGCGTGGACGGCGGGGACGTCTGCGGCGGCGATGCCGGGCGAAGAGGGGGACGGGGAGAAGGTGCAGGGTGGGAGGAGGAAGCGGCGGCGGCGGCCGAGGAGCTGCAGGAACCGGGAGGAGGCCGAGAGCCAGCGGATGACCCACATTGCCGTGGAGCGCAACCGCCGGCGCCAGATGAACGAGTACCTCGCCGTGCTCCGCTCCCTCATGCCGGACTCCTACGCCCACCGGGTACGTACACCAAACGGGTGCTAGCTCCTCAACTCTCATCTGCTCTGCATTTTCATGTTGATGTTTTGATCGGGGGAACCTCACTGATTTCGATTGCCGTGCTTGGATCGGGTGATGGTAAAGTGAATCTTGTGGAGTTCTTGTCTCGTCCGTTCCGGTCTCTGTACTTAACTAGCAGACCACACATCACCTTCCAATAATGGAACGGATCCTTCCTCCGTGAGTACATTCCTCGGCGGTCATCTTGTACCATTAATGCGCCTCTTTCTTCGTCGTTGTTTCACTCAAAGTTGTACTAGTAAATGCTATCCCAATTTCCCAAATGTTTTTTTTTCCTTCTGAAACAGAATGTCGCCAAGTCAGGGCTGATTCTACAACTGTTGTTCGCTTTCTAATTCTTTTTTTTGTTGCGAGGAACGCTTTCTAATTCAATCGACGGGTTGTGTAGGGTGACCAGGCATCCATCGTCGGCGGCGCCATCGATTTCGTGAAGGAGCTGGAGCAGCAGCTGCAGTCCCTGGAGGCGCAGAAGCGCGCCCTTCTGTCGTCGCAGCAGCAGCGCAAGCCGCCCATTCGCGACGCAATCCCAACAACGCCGAGCACTGCCGTCACGGCCACGGCGGCAGCGACGACGAGCAGCGGCGGCACCGGAGCCGGAGAAGAACCATCCTCTCCTCCGGCGCACGAGGAGGACGCGGGCGCCCCGTTCGCGCGGTTCTTCACGTACCCGCAGTACGTGTGGCGCCAGCGCCGGCCGCGAGAGGACTACAGGCCGACGGAGGCGGAGCCGGAGGAGAAGCGCGGCGGCGGGACGGCGGCGGCGGACATCGAGGTGAGCCTGGTGGAGACGCACGCCAGCGTCCGGGTCATGGCGCCGCGGCGGCCGGGGCAGCTGCTCAGGATGGTGGCCGGGATGGAGGCGCTCAGGCTCGCCGTGCTGCACCTCAACGTCACGGCGCTCGACTCGCTCGCGCTCTACTCACTCAGCCTCAAGGTAACCATCGATCCATGCTGCCGCTAATATAAATTCAGTGCAGAAAAGCTTGAGGATTTGCGCCTGTTCCGGCTGTGTTTAGCTTCCCAAAACACCCCCTAGAAAATCTGATGGTCATGTACGTGTCCAATTAAAGCAAGTCCATGTACAGAGTGCAGACAACACGGTCGCCCATACAATTCCGGGTACAGTCTACGTATACGCATCTTCACAACGATGATGACCGATGAAGCCAGTAGCCAAGGAAACAAAATCATTCCCCATTTCTTGTTTCCTGACGTGAACAAAACCATGTCAGGTATTATTCCCCTTCTCCCCTTGGAGGCTTGGACTAAAATTCCAGCGATGCAAAGGTTGGCATGCATTGCCAGCTTCTGCCATTCGCCATGGCTAGGATCATATAGACATAGCTGATCGATTGGCTCGAAATCTAGAGGCCATAGCTCAAAATGACACGAGCCCCCGGTCAAGGCAATCGAGCCAGCCAAGCCAAGCCATGGGTGTCTGCTTTTGATCAGTGAGATTCCAGAACAGAAACGATCCAGAGGTTTTTTTGCTCCCTTTGGTGCATGCACTCTGCTCTCCTCTGCTTTCCTAAGCTGTAGCAGCTCCGGACTTGACCTGCCTCGATCCGTGGTGGAACTGCTGCTGCGATGCGGCTGCACTATATCAAGCCATGACACTTGAAAGCTCAAAAGCAGAGGCAAAGTGCAGTAAACTTTCATTTCCTATATCTTCTCTTGCTACTACACAGGTTAAAAGTAAGCTCGAGCTAGCTCTATGTACAGTGTCACCGGAGAATCTTCCTGCCGGGCTCGGGCTGTATCCGTGTATCGTGGCTTCACATCGCGAGATCAACAGAGAAAAGGAAAAGGCTACAGCCTACAGCGTTGTCGCTGCTTTTGCATTGAGCTGTTCCATTGCAGGATTGCTTGCAGCAGCGCGTCGATGACCCAGGCCCCATGGAGAATCTGTCTTTACAGGATCGCTCTGAGAAAATGGCCTGCTTTTCTCGGCTTCGCGTAGGCGATTCGATTCCCTCGCTGCAGCCTATTCGATCACCTGCAGCTAGGGATCGACGTACTTTGCTGATCAGTCAGTCACACCTGTTCACCTGGCCTAGATCTTGCTTGCACTGGCCCGGGTGTATGTAATCATGTGCAATTGTGCTACCGTAAACATCATTAATTCCTGAATCCTGATGAGTGTATTGCATTGCACCGTTCCAATTTCCAAAGCTTCATTCTTTTTTTTTCCCTTGTGCTCACTGCAGGTGGAGGAAGGGTGCGGGCTGGCGACGGCCGACGACGTGGCGGCGGCGGTGCACCACGTGATCTGCATCATCCACGGCGAGGCGACGTCACAGCAGCGGATGCTCACCGGCAGGCAGCCGGAACTTTTAAGTTAAGCTAGGTAGGCGGTAGGCGCACATGCCGGCGAGACGGCGCCGCGTAACATATGTGAAGCGTAGTGGGGCGCCGCGTAACATATGTGAAGCGCAGTGGGCCCTGTGTAGCCGATGATTCCGTGTGTTTTTTTAGAGGAAAAGGGCATTCGCCCTTGTTTCATTCATTCAGAGAATGAACGAAACAAAGCAGTTTGTAGCATCTCTGCTCCAGGAAGATAGCAGTTTCTAGTTCACGGCCGAAGAGGCCCTAATGCCACTATGATTCCGTGTTGGGCCAACAAAATACGGTGGTCTCGTTTTCCCATGGGCTGGTGGGGGGATGGAGGTCCGGCCCAAATCTGTTTTCAGGGCCTCGCTGGAACTGAAAGAGAATGCGCTCTCGTTGTACTTCCTACTGAAACTTTTACGTCGTATGTTTTCTGAAACGGAAATACTCCAGTTGGCTAGCGTAGTTCGCTCCAAAAGAAAGTTGGCTAGCGTAGTGGAAAATGCATACCATGGCCGTGTATTCTCAGGCGACGCAGTAATCGGCTCGGTCTCTACAATAGCGCACACTTTTTTTAAACGCGCACACTCTCTCATTCAAGTTCAAGTCCTAGATTTGACATGTGTGTCACATTTTCCTGAATTATTCAGGATTTAACTGGCACTATTCGCTATTTTTTCAAAGGTAGGTGACGTACCGTCCACAGCGAGGTGTCTGCGGTGATTTCGTCAATCTCTCAAGTTCTGCCGGCTCAATCATTTGGAGGTGCTCATAGGGGTAGGATGTGCCTGTGTTCGTTCATAGGGGTGAGTGTACACGCGTGTTGTGAGCGTCTGTGGTTGTACTGTGTTCCTAAAAAAAAATGCATACTATGACACCATGATATGATGCACCTATAAATGAACCTGAAGATGACCTTTAGGATATCAGAAAATGATCTTCTATACCGCAACTTTGTGAAATAAAATGAGCTCTATCAAAACAGACAAAAGCATGTTGTTTATCAGCTATAGTATCCCTCTGCCAAGAGATGGTGGACGTGACGGAGCGTGTCGAAGAGGCGCGGCCGCTTGGTAAGACAAGGGCAAATAATGTCGCTTCTATTATTTTGCTACTATGTGCGAAAGAGGCGAATCTTTCAGCATAAACTTCTTCTTCCTTCGGCCGTGTTCATTCTTATCAAGGACGAAGCTGCGCTTTGGAATCGTGCGGGAGCTGGCCTTGACGAGTTGACCTCCGGTTCTGATGATGTGCCCTGATGTATTTTCTTAGATTTTTCCTAGTTGATCTTTCTCCTTCCTCCTTTTCTCGTGACTCTTTTTATGTATTTTGTGTACTTTCCTGGGGTTGATCCTCTTAAACCTTTTATTGGCAATAAATAGCTTGTTCTGGTTGTTTTGTAAAGAAAACATATCTTAAGAATGTGACTATTTGGATTTATATTATAAAAACATACGCAAACAAAAAAAATCGAGGAGACCACGGAACAACAATTTACACTTCAGGAAATATGATTCCTTAAAAGAAAAAATTCACTTGAGGCATGGGGTATCTTTTTGGTGGATAAGCAACAACATGTTTTGGTCGTTGCAGCTAGATGAGTCGCCAGTGAACAAAAGCCGTGGCCACACCTGCATCACTGGAGTCATTAATTGCTCGGGATTCCTCCTTTGCGAGCCGGTGAGGGTATTACATCCATCGTTGAGCCGACACAACACAAGAGGAGGCGACAATTATCGGCCACAACATCTAGATCTACGTTCAAATGGTGCAACGCCAAGAGATACATTGAGGAGCTGATCGGTGGGCGGTGGAGGAGGCGTGGATTGGGACATGGCGGCGCGAGAGGATGAACAGAGAGGAACAACGTGGAGGTGGCCACTCGTGTTATGGCATGTGATTCTTTTTTCACCCTGTAGGCGCTGCTGGGTTTTCAACCTGAGGTAGACGAACAAACAATCATGATGGACGACACTATGCATCGGGCGACAAAAACCGCCAAACCTCTTATGAAGCCCCAAGGCAGTGACAAGGGGGTGAGCGAGCAGAGTGAGAAACAGCTGAAAATCCATGGCACCAACTTACCGAGGCAGGCTAGAGGAAGGATTGGAATACTTGGACGGATGACTTTGCGCAAAAAAAAACCTAGATGAATGCACTTTGACAACGTTAAGGAGAAATGAGATTTCTTAAATATGTTGTTGTACTACTATACTTTTATCTATTCAATAAAAACAGCTCACTGTGAAGTGAAAAAAAAACACGTAGTTAAAAAAGAAACGCTATCCTAATATAATCAACATAATACAATTTTAGGGAAAAGGACAATTTTGAGTTTTGACATCCAATCGTCTATCTCCTGGGGAAGTCGGTCAAGTTGGGTTCGTTTGAACTTCAAATAAATAGAACAAAGCTTTCACGGAACAAAACTAGCTCATTGTGAAACATGGAATTCTGCACTTATAGTTGGGAAAGAAAACATGGAATGAAAGCGCCGAGACTCACGCAGTGGATCCAACGTGGCATTGCATTTCTTTATCATGTACTACGACACCGCAACAATTTTTTTTATGTTTTTATGGGGAGTTCTTTATCTTGTACTACGACAAGGCAATAATTTTTTTATGGAAAAAAATCGTTTAATAAAAAAAATCGAGTGCAAAATAGTGGTTTAATTATTAAAAATAATGGTCCCGTTGGGATTTGAACCCAAGGCCTATGGCATATCAGACCAGCACTCTAACCAACTGAGCTACGGGACCACGTAACTATTTATATTAATCAGTCTATTAGAATAAAAATAAACGATTTAGAGAACTCAACGAAATTGGTTCCCTGCTATTTCCACGGGATAGAATTCTGCAAAACTGAATTTTTGACATCCGCGCGGAGATATATAGACAAAACTGTGACAGCTGGGACTGACGCAGGGGATCGTTTCCAAAAAGAGAAAGAAAAAGAAGGTGCGGAGATCAGGTGTTTGGGGGATTGCAGGGGGTTCGGGGGATTCAAGGGGGACACCTTTTGGGGGTCGCGGGCTCCACACCCCGTGGTTCCATATATGACGCTTGGCCGGCTCCTTGTATCCTCGCGTTCTTCAACCAAAAACCCAATCAATCCCCTAGCGAAGTCTCTGCATTGCATCCTCCCCCGGCGCGGTTCGATGGAGCGGAGCAACAACACCAATGTCAGGCGCCTCGGCAGCCGCAGCAAGCTCGAGGACCACCCCTTGGTGAGGCGCCTCCGTAACCGGCGGCTCCTCACCTACCTCCGGACCCAGGGCTTCGAGCCCGCCTACGAGTGGTAAGTGTACGCCCCGCCCGCCGGCCGCCGGCAGTTAATTTCACTTGCTCGATCGTCTGCTGCTAACCAACGCATCCCGGCCGCCGGCCTTTATCGCCGCGCGCGCGGCGCAGGATAACCCTGGGCACGGACGCGCACATGAGCGCGGCGCATCTGCGGCGGCTGGTGGCCCGCTTCCAGTTTGGTGAGGCCATCGGCTACGTCCGGCGCTTCCTGCCGCCGAGCGGAGGGCGCGACGAGCCCCGTTCCCTCGTCTTCTTCATCCAGTCGCTCTGGACCCTGGCCAACGTCGCCGCCATGGCGACGGGCGTCGACGCCGTCCCGCCTGCCGTGTACTACCGCGACGTCACCACCCTCGTCACCTTGTGTAGCTGCGACTCCAAGATCCCTTCCATCCTCCAATGGCTAACCCGGTCGCCGGAATTCAGGTACGTACGTACTTACCGCCACCAGTTTTCGTGTTTATTGGGCCTATATGAATATCCTGGAAATTAATCCGGCCGGTCTTGTAGGGCGTCCCTGGACTGGGGACTGGTGACTGAGAAGGCGTGGTCTATTGCCGTTGACTTGGCTCTTGAGGCTCCAGAGCTGAGGCGCAAGTTGTTGCTGCCTGCCGGAATTGGTCCGCAAGACTTGCTGCCTATTGGGGGGGTTCCTGTATTCATTCATCCAACCTTCCTAGATCATTGATCCTCTTGGACGGTTTTGTTTGCTAAGTTGCTATATCAGTCTACGGTCGAGTTTATACGGTTGTTGTTTTTACTTTCTCTCGTACTATTCAGGTGCATGTCAATCTGATTGATCATCCCATGCATGATCATGTTTTATTTGTTAGTCCCCGTCAAAATCCAAGGCGCCACTCGAGGGAACGAGCCCCGCGGCTAACACCACCTGCCATTGCCAAGTGCTATCTCAACAGAAAGAGGAGGTACGTATAAAACATATTACTAGTAGTGCTATTTATCATGGGATGCAGTGATCCTCAAATCGCAGTGTTGTCTCTGGATTGTCACATGACATTAATGCACAAATATTCGTTGCCTTTTGCAGACTGCCTTCTGTAAGCCCGTTTCACGGTATGAACATTCGCATACAAATACTCCCACAATAACCTCTGGATGTGCGAGGTAGTTATCTATGTTTTTCATTGCAGGAGTGAACAAGGAGGCACTGAACCGGGTGCTGGATCTTCTCGGTAAACTAGTCTCTATCATCTAATTCCAGTTTGTAAAGAAGATATCGGATAATATATATTTTTCTGCTGTTCCTTCGTTTGTGAAAATCACTATGATTATGTGAGTTGCTATGTGCTGATAAAGTTCTCTAATAACATTTAGAGGTGTGTTTAAAAGCTGGTAAACGACCGGAGCTCCATCAAGATCAAGGGCACCCACTTCATTCGAGTGCGGAGGAAGGTAATTAATCCGCAGTTGTTTCCCAAGAGCTTTATCCTTCAGTTTCAAAGACCTTTTTTGAGCTGTTCTCTGGTACCCTGGGATGAAAACTGTCCGTCCATTGCTCAAGATCCGATGGCCCAATCAAAAGTGTACTGTTTGACTAAAAAAAGCAGTATAGAGGGTAATTTAGGAACTTCTAATTTTGTAAGCCCATCGTCGGCCCGCACGGCCCACCAGACACCCGTTGAGCTGCTAGACGATTTTGTTTCCCATCGTCTTCTCCCCCGCTCCCACACAGCCGCCGGCACCAGTGGCTCCCGCATGGCCGCATCGGCAATGTCCACCGGTCCACGAGGTCGACGGCGGTTCTCGCCGCGTTGGCTGGGTCTCCAGCGGAGGAAGGCGGCAGCGGGGTCATCGCGGCGATGGTCGGTGGCAGCAGGTCGGGGCAGCGACGAACGGCCCCTCCAATGGAGGAAGGCGGCGGCCGCGGCAGGCAACAACAGCGCTCCAACATGGCAGCAGGCAGCAGGTCGTGGCGGCGATAAGCGTCGATCCAACAGAAGAAGGCGGCGGCGGCGGCGCAGATCACGGTGGCCGATGGTGCGGCGTGGCTGTGACTGTGAGTGACGCGACGTGCTGCGAGCCGCAAGTTCCGAGCGTAGTATGTCCTACGAGGCGCCGGCGCGAGCGGAAGAGACGTGCGGCGAGCGCTTGCTGACCCGATGTACGGATCCGTCGGGGCATAGAGATTATTTCCCATTTCTTTGGAGCACTGTTCGTTCTCCCGGGCGACAAGCGGCTGAGTCCGGCAAGGCGGCCGGCGCAATGATCGTGGGATCAA
Source organism: Brachypodium distachyon (assembly GCF_000005505.3). Taxonomy (NCBI): domain Eukaryota; kingdom Viridiplantae; phylum Streptophyta; class Magnoliopsida; order Poales; family Poaceae; genus Brachypodium; species Brachypodium distachyon. Next base: position 23,032,421 of record NC_016135.3, read on the forward strand.
CGGCGTGGCTGTGACTACTGTGAGTGACCCTAGGCAACGATCGATGCAAAGTTGCGAACACACGATTGAGTAAATGGGCTCTAAAGCCCAGGAATGCTATTCACGAACCCAGAAAAAGAAAAAGCATTGGCCATTAATTATTTTAAATAGAAAATGACTGTCTTATCCTCAACAAAACAACGGTGGAGATTTGTATACTGATTCCTCCCTTCCAAACAGTAAAGGGGCACCGTAAAAAAGGTCCCTTTTTTTTTCTGCGGGTGCTTTCAAAGACCTGTATTCAGGTTAAGTATTTTAAATCTGTCGAACACCTGCATTCCTTTCCAAAACCAGATAAATCTTTCTGCTATGATCTTGTTAGAGAACACCAAATGAACTAATCAAAGGGGCTGTATGCATCATTTCTAACTGCAAAATTCATTTCAGGTGCTTCTACTTTCACGGGTCAGCCAAATTATAGTTGGAACCCATCAGTTGCAATTTCAGGTTAAGTATTTTAGCTTTGTTGAATATACATGCATTCATTTTCAAACCTAGATTGACCTCCATATTTTACAGCTGTCCCTTGAATGGTTGGTTGTTAGAGAACATCAAATTAACAAATCAAGGGGCCATATACACCATTTTTAACTGCAAAAACTCGTTTCAGGTGCTCCAGCAACCTGATTCACAGGGGAAAGAGTGACTCGTGATGGGAAATGTGACGTATTTTTGAACCTATACGTCACGAGTTGTGTCCAGTGGGCATCTATATGTATTAAATCAAATATTTGCATAGAGTGAAAGAGATACAAGATGGAATGTGGTGTTCTTTTCTTTACTAGGTCTATTCTCACGAGTGGAACTCTTATCTCTGAATGAAACGTTGTGAACCTCCACCTGCATGTGTGTTCTGAATGAAATTAATATCATTTCTACATTTCCAAATCGTTAACATAAAGCTGAAACTCCCACCTGGATCTGACTTTTGGTGGTTTTGGCAACCTCTCAACTAGTTCCCTCTGTGATGAACAATACCGACTGATTCTTTTGTAAAAACACTTCCCCATCACTGTGATTTTGTAACAATGTTTAGGAAAGTTGCAATCAGTTCAATATAAAGCATGAATGACCCGTATATATTGAATACTTACACATGCTATACAAGCAACCCAATCTCCCCAGAAAGAATCATGTCAGATTCGGAAGCATCAGTCTTCAGTGTATGGACATAAAAGATTGAAAAAAGAAGGCCAATCTCACCTAGCCCACGCGGCCTTTTGACTTGCTTCTTCATCACCCTCTCTTCCGCCGAATGCCACAGAGAATTTGAAACAAAAGCGGAAAGAGTGCAAAAAGTATCAATGGTCGCTCGCGCGCCGCGGCTGCCGGCTGCACTACCTTTAGACGGCAGCTTTGCATACAGTCCAGTACTAAACACATGGAACAATGCAAGCGCCGAGGACAACCATTTCATTGGTTTGCAGGGGGGCACATCCCGAAGCCGACAAGATCCAGCCTTCGTCGTTTAAAGTTCTGTTTCTTTAGACTACCAGAATGCCGTTGCGCTGTTACGATCCAGGCAAACCAATTTTAGGTCTTTTTTTTTCTTTTGAGCCACACCAGTTCTCTCTTTCGGGTCAGATTCCCCGAGAGCGCCTGGACGAGCGCCCGTGCCCGTCTTCCTCCTCGTGCCAAAAGCAGCACACACGCGCGCCGCCCTCCGCAATCTTCGCCCTCGACGATGCCTCCTCGGCCCGTGACCCATTCAGGTGCTCTGAACCGTATCCCACGGCCCTTCCCTTCCTTTTTCCCTCCTCAATCATCCCCCACAATCACGGCTGAATCGCCTTAGCGCGCGTTGTGGTAGCGGCTCCCGAGTGATCGCCGACGTGGCGAGAACACGAAGTGTGACACTGAGGAGTTTACCCAGGTTCGGGCCACCCGAAGGTGTAATACCCTACGTCCTGCTTTTGTGCTTGGATTCCATTGATTTAAGCGTGTTTACAGGTTGCCGGGGGTGGCTCCCCGGCTAGTTACTTGAACTCCTAAGAGCCTCTCAGCTCTGCCTATCTTAGTGTTACTATGTGAGGGTCTAACCTAGTCAGAGACGAGCTCAGTCTGAAAGGAACCAGTGGGATGCGAACTGAGTCAGAGTAGCTCAGATCAACAAAACGTGGATGAGGGCTGAGAGAACGAGGTTGTTCTCCTGTTTTCTCTAGAATTAAACGGCGTATGACAAGATGGAGCCTACATGACAGAGCCACCGGCTCTCGGATGGAAGGAGACACCGCATGCTGGACCATATGCTGCATCGCAAGATCAATCTGCCGTTGCACCTACAGATAACGAGTATGACCAAAGCAGGAGAGTAAGGCCGAATGTATGAAGAGATATCTTTGGGCTTTTAATTGTGTTTTCTCCGCCGCGTCAGGGGAAGCATTTTTGTTGGATTAGAAAGGGTCTCATATTGGGCTGCGCCAGGAGAGGGGAGCTCGGCCGTATGGAGCCGACGAAGGAGTGGTTTGCGTGCGGGCAGACGAAAAAAAGGGAGGAAAAAAGGTGGAATGGTCCGTATTTCTTACATTGGTATAGATATAGATATAGATAAATTCGGTGTAGGTAATGGGTCAGCCGGCTTAGTAGGCCTAATATACATGCAATTCTGGGGGCCACAAATTTTATGAGATATATATAGATAGATTCGGTGCAAGTAATGGGCTAGCTGGCTAAATAGGCCTAATATACATGCAATCCTGAGGGCCCACAAATTTTATGAGAAGTTTGACAGACGAGGGTGAAGGAAACGGTCTGTATTTTTTAGATAGGTATAGATAACTTCTCCGATTCAAGTTTTAACCAATAACTTAATGCTTTAGTTATACCTGGGTTATGCTAGTACATAAAATTGAGATCACCTTCGAAAGCATTTTCTTATGATGTTTTATAACCACTAACAAAATGTTGTACAGGTAAATAAAGCTCCAACTTACACAGTTCAAATACATACTCGTAGTACATTTCAAAGAAGAGGAAGTACATCATGCCCGGATAAACAGCCTATGAATTCTCGGCTCTTGCCAGTAAATTAGGCATTTAGGAGCTTTTCTTGAAGTGCCTCATATTGGGACAGGCTACATAAAGCATGCTGTACCTCTAGCATCAATTATTTTTCTTGTTTCCTTTTTCTTTTTGGGGATTATCACATGGTTCATCTTTAGTGGAACCGCAAAAGGAAAACGGATTCGTATATCAACCACAATTGTGAACACCACTTTTGATTGATGCATGTCAACGACAATTGTGAACACCACTTTTGTTTTATGCATTTGTGGGTGTCAAGGTATGATTCTTCCATTCTCTAGAAAAATAGAGATCACTACCAGCGGAACAAAACAGGTTTTCAATGTAGAAAGTCGAGTGACTTGGTGCATGAATAATGATTGAGGAATGTTGATACACAAACAAACAGAGAATGGCTTATACCAATTGCCAGGTTACCAAATGCCAGCCAGGCATCGTCAAGGTTTTCAGATTCGTATGGTCAAAGCCTCAGAGCCACAAGCCCACAACATTTGCAAGCTCGTAGTGTTCCCCAGAACAAACTTTCGTAGATCAACAATTCAGAGATTGTGTGCATCTTCGAATGCAAAGTTCAGAGAAGAGTTCTCTTTTAGTACCTTTTTTTTTTCCAACAATTCTCTTCTGTCAAATCAATCTAACTGTAACCACGAATTTGGAATATGTATTTTTCAACGCCCGAATTGGGAATATCAGAAATGCATGCTATATGGAGTCCAAGGCCAAACCACGAGATTCCCGAATCGTCGTTGTTCCAAAAACTTCCACAAAACCTGTAGGCAGCTAGGAACAAAAGCAGACACAGATCGAATAATTAAAACCAGCATTCTTTTTGCTGCAAAGTGGATTTGGGGAAGTAAGGTTCCGATTGATCTGAAACTGAGATCTGGCTAAGAGCCGGGCATCAATTCCCCCAACAGAAAAAACGTGCAGTACAGTATAAAATTAGTATTCTAAGAATAAATAAGTGTCTGTTTGCAACGATATTAGGAGTTAGGACCACAGCAAGCTTCTGAGACAAAACAGGCTGGAAATGCACGTTATCTTTCATGCGACATAGGTCACTACAAATATGATGATATTTCAAACGGCGCTCCTGAATTTAAGCTCAAAAGCGTTTTTTAACAAAAAAATAATGCTCAAAAAAGATGTGTATGCAAGAGAACAGTCCTTTAGGCTCCTGATAATTCACACTAACATTTGATCCTTCAGGTTTTGCGCTCAGCTCACTTTGCAACTAACAGCAAGGCATAATTATGCACACAGAACACAAGGGGGGGAAATCATGGTGGGGAAAACTTTAGCCTGTTACTGCACTCAGAGTAAAACATGTCCACTGAAAGAATGGACAAACCTATGTGATGAAATGTGTAAGAGTAAAAGTAGAAGAGTCGAAGAGATCCATCATCTGCTAAACTATCATCATAGAAGACCTTACCCAAGCATCGCACATGGACAATTTGGCCGCAGCATCACTTGTGAGGGAAATCAGCATTATCACAACTTCAGAGGACAATATCTCCAAATTATGATGATTTTCCTTGCTTCCCCATTTCCATCACATCATGCGAAGTTGCGAACAAAAAGAATGGATGCTTCTCCAGGATCAAAGTAGAGGGCATTAGAGTTGAGTGCCTCGCACAGGGTGATCTGAATCCTTTCCTCTGCCACTCTTGCTGCTGAAGCACGACCTTCCGCTGGGCGGCAATCGCTTCATCGGTGCGGAGTCCATGGCCTCCTGCACAGAGCGCCGGTTGCGGCCCCATCCATCGCTGTTCTCGCCTCGGCAGCGCCTTGATGTGCCAGCGCCACCTGCAAGGAGGCCACTCTCCCTGGCCGCAATAAGCTCGTCTTCCATGGTTGACTGCAGCACGTCAGCAATGGACATGCGGTTGTGACACTGCGGGTCCAACGAGGACGACGACAAGCACACTGTCTTCGGTGGGGTGCCTTCTTCTCTGATCTCAGCTGTGCCATTTGCCTCCTCCATTCCTTCTGATCTGCACCTGGCCTCCTGATCATTACCGTCAGAATTGCTGCCGCTGCTGCTCACCACATCCTGATGTTCTTCGCACATGTTCTCCAGATCATCCATCACCACAACCACCTGGTGGGCGTCACCGCCCTCCGGCTCCGGCGACACCGCCCCAACGGAGACGAACGTGATGTTGGAGCGGCAGAGTGGGCAATTGGAGTGCGACTTGAGCCATGTGTCGATGCATTGCTGGTGGAAGGCATGGCTGCATTTGGGAAGCAGCCGGAGGCTCTCCCCGTCGTGGAACTCCCCGAGGCAGACGGAGCAGTCCGTGGTGTTGACGAACCCGTCGCCACGCCTGTACTTGCACACCGTGATCTTGTTGATTAGGGTCTCATCCAGCCCACTCGATGGCGAGACGTTCCACGATTCTTGGCTCCTGGACTGCCCCTGGCCGCTCCCTCCGCCGCCGCCAGCGTTGCGGGCAGCGCTGCTGGAGCTGGAGCCGAAGATTCTTCCCCGGAGGGAACTGAAGGTGCCGCAGTACTTGGAGATGAAGGTGTAATAGCTGACAAGGAGGAATGCGCTGGCTAGCACACCGATGATTGCAATGACGAGCGGGGAGAAGACATGGCCGGAGGAGTCGTCCGGGCTGGGGCCGGCGAGATCGAAGGGCGGCGGCGGAGGGAAGATGAAGTAGCACCACTGGGGGCAGTACGTGCTGCACAGCCCCTGGGAGCAGTCTCTGGTTGGCTCGTAGGGGACCCAGGTGGGCTGTGCCCCAATAATTCCAGGAGGCGAAGACGCCATTGCCTCCTCTCCAAGCACGAAATCTTGGCAGCTGCAACAGCAGAGGGAGAAAAGGTGAAGGAAAAGAGACAGATGTTAGCTATAGTACCTCACTCAGTCTGAGACTGAGTGTTCAAGTACTAGCAGAGGATCTCTCTCAGTTTCTGGGCCAAATCATTGTGGGGAGATGAGGGACGAAGACGGATGATGAGCCTAGGTGTATGTGCTCGATCCATGGTACTTTCTCAAGGTTAGGCAATGGGAATTGCGAGGGGAATGGGGGAAGAGATCAGATGATGCCACTGGTTGATGCCTTGATGGGGATCTTTTGGAAGGGGACTGGAGGAAGAGAGAGATTGTCTGCAAAGCAAAGTGAGGGAGGAGGTGGTGGTAGGTTGGGGGCCTTCTCTGCTTTTGTTTTTGGTGCTGCAGCTCTTCCTTCTTTTTCTTTTCCTTTTGTTCCTTTACTCTTTAATTAACTTCCATGTGTGTTTCTTTTGCCACAGAGGTCAGAAGAGAAGGAGAACATGTCTACCGGATATGATTAGATAACATATGAACAGTAAGCATCAACATAATAATTCGCCAGGGAAGTGGAGCATTGCTGCATCAGTGTAACCTAGCAACACAACCACACAATCTTGGGACTGATGGTTCTTTCCTGAAAGAATGAAATCAAATCTCTTGAATTCTCCCAGCGTGGCAGCTGATAAGGTCTAGTGTATTATTTCTTTGTTTCACTCTTCCCTGGGTCCTAGCACTACAAGGTGACTGAAAGCTAAAGTTTGCTCTAATTCCGCGGTTATCTGATTTATAGCTACAGATCTGGTAGTCTTTGTGAAAGCAATTTAAAGGGGACATTTAGAAGCTTTGCTAACTGTCAGAGAAGTAACTTTCATCAATGCTAAGCTGCTAAAACTCCACTGTCCTTGAAAGTCTCTTCCTCAACAATCCGTTTCTTCTCTCTTCAAGCAATGGAAGTAATGATTACCAGCACTATTTGACAGCTTTCTTCACACTTACTTCTCCCTTACGGACACTAAACTTGTGGTTGTGTCAACTTTAGGCAGGCTTTAATGGCTTGCATCGGAATGAAAGAAACTGGCCTCTTCTATTTCTTCAAGTTTCTTCTAGTCGACGGACAGTGTTAAATATTCAGATGGAAATTTGGATTGACTATTAAAATTCACGTATGCAGCTACAGTTAGCCTCACCCTGTATGCAGCTCAAACCTAACAGTGTGCACTAATCAGAGGACTATAATTATCTTTCATACAAGAAAAAATAGCAGAAGAGCTGACAAGGTTATAGACTTACAGAGAGGCGAATCGGTCAAACCGTAAATTAACTTAGAATTAAAAGGAATTCTTCTTTGGCAGTACTAACTGTGAAGGACAATGAGTTCAATAGGCTTCTTTCTTCTCTTTCAGTTTGTGATCAGGCTAAAGGGATTGTCAGTAGTGCATAAGAGAAACATCTGAAAAAATTCAAGCTTTGTAGACAAAGGAAGCTGTGCAATTTCATCTAGTTGAAAGCTAAGCACATCCATATGCAAGTAACCTTGGCAGCCAATTTCTTGGACACACAAATACCGTTCAATGAGTTTTCAGGTTATTGTGGTTCAAAGAATTGGAAAAAGACAGATGGCTTGATGGGTTTTCTTCTTCACATTTGAAAGGTATTGTGCATACATTAGAAAGAACAAGATTACACCAGATGCATCAAAGTTAATTGGGAATAGTTTACCAGCAGGCGACCTAAGCAGATTGCCCACCACAATTGATAATAATAAAAAAATAAAGACAAAAAGGGTCTAAAGCTCAAGAACATACTTATAAAGCAAATGAACTGAAACAAATAAAAGCAAGTATGTGTGGGTGTAGGATACCACGTTGCAAAGGAAATGTATAAACAACACCGTGTATGAAAACTTTTGTAAGGAAATAGTAATGAATTACATTCAGTGGTGACAATAAGCTAATTGGCATATTAGTGCTTTTTTAGAACACAATGAGCCGTCAATGTTATACATGGAAATGCAGCTGCTCGGTGTACATACCCAGCTACTCACTCTTCTTCCATATTTTCCAAGAAACAAACGAAACAAGTCAAATGACCATGTTAAACTTTTGGCATGCTTGCTATGACCATCTAATAAATGTTGGATGTGTGCATCTATTATGCAGAGGCTGGAGGTAATAGAACTTCCATTTTCTATATTAAAAAAACGAACATGTTAATCTTCAATACCTACCAATTTAGCTGGATAGTGCCTACTAGAACTCAGGCAGGGTCCAAGGCTCAAAAGAATTAAATAAGGAGAATCAATTCAACTGATTTTGAGTTCCACTGTAATTGTGTCCCTATATCCCCTCGTGGAGATTGGGGAACATTACTGCAAGTTAAATATGTTATTTACAAATTTCCTACACCCCCCTGGTCCTGGGCATGCCTGCTCTGTCCTGCTGGAATAAATTAACGGAAGGTTTGTTGGATAAGTCAGATGAAGTTGAAGACCATAAGAAATAGGATCTTCATTTTTCCTTCCCTAAAGCATGGCCAAAACTAGGGATGCTTTTATGACTGATGACCCTTATGAGTTTTTTTTAAGAAGTCTCTTATCTGGCTAATTTTGGCCTTAAAATCTAGGGAACGGCTGCTTTAACGTTTGAACTTGTTCCAATATTTTCATTGGATGAGAATTTGGCATGATTAAATAGACGACGCAAGTCAACTTGTTAGTTCAATAGCATCACAGTACAAGATGAACACTCCAGCGTATCCATTCCAATACGGCATGATGGATCTTTACTTTGCTGGAGAAAAACATCCAATACAGGCTTTACTGAACTTTGATTAGGTGGGATATTATACACTGGACTGGACTAAGCTTACAAGTAATCGAAAACCACAAAGGATAAAACATAAACCTGTACTACCTGGAAAAAATGTGTACTGAAATCTTAGAAGGTGATGACACTTAAACTGGCCCGCTGGTCTATTCAATGTTTCTAACTACAAATGATGAGTTCCTCCTTTGGAAAACTTTACAGGACAGTACAACCTAGGGAAAAGGTATGCTGCAATTTTACATATAATGGCTACTGTAAGTTGCAAGCACCTGAGTATTTGAAAACCGAACATAGGTCTGGAGTAATGGAAGGTCCGGATTAAAGCTTCAAAAACATGGAGTTAGAGTTTTCTTAGTTAGGCAGCTTGCAATTGGGAGCCTTTGTTTGGCTTATTAATGAAGACATCAAGTTACGGAATTCAAGGCAGCAACTAACAGCTTCATTAACAAGCAATGGGACTGAGATTATTTACTGTGAAGTAGATGCTTCTAATATTAATCATGATGTCAGCTTAACTCGCAGAAATGACTATAGTTGAGTTATTACTGGCTACCATAAGTGTGAATATGCCAGCGAAGCAAAAGAATCTTTCAACTTAAGTGAAAAGGTAGTAAAGCAGAGTGTATTCTCTATTGACTTTTTAGCGCCTTCAACTCGTTTCTCAAGGTTGCGTATTTATGTTTGTTGAATGATAAATTTTAAAGCAAAGATGCGAATGAGAAACCTATGACAGAAATTACATCAACGGGATAGAGCATCTCACATGGTAGATTCACCACAAAGTAGAAGATAAACTTGTTAAGGAAGACTCAAGTTGAAGGATGAACAAATATGGGACCTGTACTTTCTGTTACGAGACAGATTTTTTAGTTATGGCTTTCGTAAAGGGTGATCAAGTAGTTACTTCATCCCTTCATTTCCTTTTGATTGCCATGCCTTCAAATGTTGTAGACTTGCAGCCTGATGAAGTTGGTGGGTTGCTTTTGTTTTGTTGATTGGGGAACAGGTTCTGGTTTCTAATAAAAGAAAATTTTCCCTCCTGGACAGAAAAACGGAAGTAGTAGAAAATATTAAGCTGTAGTTTAAGAATTGCCTAAAGCTTATTGGCGAGTGATGAAACATTATTAGTGAATTGAATGCAAAATCAAGAAACTACAAGCACCTCAGCAGGCTTCGTTCATGGTCTTAATGAAGTACAAAAGGTACAGACCAATACAACAAATACATGACTCGTATAAAATAGCGAAGCCAATTACGCAAGGATGATATTTCACCTTGATCAGAGCTAATGCACTTTGTTCCCATTTTCCTTAATAGCACCAGGCAGAAACCGATGCTGCAGTCTTTGATTACAATTGCCCCTCTATTTTGTATCTGCAATAAAAAAGGGCACCATATCTGAATTACTGTCAAATGATATCCCTAAGTGAAATGATAGATGCATTAGTCACGCGTCATAGTATACAAAAGCTTCTACCTGTACACTGAAGGTTTGCATCTGCACATTTATCAATAAGGCTACTGCAACTTTCTCCCACCACAATACTGTTAGACTATCCCTGTTTATCTTCACCCTCATCCTCACCCCTGTTATCAGCCATCACACCTTCAGCCTGATCATCAACCTTTACACCTTGAACTTCACCATCAGCCTTTACACCTCCTTTATCATCCCTCCATCTCAGGAGAACAGGCCTTTCCAGAAGTTCCTACCAAGCAAATAGTAGAAACTTAGACACTATAATGTTTAATGTGCTTGTAGTCCAAAATCTCTTGCATCTGATTTTATAAGAAAAGTGTAAGCAAATGGGTCAGAAGACACTTCTTATCATCTAACAGTGTGATAACTTTTTTTGTCACTCGAGGCAAGGACCTTGTAATGCTTCTTTCAAATAGATATCTGGCAAAGCATTCCACGGCTACACCACAGAAATTATATCTTCTACTGCACAACTTGTACACATTCATCACAATTTGGAAAAGAATACTACAGTCAGTAAGTTGTTTTATTTTGTTGTAAAGGGGATTATGCTGAATGAGGCATCCTAAGTGCTCACCAAAAAGTGAACATGAGAAACTAGTAAAAAAACTTGCATCAAGTATGACAGGTCAAACATCACTGCAGCAGTTACATCATGAATGATCTATCTCAGTACTCGCCTACTTGGTGTAAATTGTAAAACTGATAGGTAAATGTTTTTACAATTATTACCTTTCCATTGAGTTCACTGAGAGCAGCCTCTGCATCCTCTTTTGTTTGAAAAGAAACAAAACCATACCCAGCTGATTTTTTATCATCGAAGACTACGTTAGCAGAAATTGGGTTAAACTGTGAGAAGAACGCCTTAATATCGGAAGACCTTGCTTTCCATGCAAGATTGGACACGTAAAGCTTGTGCCTAGCAAAAATTGTGCTTGGAATTCGAGGCGGGGCAGGTTTTCTGAAGGTCTTTGAGAATTCCACCTTGATGATCCTTCCCATGACATCCTACAAAGGGTTGGTGATGTAGAAACTCAGCATAAGTGATTTATGGACAAGTTTCCAAAAGAGAATATATGGCTATTTTTTTCGAAAATGCCAGTATCTTATTTGGGGGAAACCTCAAGATACTACAAAATTTAAGTGGTATATTTGGAAAGAGTAACTTTTGAGTGGTATTTGAGCATTTGGGCAAATTCTTGATGGTATATATGGAATTCTCTCAAAATTAAGATCTAGCTTCAAAATTCTTGAGAAATTTAGTGAGTTTTCCAGTAGAATGTGTGTGAGAGCAATGAACACATGAAAGGAAAATCGTCGTAATCTGTCACTTCACGTGTCAAAACAACATTGGGCCGCATTTTTGGTAATGTAAGACGGAATTCAGCCGGGCGTTTCATACTGACATGCAACATATGCTCATGTCTCAAGAGATAGCATGGCGCAAAACAAAAACACGTTTAAGCAACCGTAAACACACTCACGTAGGAGTTAAATTTCTCCACGGCGGCGGCGGCCTCTTCAGCCGAGCCCATCGTCACGAACGCGAACCCCCTCTTCCTGCCGTCCTTCATCTTGATAACCTTCGCCAAACAAACACGAAAAAAATTCTCATGTCAGAACACGCGCAGAAATATACAGCACCTCATAAGAGAGGCAATCGGGTTGTAATGATTTGTTGTGACATCCTCGTCTTTCACCTGGACGTCCTTGACGACGCCGCACTCCGCGAAGAGCTTCTCGATTTCCACCGCGGGGAGGGTCCAGGGCAGGTTGGCGACGTAAAGGTTCCGCCGCCGCTCCTCCTCCTTCTCCTCCTCGCCCCCCTCCGCCACCGCCTCGGCGTCGGCGACCTGCGCCTCCGGGGCCGAAGAAGCCGCGACGGCGGGGGCTGGGAGGCGCAAGCGGAGGCGCGGGTAGGGCTGGCGAGGGGAGCGCGTGAGGGGGAGGAGCGCGGCGAAGTGGGTAATGCGGGGGCGCTGGAGCGCCGCCGCGGCGGGGTGGGGGCTGCGCGCGAGGGAGAGCGCCATAGGTTCACCAGAGCTTTGCGGTTTTGGCCTTTGTCTCGCGATTCTTCGGTTCTGTTTTCCCTGGTTGGGGAATATTTCCGGCTGGTTTTGGTTCCGGATAAGCGAGAGTCGCTGGCGGGATAAGAAGACGGCGATGGTTTGTTTGTGGCCGCGGCTGCGCTTACTACGGTTATCTCGTGATTTTGTTTGGGCCTGCGTGCAAGAGAGTGGTTTCAGGCCCATTACAGCAAGAGGTAGATCCACTCTGGCTGTAGTGTTTAAGCCCAATACAGTTGAGAAAGAAAGGTGGCTTTATAATTCCAGCCCATGCGAGCAACGGAGATGCCTCTCTCTCCAAAAAAAAAAACGAGCAAAATAATTTCTACACGTGTTTTGGACTTGCAGCTCAAATGATTCAGGATTCCGATTCTCCCAGCAAGATCATGTCCTTCTGCTTTAAGCCATCATTCTTGATCGTCCATGTCCATATCTACCGGCCCTTTCCTCCCAAAAATGGTACGGTCACTTTGTACTGTTCCAAGAAGAATAGAAAATGGTTCTTTCTTCAGTAGAGTAATAACACATGCAAGACAGCAAGAGGCTAGCACCTAGCAATGGCGAATATCATATTGTCGTCTGGTCGAGATGCCTTCAAGTACGAACACACCCACCTCACGGAGTCATAGCTGATCCCTAATCAAGGAGTATAAAAAAATTCTGTATTGCTAGCGTCCAAAAGTACCCAGATCCTCCAGATTCAGTGCATATGCGAGAGTGCTCGTGCCTTCCATTCAGATATCTATCCTATGCAAATCAAGCAGTTCTATTTGAAGTGTGACAACTCACAAGGAGATCGCACTATTTTGCCCAGATGACGACAGATAACCATATTTGCCGGTGCCGGAAATGAGTTATCAGCTTATCGGTTTTGTCCAGTCAACTGCAGTTAAAAGCCTCCTGAGAAGTTTGCAGAATTGGCCGGTTTATATCCCAACATTCCATTGCTAACATTTTTTTTCTCATCAACATCTCATTCTGTATTCATCCGAAGAAAATCACTTTTACCGGTGCACACTCGTAAATGCATGATCCAATGCTTGTGGCGCGACGCATTAGTCGTGGCTAGATTCCACAGCTAGGGACGCATTGCCTGGGGAGACCGGGGAAGAGGTCAAGAAGATCCATGGCCTGGTGCGTAAAAGGAACTAATAAATTCAGAGACTGGAAGCGAGCACGCACCACACAGTGCCTTGCCGAAAGCAAATGCAAAGCAGCCCCGTTCCATTCTCTAGTCAATGCGTGCTTGTGCCGTGGGGAGCGAACTATGCCGAGATGCTAGTGCAGAAGAGCAGCACACAGTGTGTTCATTGTCCTGACACCACCTGAACCTGATGGTCGTTTCTCGTTTAATTCAGGCCTAATTCTGTAGTAGGACCCAACCCAGGCATGATTATTCCGAGCTTTGCTGATTTCCTAAGGAAGGAACTTCCTGACAACGCCTGGTTCCCCGGGGCATACCAAGAGCTTGGCCCAGAGAAACCTTTCAACGTCTCCTTTTGAACGAAAGCGCGTACGGGAGGAAAGAAAATCCGACACCAACTTGGCCCCTCGCCAAAGTCATAAGCTTTCTAAATTTTCTTCGTTGGAATTCATCGCAACGGAGGGGAAAAAAAGAAACGAAAACCCCGGCTAGTGCCCTGTGAGCCGTGCAGGGCGGAGGAAAGCGATCTGATGGGCCACGAACGGAAGGGGAAAAAAGCATTTCCCGGAAATAAAGAGGTGGCTGATAGGAGTTTACGGCTCCAATCTGACCCTATTAACAGGCCGTTGATTTGTATGCACATGCCCTTTTTATCATGCTAAAAGACTCTCTCTCCCCGTCACAAAGATTGCTCAGGATCTAGTTATTGCCCCCACGGCCAGTTCTTTGCTTTGCTTTTTATCACGTATAAATCCATTCGCTTGCCCGTTCTCTTCTGATCTTCTCCCCCTCTGAACTTATCTGATCAGATAGGAGGTGCGCCCACGAAGGAGTGGGGGCAGCAACAGAACTGACTGTCACCACAACCACTAGACTCCAGATTTATCACGCTTATATGTGGAGATATATTATGATGATGCAATGGTGACTGGTGAGCGTGAACAGGTGAACTACGTCCAACAGTCCGCCCACCCACCCACTCACCCATCCACCCATCGTCGCAAAGTGAAAGGAGATTACACGTACTCTCGTCAAAAGCTAGCATTGCCCGGCTCGAGTTCGAACAGTGCTGCCTAGTGCCTACACCACAGTTAAAACCTTCAGGCACTGCTACGGTTCGCAAAACAAAGCAAAAATGCAGCAAACCATGACGGGGTGCCCCCATTTGTCTGCCGCTGGTTGCAGAGAGTTGGGAGGAAGGCCGTGCGTACGCCCAGCAGTTTGGTAAACAAACGGGGCAAGTACGGCGGCCCGCGGTTGCTTTCGCCGTGGAAAAAGCCGATAGGGAACTCGAGAAATATCCGGCCAAGCTATGAGCAAATCCAATCCAATCCGGGTCCGTGGACCACGCGTCGGAGTCGAGACGAAGAACCTATCTTAAAATAAACCAAACCCTCCTCGCCACGGTCACCGCGCCGCCCCGCCCCGCCGTTCGCCGTAGATTGCCGACGCGAAGCGGCCGTCCGATGAAGGCATCCACCAAAACCGGCGGCGAGGCCAGAAGGCGCCAAAACCATAGTGCAAGCGCGCGTGATACGCGTGGGTCGCCGCCGAGTGCGCATGCCGCCACGGTGCGGCACACGTTGGTTCTTCTTCCGGTGATTTCCCACTATTTCTAGTACATCGGTCACTACGACAAGTACTTTTTTTTTAAAGAAAGATAGGGCTTCTGCCCCTGTTCCTTTCGTACGAACGAAACAGACCAAAACATTGTCTCAGCAGTCAGTTCTAACGAGATTCCGGCCATACAAGTCCCTAATGCTAATGCCAATCATCTACGAGTAGTTCCAGCGCCTCTTTTACAGGCAATTACATCTCCACACGATAGCTGAACAAAATGTCAACGACTATATCACCGAAGGTTTTTGATCTCTCACGGGGAGGGGTCTTTGAGGGACATCGACATGATGCCCTGGTAGGCATTGAGTGTCAGCATCGAGATGACCCTCCTCTTCTTCCTCTCAGGCGAAGCCTTGGGGTCTCCCCCGATTTGTCCTCCAACCGTCAAAGCATAAGTGCTAGAACGTCCTGATTTGTGCTTGAACGGAGAAGCTTCCACGAGCGTAGGTGTAGCAGGACCATTCGCCAGATCACCTGCATTGAAGACCATACAGAAAACGAAAAAAGAGATTATTACGACATTTCCATAACGACCAAAGAACGGCTGCAGTAGTCATATTAAGTACTTCATTTCTCCTATTCCCCACCCAGAAATGTGCAATTTGTTCTAGGCCAGAGCCCAGGGTTTTTCCAAGTAACAAACTCATGAATTCCCAAACAATTGTGGCCACGACACAGTCAAAGAACATGTGTTGTGTAGTCTCAGGTTCAGCACAAAATAAGCAAGTAAGATCATTAACATGTTGTCTCTTCTGCAAGTTATCTCTAGTTAGAATTCTGTTATGACTCACTAACCAGAGGAAGGTATGGATCTTGGGTGGTACATGTAATTTCCAAACAGTTTGTACAAAAACAGGTGTGATCCCTCCTTGAAGCTACAGTTAGTGAGAGCAGTCGGTCTGTATTTTTTTATACTAGTAGCATCAGCCTCCTTGGGGATAAGGGTAATCATAGCAAAGTTGAGTCTATACAGGTCCAAGGTGTTATAGCAGAATTTGGACACTAAGGACATTAAGTCTGTCTTAATGGTCCCCCAAAATTGTTGATAGAATAAGAAGGGGAAGCCATCAGGGCCAGGGGCACCCCTAGCATAAGAATTGAAGACAGCTGTTCTAATTTTCTCTTCAGAAAAATCCTGAGTGAGTAGTTCATTTTCTTCAGAAGAAATCAAATCTGCATCATCCCAGAAATCATGGGAAAGGGAGATTTGTAGTAAGCTAAGTGAGGTTCAGAGCTAAATAGAGATTTGTAGTAAGCTACAGCAATCTCCATCATACCCTTATTATCAGTGATAGGTCCATTGTCTCCCTCTAGGGAGAGAATCATTTTATTTCTTTTCCTTTGATTGGCCACAGCTTGGAAGCTGTATTTAGTATTTCTATCTCCTTCAAGTATATCTTTTTCCCTAGATCTCTGTCTAGCCTTAAGTTCATTCCATATATCTTTCGGACGTTGGTGTTTTTCAAGGAGGAGGGTTTGTGTTTCAGACATATTGTCAAGGCAAGTAAATTCAGCCGTAAATGCTTGCTTAAGCTTTTTATTGTCGGCTTCAGCATTTGAGTTCCAGCCTCCAGGGAGCTTCTTGAGTCTCGTGATCTTGAATTGCCGAATTTCTAAGGGGTCAGACCAAGGACGGACGTGAGAGCTACTACGGCAAGTACTATTCCGGATTCCAGAAGTGGAGGAAACAGCATTGGAATGATCGACCTATGTTGTGAAGGATGATGGCGTTGTTGTGTTTGTGAGAGCATGGGCATTTGACGAGATCCGGATCGAGGTCCACCCGTCGTCATCTTGTGCGCGCTCTGGTATGGGGCACACGCGGCGCCGCACACATGCCAAAGAGCGAGCGAATGGACGGCCACCCGTGCACGCATCTGCCTGCCCCCCTCAGGCCCCGGCGAGCGCGTTGGTCCTCCCAAGCCCTAGCTTGGCTCCTGGTAGGCCGACCTTTTTTCAAATCTTTGAGCTTGACGCCCGGCACGTGCCCTGCTTCCTGCCAAGACATGTATCATTGGGGGCATTGTACGACCGATCTCAAACTCTAGATCGATCCGTCTTTTATTGTTGCACTTGCAACCATGGATGGAGTCATGGAGAGAGAGGCGCCTGGCCGCCGGCCGCCGTGATAAACGCCGGACGGCGGTTGGACGACGTACCCGGATGGCTGTTGCGTATGGAAAGAAGCAACGAGGACGAGAGGATGACGACAACGTCCGCATCAGTCGGCCGCTTTCCTTCCCTTCCCTTCCCTTGGGCGAACGGCGGGTCAAGCAAGTTAGGCAGAGGCGGCTTCCAGCCCAGCTGACACCGTACCACAGTTCCTCTTCCTCCCACTCCATCTCACTTCTGCAGGATGCTAGATTTCTAGCAGCAGTAGTACGTTTTTACCCTCTAGCTTCTGTCACCCTGCATAGCACGATCTGATCTTGACCAATTCAAGCATCTTCTGGTGGTAGAAATGGAAATGCAGAAGAAGAATCCAAGCAAGAAACAAGCATTATGACAGATACTGAAGGCCGTCAGGATTTCAGGAGCAGCATTCCGAACTTTATTACAGGGAAAGCACAAGCAAATATGAACACCATTCCCCATCTGTGATAAAGTATACATACATATATGTACATCTAGCCATATCAAGCACACCTAAGAACACCTATAACAAGGAAGTCGCAAAACTTAGTGGCTATGAGCCAACTACGACGGAGTAACTTCTTCTAGTACTACCTCCCGCTCTTCCGGGGAGATCAACAAACCCAAACCGTTGTTACTAGGACAGTAACCGTGTTGTAACAGTAACTATGAAGAAGTAGGAACTAATTAACCCGCATTGCGTTGCACCGGCCTCCTCGTCCAGAAGCGCAGAGGTGCAATGGGGGATCTGTTATTTTTGCTTAGCTAGCTCCTTGTGTACTTACTGTAAGAACAGCAAACTCTAGAGATAGATATGTGGATGTGTATGCTACAGTGGTAGTGGTACCATTGCATCTCCCGTTCTGTCTCGGAGATGGGGAGTTTGCTCTGCTTCAGTCTTCAGAACTCCACCATGAGGCTGCCGAACGGCGACCGGTGCGGGATGCCCTTGCGCCGCTTCGCGGAGCGGTAGCTGTTGGCGGTCGCCGGCGGCGTGGACGGCGTGAAGCTCTGCACCACGCTGCTCTTGTCGCTGCCGCCGCCGGTTATCGTGGACGAGTCCTCCGAGTCCGAAGCCGCTGCTGCCGCCGCGCCCTTTTTCAGCTTCCTCTTCTTGCCGCCCGCGTGCTTCTTCCTGCCGCGGTACTCGCCTGAGGTGCCAACGATCTGCGCGTCCACAGAAACAAACAATTAATCAACAGAGTATTAGTATTACAATGCCGCCGCATCAGCACTGGCAAACTGAACTGAAAACTGAATCGAAGCAATTAATCTTGGATCGAATAGGCGTTGACTGAATGGTATACTGTATGTACCTTGCAGCCGAGGGAGCAGAAGCGGAAGGTGTCGAGGAGGCTGCGCTCGCAGACCTCGCAGGTGTTGGTGACGCCCTTGCCAGGCCTCGGCTGGGGGCGCTCGTTCAGGAACACGACGCGGGCGCTGTTGATGATGTACGTCTGCACGCCGGTGATGTCCAGCACCTTCTGAATCTCCGACACGCGGATCACGTCGTGGTACGAGGACCTCCTTATCTGCAAACCACAAATCCAAACAAGGCATCGTCGTCAGAGAGGAGAAGCAGGAGAATGGAACAGGGGTGGTGTTCTCGTTTGCCAGTTGAAGAAAGTTAGTTATTATGCCCCCAAATCCTCGGATGTTTTCCCGGATGCGTGCGAGGAAAGAGAGGCCGTTGGGAGCAGCTAGCTGGTGGAGGATGCAACTAAAAGTCTCAAGAGAGGGACTACTGGCTACTCTTCCGTTCAAGGCAAGAAGCCTCCTCGGCTCGTCGCCCTTTTGTGTGTTTCAACGGGAAACTGGAAAGGGAAATGGACGGCATCTTCTCCGTCTCCGATGAATCCAGTGTCAAGAAACGAAGAAGAATGAATGCCGTGAACGGTTGATTAGCTCACCTGGATGGCGTGGTGGCCGTGGTGGTAGGCGAGGCACTGGGAGCAGAGCGCGCCGTTGACGCAGTCGAGGCAGTACATGTTGCACTCGCACTTGTGCGCGTCCGCGTGCTGCTTGCATTGCCCGAAGAAGCTCGTCGCCAGCAGCGGCTTCAGCCACGGCGGCCACCGCTGGTTCTCCGCCTCGTCGTGCTCTCCTCCCTGCCGCATTCGATTCACCATTAATTAGTTTCGAACCAATAACCGCAAGAAACAGAGCATTCAATTGCTCAACACGCATAAAAAAAGCAAACACAGAAGCAAAAGGAGTTGGGGGTTACCATGTGGCCGCCTCTGGTATTGATCCTGAGCGGCGGCGACTCGTCGTAAAATGCCATCTGGATGCTGAACCCCAAACACAGCAAGGTGCGGACTGCAGAGCGAGGAGAATGCCGGGCTGAGGAGAGGATTCGAGAGAAGAAAAGAGGGGAAGACGAGAGAGAGAGGGGGAGGGGGGGGGGGGGGAAGGAGAGGGAGAACGGGGGCGGCTTTGGAACAAAGAAGTGGAGGAGGATGGAAAGCTGAGGTCTTTGTAGACCGGAGAAAGGTTTTTGCAAGTGTTACAGCACACAGCACTTGCAAGCAGCAGCAGCTCAATGAGCAGTGGCGGTCAGTGGCGGTAAGTAAACCAGCACAACAGGGAAAGGATGCTTTCAGGGGAAGTGTTTGTTCCATAGCGAGCCACCTTGGCCCGTTCTTATCCGCTCCCAACAAACAGGTCCCGGGTCGCTGCACCGCCGCCCGGCCCGGATGGCATCAGCGGCGAACCCGGCTTGGACTTTGGGCACTCTCTCCTCGCCTTGTCACGCTTCGGGAGACGAATCTAGTCCCTTCCAAATTCCAGTACTTCTCCGTGGCGGCAGAGATCCAACGGCTGATTTGATAATAAACCCAGAGATCGATGGCATCGTGGGAGGTGGTGGCCAATGGCCGGAGCTTCATGCCGCGCAGGGAGGAGTGGCGCCTGTGGACGGCCGTGCTGTCCTGTCGAGAGAAATTCACACCGGCGTGCAGTCCGTTTCTGCCGGTGCCTCCATCAGCACTGACGTCGTTTGGCTCTGGGTACGGGTCTGGGTTTACGCCGCTGGTATAATAATATCCGGACCCGGCCGACTACGTTTTGTTTTCTTTTTCCCTGCTTTGTTTGATGCTTAGTTTATGCCTGGTGCTTCGTGCGGTTTCTTTCCTCGTTCGTCACCGGTAAGATTAGCTTTGCTCCACCACCGGTACGTGCCAAAAGAGCACCCCCGGGACACGGTCTCTCCGCGGGAAAGTTACCACTAATTTAACCTCGCCATTTGCACACTTGAGTGTAGCTAATTAATTAGCTAGCCACCAAGGGGCGCATGCATTTGAAGGCGGAGGAAATTCACCATGGCGTCCACTCGGTTTGTTTAGTTACCCCTAGTGGACGGATGTCTGAAAGAAAATTTTACCCCAAGACAAGTGGACGGGGAGAGGGATCGGATGCTTCCTTTCGCATTCTCGATTAGATGGTGTCTCGGGTATAGCTGATCACTGTTAAGAATTTAAGATGCTTTCGTATTGATAGATCCTGTTTCCTGCCTCCTACGGAGTATATTGTTGTTTCATCCTACTTCGATCTATGCACCCACTCATTGCAAATTTGATCATATATGATCAAATCCTTCCTAAAAACATGTTTATGCATCTTAAAAAGCAAAAGAAAAAAACAATTAATTCAAACGTCCGCACCAGTGTCCATTGGCCACTCCGGCGGGCATTACAAAAAATATGACTTATGTTTGTTGATTAATTTTTTATACTAGTTTAGACTGATGATCTATTACTCTCTCCGTCCCATATTAAGTGTCGAAATATTACATGTATCAAGATATTTTTTAGCTATAGATACTTTCATATTTGGGCAAATTTGAGTCACTTAATATGAGACAGATGGAGTATATAATTAAACAAAAAGACAAGAAGTCACAACATTCGCCTAGAATACAACGGTCTAGATCTAAAAAAATATCCGGACAGAAGTACACATATAACCGTGACAATTTAGAAAAGAAAACCACTAAAAATTTGATAGAAATAGAATCTAATTTTACTTAACTAAAACTGCCACAAAATTTTATATAAAAAAATTGTGAGGAAAAACTATAGTGGGTCTAGCCGCACAAATGCACGGGTCATTCAGCTACTTATGTAATGGTAAAGTTCACTGAGGCCCATTTTAAGCCCTAACTTACCCGACTACATTGAAATTGGATTAATCTTTTTTTTTTACCTCCCATCCAGATTTCACGGTGGCTGTTTGCATGATAGCTATATATTTTGATGTATGGTACACGCTCGCTCTCCATGATGCACGGATTGAATTGAATTGAATTATGCTTCCATGATTGTGCTTGATGTCTTTGTGTTTGAAGAGGTCTGATATCAAGCCATTGCCTTTTTCCTTGAGAAATCTAAATGGCTGCCTCCCTCCTATACATAAGGTGTTGGATCTTTCTTGATGATTTCTTGTCGATGATATAGAACCGGTGGTTAAACATTTTTTTTGGGGGGATATATGATCACTAGCTAGTACCTCCTCGGATCGGAGTGACTATATGTTTTGATTGGCCAATTTGGAACGAAGCAAGTGGTTTTTGGTATCATATGTTTTGGAAAGTAATGTAGTAGGTTAATGAACAAAAAAGAATGCGTCCTTTATAGATTTTCTTTCAAAGCCAGGTACGGCATTCGGTAGTTTGGTCAACTACTCTAACGCCTTTGGACTATTTGTGTACTATACGCTGATGCTTTTTTAATGCTCCAGATGATCTATAGCTGAGACATGCATGAGAGAACTGTGGAACACACTAACAGGGCCTTTTTTTTCAGAAGAATTGTTGAAGGACGAATGCATCATCACCTGGAAACTATACTACTCAAGGTTCGGTCAATCATCTCACAAATAATTATGAATATGATTTGTTTTGATATTATAAGAAGTATCACGCATGATACGGGGATATAATAATGGTGTAGAAACACAAAAGAATTCTGCAAGCAGGAGGCGCTTCCTTGAATTTTTTCTTCCTGTTCGGTTCATTTTTTTCATAAGGCCTCCTCGGTTCATGTCAAGTTGATTAATTTCCAGAATGAACGATCATTTCCACGGAATCACTGTTAGATAGTCCTATGTGATATGCAAATTTGGCGTTCGTGAATTATGTACTCCTACCTGATTAAAGGTCGGTTACAACAACGCCTGTCTCGTATAAACTAATCATGTTGCGGTTAAACATCACATCGTCTCTTGGAACCGGTCCTAATCCATACGTTGATGACGATGCACTGACCAATTAACAACTCGCCAGCAGGCCCAGCATGATAAAGCAAATCGGATCAAGCTGGCGAGGAAACGAGAACGAAAAATACTGGCAAATTACTGCGAAAGAGAAAAGAGTTTGACACGAAGTTTTCTTTTTCTTATTTAGAAAAAAATCATTCCTGCATTGAGTAATTGAAAGTCCATCTTGCATGCTAGGTGCATTATGCACGCATTATTGGGTCTATGATATAAGCGTGACGCGCTTCGACCGACCCCCTGATTCATGGCCTGAAGTCTGAACTCTGAAGTTATTGTATGAAGGAAATCAACCGTATTCCGGAGACCAATTAACGTACGTGTCAATGATTTAGACTTTTATGTTTTGACAGCTACTCTTATGTGTTCATTGTTAGAATTTGTGTCGTGGGCCTGATCAGACCAAACTCAATTTTAATAAATTCTGAAAAATCTCAAATGCCCGTTCATGAAGTGGGATGAGGAGAGTGGGAAGGAAATAGTCTCACCTTGCTAGTTTATAGTGAGTGAGATCAACATATAAAGAATGTTGCTTCTCACCTATTGAGCAAGTGAGTAAGGGAAATCCCCATGCGCGCTCCTCCTCCACCTCTCGCCTCGTCACGACGCGTGCGCCGCGTTTCATGGATCGAGTCGTGCCGGGCCGGAGCGGGGACGGGCCTCTTATTTTTTCGTCACGCGTGCGAGGTATTTTTGGAATCTTTTACGGACGCGTGCAGATTTTATGGAGTCGGTTCATGTTTTCTAAACCGAACCGACCTATATCTGCGTGACTATATATACAGCCGGCCGTCCCTCCGATCGGTACGCAACACAACCGCACTAGGGTTTCACCCGTCTCTCGCTTTTGCGTCGTCGTCGTAGTCTACTTCATCTCGAGTGCCGGCGTGCACCAGCGATCGGGAGAGCAGGTCTCCGGAACCTTTCGCCTTTGCGATCCTGTACGGGAGAGGGCGAATAAGGTTTTTGGGAAGCACTCCGTGCGACTGCTCGCTTTCCTGCAACCACGGGTCGTCTGCCTTCTCGATCCGGCGGGTGCGCGACGCGCCGCCGTCTTCTTCGTCAAGCGAACGTAACAGCAACAGCTTCCTCTCCACCGCAACAGTACGTACATTGTGATTCGATCTGTTGTTTAGTTATGATTTGCGAGTTCATATTGCTGTTCGTTGGGCTGTTTAATACTTCTAGTATTTTCAAGATGCGTCTGCTAGTTGCTACTGTCGTCATGATCTATATTCTGGAATCATTCATTGAATTGTTATTCTCGAAATTGCTTAATTTTCCAACAATCCAAAAACCTTATTGTATGCAATTTTCTGATTTAACTATGGGTTTAGCCGATGCATTGAAGCGGATAAATTTTCTGGGATGTACTTCAAGAGATGGCAATCAAAGGCCATGCTCTGGTTGCAGACTTTGAAAGTATTCTAGGTGACAAACGGCAAGCCAGAGGAAGATTTATCTGAGGAAGCTCAGAAAAATTTCCAGGATGTCAATGTTGCCTTTAGAGGATTCATTCTGAGTGTTTTTTCTGACCGTTTTTGTGATGTGTATATGCACATAGAAGACGGGAAGGAGCCGTGGTATGCACGGGTTGCTAAATTCGATGCAACCGATGCAGGCAGTGAACTGTATACCATGGAGTCGCTGAACGACTACAAGATGGTGGATAACCGTTCTGTAGTTGAACAGGTGCATGAGATACAGATCATTGTGAGAGAGCTCAAGCTTCTCAAGTGTGATTTACCCGACAAGCACGTGGTTGGGTGCATTATTGCAAAGTTACCTCCCGCGTGGAGGAAATTCGCCACGTCTCTAAAACACAAGAGACAAGAGATATCAGTTGAACAACTGATACTGTCCCTTGATGTTCAAAAGAAAGCTCGGGCTAAGGACACCACTGAGAAGGCTGCTGATTTTCCGTCTAACGCCAATATGGTACAGAGGAACTTTCGCGGCAACGGAAAGAACAAAGGGAAGAAGTCCGTTGTTGCTAACAACAACAAGCCTGCGCAGACTACTACCTTCAAGAAGAAGAAAGTAAACAAAGGCGAGATGAATTGTTTCACCTGTGTAGAGCTCGGCCACTTTTCCAGAAACTGTCCTGATCGTGCAGATCGGAGAGGGAAAAGGGGGCAGAAGACTGTCAACGTCGTGACCGCTAGCAACACTAACACGTACGGTATTTTACCTACTGTTCTTTCAGTATTTCAATCTCCATGTTGGTGGATTGATACGGGTGCTATTGTTCATGTATGTTCTGACATCTCTTTGTTTACTTCTTACAAGCATGGAAGGGATTCAACCGTGTTGATGGAGAACGGATCGCATGCAGTTGTTCGTGGTGTTGGTACAGTCGATCTGAAGTTTACTTCGGGAAAGATCGTGCGGCTAAGGAACGTGATGCATGTCCCCTCCATGAACAAGAATCTCGTTAGCGGTTCCCTTTTATGCAGAGATGTTTTTAAGGTAGTTTTAGAGTCTAATAATGTATTGTGTCCAAACATGGACAATTTATTGGTAAAGGCTATGAGTGCGGAGACTTGTTCCGTTTTTCCCTTTCTGATTTTAGTGATATGTCAGTGAACCATATTTGTGACAGTGTTAATGATAATGCAAGTGTTTGGCACTCTCGTTTATGTCATTTTGGTTTAATGTCTCGGCTATCCACTATGAGTTTAATTCCTACTTTCACCATTGTCAAAGGTTCTAAGTGCCATAGTTGTGTGCAATCAAAGCAACCTTGAAAGCCCCACACGGCAACCGAGGAGAGAAATCTGGCACCTCTAGAACTCATACATTCTGATCTTTGTGAGATGAATGGTGTGTTGACAAAAAGTGGAAAGAGATATTTCATGACGTTAATTGATGATGCTACTATATTCTGCTATGTTTATTTGTTGCGAACTAAAGATGAGGCTTTAGACTACTTTAAAATCTATAAGGCTGAAGTTGAAAAATCAATTGGATAGAAAGATCAAACGTTTTAGATCGGATTGTGGTGGCGTGTATTTTTCCAATGTATTTGATGAGTTTTGTGCGGAACATGGTATTATTCATGAGAGGACGCCTCCCTATTCTCCCCAATCAAATAGGGTCGCCGAGAGGAAAAACCACACGCTGACTGACTTGGTGAATTCCATGTTAGCCACTGCCGGTTTGTCTAAGGCATGGTGGGGGGAGGCGCTACTGACTTCATGTCATGTCCTGAATAAAGTTCCAAACAAAAATAAAGAAAAGACTCCCTACGAGGAGTGGGTTGGAAGAAAGCCATCACTTTCTTACTTGCGCACTTAGGGATGTTTGGCGAAGGTCAACGTTCCAATTCCCAAGAAACGCAAGGTCGGACCGAAACAGTGGATTGTATCTTTCTAGGCTATACTCAGCGGAGCGTGGACTATAGATGGTAGTTAAATCCGAGGTACCTGATATGCATGTTGATACTATTATGGAATCTCGTGATGCAACATTTTTTGAGAATATTTTTCCTATGAAAGATATGAATAGCATTGCTAGAATTTCCTCTGAAATATTAACTGAGTCTAGCATATCTGAATCTAATACATTTGATAATGAACCTGAACATCCTGAGGATAATGTTGAGAAGGATGACAATGAAGATCCTTCCAGGAGTAAGAGACGAAGGATTGCAAAATCCTTCGGTGATGACTTTATTGTGTATCTTGTGGAGGATACTCTCAAAACCATTGCAGAGGATATGCATCTCCGGATGCAGATGACTGGAAAGAAACTGTCCAGAGTGAGATGGACTCCATTCTTTCGAATGGGACTTGGGAGATATCTGAACGACCCCACGGTTGTAGGCCAGTAGGCTGCAAGTGGGTGTTCAAGAAGAAGCTAAGGCCCGACGGTACGCACGCTTGAAGGTGTAGGCCATATAGGAGTGCATGGTCACGCCGGCCATCCCCGGCCCATTTTTCTTATCTGATCTGGTGAGACAGCATCTCGTTCCCGGGGAAAAGAAAGACACCTCAAAAGCCTACGGCCGGCCGCTGGCTACAGGGCTTCCCTTCCTCTACATAGACACCTCGATCTCATCATGCAGTAGTACTGCGTGCATTATTCAGTTTTCCTCAAGTTTTTTTCATGCCCTGGCTCGTGAGATCGATAAATCATCTAGAAAGATACTTTGTTCCTCTTTTGTGTTCCGTCGTCTCGCTGGGACCCCCGTCCGGAAGCGGATGCTTTCAGAAAGAGGAGCTCGATCTAATGGTAGCTAGTGATATGAATCTAATTGAAAGGATGCATCGGTTGGGTACTCATGCTATCATTGCACCCGGGGTTGGAGCTTCATAACTGCAATCTCTCATCCCAGCCGTTCAATTCCAAGGACGAGGCGACTTTTCCAGCAAACAAATTGGCGGGCGATCGGGCTGGTTAACACCACGAAAGCATTCCATATTAATTAGCGCATAGACATGCTGTATTTTGTAGTCCTGTACCGCCTGTTATGTTGGCATGATTTTGATCTGATCTTTTCGTAGCTATGTGAGCTAGGGGGAAATTAACCATTTGCAAAGCGACGGCAAAGTGAAAACTCCACCACGCACACTTTACTTCCGGTAAAAGAGATGTAGCGGTAGCTAGTACCGTAGTGATGGAAAAGCATTGACCCCGCCACGGCATTGGGCCGCATGCGGACAAACAACATGTTGTGCGAGTGTTTGCTGATTTCATGGCGGCTGCCCGGATAGATAATGCTGGAGTACCGTCCGGATACGGACAAGCCGATAATAACGCGCGGCAGTATTCTAGCTGTGGACGCTTGGCTTTCCTGTCCCCATGTGGCACTGTTTTAGGCTATACCATTGGAGATGGATACTGCCGTCATCGGGGCTCTTCGGGAAAGAAATTAAAGAGGAAGGAGACGCAACCAGAACTCCTCCTCAGGTCACGTACTGTACTACGTAGCGCGCGGCGGTTGGCTCTCCGGCGAGGTGGCTGATGAAGCCGACCGTGGCAAGTATAATTAAACAAACGACGCGACGCCATGATTGGTTGTGATGAACCGTTCCGGGGAAATGGGTTATTTCTATCGATGGTCGCACTCGCACTGATGTGAGGTGCCTAATTGCGTGGCGCGCCGATTAGTTTAAACTCGGCCGCTGCTTTGCGCGCGTGTCCTGAATCCCGCGGCTAGCTTCCGGGGAGGGCTTTTTCCTCGTAACTTCCTCTCTCGGGCTCTCGGCAATTGTGATGCATTGCATTGGATATTTGGAATGATGGCAACTTCAGGCCCGCGATGACGATTGACGCGGCGTCGCAGGTGTCGCTGCTCCGTGCATCCGTCCGGTGTCAGGCGATGGCCGATGGCACTTTCCTTGCAAGCGAGGTCTTGACAAATCTGCTCGATCCGCTCTCCCCTTGTTGCTCAAGTATGCTTCTTTTTTATCCCGACCCTGCGCCCCTGTCTGCCTGCCTGCCTGCCTGCCCGGTGCTTTGTCTCGAAATTTAATACTACACAGTGTTGTGTCCTGTGTGCGTGCACACGTATTTGCTGAAATACTTGAAGAGTGCTCAATTAGCGCACTAGCAGTACCAGTTGAACCGTTCAACGTTCGTGCTGCTAATAGTTAATGGCTCCATAATCACAATGCAGGGTTCGCTCTGGTCAAGTCCGTGCGACGCAAAGTCCAAACCCCGTGCGCCGTTCATCCGCATTAATATTGAACTCGATGGCTGTACGTACTGACCCGCTTGACCCTGGACAAAAAATACCAGTACGAGAGCATCTCTAGTCAAGTCAACTTTCAAGCTACTAATCCACATTGTTGAAAAAAAGAACTTTGGAACCAATCCAGCTTCACATGATGGCGTGGTACCTCAGCTCCAACCTCCAGTAATCTGTGCTAGGCAGGTGCGTGCCCAAGAAGATCACACGGGGGGCGGAGCCCCCAGAAAAAGAAAAAGAAACAAGAGGACAGCCGGGTTTATTAGCAAGTGTACGTGAAGGCGAGGCGATCGATCGACGGGCGTACGGGGAGCCGCCACGCGAGACCCCCAGGGGAGAGAATGCCGCACGCGTCGCGAGCTTGCACGCACATGGTCACCCCGGCCGGCAGCTCCCAGCTTGTCCTACGTTTCTTGCCACGTTTATTGGCCCTGAAACTTCTGGTGCCCTTCGCGTCGACAGGCCACCGGCGCCGGCCTGCACGGACGGACGCGAGCGAATATCTATCGCCTCGGGACGCCCGCCTTCGGAACAGCGACCTTGTCCTGTCCGGGAGCTGTAATAACTTGGACGTGAAGAAATCCGTCGTTTTTTTTCAATGGTCAAGCAACTTTTCCTGGGCTACGAGCCTTGAAGCCTAGCTGCTAGACTGCGCTTCTGATTGAAGCCGCAGGTAGTTATCGATCGATCCTCCCCCAGTATAGCTGCGTTCTGGTCTTGTTTTTTTTTTTTTTTTTTTTTAGAAAACGCCTGGTCTTGTTGGGTTCCACCGTCCTGCAGCGGCTTTTGTCACCACGCTAGGCCAGTTTATTCGGGCAAGAGCGGCGGGGGCCGTGGAGTGCGGAGGAAGCAAAACTGATACGGCTGTGTATGTCAGTGTCGCCAATCGCCAGCGCTTCGTTGCTGGCTGTGGCCATATTTCTATCTCACAGTTTAATCTGCTGTTCTTGAATTCGGTTGGAGAGGTGTCGTTGTAAAAGCTTTTTTTCTGTCTGAGCTGAAATGTTTGTGAGATTCCGACGGCGCATTGGATGGGAGCGGATTGACATCCTTGTCCGGGAGTAATGTAAGGATAAGATTAAGGGGAGAAAAGCGGAGTTACGTTAGATCATGTCAGGAAAAAAGGAAGTGCGTGAGACGTCTGATGGGCCTGCTAATTTGGACATCTGATCGGCCCAAACTGAAAAACCTACCGGATTAGGTTTGTGATGATGGGCCACTATTGCTTGTGCGGAGCGGGCTGGGCCTACCAGTTTTTTTCTTTTTCTTGGTAAAGCCTAGCAATATCTTCCTTTCATCTTAGTGAAAAAAAACAAATTTTCCTTCTCCTTTTTCTAAAATAGAGCCGAATTTTCCTAGTCCGTAGATAAAACAAACTTATTCATCTGAGGACGTCTACAAAGATGTTACTACCTCCGTCCAACAATAAGGGACATATTAGCTTTCGTTTGACCAATGCTTTGACCATAAATTACTCTATTCATAAATAATTATATGACATAGATTCATATCCATTATATTCATACTCAAGGATATTTGCTTATGGCTATGATTTTGATCACATCAGTCATATATTCATGAAGTAATTTGTGGTCAAAAGTTTGGTCAACTGAATCCTAATATGACTCTTATTGTTGGACGGAGGGAGTAATTAACCGGCTCTTAATTTCGCGACATAGAATAATTGCTATTGTGTATTAGTGATTGGGTGGGTCACCGTTGTGTTTTGTCCCGATACACTAACAAATCTCTTACATATAGGCCGGGCCAAAATTCTATGTGGCAAACGAACAAGTTAACAAAAGCCTATCGGTCAAGCCGTCAAGGTGCCTACTAGCAGTGATCAAACCAACAAGGATTGGCCCAAGAAGTCAAACCTTGCCAAATGACAAGAGGGTCAAAAGAAGAGAAGAAAAGGATAGGCGGTTGCAATGAAAAAGTGGATGGATAAGATAAATGGTTCGCCATGCACCATGAGCCGCTGATCAGTGAACCACTTGGTACACCATGAAGCACGGAAAAGACAGTCCATCTTGGAATCGATGGTCGAGGGCCGGGCCGGATTTTTGAAGAGCTGCAACCTTTAGATTTAGAAAGACCCACTAATTGTTTGGACTTAAGGAAGGCCATCCCTCGACATAAGAGTAGGTCGAGAAACTGCTAGGCAAGGAGTGAAGGAGGACGTCGGTGCAAAGAGGATGAGGACGAAGAGAGAAATAAATTAGAGATGGTCTAGTGGGAAGAGCAACGGTAGGCGAAATGGTGATCCAGTGAAGTTGGGTGGCAAGGCTAGCTAGGGAGTTGCTTTCCTAAACCAATAGGCCGCACAGTACTATTCAATCTTATTCATGTCTAACACATGTAACTAGGTGCATTGGTGAGCATTAGCGGGGTCTGTGCGTGATATTATTCTCATTAAGAATCAATGTGGACTGTGTGAAATATAGAGGCCAGTTAGTCATGCCACGGCATTTCATTCCAAGACCACTGGTAGTTAAGCATGCAGCTAGCTAACCACCTAACATGCATGCACCAGAATCTGCATAAAATTGCGATGCGACGGCCTGTCTCCATCGTAAGAGCCATCCACAGTAACGTGAGCAGAGGATCGCGATCTTTAAAAGTACCACTAGCTAGTTTTTAAGAAAATCCAGTGAGGAAAAAGAGAAGAAGCAGGAGTACCACTGCTAGTAAGCGCCGCGTACGCTACACTACTGGCACCGGATCCTCGTTGCCACCGATAAGGTGTCCAACGGCGACGGCGGCTTGGATTTATATGCAGCGGGCATTTGAATATAGGGGCCGTTGCCATGTGCGGGGTAACCTAATTAACCTACCCAAGAACCGGTGATTGCTCCGCCGTCCACCAACCGATGATGTGTGACTGTGGGTACGTGTGTAATTCGCGCTAGAGCAAGCTGGGTTGAACGTAGGCCGCTCTAGATTACACACATCTTTCCTAATCTAATCATTATGGAAGATGCGGGCATGCGCATGTGGTACAATGATTAGAATTACGACTTGAATATATGCACCGTAAACGATCGAATTATATACTCGCTTCGTTTCATATTAAGTGACGAAATATTACATGTATCTAAATATTTTTTGGATATAAGTACATTCATATTTGGACAAAATTGAGTCAGTCAATATAGGACGGAGGGAGCATGGGTTACTGTCAGTATTTGATTTTTCTCATTTAGAGCGAGATGAGATTGGGGTTTTGCTTCTCTTGTTTCCTTCTTTAGGAACAGTCTCACGATTCCCTTCCGCGGGTGCTGGATTTTTCGGCGGCAAGATCAGTTCCTTGTAGAGCTTTCTCTTGTTTTAACGCCCGTATATTTGCAACTTGCGTGCGGCCGGATTCCGTTTCTGCGGAAGTGCGAACAAACGCAGCAACCAAGTCTCCTGAAGTCTATGGCGGCAGGGTCAGATAGTACCTCTTTTAGCTACGACTCCGATGGAAATTAAGCGCGCATTTCCCTGTCGAGAGAAGGACCGACGTCACGAGTATACTCCTTCGAGTCGCAATGCCAAAACACGACGCCTTTCCGAAAAGAAAAGAAAAAATCTTCCCTGCACGTGCCACGTGGCGCGACGAGAGCAGCCGCCAGCGGTTGGCTGGATCGAAAATAAGCCCCAAACCGACGCCCCATTGACGAGCGTCCTCGTCACCGTGGCCCCCGCTTATAAGAGAGGTAGACTCTCTGCTTCCCCGCGTCTCTCTCTGCCTCTGGAAGCCCCAGCAAAACGCCCACCGCGACTCCGCAACTCCCTCTCCCTCGAAACCCGCGAAATCAATCGATCGCACAACCCTACCGAACGGACGGCGCAACGGGATCGATCGATGGCGGCCGCCGCGGACGAGTGGCGGTGCCGGAAGCACCCGCGGGCGCCGGGCGGCGGCGTGTGCGCGCACTGCCTCCGCGACCGGCTCCTCCGCCTCTGCCCCGACTGCGCGCGGGCGCGGCCCTGTCCCTGCGCGGCGGCGTCCTCCCCGTCTTCCTCGTCGTCCTCGGCGGCCTCCGGCAGCGCCGCCGCCGTGGGACGCGTGTGCAGCCTCATCGAGCGGGAGCGCCGGATCGGGCGGTCGCGGTCCGTCGCGGCGTCCGGAGCCGGCGGCATTGGCGTTGGCGGCGAGGAGAAGCAGCGCAAGTCGTCCAGGGTCCTCGGGTGGGTCTCGTTCCGGAAGCCGGCGGCGGGTGGGAGGGGATTGGAGGCGGAAGATCAGCAGCAGGAGGGGGACGAGAAAGGAGATGACGCGACGGCGGCGGCATTGGCGCGCTCGAGATCTGTTTCCGCGGCGGCGGCGGAGGCGAAAGGAGGGGCGAATTCGAAGGCGGGATCAGGGTGGGGCAGGTTCCTTCCCGGCCCGATCAAGGCGCTGCGCCACCGCAAGTCCTCGCGCGCCGGCGCCGGCTCTAGAGGCGATCGGCGAGAGATTGTGAGGTGAGATCGCCGGTGAGTTAGATTCGGTGCATGCAGTGGATGCGAGTTCTTTGTTGTTACAGGGGAGGAGGGTTAATTAGCGTGGCAGCTAACTTTTAATCATTCGGTTGGTTCTTTTTCTTCTTCTTTTTTGCGCGCTCGTGGATTAATTTGTCCGTGTGGTTCTGTAAGTTGTTCTGGCCTTTTTTGGATCTTGCCGCCAACCATAAAGAAGTGTGAATATGTTACTCTTGTTGGAGAGATTTTGCAGCTCTTGTATGTTGTACTTCCCATGTTCCGGAATCATGACGTAGGATGGAGCAAAATTAGTACGCCGCGCGCCTGCATGCTGGTGGTGTCTCGTAGCTCCTCGTCAGCGTCGTTGCCAACAGATTTGGCCCTTTCCGGGTTTCGTCTGGGAATGTAATGGATAGATCGATGACGCCGCGACGACAAGGCACATTGCATCTTTGGGTAGCACGCATTATTCGTGCGTATCGAAAAACTGTCGATACGTCAAGTCTTGTGCGCGTCCGCGGCCGGATCGAAATACTAGCAGCTGCTGTCTCGTTCGATGCCGACGCGCCGTGGCGCCCGCCGGATACAGCTCTCGCTCCTCCTGTTTTTGCCTTGTCCGCGTGCCTCGCTGCGTGTCGTGATCGGCGATTCGACGTGTCCCGCCGTAGGTATGGATGGTCGGCCGGCCGCGCGGCGATACACATACGAAGAAAGCGTACATGACCGCTGTCGTGCGCACGCATGGTGATGATTGCCGGCCGGTAGGACACGTCGTGGCAGAGCGGGCAGGCAAGCGCGTGCGCGCGCATGCGTGTGCGTACGCTTATCCCCCAGCTCTGACGGCGTTGCACTGTCGATGAGCGTGTGTTTGCCGACCGGCACGTACGTTACGGTGCGTGCAACGTCAGCGCGTGGCAGACTGGTGCGTCCACGCACACCGGCACACGTACGGTAGGAGCACCAGAAGTCCGTATCGCCGACTTTTTTATTTCTTTTGAAATGACAGTCTGCACAAACAAACTAGTACTCCCGGTTCCCAGATTCTTGTCACGGTCCGAAAAAAAAACACGACAAGATTTTAGCAACGGAGGGAGTAGAAACGACCTTGTCCCGAAGCAAACGCTAAGATTGGGTTGGCGGAAAATCCGTGTGACACGTGCCAGCCCACGCCATCTTAGTTGGCGGAAACGTCTTGGCAGCTGGCAGAATGCTCTCAAGTTTTATCGGCAGCGAAGGGACTTTCTGCTTGATGAGGGAGCGGAATGCATTTTCGGTGGGAATCTGCAATTTTGCATAATGAACCTATGTTTTTCTTCATGTCGGATTACCCTCCCGTACATCTTGGACCTAACACACGTGTACAGGGTTCATTCCATTTTCTTTCATTTTGGATCAGCATGAAGTTCAGGCCGTGTGGGTATCTGTAAAGCAGGAACCTAGGAACCGAACGTTGACCTTTCCGCCACCTGGGTTGACGTGAAAGACTACGTGACCGATCGAATGTACTGACGTCAGAGATGCGCGAGGCTCGGATCGCATTCCGCGACTGGCGAGCACCTTTTCGCCGGCCCAGTTTGTGATAAGGCCAACGAGTTGACGAGATGTGTAAGTCACCCTTCTAAGGTGGCAGAAGGCTACACATAGCGTTTGCGGGGTTTTCGCCATCTATTTTTTGCAATGTGTTTAAAAGATGGTCATTTTTGTTAATTATGCTCATAAGGGGATCATTTAGCAAAAAAATCATAAGGAGAAAGGTAAGATCAAGGATAGACAACTGCTGCTATAACATGTTTGGATGTTATCTATAGCCTGGTCACAGTGGGAGTAACATAGCTAGTATCATCCATTGCCGCCTAGGCATTTGGATGATTTGGTAGTAGAAGTAATATGATACGGTGACGTAACGTTTCCCAATGTATAATGTCTCTTCCAAACCAATAAATGAATGCACTATGATAGCATGTTTATGGTGTCGTGCACTAGGAAGATAAAGTACTAGCATATGCATGATACTATTTTTATGTTACTCCCACTACGAGTAATAGTTAGCTCACCCTCACCGCCTTCCTAAGAACTCGTGATGTAGCTGGCTATTAGATTACAGCTAAGCCAAGATATAGTATCTTAATTCTTCAGCCTGATTTCATCACCTACTAAATTTGCTCCAATGGATGTCACACCGGGGAGTCGAACCACGAAGGAGAAAATGTCACTCTCTGGATCTACAAATTTCAGGGATACGTCATAAAAAGTGTAAGGAGAGTCGTATTATGTTTCATCAGTCTATAGCCTTGGTAATTGGCGTCCAATAATACTTAGCTAAAACCGCTTGCCTTTTTATTTTTGATAGGTACGTAAAACCGATTGCCTTGAAGGCGAGAGAAGTTCGATGTTAAAGCAAAAATAGTGGGAAAGTTCAAGACGAGATTCGAACTCATTTCAGCAGTGTTATATCCAATCTGATCCGATGGCCCCACAAGTATGGGCCAAGAATGGAGCGACACTTGTCGGAAACAAGCTAGTATGGACTACGGAGGAACCAGCGCTTCGTGTTGGAAGTGCAGTTAATGCAAACTTCCTCTCAAAGATAAACTGCGCGCGATCAGCACCGGTGATGATGTCAACAACAAGAGTCATTGACGAACAAGCTCACCAGCGATCTATCGCTGCTTAAAACTTAGACACACCCCAATTTCAAAAAATAAAAACAACACTTAGACTGCTAGACACACGTGCCGCGGTGATGGAGATGGCGAGGGAGCACGTTCAGTTTGTGCGACACGAGCAGATTTGCACTGAAGGGATCGTCACCCAGTTAGCAGCCCGTCATACCTTTCCCCATCAAATATGTTAGATGGGCTTTATGGGGGTAGTCAGCGGGCCATGTTGCGGGTGTGATCAGCTATCCTAGAAAAAGACCAGCCCAAGCTTCTTTGATTTCCCCAATTATGGATGAGGAAGGTTTTCACTGAGAAATCAATAAGTTATGCTAGCTAAACGTGGTCAGCGGTGCCGTAAAAGAAATCAATACGCCCAAATCAACATAAAGCCATTTTACATTACAAATGTCCTGCTCGGAACAATAGCTTACACTATATCGCTGCAAAACTTTACATCGAACGACAAAGAGACGGTGAGACTAAACAGTGCAGGGAGTCAGGAACATACAGATACAGTGATACAGATCAACCGAACTAATCCAACTGCAAATGTGTATACCTACACGGCTAGTGATTTGCTACACAAAGCAATTGCAGACGGAATTATGCCAAATTCGCCTTCTTCTGCCACGAAGAAGAACATCCAACGACATCAAACATTAGCTGCAGGTACTGCATCTAGCAAAGGTGAACAAGACTACGCAGCTATTTCAGCACGGCGAAACCTCCGAGCGCGGCGACGATGACGGACGGGACGGCGGAAGCACAAATCACCACCTTCCCTTTGCCGCGCCGGCGTCTCGGGTTGCCCGCGACCCAGAAGCCCGTGGGCACCTCCATGGCTCCGAAGGCCGCAACGGCGGCGAGAATCCAGTAGTAGGCGTCGAACAGCAGCCTGTCGCGGAGGAACACGCCGCCCGGGCCCCTGAAGATGGCGAGGAGGAGCGCGGCAGAGAACTTCGCAACGCCGTCGCCGACCAGGACACGCCGCAGCTTCGTCGCATCGTCGCGCGCGGCGCCGACCGTGTTGTCCTCGGCTGTTGCGGTTGGGTTTGGCATTTGGATGGTGAGGCAATCCATCGCGTGCTCTGGCTTCTGCTAGGCTGCTAGCTCACTCTGACACTCACAAGCTTGGGGTTCGAGGAGAACGACCGGGAAGGCGGGAACACGATCGACTGTTTATGCATGCGCGCGGTGCGGGCTGTATGACGTAAAAATGAAAGCCCGAGCCCGGATGGTGCTAGCTGTAGACGCTGACTTCAGTTTGCAGCGAATTGTTTTTCTGTCATCTGAAGAAACAGAGGTGCAGGACTGCAGATTGATTGGTTTGCAGCTCGGGCTTGGTTTGACAGCGGGTGGCCATTCCGAACCTTAGCGGCTGAGCCCGAGTCCGAGCCCGACCTTGAGCACCGAAATAGCAGTCCGATACGACAAGGCCAGGAAAAAGTGTCAGCACCCATCCGAACTCCTCGATGGTGCCGAGGTCCCACAACAATTCGAAAAATCCGGATGACGTTCTCTCTTGATCCCATCGGCCCAAGAGTGAAGGCAGCTGCCGGGCTCTCGTATTTGACCGCAACGACTCGAGAAAGGAATACCGAGCCGGACCATTAGTGTAGTTGAACACGAAGTCATGATTCATTCCCCACCGCTTATGAATAATTAAAACTAGCCACTCAACAATTTTGTAAAATGGAACCTGGAAGTACTTCTGTAGCATAGTACTGTATATAACTTGCGAAATGACACGCACGCCGGCAGATACACATACATGCTCTGAAACCTCAACTGAAAGCACACACAAATCAGACGCAAACTGGATACAATCAGAGATATAAATAAAACCGATCTATGCATGTTCCTATAGCTAACACAAGAGGCTATCCGCAAAAAAAAAAGCTAACACAAGAGGCTATCCGCCCAAAAAAAAGCTAACACAAGAGGCACGGCGCGCAGAGCAGATCAACACGAGGACCATCGCATTGTGCTATCGTAACTTCACAAGTCCCCACTCTCATTTGATCAGGATCGCATGGCCTCCGACACAGGCCAAGAAGAGCACGGGGAGAACAGAAACCCACAGCGCCGTCATCCCGACAGCACGCCGGCGGTGCGCGTCCCGGGACACCCAGAAACCCGCCCACGCCTCGGCCAGCCCGAAGAGGACGACGGCGACGAGCGCGCCGTAGTATGCGTAGAGCAGCGGCTTGGTCCGCAGGAAGAGGCTCGCCGGCGCCCTGAACAGCGCCAGGTACAGCGCCAGCGTGGCTTCCCCGACCCCGCCGGCGACCAGGGCACGGGGCAGCTTCGTCGCGTCGTGGCTCGCGTCCACCATGTCGGCGATAACTGTGTTGCCGAGGCCGAGCTCGGTGTCGGGGGCAATGGAGCTGTCCATTGGATTCAGAAAATGGATTGTATGTTGTGTGTGTGTTGAGTTGATCGGCTGGAGAGAACGCGAGTGGCAGTAGTTCGTGGGTTGTACTGTGCTTGGGGTTCAAATTGCTCTGTATTTATAGGGGATTTGGGGAAGGGTGCGAGGCACGGGCCTTGGCCGAATGCCCGGGCCCGAATCCCCGAGCCCGAGACCGTCCGATCGGGAGCAGATTTTTTATTTTTTATTTTTTATGGCCGAATGCCCGAGCCGGATCTTGAGGCTGTCCGATCGGAACAGAATGTGTCAGGGATGGATGGATGACCAGTTGCAGTGGCCCGTCTCGGACAGAAGAGTGCTAGCCTCGGAAAGTCAGAACTCAGGAGGCCGAGCCAGAAAGTCGTAACACTGATCGGGCTCCCCGCTAGCCCGAACACAACAAAGCTAGAAAATCAGGAGAGCACTGGTCGGGCTCCGCGCGAGCCGGAGCCCGAGCCAGAAAAATCAGAACGCCAGTCGGGCTCTCCGCGCTAGCCCGAGCCCGAGCCAGAAAATCAGAACAACTAGTCGGGCTCCGCCTCCGCGCGAACCCGAGCCCGATGACCTGCTCTTCTTCGACAGAGTTCTCAGTCCCATCAATCCCTTTCAGTGTTCGTTCGTCAAATTCAGCGTCGGTTTGAAGATCGGGTTGGTTCGTCTCTGCTGTGACGCCGGCGGCAACCCGAAGAACGGGCGGTGGCAACGTCTGCCTTCCGGCGCCTCGAGGAAATTCAGGGAGAACGGAGAGTTTGCGTTGCAATTTTTCCAGCGCCGGCCGCAAGAACTCAAAGCAGGCCGCTGACTGTTCAGAGCAGCCGATACACCAAAACGTGGGTTCTTTTCTGCGAGTTTCTATGGGCCGTGGAGAGGAGCAGCCGTCGGTGGGAGCGGAGTTTCTTGGGCCGTCTATTACGTTTCTCCAGCCCGGGCAAATGAGTAGTAGTAGTGTGTGTTTCTGCTACTAACCTCAAAATGAAAGCGGGCCTCGGTAGCTATTAATTTAGGATAGGTTTAATTTTACAGGTCTGCATCATTTTTGAGCCATTCATTCGCGTGACTGTTGTCGAACTTCTTTCTAATTGTACCCTTTTGCAGGTTTCGTTTGAGGAATTTATCAATGTCAAAGTAGATATCGTTTCTTTCACATAAGTGAATTTCTTCCAACACGGCAAAGGAATCAAGGTGGGCCGTCCTTCCCCAGAAGGCAAGAAATCAAGTCAAATGAAGCAAAAACAGTTGAAACCCACCAGGGGCAGAGCCAGGATTTCAATGGTGGGTATGCAGAGCTTTTTTTTTCTTTGACCAAAAACTAGTCGACAAGAGAGTACGCGTACCAACGGAGGCGAGGAGACGGCGGGGCAGGCATATGCATGATGGACTGACAATTTTAGTCATATTTGGTTTCGGCTCAATTCATCAGTTGCATTCATATTTAAACCGTGACACTACACATAGGTACACCATCGAATGGATATACACATGAATATGAAAAATCATGATCAAACTCTCACCGATAATGAAACTTAATTATCATATCCGGAAGGCAGTGTCCTAAAAATAAGCCATGTTGACATGAGACGAGACAAGATGTTGGTTAGACATGCGGTTGGAATTCAAAAAGGCAGCTAACATTATACTGGTACACTACTATACACGGTCATTCTCCTCACAGAAAAAAGTTCAGTCCCACACATGTGAACTTTGCTCCAGAAACATTTTAAATTATCTAATTTCTCCTACCTCGCAACATAGGGGTGGTGGCGCAGTTGGCTAGCGCGTAGGTCTCATAGCTAAAGCGAGTGATCCTGAGGTCGAGAGTTCGAGCCTCTCTCACCCCATGATATTTTTTTTTTCTTTTCCAATTCCGACCTTTTCTTTTCTTCTTTCCAAATGGACTGCAATCTGCAGATACCCGAAACACACCGCATGGACCCCAGGAGGGTTCGCACATGCCATTTCAACTAGCACAAGTTTTTTTTAGCTCAACCTCCGAAACATTCCCCACTAGACAGATGTACGCAGACGCCGAAATATTTTAGCGCGGTCGCCGTCGTGTGCTGTCGGTGGCAATTGGCAACGGCATCTCTCCTCCACCTCCCAGACTCCACAGTCAATCCATCCACTGGCTCATCTCATCTCATCACACGCGTGGCTCACATGGGCTGACGGATCGAGACCATCCAACAGAACACGGCACACGCACGCACGCACCCGAATTACACCTGGGTCGCATGATCGCAAGAGTTGAATGGCAGCTAGAAATTAGGAAGCTGGGGGCGGCGATTGGACGACGATCAGTTTCATTTCTTGGTCAAGTTTCGGCGTCAGACGTGGATAATACACTCAGGAGTACTACGTACCACCCGTCCACTTCCGCTCTGAAATCTGAATCTAGTAATCTATTGCGTGATTCTGCTAGCTATCTACCACCAGCCTGATTAAGCCTCGCAGTAGCAGTGGTTAGGGCATACAGGGAACCCGATTCGAGAATCCGGTGATGAGTGGTCTGATCTTCCGCGGCGAGGTATGATTAGCTCAGGGAAAAATGATTTCCGTGGCGTCTGCTTGTCTATATCCCCGGTGTCCTTGAGCTGGAGGGGATGGGGACGATTTCTTGTTCGTTGGGCACTTGGGCACTGCTCCCCGATCCGATGCCAACGAATGCGCAGTGGAGATGTCCACGAAGTGTGCGGCGTTCATGCATGTGCAAGCAAATCTGAGATGGTCCAATCAGCGTTCTCTGATCGATCTCTCCGGAAGAGGGAAAAGGGCCAATGGTTCGGTAATCGTCAATGTATTCTAGCACTAGTAATTTCTCGGAAGAAAAAAGGGGCAAAAGCTTATTATTATTTCTGTAGTATATATAGTAGTACTACATGCTGTATTGGTTTAGCTTTGCTCACGAGCGGCAGTGCGCTGTGCATGAAGATCAAGTAGGCTGGTTGGTAGTGGAGCGTGAGAACTGAGAAATGTTTTCCTCTTCCGCTTCTTTTCCCTTTTCGTGTGAATCATTGCCCTAATGGCCTGTATTTACAATGTACTCTTGTTCTCTACTTTAAAAGACTACATTGACATCTCACCTTCTATTTGCTCTATGGACACTTTGACACACCAATGACTCCGGACGCTCAAACATGTTACATCCCCTACTACCTTCCTCAGACGGAATGGAATGTCATATTTACCGTCTAACATTTGTCCAGGTATCTAAATGACAGCTGAAATTTTCTAGTTTCTAAATCTACCTTACAAAATTTGCGCCATGTTCAAATTAACCATTATAGTTAGTTGACATCAAGTTCCTGATGAAAAAACGGTTTTGCCTTTATCTATTGTGTTGATCTGTACCCATTTCTGAAAACTTTTCATCAAAATATTTTTTTGGTATGAACATAACTCAAATTTGGAATGTGTTTCAGAAAAAATAATAAAAAATCAAACTAAAATATGCAAACCTTTTTTTCCCTAAAAACAAACCTATTCACTGTTGTTGAACCCTTAAATTTATCCGAAGAACATGACACTAGATCTCATTGGTGTGCACTTACAGCAAGGAATCCTAACCTCACTGCCCTGAGTGGACGACAAGAATCTACGTAGGCACTCCATCAATTCCATCCAGACAGACGAACTCGAGGGGAATCGGAGGTAGGAAGACCATCTCGACGACAAAGCGGCGTCTCCGCAAGGATCATACCATCTTTACACACCCACTGATATTCCAATTATGTAGTTCCCAAATATAATACTCCCCAAGTTCCAAAAGTGGAAAGCATGAAAAAAAACCCGAATATTTAAATTCTTCACCAGCTTCACCTATTGAAAATACAAATGATCGAACGTTCTAACATATACTTCTTCCATCACATATTAATTGACTTTCTATTACATGTATCTAGACAGTTTTTAAATATAGATACATTTATATTTGAACAAATTTGAATCATTTAATTTAATATGAGACGGAACGAGTGCTTTGCGTTGCACCGAGAGTGTCGTGAGTGTCGTGAAACAGTCGCGGTGCTGTTTCACCGGGGAGAGGCTATAGCTCTATACATTTTCTTTTTTCGACCACCTACGGCGGCATCTTCCACATTTTCCGAGGCCTCGCGCCACTCAAAAACAGCCGCTACCTCAGCAGATTCCAAAACGAATTTTCGCTCCTACCGTGACGTGCCGGTGCTTCGCATCGTGCGCGGCGACTAAACTAATCGAGCTTCCTTTTCCTACTAGCCACGCGGGGCGCTCACGCATGTCGGTTCCCGCACATCGCCCCACGAGTTTCCCGGGCGCCTCCAGAGTCCAGAGCAAGCCGACGCACCGCACCGACCGATCCCAGTCGCCTCCAAAATTCCGGTGCTCATCTCATCCTCATCTCATCGGCTTTCGGTCTGGCAGCTTCCCCTTTTAAATAGAGGCAGCGCCAGTCGATTGATCCACGGAAATAGGTACATTTGGCCACTGATGATGGCAGAGCGGAGAAAGATTGAGCCGCGGTTCGAGTGTCACGTCCTCGCCAGAAAGGCACGCAGCAAATACACCATACACAGACAACATCCGGGAAAAAAAGTTAGAACAAAGAAAAGAACGTAAACCCTTGCCAATACAGAAGTGGTACTACTGTACGTTCAATTTTTCTTCTTCTGTTAACAATAAACATACAGTATATAAAAAAATTCGAGCTGCGGGGACCATCACTGAGCTTTACGAATAAAACCAAGGAATAGCATTTATGCGAGGCTTTATTTCTTCTCCACACACACACTGGCACCAAAAAAAATCAGTAAAATAAATAAAGAGAGCACAACACACGGTGCTTTCCGAGGATAAAAACAGTGAGAGGTGGTTTAGCGAAAGCGATGCCGTAGCCGCAAGCTCTCTCCCTCGCTCGGCTAAAGCAAAGCAAAGCTGGCGCAGTGATCGTGACATTATTAGACACTTGAACCCCAGGATTAGCACACACACTTGCCCCCCGGTGGCTCATGCTTCTCCTCGTGCTCATGCTTGTGCTGCCTTCTCCTTCACTTCACTCCCCAGTGTTCTCTTCTCCGATAAAAAACAAGCTGGAAAGGTAAATGCGAGCAGCGAGGACCGAGTCCTGACCCACAAGAGACAGCGATCAAAACCTGCGTGCGCCGTGCTGTTTTCTCTCGTCATTTTCTTTTCCAGCTGCAAGTAAAATTCCATTAGCCCCACTTCCTCTCCCCTCCCCTCCACTCCTCCATGTTCTTCTACTAGGGGCTGGCAGAGCTAAGCTGCCACAACCGCCCACCCCCCAAGGAGAGAAGAGAACAACCCACCCCTCGCTCGCTCGCTCCACCCACCGCGCTTTCTTATCGAAATTTCGCGTTCAGAACTAGCGAATCCCGGTTGGAGATAGGACGCGCCGAGCTGCAGCTGGAGCAGCGGCAGGGGGTCGACAATGCTGGGCTCCAAGAGCAAGTAAGTATCTTTCTGCTCCGGTTCTTGATCGCTGCGAGTTTCTTCTTTTTTTTGGGAGTGCTGGGTGGGCGTGGGCAGGGAGCGGTGGTTGTCGGTCCGATGGTGGCTTGGTTTCTTGGGGGCGCAGATCTGGTTTGGATCTTGCTGGTTTTGGGTTGGGCTGGGGGAAGTTCTTGATCTGATGGTGGTTTTGTGTTGTTGGAGCGCAGATCCGGTCTGGCCGAGGCCAAGAGCGACGGCAAGCCGGAGGCGAAGGGGAGCGGCAAGCCGGAGGGCAAGGGAAGCGGCAGGCCGGAGCCGAAGAGCAACGGCAAAGGCACGCCACCGACACCCAAGGGCGAGACGCCGCCCACGCCCAAGGGCGAGAGGCCCCGGAAGCCGGCTGTGCCCAAGGCGAATGCTGCCTACAGCACGCCGCCCAGCGCGCCGCGGCCGGCCGATAAGTCTCCCAGGTCGTCCGACCGCAAGTCGCCCAAGGGCGCCACCCGGATCACCACCACCACTCCTCCTCCTCCAGAGGTATGTATGAGAATTTTACACGATTGGTTTCCTTGTGATGTGGGATGCTGCTTCACGTTTTAGTGGAATCTTAGTTGGTTTGGTTGGCTTTCAGAAGCCAGGGAAGGTTGCCAAGCCGTCTCAGGAGCTGCAGGCTCAGCTTGATGCCGTCCAAGAAGAGCTCAAGAAGGCTATGGGGCAGTTGGTGGAGAAGGAAGAAGAGAAAGGGAAAGTTCTCGAGGAACTGGAGTGCGCCAAGAAGGTGGCTGATGAGGCCAATGCGAAGCTCAAGGAGGCGCTCGATGTGAAGAGCAGGGCTGTG
Source organism: Brachypodium distachyon (assembly GCF_000005505.3). Taxonomy (NCBI): domain Eukaryota; kingdom Viridiplantae; phylum Streptophyta; class Magnoliopsida; order Poales; family Poaceae; genus Brachypodium; species Brachypodium distachyon. The sequence continues at coordinate 23,076,284 of NC_016135.3, forward strand.
GAGGATGAGAAGTCTAATGCCGTGGAATTGGAGCAGGTGAGCATTGATTCTGCAAACACCAAGGAAGATGAGCTGCGGAGGAAGCTCAAGACCATGCAGAGCCAGCAGGAGTCTGACGCAGCTGCACTGCATTCAACGGTGGAGCAGCTTGAGAAGGCAAGATATGAACTTGCCGATGCAATTGATGCCAAGAATTGGGCGCTTAGCCAGGCAGATGATGCCATGAGGGCTTCTGAGGTGAATACTCAGAAAATCGAGCTCCTCAACGCGGAGGTGGAGCGTCTGAAAGGGCTGCTTGATTCCGAGGTGGAGAGCAAGTCGAAAGAAGCTGCTGAGGAAATTGGAAAGCTTGAGGCAGAGAACTCTACGTTAAAGCTTGAACTAGAGAAAGGAAAGCTAGCTGAGAAGAGGGTGATTGAATTGGAGGGTGTGGTTGAACAGCTTAGAGTTGATGTTGCTAATGCTAAGAAGGAATGCTCAAAGTCAGATGAATTAGTTGAAGAGTGGAAGAAGAAGGCACAGCTGTTGGAGTTCCAGTTGGATGAAGCAGATCAGTCTATCATTCTGAAGGGCAAGTCTTTAGATTCAGTGATGGAAGAATTAGATGAAACCAGCACTTTGCTTCAAAATAAAGAGTCTGAAGCTGCTGTACTTCAGGACAATGTCAGGTCCTTGGAGGAAGAGGTGGCTAGACTGAAGGAAGATATTGACTTGTCAAGTGAACGTCTTGATGCTGCAGAGAAAGAAGCAGCTGACTTAAGTGCGGAGGTTGAAGGGCTTAGGTTGAAGCTCCAGGCAGTAGAGGAGGAGAAAATGGAGGCACTGAACAATGATGAGCTTGCAAGTTCAGAAATTGCCACGCTAACTGAGCAGAAGAACGAACTGGCCAAGGAACTAGAAGCAAGCAAAGATGAAGTTGAGAAGGTTAAGAAGGCAATGGAGGGTCTGGCCTCTGCCTTGCACGAAATGTCAGCTGAATCGAGGGAGGCACAGGAGAAATACCTCATTAAACAAGAAGAGATTGAGCGTGCTCGGGCACAGGTAGATGAGCTTAACATGAGTCTGCAGAATGCCAAGGAGAGCTATGAGGTGATGCTTGATGAAGTAAACTACGAGAAAGTTTGCCTCAAGAAGTCTGTTGAAAGAATGGAAGCAGAAGCTAAGAATGTGTCTGATGAATGGCAGTCGAAAGAACAAAGTTTTGTCAACTCTATTAGGAAGTCGGAAGAAGAAGTCGTCGCCATCAAAGCTCAAATGGATAAGTACTTGGCCGTAGTGAATGAAAAAGAAACCGAAAATGCTGAGCTACTGGAGAAGATGAATCATCTTGAGGCTCAGCTAATGGAAGCTAACAAAACCAGTGAGGAAGCCAAGGCTGAGACCTCCCAGTGGAAGGATAAACTATTAGACAAAGAAAATGAATTACAGAACATAAAACAGGAGAATGAGGACTTGCAGGCAAAGGAATCAGCTGCTTTTGAGAAGATAAAAGAGCTCTCATCTCTAGTGCCAAATGCAAAAGACGGAGCAAGAAATGGTAGTAACAAGGAAGATGATAATGACAATGGAGGTTGTGAGGATGACGAACCAGTCGTGGTGGTTGCCAAGATGTGGGAGAACAGCAAGGTTACCGACTATGACTCATCCAAGGAGAAGGAGAATGATGGTGAGTCGGAAGTCGATTTGGAGTCCAACAAGGGAGAGACTACTCTCGATAGCAACGGGTTACAGTCAACAAAGATAAACAATGGCAGTACATCCCCAACCAAACAGCAGCAAAAGAAGAAGCCTTTGCTGAAGAAATTTGGTGGTTTACTGAAGAAAAGAAGCCAAACTTAGCGCAAGATCATCTTATGTTATTCCTTTGTTGTATGCTATGTGACATCTCTTTCTTTGACTAGTCATCTAGTTTCCGAGTCTTGCCTGATCGTGGTAAAGCAAGTGTTGGATGTTTCAGAGAATACAGAGGGGCTATTGTATTTACAGCCATGCGTTTGTTTCTTACATTGTGTAAGTTCAATGATGATTCATATTGTAGTTCTTGTATTTATTCATATATGCGCTGGTAATGTTGTTGTATATGGAACAGAATTTTTCAAATCAATTATAGTACAGATTTTTTTACAGAAATGTTGTTACAGGATCATAATTATTACCTGAGGGAAAAGGACCAAAACATGTGATAGTCAGTGGTAGGGTTCTTGATAAAGCTGTTGCTCACCGAATAATGGGTTTGCTCCAGCTAGGCAGCCAATCTTTTCTGCTCCAAGCATTCCCCAACTTCCTGAACTAAATAAAAGGCCAGCTCAACAGGCTGCACTATGCATGTATTTTATATCATTCATGTCACTCACAAGGATGAACACGGAAAGACAGCAAGCGGGTTAAATATACAGATATACTATTAGTCCTATGGTCGAGTGATGAACTTTTGATGACACCATAAACCCTTAATTAATTGGCTCCAGGTCAGTGGTACCTTAGGCTAGTCTGTCTCTGAAGGATGAACACTTAAACAGAAAGGTCCATGTTGTTCCAGGTCAACACAGACCCACCAAATTAATTGGCCATGCATTTTGATTGAGTTGATCAGGACCAAATGAGTAAAGCGCCAGGCAAGGACCTTCTTACCATCAAAATACAGTAACGTGACAGTAAATGGGTCTACCTGCATCATCAAAACAGCAGCAGGATCCCGGCTGCAAATTTCCATGCCCACTGCCATGTCAGTTGGATTTCTCACCATTATATGCCAAAAACGTGAGTCGAAACACGATTCAGTGTATATGTATGATATAAACAGGTGCAATGCAAGTCTGAACCTGGAGAGGCGTCTACAGCTTTGCTTGCTCTCTTGTGGATGGAGGTGGCTCTATATATGATAAACAGAAGCGTGGATCATGGTCGAGGGGACCTCAGCGTCATCAGTCATTCAGTCCTCGCCTAAACCATGTGAAGCCCTGACACAGAGCCGCAGGGTTCAGTATTCCTACATGGCATGTCACTGACCGGCGGCGACTCCTGTGTCCTGAGACGTTGCACTGAATCAGCGTACCATCTGATGGGTGTGAAGGAGCTCCAGAGATAGGCGAACAAAGAGACAAAATATTGGAGCTCAGATATATATTGAAAACTTCTGCTAATTAGTGGAGCACATACAAAATTTGTAACTGAATTACTTGTACACAACCTTCTAATGCGTTTATGAAGGTACAGTAGGTCCATCCCAACACCAAGAGAAAACCAAAGCTAATCATGTATTTGGGGCTTCGAAAGAGAAGGGAGAGCCTATCTCAGTAACTCAGTTCAAGTTGCATGCAAACCTATCTCAGATTCATTCGGTGCAAACAAAATGTACACCACATCATTAGGTTGTATCTCTCAGAAAGAGAATTCTTCAGGTAAATATTTGCCGAACTTGCCCGATAAAAAGCTCCTGTACTTCCCCTTAAGTTCAGCCACTGCAATCAAAAGACATGTGTTTTAACGCAAAAGGAGTACACTACATAGTTGGTGTTGACTATATGTTGGTGACCATAACTATTTACCTCTAGAATCTTCAGGTTTGCTGTCTGGCATATTGTTAGATAGTGCCTGCTGTATTAGTTTCATGAAGTCCTTGCCTATATTTAATAAAGTCTTGAGTGTCCTTTCTAGAAAATCTAACCGAATAATAATGGGAGGATGCTAAATTTAAATTACCACCAATTTCCATTCCAGAGTTCTTGACATTGATAAGATAAGTTGGTGTGCTATCTTCTTTCAACTGCAAGGGCAGAATATCAACTTTCTGAGTTTCTGCAATTTATACCAGACAGAGAACAGAGATGGTAGTAGCATAATACACCGCTAAAAGCTAGGTAGGAAAAGCAAATAAATTAGGCAACATACATGCAAAAATAAGGCATTTGCGAGGGCAAGCGGGTCAACAGGAGAAGGGCCCCTGTTGTAAGCTGGGACAAATTTGCCATCCTGATATCCTGCTAAGAAATGGTAAGCTGCCTGACCTGGAGAGAGCTTTGATACTAATGGTAAGGCATCGGTGCTGAAAGTACAGAAGGCAATAACACAATGTTAGCTAACTCATTTAGAACAAGTGTGGAGAAAACAATAACTGAGACTGTACATACAAAGTCTCATTCCTTCTCCTAGCTAGTGTGGAATACTATCATTTAACCATCAAGAAAACACAGTGCTAATTGCTGGTGATGTGCCACTTAGCAGGCAACTATTTTTAGTGGTCTGTAACAGAGAACTTGAACAACAAATGATGCTATGTACCAAGCACATGTTCTTCTTACCTATCAGATGATGCAACAATCACTCTAGCTGGTTTGCTAAACAATTTTGGTGCTCTTGACTTTGTTGGGAAAAGCACAGTACATTGTTTAGAAAACATAACTACACCGCTCTCAGTGGACACAAGAACGTCCTGAATTTCAGAGCAGGACTTGATGAGCTCCACTGGAGCAAACAACATTATAACAGAACCGCCAAAAGACAGAAGCCTGGTACATACAGTACGTAAGATAAATAAGATACTTAGGTTAAGATTAAACAAAAAAAACTAAGCAGAATCTACCAGCCAGGTACAGGGAGGCCTCGTCTTGCAGACAATATAGGGACAGTCAAAGCAGTAAGAGCGTCTTTCAACATAGTGGAATCAGCAAATGCTTTACCACATAGGATAAGTGATGAGCGTTCTATGTCTGCTGCTGCAAATCCATTAGCATATTGTGTCCCAGAATCCAGAGAATTCCTGACGTTAGTACTGTTAACCAGCAAGAAAAATAGTAGATTATCAGTATACTATTATAGCCAACTACAGATAATGTTATGGGCTCTTGCTGGTAACTTGAATGCATAGAGAAGTTACATCATGCATAAAAGAAGTAAAAAGATAAATTACCTTATCGAACTGGCAACATATATAGTCAAAGGGCATGTGTCATGGGAAATCGCACGATCTGGTATTTTCCAGAGGACATTGGACAGTAACATTATAGCAGATGGGTTATCACTAATAACACGGACTTTTGCATCACAATCCGCAGATGAACCAATGGCACCATCTTGGACATAAATACTTGAGACGGACGAAAGGTGAAAGGTCACCTAATGCAAGCAAACAGTCGATGAAAACACATGTATATTGGAGCCCAATTGAATGTGATAAGTTAAAATCCTGTCTGCTGACAAAATGGGGCTAACAGTAGTTCAGAACTTCTCATCAGTTCATGATAATTATTGTGCAATACCATGCCATGGAGGTGACAAAAATAAATAAATAATATGAAACTCATAACCTACCTGTTTCAGAAGTTTTGCAAATTGAGCTCCTGTAATATTAGGGACCCCGCTGATGACATTTCCTTTAACATGGAGTGGAATGCCAGACAGATGCTCTACAAGTTCCAGAGCAAGCGCAAAGTTATACATCAGTGCAGCATCAACTGTATGCAAACATACTAACTAAATGACATGATTTTACGTGTACCTGCATATGTAGCACCACCTTTCTGAAGCTCTGATGTCTCCAAGTTATAGAAGACCTTATCTTTTACGACAACACCTCTCGCAGCAATAGCCCAATTAAGACCATATGAAACTTCTTGGTCTTCTCTGTGCGACACAGAACATTTATAATTGATTGGTCCAAATGGAATGGACGGAATAACTGGACTCCGTACCAAATGGTATCAGGAAGTATCGAGGGAGGAGAATGATATTACCTCTGCAAGGTAATAATCTCTCACTGCTTCGATGGTAAGCGCACTGAAACTGCAAATGTCAGAAGCAAAAACATTATGACCGGTAACTAGACAACAAACCGTAATATTTTGGCAAACACAGAATCCCAGTCAAATTCTACATAAACGAGCCTATAACCAACCGTTCGATCAACCCATGCCACATCGCGCAAACAGTAAATACAGACCTCAGTTATTCAAATCAGCTAAATTATTTAATCATAGCTCCACCCCTTTACCTAGGTCTTAGTTTTGCAGTAAAGCTACACGCACGTCTGGATCCTTCTGTTTCGCTCGCGGCCAACTACTTCGCAAATCCACCACACGCGGCGGAGCAAACAGAGCGACTAGTAATTCGTAAACAGCAGAATATAAGCTAGACTCACCTGTCGGAGGCTCGCCTCCGGCGAGGATGCGGCGCGGCGGCGGAGAAGGCTCAGCATGTGCTCCGCGCTTCGGCCTGGCGGCTTGTCCGCTTGGGGCGGGTGCTCCCTGCTCACGGGTCACGCCGCACAAGAGGAGTCGGGAGACGGCGGGATGGTGGTCACTACGTGGGCCAAGACCAGTTAAAGCCCGGTCAATCTATTGGGCCAGGATATGTCCGGCCCGGTGACTTAAAGGTATTCATCGGCCTTTCTTTTTTTTTGCGGGTAAGTCGTTTTAGGCTTTGCTATCCCAATTTGGCCCGTGTAATACCTGAGCTATACAACCCCGTCAAGATCATCATAAATAAATTCATCCTCATGACAAGTGAGACTGAAAGAAAACTGCAAGCAGACCGCAAAGTGTTAAAATTCAGCTTCACGAGGAAGCGGAACCACACATCACAAGACAAATAGTCTTTGAACCACAGCATATGGAGTGAATGAATCTGGTCAATATATATACAAGGATTTGACTAGCTGTCTTTCACGTCTAAACAGCATTACAGCACACACTACTTGTCTACATATCGAAGCAGCTTGCCTGATGGGCATCGTGCTTTCCCAGATTTCATTCATAACAATATGGTGAGTGACCATGAAACAATCTACTTATGGCAACACAGGTCTCCGGTGGGCGGGCAATGGACAAACTTGGGTCCAAGGTTCTGCTGTGTAGTCATGTAAACTTGCAAACCATGTGGTCGTCGAGCCTGACAAAGCTTTTAGGCTCAATCAGATGAAGCCGCCGCATTCTGTGTCTTGGCTATATACAGGTGAGGTGAGGTGAGGTCTCTGGTGATCATGAAGTGCCTACTGCAATTTCTGGTGTTTTCTCTGGCGCCTCGTCCTTGCCCAACAATGCTGGTGTGACTGAGACAACACCGATCAAGAACAGCAGCGCCATTGACTGGGTGTCATAAAGGTCACTGAGCGATGTTAGCTCTCCTAGAGCAATCCCAGCCTGGATGTAAGAAATGAATGGTGCATATAATGAGATTGGTGTTAGCACAAACAACACACGCACACTCAGGGGCAGTAGATTAAAATGCATGGTTTGTGAAGAGCTAGAAACTTACCCTCACGGTCACATAGGCAGCTGGGATGAGACCGATTAGAGTTCCCAATAAGAAGGTATGGTAGGGCACGTCAACTATGGGCGAAGCTAAGTTGATGAAGGTATTCGGCAATGTTGGGGTGACCCTCAGGAAAAGAATGTAATTCAACAGCTTTTCTCTTCTTTTAGAAACCTGAAAATAAAGACAAATTACCCCTTTTTCAGTGATTTTTAGTTATCATGCCATAGAAACAAAACCACATTAACTAGCCTTGGTGCTGAAGTTACCTGCTTCTGGAAAAATGTGAGCTTGTCTGGCCACAGTGAGAACACAAGCGGCTTTCCAATTAGCTTCGACAGGAAATAGCACGAAGAAGCACCAGCAGAGGCAGCAAAGACAACCAGAGCCACGCCCCGGAGTTGCCCGAATAGAGCACCAGCAAGCAATGACATGAATATAGTCCCTGGGATCATGAAAGTCTGCATGAAAATGTACACAGCACAGTAACCCACCAACACCTGTACGGTGTAGTCACTGGTATAATTCTCGAGGTGGCCACTGCAAGCAAACCATTTGATAGTTAGAAACTGAAGAGCATTTACATTGCCAACGTTCTGCACTAGCAAGGAGCAATCCCATTGCAAAGAAGAACTGAACTTGCTTTTCAGTTTAAGGAAATAAAATCGGATAACAACGATCGAATCACAACGCAACGTGCACCGGCCAACTGTAGCAAGCAGACACACATCTAGAGCGGATACATGTGATGTGTCATGTGTGTTTGTGATTATCCAATACGAAACAGAAGGCACATGAAACGTGCTAGAACTGGGTCTAAAGCATATGCTAATATTAGCTGGCAGGAAAGTGACATAATTAGAGAAAAAGATGACTGATTTCTTAATGCTGAAATGTGTTGAATCTGTTTTTCTGTTGGAAAGGGAGATTTTGATTCCAGCTGTATCATGTCAGGCTAACTGGATAGGCATTAACCGGAGTTCTTTTAATGTGTGACACGTTCCTATTGAAGGTCCTATTTTCCGAAATTTGAAGGGTGGTTTGAAATAAATCGGCACTTCATAGCTCCCAAATTGATCGAAGATGCGGCATGAATTGAATATTTTTTTCGTAACAGATCCATGCCCTGCTCCTCGAATAGAGACAAATAACTCTACCAAACCAAGGCCGAGATCGTACCAAATCAAAAGATAACAACCACTAATTATCTAAACTACCATCAATCAACTGTTCAATTCCCAGGGCCTGGATCCAAGAAAACAGGCATTCTAGCCCCACGCAGAAACAAATCATTCATGAAAAACGTAATGGCGTTAGAAATATGTAAATCACTCTTGGGCAGATCCACCAAAACTGACGCGCTTATGCGCGTCAGACAAACAATTAGTAACATAAACCGAAATTACTTCCCCAAATTAACAAAACGGAGAGAACAATAACACGAAGGAGGAAACTCTGGCATGCGATTACCCAAAACAGATGGTAAGCTTTCGTGGACGCAACCGACGACCCACCAACCGAAACTAGAAATGGCGGAAGGAGTGGGGGGCGGGAGTAATTACGTGAGGATTTGGAGTTCCTCGAGGTTGCGGGGCAACTTGAGGAAGCTGTAGTCGGAGTCCGGCATGGAGAGGTAGACTCCGACGAGCCCGGCGGCGAAGACGGCGGCGACTCCGGCGCCCAGCGAGGCCTCCCAGACCGGGAACTTATCCTCCCTCCCCATCCCCTCCTCCTCCTCCTCCTCTTCCACCCCTGCAAAAATCCGGGGTCCGCCGGGCGAGAGGAGGAGAAGAAGAAGAGAGAGAGAGAGAGAGAGAGAGAGATGAAATCCGGGAGGAGAGCTGTGTTCCCTCTCCTTTCCCTTCTCCCTTCTCTTGGTCGCTTTTCTTGGTGAAGTTTATATGGCGAGAGAAGGAGGAGGACGGAGGACGGAGGCGAGAGAAACGGAAAGATAAAAAACTGGAATATTCTCCCTGCTGAATTAAGAAGCCCTTTTCCGTAACTTGAACAATTTCGGTTGGTTTTGCTGTTTCTTGGCGTTTGTGTCAAGATAAACATGCTTTTTGGGTCAGGATTTAGTTTTGGTTGTGTGGCGTTCTGGGAACTCCCAAGTTTAGGCCGGTTTGAATCACTCCGTGGGGTTACTTTTGCTCGTTTATTGCGTGTTGTTAAAGGATTCTGTGCTATTCTGTCAAAAGTATGCAAGAAATAGTAGTAATTGTATAGCATCTATCCGTTGCACAGTATTTCGTTTCATAATACAAGTTGTATTAGGTTTTCTAAAACAATAGTTGACCAAGAGTTATACCTTATATTAGTACAAATCCAGTGATGGCAATTTATGTCATATAAACAATATTAATTAGGTTTTAATCAAAGTCTTGTTTTAACAAAACCTTAAAAGTATTGTATCATGGGAGGAGGGGGTGCAGCCGTGTAGGTGATTTTGAATTTCAGAAAATTCAGTCAGCTCACACTAGTAATTACTGCGTCTTTTTTTTCTTAGAGATTTCCTAAAATAACAGTAGCGTTTCTCCTTTTGTAACAACTCGTCCAATCTTAAACCGAACCAAATCGGATCCGAACAGAGTTGATGCGGCATCTAGACTAACATAAATTGATCCAAACAGCAAAAAACACGTCGGTTTTGTTTCCCTTTTTGCGTGTAAAATCAGGCGAGCCATCTAAAAAGCAAGATTCAGCTTTCACTTTATTACCGCTCGTTTGGTGTGGCTGCCGACGCGTAGTGTGGAAGCAAAAGCTAAGCGTTTTGTCGTGGTTGGGTGATTGGGGCCGGGAGGTCGGCCGCTCCACGGTGCAATTTGTTTGCACAACGGGCTGCTGCTTTTTTTGCGCGCCCGGTTTCCGATGTGAAGCTTCGCTTGCCACCGGTGAGCAGTGAGTGTCGACGTTCACTTCACGGTCGTCGCAGCCACACATCGCGTTGATTTGATCCCAAGTCGTAGTACAGTACTATCTTCCCAAGTCACACATCAAAAATGTATCCGTCGCCAGAAAGGAGGTGCAGTGCAGTGTGTGCAGGTTGGGAATTCCCTGGAAGTCGATGGGAAAGGTCTCTGCCCTGAAAGTTTGATGAAATAACTGTCTTCTTTCCTTTGAAGAAAAACGTCGATGGAATCGTTTCTCCGGATCCTCCTTGGCTTGGCGCCACATCACCCGAAGCTGAAGCTCCCTGCTGTTTTCTTTTCATATGGCTTCTTTTTCACGATTTTGGTGTCTTCTCTGGTGTCTGGATCATTTGGCCCGTTGCACCGGCCTCCCCATGTGTGTTCGTTTGCATTGCAGGTACTACCCACGGACCATCACCTCCAAGATCTCATCCCACTCATCACGCACCCCGCTAACCGCTAACCGCCACTGACATTTTCAGTCTTACCAGTAAACAAAACGGAAAACAAATCCGCCGTGCATGTGCTCCCTGATCCTAAAATACTGCTAACTCCGTTTCATAATTTTTGTCGAAATCTTACATGTATGTAGACACTTTTTCTGAATAGATACATCTATTTTTAGATAAATTTGAGACAAGAATTATGAAACGGAAGTAGTAGAAAATATTACTGTAACTCGCAATTCAGAGACATGATAATGCAGAGCGTGGAGCGCTTGCAGCAGCTGAGCAATAACAAACTGGAAAGGGACGGCTGAACAATGGTGAAATTGGGAGAGAAACGTCCCCTAGGATCCGTTTTGACCGAACGAACGTGGGTCGTGAATCTGTGATCACTGTACAATGCATGTGTGCTTAAATGAGAGAGTGAGAGAGAGGCCGAATGGCATCGAATGCAAATTAACGTTAATAAAACATGTCAGAGCGAGAGAGAAAAAACTGTCTGGGATTAACTTTTGTGGGCCTCGATATTAAACCACTGAGCACCCATATGCTGAGCACATGGTTCTGGTCAAAATCACCATGGTCAGACTAATCCCGTAAGCGCGCCTTTAGACAGATCGAGCTGCTTTGTTTACTTGTTCCCGTAAGATAACCATGCCGCCGTCCGAACCAAAAGACGAGATGACCATGCAAAGGTTGAGCTTAATCGTAGGAGCTGCCTCGTTTGTTTTTCCTTGTGAGGTCGGCAGCTCGCCTTTGCTCTGTTATGCGGGTCCAAAAACGTGAAACCCGTTTGCGTACGTACAAGGGGTCGGCACGAACACGGCATAACTGGCCACGTCAGTTTCGTCTATAGGCCAACTTCTGAGCTGGCACTGCTATTTTTTTTAGGGCAGGTACGTTGAGCACACGTGGATCTTGCTATAGCAGAAACTGTTAACTTCCTGTTAAATTGTTGCATCATAAAAACGGGGTTTAAGAGCTGATAAATCAGTCAATGAATGGGCGATCTTTTTTCTCTCTTATTTTAACCTTTTTTTTTGCCATGGTACCAACGAACGTTCAATGGCTAAATCCAGTGAATCGGTGATGCTTAACCAGCCGTTGGACAGAGAGACACAACGCAGGGGAATTTTGTATGTCCTAAATGCGCCAGACCCGATTCCTAACCTTCGTGTCATTGTCTATTTTATGTTCCAAGCGGGGGCTCTTCCTGTCATTGTGTGTGACCATTGGACCGGCCATGGATCTTAAACGGTGATCAAGGAATTTCTTTACCTGCTCTCACGCGGACCTCACGTGGCTATCTCGCGTAAGGACGGACGGTGGACCACGCCTTGGACCGCACCCGTTAATTTTCTAAAAGCTCGCGATTTGCAGTGCTTCAAGAGACAAGGTGTTGCTTTCCAAATTCAGGATTTTTTCTTTTCTTTTCACGGGAATAAATCCAGATTTCAGACCCTATCATTTCCTGTCTGCATGTGGGGGGTTTCTTGCTTCCCTGAGCAGGGTGTTTTTTTTGCAAGAAATGGCATACGAGTTGCATTAATTTTTGTGGACATTTAATACTGAAAATGTTAGCGCGGCAGTTAAACATCTCTATACGCTACGCGCGGAGTATGCGTGCATGTGCGTGGAGTACCAGAAGATAACAACGTCCAGGCAATCAGGCATCCTAGATGGAATGTGCTCCCTCTTTTCTGTGAAATACCCTCAATGGGATATGCTGAATCGTTGATGGGAAAAACTGCAATTTTGAGGCGGTTATGTGATGTTAATAAAGCAGGGACCATCGATTGTTGTCTGGCACCTAAACGTCTTATTCCTGAATCCTGCATGATGTTGACAGGTTCACAAGCATATTATTTTCTTGGAAAATTCGAACAACAAAACTCCATCTGCTGATGATGGCACACAAGGCGATAGCATGAGAGTTTCTACTGGTGATCACACCCATGGCGATAGCAGTAAACGTCATTGGAGTACTTATTTCCCCAGGTTTATGTTGGACAACTGCTAAAAAAACGAGGAACACAATTATTCCACCTCACGCTCCACTCAATCATAAAAAAAACTGCCAACAACCTAAAAAAATAAGACTACCAATTGCAAAGTGACTGGGACAGGAATTATGCAGCGTGCGTCGTCCAGATCGCAGATCCAACAGTTACAAGTGGAGCAAGCAACTTTATTGCTGGGCACGTACCAGCTCCCTCGGTGGAAAACAATAAGGTAAACTAACCCGGCTCATAAATGAAGACATTTGTTTTATAAACCAAAGTTTTACTGTGAACTCCAACAGAAATTTCTAACAGAGCACTCGTAAATGCCTCAGGCATACAGGTCCTTAACTAGGTAAAGAATACATTCTGTACAATGTTCGTCACGAAGCACGATAAATATGATTCGTGTTGCACAATGGAAGTTACAACAGCGGCTACAAAATTGGTGGTGTGAAGAGTGAACAGGCCAGACTTTACAGTTTAAGCCTCAACTGAAATAGTCTTACTGTCCCCATTTGAAGAGGCCTTCACCTTCTTACTAACTTTCTTGCTTGATTTGCTAGATTTTCTTTTCTTGCCTGGCTTTTCTGGGCTCTCCTGTGATACCCCTAAATCCGGCTCCGCCAGCACAATTTCACCATTCTCCACTACTGAGCTGTTTGTAACATCTCTGGTTGTGGCCGTATCAACATCTGGGTCTACAACAGACATCCGGGTCAAGGTGTAGTCCAACAAAAATGTGCTGCGCACTAGTCTATCAACTCTGCTGAAGTGCCTCTGCGAATATGGAATGAGGCCTTCAAGGAGCTCACTGATGCCTTTTATCTGCACAAAGGAAATATCTCACAAAAAGATTAAAAGTCTGCCACAGATTTTCAACATGCTCTTCAACGAAACTCTTCAAAAGTGAAAAGGTAAATACCTCCAAGATATCAGTGGGAGGAAAGCTCTTCAACACCCGGAAAAGCACAAACTGCGCAACATGACAAAACTTGGGCTTTGTATTCCATTCCCGAATGTACTCAAGAAGCAAGCGAAGCCCCTCCTTTGGGAGACCAACAAGGGCCTTTTCTATAGGGTCCTCTGGATCATCTTTCCTGCTCACCCAATAATACATCAGATTTTATTAAAGAAAAGCAAAGCTACTTCCTTCGATGATGAGTACCTGCAAAGCTGTGAAAATAACTCAAGAAGCCTGCGTGGTCTTCTAAGCTCAAATGCAAGTTGTATCGCCCTTTTGTAGTCAGAATCTGACACAGCATTATCCAATTCCTGGCCTCTCAAAGCTTCCTCCTCCTGCAAAAGTGGTGGATGCCGGTAAGTATTGTACTTAGATACCAAGAGCCATCATATAAAGGCAGGACTCATAGAAGGACACATGTACGGAGAGTGCCAAACCCATCAATAATATGGTAAACAGATGAAAGGAATAGCATTTGGTATTGTTGTCCATGAAATCACACAAATGCAAACAACTAGTGTACAAAAGCTCTATGCTGAAATTATAGTACAATAGAGCATTGCACTTACCTTTTTACGGAAATCTTCCTGCTTATCTTCCGTCGTGCAATCATGCCAAAGATTTAGATCAGAATCAGTTCCTCCAGTAGCAAGCATTTCAGTTTTCCTGCCAACAGCCAATGCCCAAACCTGTTGAATAACTGACAGTCAGTATACCCATTGAGCATTCAGCCAAAGAATATATCTTCCACATTGCTTATGAATGCTATTCTGAATTTTATGTTAGAAACTGAAGTGGATCTTATACGATTTATAAGATCATACATCTTGTCCAGAGATGAACTGGTTAATACGAGTCCCAAATGAACAAGAAAAAGGTGGCAATTGATAAGGGCTAATCACATAGCCAAATTGCAAGTAATCACACTACCCTCGAATAAAACAGAACACCAGTGGTTTCTGTTTGATGGAGCACAAGTCAGGTTCATCACTATATTCTCTTAAATACTGGTAATAATAGTTCAATGCATTTTGTTTAACTGCCAACGGCCCATACAGATTACGCTTAGATATACATGAGAAACCATGTTACTGCAATATCATTTCAGGGAGATGTACTGAGCTTGGATTATAAATGCCAAATAGAGCGGAGGTATATACGTACCTTCCCATCATGCTTGTCATAAGTAGCAATGCATTCACTTGTTTTTATCGTCCATAGTTTAACTAGGCCATCACTTCCTACAATAAAGCCATCACAGATCACACGAACAAAGTAAACAAAGGGTCCCCAAACACCCAAAAAAAAACTACAAGATGTGCTCATTTCTTATTACCACAAGAAACAAACTGAGTTCCACGTGAAAGGAAAGAAGCCTTCAAAACACTTGATGTATGACCCTCAAATGTCTTCAAGCATGAGCCATCAGTAACGTGCCATATTTTGACCGTTCTGTCACCAGATGATGTTATGACACATTGCTCGACAGGAGAAAACTCAACTGACCAAATGCCCCTTTTATGCCCTTTAAGGACAACAGAGGACACTAGGTTAGGGAGTTTCCATATACATGCAGTTCGGTCCTGCAGAATCATCGTAATAAGATATAATCAAGTCCGATGAGGTACGTCAAGAAATTGTGTACGGAAATAACATGCTAAATCTCACCTCAGAACCACTGCAAACAAGGCCATCATTAGGAGAGACAGACAGAGAATTAATGTCTTTATCATGTGCAGCTACACCAGCCTTAGCTTTGAGAGATACTTCACCATCAGCATCAATGAGAGTATCATCCCAGCTCCATACCTTGATGGTCCGGTCACTAATAATAAGACAAACTTGTTTTAGTAGAATATTAGCAATAGACAATAGAAAAAATAGGGCAAGGAAACTATCATTTTAGTGAGAACTCATGCTGAAGACTCGAAGTCTTGAACAGTTGGGATGATTCTAGGATAACAAAATAGCGTGAAGACTGAAGCCTAAAGCATTGGATTGGTAGTGTTTAAAATTCACAAGATAAAACCAGAAAGTTCTCTAATACAAATGAACCAATAACCAAGAAAGTCTCGACTCACCTACAAACATTCTCAAGACTACATGAGTAATTCAATGCCAACACAGCTACATGCAATAACTAAATTTCAAAACACAAAGTTGATGTGACGATGTCTTCAGAACACACACCCACGGTTAGACGTTCAAAGCCAAACCAAAGCATGAAATTTAAATTATTCTGAAGATTGACAGATAACTATATTTTCTAATGATGCACCAGAGAAACATAATTCTAAGGCGAGTCATACTTTCAAAATTTTAACATCACTATAGGCATATAAAAATTCACAGCAAAAAATTGAATATTCACCACAGCTCAAATGGAACAGCTATAATGTCCAAACTAACCTGCTGCCACTAACAAAAAAGTTCTTCGATTTTTTTGAGAAAGCAACACAACCAATAGCTCCTAGATGGCCTTTACCAGTACCAATACAGCTTCTCTTTTCCATATCCCACAACCTCACCTGTTAAATATCAAAGGTTACATCCAAAATAGGAAAACCAACACATGAATAATGACAGTCAACCCACAAAGAACAAATGCTGATTCAGCAATATCTTTACAACAGGACATCACACTTACAGTATTATCTTTGCTTCCAGTTACAACGAGTGTCTTTCCAGAAGCAGAAACGCAAGTGTCAAGGCAAACAACAATTTCAGTGTGGCCAGCCAGCACATAAGAACATGACATTGATGCAACGTCATGAACACGGACCTGCATGAGGAAATGGTTTGTGAATACGCAATTGTAAATTCAGAAGTCCACAAAAAACAGTACTGAGATTATTCCCACCTGCTCCAAGTTCGTAGCTACGGCAAGATATTGCTCCTCTTCCCCAACAAACTTCAAATCAAGAATCTCATCGTTATAGCCTATTAGTCGTTTATATAGGTTCAACTGGAAGGCCCCTTCATCAGTTCTCGTGCAACAATAGAACAAAAATTGTTGATCAGCGGTTACACATAGCAACCCACGATCATCTGGCAACATAATAGTAGCGGTAAAGCCCCTTCTAGACTCCTCGTTCTCTGAGTTTATGGTTACATCGGATGATTGCTGCTCATATACGCAAACAGTGCTGTAGAGTGAATCAGAAAAGGGATTAAGTCATGTATTCCCGAGACATGTCAAGTATTAAAAAACTGTGCATGCAAGACCAATGTACCTTTCCAAGCACCAGATGCGCACGACCCCACGTTCACCAACTGTAAGAAAATAAGAATCTGTTCTTTTCTTCAAATTTGCCGGTTCAACACCCAAACAAGCCAAGAAGCCACTTCCTGGTCCAATGAAGGAAACAGCTTCTATCATTTCATATGTTGGTATTGTCTTCTTTGAACTGTACTTCCGAACATCCCACACATTCACAACCTACAGATGTTCCATATACTCAAATTCCTGGTAGCTCCAAATAGAAAATTGCATTGCAAATTTGCAATGTACTGAAGAATATTGGGATGCTAGCCATGAAAAATAAATAGACAAACAAATAGAATGGAGCGTATGGCATCTTCAGACTAGTTAGAATTAATGCTAGGTTTGCCCATAGAAAAGATTCAAAGACTTGAGGCATACCTTATCCCTCCCAGCACTGAGCAATGTTTGCCCATCTTCTGATAATGCCAATGAAGTCACTGTAGAAAAATGCGCTTTAAGCACAGCAACACATTTTTTGCTTTCAAGGTTCCAGACTCGTACAGTGCCGTCATCACTTCCTGAAAATAACTGCAGATCAAGAAATAAGGGCCATAATACTATCAAAAGGACATAAATACAATAAAAGGACATAAATACAATACAGTAAGACAAGGAGAAAGAAAAGGAACATATCATTTAAACCAACTACATCTCAGTACAGCTAAAACTGAGCTAGTTACTTAAACAAATAAGCACAAAAGTCAGCTTTAAGTTGATCCTCTTCATGTGGAAGACCAGTTATCTATCTCCAAAATCATACTCACCAGAAGACGCTTTGGATCTTTGTGGAACATAATGGTTGTCACAACACCTGTGTGACCTCTAAAGAAATGCGTGCAAAATCCACCATCTACATCCCACACGCACACTTTCTTGTCTGCTCCAGCAGTTGCAAGCAAACCACCAGAAGCATGGCATGCCATGGCCATAACAGGACCATCATGTCCCTATGCATCAGAAAAAACAAATGAACATACGCCAGATGCCAGTACCGAGGACAGAAAAAAAAAGGCAGTACTAATGATAATACTGAAATGAACTTTGGTTTAGTTGCGAAGATGTTAAATTTTATATGTAAACCCCCCTTCCTGTCACTGACTTTTACCAATATGAAACAAGAATTGACATGGCCCTGGAGGTAGATCTAGAAAAGCTAGAGTTACTATCAAAATATTTCTTCCTTATAACAGTGTTATGGCACAACTAACCACCAGCTTACATGCTGATGCGAAGCTGCCTAAGATTCTAGCACATATCCTTGCAGCATGATTTGAGAAGAAATAAAACAAGCTTAGTACAAAAATTCTAGAGCAAATAACTTTAAGCAATAAATAGACACTGGATCATCTTCTCGCAATAAAGAACACTTATAAGTCAAGAGGTACTAACACGTCATCGAAACCAAGAAACAGCCTATTGACCAACCTATGCTATGCTCTTCAATTGACGTTTTCAGACAAAATTGCTACCTGCTCCCTCCGTCCCATATTAAGTGACTTTCTATTACATGTATCTAGACGCTTTTTAGGCATAGATACATTCATATTTGGACAAAATTGAGTCACTTAATATGGGACGGAGGGAGTATTTGAAATCACATGCACATAAAATTACTACATGTGCTTGATTTCATTTTTTTTTCTTTTCGCGATAAATATGTGCTTGATATCACAAGCACATAAAATTGGTATCGTATGACTAATTCCACATGCACGAACAATTGCTATCCTATGCTCCAGTTCACCTGACCCTCCACGATTAGCATCAGGATGCAACATTCCAAACAGGAGGTGGCATCAGGATGCAACATTTTCAAACAGCAGGCGCCACGCAGAAGCGCCACAAAACACGCGAATATTAACAACTCACCTTCCAGCTGCGGATGCAAGTGCGGGACGCGAGGTCCCAGACCCTAATAAGCCTACTGTGCCCAGCGGCGAAGAGGAGGCGGGAGTCTGGGGACAGCGCGAGCCCCGTGACGGCCTCGGAGTCCCCGTCGATCGGTTCCCCTATGGCGGAGGCATCGGCGGCGGACACCACACGCAGCTCGCTGCCGCAGGCGCACGCGAGGAACGCCTCGGCGTCGCCTTCGCCGCCAGGGGCAGCGCTCCCGACGGCGAACGGGCCGCCGGTGTAGAACTGCTGCAACGACCGGTCACAGCGGTAATTCTTCTTAGGCCCCTGCGAAGAAGCCATGGCGGGTAGGCAGCGGCGGCGGGTCGTCGGAGCCTAGGGTTTTGCGGTGGCGGCGGCGCGAGAGAGGAAGGGTTTAAGAACACAACTCAAGTCACTGCGTTCGGGACAATGGCCCTAAAAGCACTGCGCACTCGCTGACATACGGGCCCCGCATGCAGCGTCACAGTCTGAGAGAATGTTGGGTTGCGCAGTGGAGGCGCCAAGCAGCATGACCTGTGGGACTCACATGACGGCTCTTTATCTTTTGGGCTATCCTTTTTTTTTAGAAACATCTTTTGGGCTGTCCAATAAACTGGGCTCACAAGCAGCAACGAGCTGAGCTATCCAATAAAAGCCCATAAAATGCAAAATCACGCCCACTAAAAATTTGTAAGCCCGTAATTTGCAAGCCCACATACTACCGGGTGACATTCTTCTCCACGTGCTGAATCGATTGCCATTTTGCTTTTGTTTTGTTTTGCGAGACATTCTGTGGAGTGTCGACTTTAGGTTTAGGAGCCGCCTAAGAGCATCGTGAGACAAAATTCGGCTGTGCATATGTTTTCTGTATTTTGGCTATCACAATTTGTGTATGGACTAACTCCAGACTATTAATTGGCCGAGTGTGTGACTTTTGTACGTGGCCTAACTCTGTATGTGACTCACATGTCACATCAAGAATAAGCTGCAGCCATTAGGCTTCTTGGCCCCCAGAAGAATGAATCGTCCATGTACAAGTATTGTTCCTCCTCGGTGGCCAGACGCGAGCTGGGTAAGCTCTTGCGCATGCAACACGGCGTGTCCGACCGATCGATACGTACGGATCAGCAGGCCGGGCTCACCAAATACTTTACGTGGTAGATTTGGCTCGAAAGTTAAACCGGAGCGACCAGATAAAGGCGATTAGTAGGTCGCTCCTCCGGATCCAACAATTCCAGGACGTGACGCGCGAGGAGGGGCCGACGGATGGATGCGCCGTCCCTCTCCCGTACTTAACCGCAAAAAAAAAAGATCTCCCCTTCGGATGAATCGCCTGTTCTTCTTCTTGGAAAACGCTTCCCGGACGACTGTCAGCATCGCTTGTCTCATTCGGATCGGACCCCATCCCTCCCGGCGTTTCTCTCCGGCAGGTAGCGAAGCGGGCGTCTTCATACGGGTTCTCCCGTACGTCTCCGGGTTAAAAATCAAAAGCGCGGAGCAAGTCTTCGCCGAGGACTTTCACCTCGCAAACCATGGGAAAAACGCGCGCTCGCTCGCATCAGTTTCTTAAACAACATTCCCTAGCTCGTCAGCCGGTATATATATATACATGTGTCGCCAGCCTAGCCGCGCAGTGGGTTTGGTTCGCACGTCGGCGTCGCTTCGGTAAACGCGGCGTGACATCCTCGCCGGCGAACCCCGCGAGCCCGTGCGTCGCGTCACGTACGACGTTTCTTCTTCTTCTTCTTTTTTCAGAGCAGAGCGGTCGATTGATGATCCCTTTTGCGTTAACGACCGGCGGACGAGCAAACGGCAGTCAAATACGTTTCCCTTTATCCGCGGACTGATCAATCGGTCAGTTATTCAGTACTCCTACTACCAGTAGTACTGTTTTTGTTGCCTCGTGAGAGATGATTGGTTCAGTGAAGGCAACTACGGAGTAGCAAGGTAGCTTGGCCCAGAATCTTCCTCGGTTGCCCGCATTCACAAGCATTTAACACTTCGGACTCGATCCTGTCTCCGTCGTGGGGAGTGTCGCCGTCGCCGTCGGTCGTCGTCTCGTCTGCCATCATCATTTTGTGCGTCTACAAAACCATGCATATACGTACGTACGTACGTCCGATGGCCATTCAATTCCTTATTCCATAGTACGTATAAATACAAGCAAACGGCAGTCAGATATCGTCTGAATCTGTTTTCAATTCTCCCCACTTTAGATTCAAGTGACGGGATTTTCATCGATTTACTTGAAACGGGATAATATATCAACCTTGAATGATACGCGTCAGTTTCTCCATTCACACCAGCTCAAAAGGATTGCACCTATGCAATAAGTTCAATACGTACGAAGCTACACTGAAAATGGAGGAGTAACTCATTAGCTTAACTCCGGGTCCGATACTTATTCAACACACCTCCAAAGAAATCAACGGATAGACAGCTAGAATTATAGCTTTAACCGGGACGAGCAGCACCAGTCAATAGAGTTCGTTTTACCTTCTGCTTAAACAAATGCCATCAATCACTATCCATTGAAACGACACTGATGACTTTCCTAAAAAGTCGAAGAGCTCCAAGACCCCAACAATGATAGATCACTCACATCGCACATATACACCGGCCTGTACCCTTCATGCATCTTGGGACAAGTCAATGGCTTCAAACATCGGGCAAGCCTTTAACCTACCTAACTGCTAACTATAAACGAGCCTTTATGCTGCTCATGTCGGATATGATCTCTGTAGGGCTCCAAGTCATCGGTGATGTCAGCACCTGTGTGGACTTAGCAGAGAGAGGGTCATTATTAGATATAATCGATGTCGTTATATGATCGGATCATCAGATAGGAGGTCGTGGACTGTTCGTGAAGGACTTCCGTCTCAGCTCTAGAAGGCCGTGCGTCACCCTCAGAGGGCCGAGGAGCCCCGTCTTCTTCAGGACTCACAAAGCAAATTCCTACCCCAACTAATATATGCAGCATCTGTGAAGAACAAGATGGTGTATTGGATGGATGTTACGTCCGTAATAGTGTAGGTACGTACAAACAAAAAAGCGTAAGTTTGAGAAAGCACCATTAATGACTCAAGCTTTCCTAACATGGATCGAGACTAATATATGATCATTTTGAAAATCCGAACTTTTAAAGTAATGTCTACTTTTAACTAGTTGTTGTTTGTTGTAAATTAAAGTGGGTCAATTAACCACTACTCTATACATTTTAATGGGATTTAGCACAATTAATTAAATTTCTAACCATATTTAGTGACTCGCTTAGGACCTGATGGCACGTGCCCACATGCATGTCCAACATGGGGAGGACGCGTGGAGAGACTACTCTTAGTGCATCCACAATGGTAGAGTTAGTCATTGACTACCCGCGCCACCTAGAATACTTCTCATACAATGAGTTGCGTCATTTGTACAACATTAAATGCGACGATGTAGCAAGATAGGAGTGGATTAGGTTGACTCTTAGCTGATTTTCTTGGCTAAAAGTCTGAACACGGGAGTGGGTTTTATTCTCTATCATCTTCTCTCTATCCTCCGTATTACCGGTTATTCAAATAGGAGTCAACTGACTAACAATTTTGTACATAGTACTCTTAAGGACAAGGGGTCGATCTCGTGCATGAGCTACACATATAGGATTGAAATGTCCGATATTATATGTCAAACTCATATTTATCGGCTCACACACTTGCACTGACAAATGCGCCCCAACAAGATGTGCTTCTGATTTGGCCCGGGCGCGTCATATACGTGCCAGAGTACGTTACCCTCAAGATGTGTTTTTGAGACCATCATGTCAAAAGCAATCAAATTCTAAATGTGGTTCGCAATGAAACTATTTGTGCTAAATCTGCTTCGAGTGTCGGTCACTTTGGAACCAATACTTAGTTCATCTTCAAAGTGGAGTTTACTCAACTTTTTTAGACGTACACGCACCCTAGATTCGCTCATGGATTAGCAGGGCCGGGCGGCGTGACCGTATAACATTCCTACAAGTAGTAAGCTCTGACGATCACGCCAGCTTGTATGCGTTTCATGCCAGCCATCCCATTTAATACAGATGGTCCTCACGCACGTTCCGAATGCGTGCCAACACGTCATGAACTGACAACGGAACTTATGATCGAACGTGGCAATCTTCCAACCTTTTCATTGATACAAACCAAAATCCTAGTAAGCACACAAACAGATCAATTAATGCATGTCTCCTCTCATCTCTCAGCATACAGATGTTCTGATCGATCGATCGATCTAACACCGTACCCCCATGAATTCGCTTAAGACGTTTACAGATCATATGTACAAAACTGTGTCATATATAGCACGTATCTGCAGTTTCAGCACAGACGGTAGCTGTCCTCCAGTATGTCCTTCCAGAAAGAATCGCTCTCCAGAGAACACAGATTGGGCAGTTGTTCCATGGGCTCCAGCAAGTCGGCAAACTCCTGCACCACCGGCGGCCGCTCAAGCGCCGGCGCCACAGCATCGTCTGACACGAACGCGACAGCCGTGCCACAGTGCTGCTGCTGCTGATGATGACCAGCCGGCTCAGCTGCTGCAGAGGAGCTCGTTCCATCTCGAGCCATCGTACTCGTAGCAGCGTTGATCAGCTGCTGCTGCACCACGTCTTGTTCTGCAAAATTGGACATGTTGCCGAGGTAGCCAGGCTGCAGGTAGTTCGCGGAGCCGGACAACAGGCCCATCGTCTGGTCCTGCAGGAGGAGATTTGGGACGATGCTGGCGGACGAGCCCAGCATTGCGTTTGCTGCACCTGCAGCAAGGTTGGCGACGAAGCTGGACGTGCTGTTGGTGTTGTTGTTGGAGCTGGAGCCGATGGCCTGGAGCAGCTGCTGCAGGAGCTGCGCCTGCATGATGAGGCCGGTGTCCAGCTGCCCGCCGAGGCTGGCGGCGGCCGCCGCCCAGAGGAGCGGCTCAGGGAGGTGTTGGTTGCTGCGGTGGTGTTGATGTTCGGGGGGCAGCTGCTGGTGCGTGACGGGGTCGACGCCCATCCGCAGCAGCTTCTTCCGGATGTGCGTGTTCCAGTAGTTCTTGATCTCGTTGTCCGTCCTTCCCTCCAGGTGCGTCGCGATCGTCGACCACCTAATAACCAAAATTCAGACCACCTATGTCACTTCAAGATTAACCAATTAATTAACAACCAAGACTATGATAATGACATGCCATATTGCCATGCATGTTGGCGGGTGCGGGGCAGTTGGGCAAAGTGTTATGGTTAATTGATTGATTGATGATGGTACGTATAACGTAACCGTAACGTACTTGTTGCCGAGGAGGGCGTGGAGGCGGACGATGAGGCGCTCGTCGTCGTCGGTGAAGTTGCCGCGCTTGATGTCGGGGCGGAGGTAGTTGGTCCAGCGGAGGCGGCAGCTCTTGCCGCACCGGTTCAGACCGGCCGCCTTGGGCAGCCCGCGCCAGCTGCCCACGTGCCCGCCCCGCTTCTGGATGTGCTCTACCAGCGTCTTGTCTTCCTCCTCCGTCCATGGCCCCTTCTTCACCCCCGCCTCGTGGCAGCAGCACGGCGACCTCCCCATCTCAAATCTGATCAAATTAATCAAAGGATTTTCCCTTCTTCGGTTCTTCCTTCCACTGACTACTAGGCTTCGAGCTAGCAACAGTTAGCTATAGGATCGATCTATTGCAGTGGCCAGAGCTCGGGAGGAAGGTATGCGGCTATGTTCTCGTCGATCTTCCTGGGTTGGTATATATAGAGAGGTCGCAGTGCAGATCGAGCAGCCATTTGGTCGTAGGCCCGGCACGCGCGAGATATGTGCTGCGGAAGCTGCGAATTTTCCTTGGGTTCTGCTGTCGTGGGCGATTATTGATCAGTTTGTGCATGTCGGGTACGTACCCTGAATGCAAAAGGCATGTGTACGGTGCAAGTCAAACGGGGGCAGTTGCTCCGGAGATCTGGCCACGTAAGGCCAGATATATCCCCTGCATGCTGTGGTTCACACCATGCATCTGCGGTGATTTTTTTCTCAGTGCTGCATGTTGCAGGGCAGGCAACATGCACGGAGAAAAAATAAATCAAGAAAGTGGGTGTCAACAAGTGGCTGCCTGGCTGCTCCGCGCGCGCGCCCTAAAGAAAATGCAAGCATGACTTTATGAGGTAGCGTCTATATGCATGGCACCTGTAATTCAGGATTGATCTTGTTTAAGTACGCTACTGTAGCTTTTTTTTTAGCTTAGCTAGTTACTTTTGGGGGTTACGTAGGTACTAGGTAGTGCCACACGGTATCAATTGCGATGACGATCGAACCGGCCAGGGGTTATCTATCCTCAAGGAGGAACCTTCCGATTGAGTGCTCAACTGCTGATCCAGACATCATCGTCCAGTGATGTCACTGCAGAGGACTGCTCAAATGCTCAATAATACTAGGATATGCACTGGCTGCAATACTCTGTACAAATTACGTCTATGTTTTGGTCTCTCTAGGCAAGAAACAACATTTTTTATGATGAGATGATTTATAACCTACCACTAGACTAACGTTTCTTAACTAATCCTACTGGCGGCTTAGGGCTTCTACCAAATGATTTGGGCGTGAATTCGGTGGAGAAATCCAATAAAGTATTCGTGGAAAAGAAATGTGTCGATTGACTGATGTCTCGGACCATTTGTTTTCCGAGTAAACGGCACGTACCGAGGTCGCCCGTTCAGCTGAGCAGTCTGACCGCCATGCTGCTTCTGCACGCGTCTGAAATCTGAGGCTACTGCCGCCGCGTATACGGCACCGATGAGATGAGTTCTCTTTCTTTCATGACGCGATCTGATTGCCGCCGGAAAACTGTACGTCTTCCCCCTGTCCCCCATCCATCTTCAGCTAGTGTTTTTTGTTTTTGTTTTTGTTTTTTGACAGCATCTTCAGCTAGCGTTTCTTGCGCGCGGCCACGACGAATTAATCTGTGTGAGATCGAGCCGGCCATCAATATTGATCAGCCTTCGTTTCGCGGGGCTCTTCTTGGTTTGGTGACGGAGATGGCGCTCCGCGTTGGCGATCAGGCAGCTTCACGTAACGACGTACGCCGGGAAAATTAATGTGCACCTACGTTCTATGAAGCTAGCCAGAGGCAGCGGGCCATGACCAACTCGCAACTTATATCTCGCCACCTGATCCACCACACTCTTCTTAGGGGAAGCCGGTCTAATTAACTTTTGAGGCAGGCATGCAACACGCGCGCGTGCTTAATTGGAAGTTGGAAACGCCTTCCGGTCGTCCTCTTCCGGCCGTACGGCCACACCTTTCCGTAGAACGTCGCCGCAGCCGGCTCCAGCTCCAGGGAGCTCATGTCGGGTTTTCTTGAGTTAGGGACCGTGTTTTAGGGTTCCTAAACCCTAAAGCCTAAATGTCCAGACCAATTGTATCCATCATTCCCTCCCTTGTAGGCCCCTATGCTTTCTACTGTTTACCTTAACTCTCTACTGAATTCCAGATAATTTTCCCAAAAGAGAAGCGAAGAAATGGTCGCGACGACCAGAAAGCAAACGGTGCTGAGACTGCGTGCAGCTTACGAAAACGAAACCTACAGGGTCATATTACACAGTCTTGATCTCGAGCTGTCACCCTCTTCCGCTGTCTCCTGGGACCCACCTACCTCTACCAAGCACAGCAAGATCGCGTGCAGGGGACGTGCACTGTGCTGTGTACGTACGTGCACGCCACCACCGTTGATCGCCACCGGCTCCGTCTTCTCCAACCACGTCATCATCGCCGCCGCCGCGGCCGGCCTACCTGGTTGGTGCGGCGAATCAAACCAGTCCGGCTGATGCTTTTTTTTTTTTGAGAATAAGTCCGGCTGATGCTGTGTACGTACTACTTTCTTTCTTTTTTATTCTAGCCATATGGACCATCCTACATTGGTACTGCTACTATGTTTTCCTCGAGGAATTTGATCCCAGCGCCAAACTTTCTGAAGGCCTCTAACATTATATGGCCTTGCTCTTGGACCAAATCTCTTGGGAATCAACGAAGAGAATACCCCCAAATCACTGCAACGAATCAATCAAACATTTTTTTTCGCATTTTGTATAGAAAGTCCAGCTAACACAGCATATTATGGTACTACAGTACACAGTTTTCTTCTTCTCGTGAAAGTGTACTAGAGTACACATGTACTACCAGCATTTCAGTTAGACGACGAGTTGACATCAATCACTGGTATACGAAGTTTACATCAAACGAGTATAAATAATGTAAGACTAGGTTACACAGAATAATTAAGTTGCATAAAAGGCAGCCGGCAGCAAATCAAGATGACAGTAACGTGTAAACGATTCATGGTAATGGAACGGCAGTAAAAGGACAAACAACAAACAATGTAGATAATTGCAAGACCGCACATCAGAGAAGTTTGTACAGGCAGGCCAAATGTAAGTACAGAAAAAAAGGCTTATCTGGGGAATCATTTTGCCAATCGTTCCAGGCAGGCCAATGTATAATAATAGTATATTTCAGGCCTGCCAACCACTCAAATACTTTATTAGCCTTCAAAGAAAACCACCCAATGCTACTTTATTTCTGGCAAAACAATGCCAAGATAACTCCAGCCAAAAACACTTGCCTTGTTGATGCCGTAGCATCCCAATCTTTGAGATTCCATGGCTTCCCTATATATACAGTTAATCAGCTGCACTCACAGTCACACACTCAACTGCTTCAACTCGTTTGTTGCCACATTTCACAATCCATAAGCACCACTGAAGGCAGAGGCGATGAGGAAAAGCCAGAGTCATGACTTCGAGACTGATGTCCCTGCCGCTGAGCTATGGGAAGTCTACGGTACACTCCGTGCAGCAGAGCTATTGCCTGAATTGCTTCCGCAGGTCCTCTCGAAGGTTGAGCTCGTGAGCGGTGATGGTGGCCTTGGCACCATCTTGGAGCTGACATTTCCTCCAGGTGAGATTCTGAAACCCCTTTGGGTTCTGATGTTGGTGATGGTATTATTGAGAACTAATTGCATGCTGCTCACTAGGAATTCCTGGCCTGGAGAAATACAAGGAGAAATTTACCAAAATTGACAATGAAAAATATATCAAGGAGGCAGAAACAATTGATGGCGATGTTCTGAAGCTCGGATTCCTCTATTACATGGTCAGGTTTGAGATCATTGTGAAAGGACCCAGCTCTTCAGTGATAAGATCAACTATTGAGTATGAGATTGATGATGGGCATCCTGAGCTTGAATCCATGGTCAGTACTGCACCTTTGGCTGCAACCGCTGAAAGATTTGCAGGGTATATCAAGGAGCAGAAGATCGCTCAGAGCAGTACTTGAAGCAGCCCTGAGCAAAAAGTATCGATACTTGAGAAATAAATGTCTGATTCCACTTCGCGTACTTTCGCTGCACAGACATGTTGTGCAGCAAATTTGAGCGCCAGATCAGACAAATCATGGAGCACATTCTGATAATTTGTTTGATCATTAAATTTTTACCCCATAGTGATACATCGGTATTTTGCGTTCCATGTAAGCTTTTATGATGTATCATCACATCCTAGGAAAATATTTTCATGCATAGTATTTAGTGGCTGATGGCCAGTTGAACCAAATAAAGAGAATGTAACTCAGGTTGATGGCGATATGACATCTTATGGTTGATTATATCATATAAACACCTTTTTTCCTAAAATAAATTGTCTATTCATATTCGTCATGTTCATCTCAGTCTGCCAGCCACACATCCTCAGAATGCGATGAGCTAAAATTTCACAAAAATAATAGTCTATGTAGCGAGAACTCACTGTGCACTCCTTGGCAAGCCACACAGAACTCACAAAAGCAATGAAAGGGAACTCTTGCCATGTGTTCGAGACAGGCCTCTTTGCAACTGAGGTGTGGGAGGTCTATAGCCTCCTTATTGGCCAGTTGGTTCCTCAATTGCTTCCTGACATGCTCTCAATGGTGGAGCTTGTTGATGGAGATGGTGGAGTTGGAACAGTCTTTCTTCTCACATTTCCTCCTGGTCAGAACCTGAAACACATACACTTCAGCAAGACGCCAAGACCTGATTTTGGCTTCACAATTCGACAATGGAACTTTTTTCATAGAATTTTTTAGAACGAAACAATGTGATACTATACAATTCGACAATGGAACTTTTTGCTGAAAGTAGATCACAGAATTCCATTAAAATGGGAACTTTGATACTCTGGGCCTCTGGTAAAGGACAATTTTAATTAATAGAACTTTTAAAGGATAATAGAACTTTTTTCATCGAATTTTTAAAGGACAATTCTATAATTAATGAACTATACAACTTGTTTAGTAACATATCAGAAAGATAAACCATCAATTTTGTAAAGGAGACCTATAAATTAGGCATGTCGTCTCATGTCTTCACTGCTGACTATCCTTGCATCATTTCGTGTGATCACAAGGGTGCTTGATTCCTTAAATCTGGACAATTCATGTGTATTTTGGTCTTTGTTGCTCCATAACGGTGTAACCAGCACCTCCAGTAAACCCCTGAAGTGCACAGCAAATGAAGCTGCAATCTCCCTGCACAGAATCCTATGAATCATTAAGATATCCTATAATAATAAAATGCTTCCATGGAACCTAGAGTTTCTCCCTCACAATTTGACAACAATGCAAAGCAGTAAACTGTATCCATGAAATCCAAAAGAATGGGAGCAATACAACTAGTGCTAAAAATAAGATAATGAAACTTGGGGTAGTTGGTAAAAATGCAAATTACTGGAAGCATGCCAAAGATGAGCACTAATTGTCATGAACCAGGTTTACGACATGGGGGATAATGGCTTTAGGGCCTGTACGAGGTGACCCTGGACCCAAGAGGCGCGAAGGCGCCATGAAAGGCAGCCGCACCTCAAGGGCAGGGAGGAGGTATAACTAGATTGGTTTATTCTTGCTTGCCTCATAACGATTACAGGGGGGCCTTTATATAGGGAAGACTCGACTTGACATCGAAGAAACTAATCTCTACTTTCCTAACAAACCATATCTCAATATTCTTATCTATCTCGTGCCTAACTAATTTAGGAGATGCTAATGGGATATTGTCCCTTATATGGATACCTAGGGCTGTGGCCCTATAGGGATGTACGCCCATGACACTAATCTTGGACAGTTCAATTATGAACTGTGGACGAGTTCCAGTCAGTCCATGGCTACGATCAGCTCAGGCTCATTAGTTCGAGCAATAACTGAACAGAAAATTGCACTCCTGGTCGCAACATATATGAACAACAGCATGGGGCACTCATGTTTTGGTTTATCCTAATAACTGAGGCCTGCCAGATTACTGAACATGAAACAAGCACTCAAGCAGCATCCTGTTAATAAAGTATACTACGTAGATAGCACTTACAGTAGTGAGCAAGGTGACTGATGCCCATTTACATAGTATGCAAACAAGTAAAGAGTCGTAATGCTGTCCTTTAATGTAGTAGAACATCGGCAATCTTTGAACCAGATTAAATAGCATCTTCTCATAGAAGCTGGTGGCAGGTTGATTGTATGAAATGACATGCAAATATACACCCCTGCAATTGATGATACTTGTAGCATATTTAATCACCTCCTGAACCAGGGAAGATGGTGCAGTTGAAAATTATGGTTACCATTAGAAGAATTAAACAAAATTTAAATAAAGACAGGGCAGAAGGAACTAACCTATGCCAAGGTTTCTGTAATGATCTACCACACCAAGCATTAAAATATATGCAAGTGTTAGGCCTTTCTGTGAATTGTTGTAGCTAAACAGATCTTCAATCTGCAAAGGAAAATAGTCAGCTCCATAAACTTGCCGATAAAATGTGATTTTCAGGAGGACTTCCTGTACCTCACTGTCTTCTGCAGGGACTATCTTCATGGTAACAAAACCAACTAGCTCATCCCTGTGGCTATCTGATTCGCTGGTGTCATTAACAACACTCAAGAAAAAATCCCTCTCATACCTGAAGAAAAGCACAGAGAACAAAACGAATGCTAAGAGAAAATGCATGCGCTTTTGAAGCATGTATCCACAATAGTTTGAAATGCAATCCGCAACTAAGTTTTACAGTTGACACATAAGCAAGGATAACACGGTGCTATCAATTTGTGTACCTTACTGGAAATAGATCAACATGAATCTGCTCGAGCACTTCCAGATCAGAGGGCCGAATTGGCCGGAATTTTATAGTAGATGGAATTCAGATGTTGGGCCCAACATGAGAAGCTCGAGCCTGAAGTTCCACTAGAGATGACTGCAAGCACAATTTCCCCCAACATTCAGTGTGTCAGCTCCAGCATCCACCATGCCGCTTCCAATCCAAACCGCCACAGGCAACTGCAAGAGCCACGACAGTAAGGCAGCAGTTCAAAACAGTAAGCTGTCCACTAAACAGCAGTCGGTGGAAACCCTAACGCTAGAGATATATGCATCCCCAGTGTTCTTTGGAATCGAACCTTTGCGGAGCACACGAGCAGAGGAATCGTATGCTCCGCTTCATCAGGCGCAGCTGCATCACATTAGTTTCCGGTCGAATACACCGTTGGGAACAGGAACTCGTCAATTAACATCGCCAATGCAGCAAGCAAACAACACGATCGTGATCAAATCAGCAGCGTCAGATGGGCAGAGAGGTCCAAAGCGAGACGAATCGGATGTAACCTAATAATTGGTGGTGGATCATCGGTGGGGAGAGATGAATGGGGGGAGGAACTAACCTTGCCGATGGCCGGCCGCCGCCTCGGTCCAAAGCTCCAGAGGCTGAGGAGCGGGGTCAGATCGTGTTCCTCGGTTCGATTTGGTGGCGGCGTTGGCGAAGACGAAGATTGGGGCCGGTGCCCGGAGAAGGCGATTGTTCTGGAATGTTTTTGTTCAGTTAACGAGAAATGTCAATGATCGGGTTTTCAGCTAATCGGTTCGTTTTTCGGTTTAAACCATATAACTGAATTTGTGAACTGACAAGGAAATAAACATAATCAAATCATAAATTTTAACAGAACTTCCAACAAATATATGACTCGAGAAATCTCAAACTAGCAGGCCTTGACATAACCGAAGGTCATGCAGGCTCGAAGTAGCAACAAATTTCAGAAACACTCCATACAAATATATATTGAAATAGGTATAAAGTATATAATTACATAGGTTTAGACTGTTTATCATTAATTCGGTCTAATCAGTTAATCGAGATTAATAATAATTTATTTCGGTGAATCACACTTGGCCACCGAAAATAGTGACGGTTAGTTCGGTTTCGGTTTTTTTACACCATGACCCACACCTAGTCCGCATGGACTTTTACTAAAATCACAACACATAATTGAGTATAGTTACTCTATTAAAAACTACTTCACATGTACTAATAACCATTTAATGGACTAAAATCATTGAAGGTACTCTTGTTACTAAACCATGTAGTCTATTGAGTAGTATAACTTTGTTAGTGAAAATCTCATATTTTGGGCTCCACCATCCCACACATGTTTTTTTTTGTCGTAACAAGTTTCAGTAACTACTCCACATGTTAGAGGGTTTGTTACTGATGGTAAAGCAATGATTTTAATAATCACCTGTTGGAGATGTCATTTTATTGTGTAAAAGGAGAAGAGAGAATATAGTTGTCGCTTGGTCCATAGTTGTGTAATATCATTATCCGCGTACAACCTCACATTTAATGATTACTCTTAAATAAACTATTTATGGCCAATTCCGGATAGTATACATAGTGAGTCGAAGCGTTATATTTTCCCACCATCACCTTCATTGTCCCCTTGCTAAATTTCTCTATGTTTCCACCTTGTCTTCTCCCTCGCTCCTTCACCCGTGTTGCTGATCGGAGAGTAGAAGGGGATGAGGGGATGATGGCATATTGGCATGAAGATGCATGAAGGTGCAATATTGATAGCGGCGAAGAAATTCCTTATCGACAACATGGATAAGACCAAATCAGCCTCTTGGCCTTGGCCGAAACATGGAGGCGTTGTTTGCTGGTGTTTCACGAAAACTCGACTCCACCTAGGATTTGTTGCCGTGGATGAATTATATGGCTGAATGGCGACGACCACAAGTCCTAGGGGCATCCTCCCCCGATGATGGTTGCGCCGTAGGGGCACACGTGGCCTCCTTCTGGGTACGCACGAGCATCTTTTCCCCAGCTATCTACCCTCTATATAAAGTACTTCCGCCGATTCTAAATCCTTATCTCAAATTTGCCTAAATATGGACGTATCTATTTTTAAAAGGTGTCTAGATACATGTAAGATTTTGACAACAATTTAGGATCGGAGGGAGTAATCCCACGTAGTTTCATTTTGTTTAATTAGAACTTTTTTCAGCGTAAAACACAGGAGGGACACAACTTCACCGCAGTACTGTCCTAGGGAGTATGTACTCACCGGAGCAAACTTGCCAGCTACGTCACGGCATACGTGGATTATCTCTCCTCACCGTTGAGTCGTTGTTTGACCCAAAGACAAGTTTTTACGGAACAGTAGTTTTGCTCCCTCTCCACAGTCTAACTCGTTACCGGATCTCGAAATGCATCCGACGCCTTCCACATAAACCCCCGGCCGACGAGGCGGCCGCAGAAGAGAGAAGCCCCTTCTAGTCGCGCGTCCCGAGATTCGTGTCGGTCACGCCGGCGCGCACCGCCTCGCCGCCAAATCCCGGGACCCGCCGCCGCAAGACGCCTACCCATCCTCTCGATTCTGGTCGCGCCCCTGCCCGACCTAGCACGACGCACGCCGACGGCGATGCCTCCGAAGTCCAGGAAGGCGAAGGGCGGCCGCGGTTCCCCGCGGAAGGTCCATAAGAAGGCCGCCGCCGTCCCAGAACCTAGCCCCGACCACGAGTACCCCTACGACGCCGAGGTCCCCAATGCCGCGGCGGCCGCCGACGCGCTAGAGCGCCTCGACGTCTCCGCCGAGACCGCTGAGGATGCTCCCGTTGAGACGCCGCCTCCCCAGCCCGAGGTCCCCGCGCCGCCGCCTGCTCAGCCGCACATGGAAGCTTCGTCGTCTGGGAGTGCTGCGGCGGATGGGGGCCGGGAGGAAGAGGCCATGAGAAGGCTGCAGGAGCTGGTGGGGATCGGTCGCGAAGAGGCGGAGTTGACTGAGGAGGAGGCGCGCGCGAATGATCAGAGGCAGGAGGACGAGGTGATGCGTTTGTCCATCTCAATATTTGCGACTCGTGAATTGTTTTAGCTGGTCAGTACACCGCGAAGCATAATTGAGTAGCTTCACTGCCTCAGAAAAAAAGATGAGTAGCTTCTATAATGGATAGGAGACATTGTAGTGAACTGTATGATTTTTTTCCTGGTGCTTGCTTACTGATTCTTGAGGGCCAACTAAGGCCTGTGATCATTTTGCATCTCTATGTGGACTAGCTGCCGAAGGATCATGCAAATCACACTGAGAGAAGAGGTGCCATATAGTTAAGTCATGCCCGAATTTGTTGTCAATCTGCATAATTGGGTTGAGGATCATGGTTTAATGGTTTATGTCACTCCTAGGAAACTAACCGGAGAAATTAAGAGCATGTCGTGCACATTCAATGGCATAGGTGTCAAATAGTTCGATACTTTTATTCAAAGGGAGCCTTCAGATAATCAGATGTAGTTAATTCTTCTTTTGTTGTTATCTTGTTTTATAGTTGGATGTGTGGTTATCACTTCTTTTAGTCTGATAAAATCTAAATCCAATGCTCAGATATGTGCCCTGGAAGCAATTTTTGGCGACACTGTAGTCATTTTCAATAGAAATGAAGGCCAGCGGTCTTTCCAGGTATATCCCTCATGATCAATTTTCAGGTCATATTCTTACCTGTAAGGGCAAGGGTTTCATCTGTTATTGTAATTACAGGTTCACGTGCATATTGAGATCCCAGATGGTACAGATGTATCAGTGAGGCTAAGTTATGGTGCTGGAACACTAAATTATAAGGGAATACGTGATGGTGATGCCTCTGATGATCTTGTTTACAAGTTTAGAGTTGAGCATTTACCTCCAATCCTGTTAACATGTCTCCTGCCTTCGTCATACCCAAGTCATCAACCTCCCTTTTTCACCATGTCCACCGAATGGCTGGACAAAGTGATGATTTCGTCATTATGTCACATGCTGGATATAATCTGGGAAGAGCAACATGGCATGGAAGTAATATATCAGTGGGTCCAATGGCTCCAAAGCTCTTCCCTTTCTTACTTAGGGTTTGATAATGAGATAGTCTTAAGCAAGGGTGGTCTAACATCTGTTGAAGATGGTGGAGATAAGCATGCTTGTCCAGACAATGCTGCACCTGATGTTACAATTCCAAGAATTATTAGATACAATGATGATAAGCGACATGAAGCCTTTTTGCATGCTATCCATGACTGCATGATTTGTTTCAGCGAGTTTCCTGGTAACTCTTTCTCCCATTTCCACACAACTCTTACCATAATTGATGTGTATCGTCCTGTGTCCTGTGGTGGTCCTTGTTCATCGTGGAACTGTCTTGGTTACATATTACTCCCTCCGTTCCATAATAAGTGTCTCAGATTTAGTACAAAATCTGAGACACTAATTATTGATCGGAGGGAGTACCAGTTTACCACTCCACATGCAGTTTAGTTCCCAAAGCATTCCCTTTTTTCTTTTACAATTAGTGACTAGATATGGTAAGTGTAATAGCATTTATTCTGTCCTTATTAGAGGTTCTCATTTGGATGGATAAATGCTCGGCCCTTGTTCTGAGCGAAATTGTCTTGTTTGTAAATTCTAACTTTGTAAGTATAGTACTACCTCCGTCCAACAATACTAGGCATATTAGCTTTCCTTTGACCAAGAGTTATCCGTTAATACTCCCTCTGTTCCTTTAAACAAGGCGTATAAGAATTTTTGCTAAGAGCAAGGAGTTGTAGTGCGCCTCCAGTATTCTAATTAATCTCTTCGTTATGAGCGCAGTGGCTACGCTGGTTGGCTGCATGCAAGGCAAAACTTCTAATTAATCATTTTGATGCACGATCTGCCTTTTCTCATTGGCTGCATGCATGCTCAGCAGTTAATGAGACATTATGCACGTTGTTCATAGGATCTTCTGAAGAAAAAATATGCGCCTTGTTCACAGGAACGGAGGGAGTACAATTTATGACATTAAATTGATATCATTGTATTTGTATTCAAAAGTACTTGCTTATGGTTATGATTCGATCACATTACTCACATATTAATGAAGTTATTTTTGGTCAAAGCCTTGGTCAAATGAAACCTAATAAGCCTTGTATTGTTGAAAGGAGCATTACGAGTCTTCATGATGCATGCCCGACTTGGATGGTTTCCATTTACAATTTTGTTAACCCTTCTTATTTGAATTAATGACGCCTCTATGTTTAAGTCTAATTTATTACCTCTCCAGGTGTTGATTTCATCAAACTTCCATGCCATCATTTCTTTTGCCAGAAATGCATGCAAACATATTGCAAAATGCATGTCAAGGAAGGAACTGTAGTGAAGTTATTGTGTCCTGATACAAAATGTCAAGGCATTGTTCCTCCCAATATATTGAAAAGGCTGCTGGGGAAGGACGAATTTGAACGTTGGGAAGGGTTGCTTCTTCAGAGAACTCTTGACGCCATGGCTGATGTAGTTTATTGTCCTAGATGTCAAACTGCTTGTTTGGAAGATGCAGGCGATGAAGCTGTGTGTTCAGGTTGTTTATTCAGCTTCTGCACACTCTGTAGAGAGCGCCGTCATGTTGGGGTGGAATGTTTAAGTCCAGAAGAAAAGCTTCTTATTTTGGAGGTAGGAGGACTACATCTCACACGCATATAATTGTTTTTGCAATATGTTTGATCATTAGCACAATTCCTGTGCGTCACCATGGACTAACAAATATGGCATGTTTAAGAACACTGAAAATACTATTTTTCTCTGATTCAGATCAACTCGTTATCTGCTTTTGTCTCAATTGTTTGTGCCTGATCAACAGTGACGTGTGGCCTGAATGTCAGACGCCAGTCCGCCACCACCAATTGAGATCTAGGAGTACAGATATCCAACACATCATCATATAATGTCATGACAAATTTCCATTAGGTTATACTGTCTTCATTACCCCAGTGACGTCCGGCCAAGGGTTGACAAATCACCAATTGGATACTGACATATAATTTACTAGAAGCTTCTAGATT
This sequence comes from Brachypodium distachyon, assembly GCF_000005505.3. Lineage (NCBI taxonomy): Eukaryota > Viridiplantae > Streptophyta > Magnoliopsida > Poales > Poaceae > Brachypodium > Brachypodium distachyon. The sequence goes on from NC_016135.3 coordinate 23,113,145, forward strand.
CAGTTCCTCTTGGACCCTGGCATGCGATGAGGTGTCGGTTCGAACAGTACATGATGAAGTGGAGAGTTTACCTTGCCCCAATCAATCCCTAAGCTGAAGTTTTGATCCTGTCTCTTCTGTCCGTAGACCATTGGTTTCAATCTAGGATAGTATAATGTAACTGTTCCAACAGTGTGATACAAGTTAACGTCAAGTAACTACTGATTACTATATCCTGGCCAATGGTAAAGTTATGAAGACCAGGTAGGATGGTGATTGGAGGTCGTTTTAAGGCATGGCTGGTGGCTGTAGGAAGAAGATAGGTCTTGGATGCCGTGAGAGGATCTGAGGATGTCCTATCCTGTTGTGGACCTTGGTCCACAACGGCCAACGGGGTAAATTGGGTGCGGTATAGACCAGAAGATCAGGATTGGGCACTCACCCTCAACAATTCGGCAGCAGGGCTCGTCCCTGATGTGATTAGAGGCTCTAAGGCCTTCCACAGTGGTGCATCGGTTCGAAATAGATATGGGACCCATTCCTGTTTAGATCGCTTCACAAAATTTGCTACAACGTTTGCACCGGTGCAAAGTATCTCAGTAGGCCCCACTATATAATAATCTAGTAGGAAAAGGCTTTCTTACCTCGCCAATTGCAGCAGTGGGTCTCTCTTTTCTCTCTCCCTCTCCTACTTTTCTACTCAGTTTACACAGTTTGCTCCGGTTCTTAAACAAAGATCGGTTTCATGGAATCTTTTTGCATGCACCGGCTAACCTGATCTAAGTCGGATCTCAATTCAAACTGAAGACTGCAACTATATCTCTACTTTCCTAGTTTAATTGGACTCTTCCTAATTTAACCTGAATCTTTCTAATAGACCATATCGTATCCTACCAGGATACATACTAAATTTATTCCTTCTCCTAATATTTTATCTCTAACATAATCTATCCAATGCCTTCACGTTTATGCCTATGTTCTGCGCTTTCTCCACGATGACCATAACATATCCACTAGTGGCTCACATTGATTTTTGTACTCCCCCCGTCCAACAAAGATGTCTCAAGTTTGTCAAAATTTGGATGGATCTAGCCATGACTTAGTGTGTAGATGCATTCAAATTTAGTCAAAGTTGAGACATCCTTTGTTGGATGGAGGAAGTAAGTGATTTGCTATCTGATTTGGGTCTGAATATCAATCATTCTAAATCTAAGGGGTGTTCTTGTAGGCTTTTAACTTGATAGACAAGTATGTCTGTATAAGTTGCCAACATATTTTTCTGTGGTAACACTTAACATCCTTTGGCCATATAAGTTGTTCTTTTTGTAAATAATAGTTGGATACGGATATGTGGTTTACTGCAGTTTACATCTAGGTGTTTGCAAGCATAGATGTGCATATGTTTTTCTTCTATCCATTCTCTGGATGATTGCCCTAAAGAGAATTTACATTTTGATCAAGTTTGGTAACAGTGAGACCAGACTATTCTTCCCAGAGTGATTTATGTCTGGGGACATTTACTTATGTTCTTCATTAGTTAATTTTTTTGTTAAATGATTGCTGCAAAATGCTAACTTTCTTTTGATTGATATAGAAACGCCAAAAGTCAGGGCTAGTAAATGGAGATATCCAGAAGATTATGGATGAAGTACGCAGTGTCAAGGAAATTTTGAAGGATGCAAAACAGTGCCCACGATGCAAAATTGCTATATCTAAGACAGAAGGATGCAATAAGATGACCTGTTGGAACTGTGGGCGGTTCTTCTGCTACCAATGCAATGCTGCAATTAGTGGATATGATCATTTCAAGTAAGTTCTCTTTTAGTTTATATCTACTTTTGTTTATTGCCATAGCTGTGACTTGACAAATAATCATGTTGTTCCCTTCAGGGGTGATTGTGTGGTATTCGATCAGGAGGAACTTGATAGATGGGAATTGGAAAATCGGAACCAACGCCAAGCTGTTGCACAAGCGCATGCTGACATGTTTGAAGGAGAATATGCTTACCCCTGTCCCACTTGCCGCCAACCAACTCCAAAGGTAATATCAAATACTTTATTTGTGAAGATCTAAGGAGAGCATCTCTAATGATAATGGGAATGAATGATGCAATTGCCTGTCTCTTGCACAAGAAACCAAAAGGTGCTATTGCATGCACAACTACCCGTGATCACTTTGTTCCTTAAAAAAATGGTTGCCATTCAGGATTTTTACTCCTGTGGTTGTGCTTCACTTCTAGTCATGATTACATAGTTTAACTGTTTATCCAAGTCCAATTGCAAATAACTTCAATAGTCATGACTAACAATTGTTTTTTTGTGTGTGTGGTTATTTACTAAATAAATCAGTGAGTAATCTTTAGGCCATTCACATTTTTGGCTTGAGCCCAAGACAAATTCGGCTAACCACTCCGTGTGTGCTCCTAGTGAATTCTTAGGAATATGTTGCCCCTCATGATTTTGTATTTGCTTTTCACGTAGCACGAATATGTTCCCCCTCCTCATGATTTTGTGTTTGCTTTGGTATCTTGGACAGATTGGAAACAACAACCATCTCTTCTGTTGGGCATGCCAACGACACTTCTGTGCATTATGCCGGAAGCATGTCCACAAGACGTCAGAGCACTTTGGTCCCAAGGGATGCAAGCAACATACTGCAGATCCCTGAATGCAGTTTTCCCTTATGCGGAGCGCCTCAATACCAATGCAGTTTCTAAAGGTTATGCGCGTGTATGCACATACACTCTCCGATGCATTTGCCTCGGCGGTACAACATTTGGCCGCTTCTCAACCCTCCGTCTTCTACTCCTAACAGGAGCTCAGCAATTTATATTCATGAACAGAAATGCACTTCTTTACTCCATTCATTTCCGTATCTACTGTTGAGAAGAATTTGCATGTTGCTGTCAAAAAAAGAGAGAGAAGAATTTGCACGTTCAGGATGCCAGCTATCCCCTTTATACCATGAGCAGAATCGTTGCAGTAAAAACCTTCCAAAAATCTTTGGTATACTATTGTTTCTTGTGTTGTGATTGGGTCTATGCGAAGGAACTTAATAGTCTTTTGTGGTATGTTTCTCTTTCTGATTGCCTTTTTGATACCTGTGATGAGTTGAGTTGAAAGTACCGTGTACACCTATCTTCGTTCGATAAAGCAATATACACATTTTGTTGCAATATGCCTTGTTGGTTGGATGGAAGTTTTTAGTAATGTAGATTTATGTTCCTTTATGTGAACTAGGCTGTGTGCAGTTCACATGAAATTCATATCACTGCAACCTCGGGTCCATCCTTTCCGTTGCTTGGAGCGGTCTTCAGACTCTCCCAAAAATTGGTTAAACATACCTTTTGATTGTCGTTGCAGCTTTAAACGCGGGGATACCGACTTCTTGATCTTACCCGGCCAGTCACTGCTAGTACTCCGTATTACTCTCTCTGTTCCATAATTCTTGTTAAAAAATGAATGTGTCTATTTCTAAAAAATGTCTAGATACGTGTAAGAATTATGAAACGGAGATACTCCCTCCGACCCTAAATTGTTGTCAAAATGTTACATGTATCTAGACGCTTTTTAAGAATAGATACATTCATATTTGAGCAAATTTGAGCCAAGAATTTAGAATTAGAGAGAGTATTATTTTCTTACCCGGTACCGTTGGATTAAAAAGACTCTGATGACAACTCTCGACCTAGAAACAGACGAAGGCAGTCGTATCGTAAATATGAGCTCCACTACACGTGAATTTGAGTCTGTTCGTAATTTGAACTCGTTTTGGCCTTTTGGGTGATACTAGTGAGCTTGCACTTGCAACGCACGTCTTGACAATACGTGTTAGGTATCAAAATATTACAACTCGACAGAAATTGGAACCAATAATTAAAATACAAGTATTCCACAATATTATCCACTATTCTATTAAATCGGTGAATGTCCATTTTTCTATGCGGTCAAGAACGTCTCGTTCCTCGGGAGAGATATTGTCTACAACTTCATTGAGTTCATGCTTTAAAATATGTGTCACAAATCGTCGTTTGAGCAAGTAGTCGCCCTACACATGCGTCATTAAACATGGTCATAAAAAAATTCATGTGATAATCTGGTACAAATGAGCATGTTAAAAACACTCACCGTCGGAATGCAATAATGTAGCCTTTCATTGTGATATGAGTGCATGAAATTGAAAACCAGATATCCAAACAGACCACTGCAAACATATGTAACGTTACATTGTGCGTTGAAACAAATGAGATAAGATTGTGTTGGAGTGAGAAACTTCGTACCCGTGATAGTTTTTTGGAAGAACATCAGAAACTTTGCATTCCCATTTACATATATCATCGTTCCATCCAGGGTTTGCAACTTTGAGGGCAAGGTTTAAATTTTTACCTATTTCCATAGTTTTAAATATATGCTCCCCCCAAGATTGTATTGGAAGCCGATTCAAAATATAGACAATTTTTTTCTGAAGGTTGAAGACGAACAACATATATAGCCCATAAATTTCATAAGGCAAATAAATCTGTAACAATAAGTTTTCGAATACATTAGTCGCATTATGACAAAAAATAACCCCAACTTATATAAGAAAGAAGGAATGAAGTATTACCGTGTCACAATTTGAGATATGGTACTCGTCGATGCAGCCAGGCCAGCTACGAAACAATTGTGCTAGCTGTTCAACGTCTAACATTTCACGACAACCCGCGTCTCGTGCAAATTTGGACATCGTCTAAAATGATAAATAAAAAAGTATTAGCAATATGATGGAAAATTTGATTATGTGATTAAAGTAACTTACGCAAAACTTCAGATCCATTAAGTGAACCAGCTGATCTCTACATAAGTTTGATGGGTGGCTCGCTAGTACACGCGCAGCCACATTGAAGCAATCTGGGTCCACATAATTTGTGAACAATATGTTCCTTATTTGTCTTATATAAACTAATTGGATAAGGCTTAGAGATCCTGACCCATTCGATCCTGTGGAAGAGCAAATTTTGTCAAGCACGATGGAACAAATAATAGTTTATTTGAACACAAAAAAATGAACTTGCTAGAAAAGGTGGCTTACTCGAATAAACGGGGATCAATTATCTCCAGTTGCAAGCAAAGTAATTCTATGAGGTCGTCGTTTGTTGGATTGATAATAGGTGATTCAGGGAAGAAGTCCGATAGGAAGTCAAATTGTGATGAGGGGTCTGATGTTTTGGCTCTCTTAGCAGGACTTTCCAAGATGACACAATCATCTGGATCGGTATTCCTTTCATCAAGTTCGAAGTCGTCTTGGTTTCTTACATTATCATCGTTCAATTCTGAGTCGACTAAAATGACAGCTAATTTTGTCCTAAATTGTGTTATATTATCCTAGCAAGCAGTAATCATGGTTAGTTTTCAAAATATAATAATATATGACATGTACTCAACGAAATGTACCTGATTAGGAATGTCGGACAAAATATCTCCCGTCCAGTACTCCATGAAGTTTAACATCCACAAACCACAAGACGACCTACGTAATTGTAGGATTTCGATAAGACATTTTACAAATATATTCATAAGGTACTAAAGTATCATTAGAATGAGGTGGCAATACAATATAAACAAATATTGATAATTTATTAAACTATCATTAGAGAGATCGTGTGGGATATAATGTTCCATCTACGTCAATTAATAAACCATGCATAAAAAAAATCACCACCCAAATGTTGAGTGCGTCGAATTAAGAGACGTACCCATCTGTCTGCATAGTACTCTTAATACATTCTTCCCTTGACCATGATGTAACGTTTAGGTCCTTCCACTTGTCAGAATTTAATTCTTTTTGCTGTGATGCAATTTTAAATAATTTTTCCACTGCTACCAGCTGTTATATATTAACAAATGACCAAGTATTAACATCAGAAGAAAAATAAATCCACTGCTACCAGCTGTTATATTAATAGATGACAAAGTAGTAAAATTATAAGAATAACACAAAATCTTATCAAAAGATGGGGCAGTAGAATTGATTAATCACATAAGAAGCGAGGTCCCCACGGTGAATTCCCACACCTAGAGAGTCCAAACTTGAACACATCGTTTCCCGGTGTGTATAACCGTTAGATACCAATGAAAATGAGTCATGTTGATTGGAACGAATACCTACGGGGAAAGTTTATTGTTGTTTTTATACACGAACACACACACCCTCGTTAAGATTGATTATAATATGTAGGAAACTCGGACTAACCATGTCATGTTCCAGATACTTTTTCACCCTCTCTACAATCCATTCTGGTATTTCATCTTTGGGCTTATTTGCACAATCCTGTATCAGCTTAGAGACCAATGAAGTCTCGAAGAACATACTTCCACCCGACCTGACCTGCAGAGCTTCTTCGCCACTTATGCAATAGATGTATGCATTTACGACCTACGGTTTCATGTATATTCAGTGGTTATTAGTATGAGACAATATATTCAAATTCAAATAAGATTTTTCATGAATATATATACTTACTTCGTTGCCAGCATATTCCCGGGGGTTTAGAAGACGTATTAAATCGTCCTTGGTCAGTGATGTGTCACTGAGGGACACCAATTTTTTTTTGACGCTTGGCTCCGATTGGATACGTTCAATCACAGAATAATCATCGATGGCGCATCTATAATCTGAAACGATAGAAGACATCAAGTTAGTAATGAAGAAATAAATAATGTAGCAAAATTAATGACATAAAAATGGTTAATGACATGCCTTCTGGAGTCACCACATAATCTGTTGACTTCTTTGGTTTGTTATGCCGTCGCATAGGTTTCTCCATCTGCATGGGCATTGTCAGGATGTCCTTCATAGTTTCTTCCTCTGTACATTCCTGCTGGACTTCTTGAGATGTTTGGTTGTCTGCTAGTTTCTGCGAATAAGATAAATAATAGTTAAACTTCATGCAGGATATAATTAGAATTAGAATTAGAATTTATCTAATAAAAAAAAACTCACATTCGTCGGCTCGAAATATTCCAGTTCCTCAATCGTTATTGCACTTGATTCTTCCTGGGTGTGTAACTGAATCCCACATATATAAAAGAGATTGTAGGATTATAATTATATTATTTTTAAAAGAAAATACAAGTCTTGGAATAATATATTTACCTTTTCTTGTATATTTTCAGAATCAGTCGTGATGACTTCTTCTTGTTCATTTGCTATGTGGTCGTGGTCTTCCTGAAATCGCACGTAATAGCATTTTTTATAAGTACGAAACCTTACACATGAAGTTACAGGCATATATATCATTACCATGTTGGCAGGATACAAGTATTTGAAAAATATTTACCTTTTCTCCCATATTTTCAAAATCATTCGTGATGACTTTTTGTTCATTTGCTATGTGGTCGTGGTCTTCCTGAAATCACACGTCATAGCATTTTTATAAGTATGAAACATGTTGGCAGGATACAAGTCTTTGAAAAATATTTACCTTTTCTCCCATATTTTCAGAATCATTCGTGATGACTTCTTGTTCATTTGCTATGTGGTCGTGGTCTTCCTGAAATCGCATGTCATAGCATTTTTATAAGTACAAAACTTTACATATGAAGTTACACACACACACATATTATTACCATGTTGACAGGGTTGACAATACCACCGAACTCAGGCCGAGATTGATCCGCAAAGGCAACTGGGGATGGTGGCGTAGACATGGTGTTTCACCAAACTTTATAGCAGAAGATTCCACGCAAAAATTCGGCCAGCCGATGAAGGTAGGAATGGGCGGCGGCAGCAGCCCGCGAGGCGCGGTGCGGGAGGAGACGTCGGCGGCGTGAGGGCGGCGGCAGCTAGGCGGCGTACGTGAGGGCGGAGAGGCGGATTGCAATCGCGCGTGCTGGCCGTCACGCATGCAAACACGGATTGCAATCTGCCCTTTCCTAATTGAGTTGTTTTATTCCCTCAGGAGTACTACGTCCGCACGTGCAGAGGAGTCCAAGAAAAACGGCAACTGCCTCTTCCGATTTTTCTGTTTGCATGCGTGGGGTGGGCTTGCGTGGGGAGTTTCAGATTTTGTTACAATCTTATCACCGAATATCCAGCATTCTTTTTTGAGAGAAAAAATATATCCAGCATCGGTTTCGTATCGTTTTTTTTTTGTACTGCTGCGTAGCAAATAATCTGCTTCCAATTATAACTGTTGCAAAAGAAAAAAACAGGAGAGATAATGCAAGCAGTGAGTTTTCCAGAACAATGTAGCCCCTGATTTGGAAGTGGATAAGAACAGATTTGCTGTATGTAGATACAGGTACATCTGCACCTCGCCAGATTTTCTTTACCTCAGCAAGAAGCACATTTAAGTTTTCGAAAAAAAAGAACACACCATATATATACATCGTGGAATTATATCACTTCCTCATCCGACCCATATTACTTGTTGAAATATTACATGTATTAGTACAATCAGTCTTATTACATGCAGTCTTAGTACAACCACAATTCAATACTTCAGGCAATTATTACATGCAGTCTTAGAAATCCAGTCCCAGTACATGAAAAGATAGAAGAGAAGCAGTTCCAATGGCACTATTGAATGCAAACTGTCAATGCGAAGAACTATTGCATAACCAGAATGTTCTCCATCCCAAAACTCCATAGGTTGACATGAACACTCACCACCAATGCGCAGACAATACCTTCAAGGGCTCCAGCATGCCAGAAAACGTCTCCTGTCAATCTTGCAAGATCTATAGCCGTGGTGTAATGTGCATTAGCATCAGCAGGTGATCCAGCCAATAAGCAATAATCTCCTGTTATCTTTTGTGCACAGCCCAGCCTTCTTCTTTTTGGCCTTTATCACCTAGAAAATATGAAAGTATATTGTCTTATATAAGCAAAAGAACATTGGCCGAATGGCAAGATATGGGCAGGCTCAGGAAATATGATCAAGTAACCATTCGTTCGGGTTTCTCTCTTTAAATGTCAGGTATACTATGATAACATTTTAGGAAGGGCATAATCTTTTACCACGACAAATATAGGAATGCATGTCAAACAAAGGTCCTTTTGAAGAAAAGAAAGTAAATATCTCATGTTGAAGGAAGGTCATACCAGTAAATATAACAAGGCCATCTGTGGAGACCCTTGCTAAATCAGGAAGTGTTTTGTTCAGATACCTTGGGGTCAGATAATCCAAAGCATCTGACACAACAACAAGGTTAAAAGAATCTGCATGAGACCACCCAGAATGGTTGTAAGGAACCATTCTTCAGGTCAACAGATTTGTACAATTTGGGAATCATCTCAACACCTGGTATCACAGCTACAGCTCTAGTGTAAATTGGGACAACAACTAACCCCATATTTGAGCAGCAACTGCTGCAGGGTGCAGAGGCACACGCCCAAAAATAATAATTGCAGGCTTCCTGAAGCCCAGCATGTCACCTTACCTGCAATTAGAAAAGAAATATTGTTAGCATCAAAATAGTTCTTGGTGCTTTTTCCAGACTTATCATAGATGAATATAGGAAAACAATGGAAGATCTCACCTGCCCACATCCCTCTAAAACATCTCTGTAGACAATGTTCTTGGTGCTCTTCCCAGACTTATCAACCTCCTTGTTCGGCTTGGCCAAAATCCGTGTCGTGCTTCTCGACACGCCCCTTGACAATGCAACATATAGCTGTCCATGCGAGAACACGGGCTCGGGAAGGTAAATGCCGACGTTGGGTATGGTCTGACCCTGTGCCTTGTTTATGGTCATCGCAAAACTCAAGCGGATGGGGAACTGCTTTCTTTTAAGCTTGAAGGGAAGCGAGATGTCCTCCGATGGAGACATAGGGATCCTTGGTATGAACACCCTCTTTCCAGCATGCTGTCCACCAACAATCTCTGCATCGATTGCATTATCTTGGAAGGCTCTGATCATAAGCCGTGTTCCATTGCATAGGCCATTATGAGGTCGAGGTTACGGAGGAGAATGACCGGGCAGTTGTCCTTTACTCTCAACACATGCGGGGGCAAGCCATTAGGCGTGATCGAGTTTAGAAAGTCGATGGTGTAATTATTCTGCAGGTCATCCTCGATAGAGTCGAAGCTATGGTATACCTTCTCTTCGCCCGGGAACCTGGAGATCATCTTTGCATTCAGCTCATCCACATGCTCGTTCTTTGTTGAAAGAATTGCATGTGTGCTCATGTACTCTCTCGACCTAGCATTGGCATGCAACGATGGGAAGACTTGTTCGATGAGTCTATTAATTGCTCGGTCATCCTCGGTATAACCAATGACAATGTCGTCAGGGAGACGGATGTAGTCATCGCCAATTGTCTCTTCTGTCCCATTCCCTATCCTGAGGAGGTATTCGGAGAACCAAGGGCCATCCTGTGCCCGCATATTGCGCGTGAGCCTTATCTTGCGGATGTTCTCCCATAGATGGGATCTCAACAGTGCGGCATCCGTGATTTGTGCTCTTGTCCCCCGTGTCACGACGGGAAGGACCTGCCTGAAATCTCCACCAAAGACGACAACCTTTCCCCCAAACGGCAAAGGACATTCCATTATGTCTTGCAAAGATCTATCAAGCGTCTCCACTGCTTGACGCTTTGTCATGGCGACTTCGTCCCAAATTATCAAGGATGCCCGTCTAAGCAAGTCTGCTGTCCCACTCTGCTTTGTGAAACCACACATGCTGTAGCCAGTGAGCTTGATTGGAATTTTGAACCTAGAGTGTGCAGTCCGCCCTCCAGGCATTATCGACGCGGCTATACCCGATGTAGCAGTTGCAATCGCTATCAGACCCATGGACCGCACCTTTGCAAGCAAGGCTTTGTACAAGTATGTCTTCCCAGTACCTCCCGGACCATCAACAAAGAATACTTGGCTTTTTTGGCTGGTCACATGATCCATGATGTCGTTGAACCCAGCCAACTGCTCGTTGTTCAAGCGGCTTTCAAGATCTAGGTGTTCTTGGTCCACGCCGACTTGCCTCTCCTCTGCTACCTCTCTAAACTCAACATCAAGAGAACCATCTGTCTCTGCAATTTCCGAAAGCTCGTAGCTCTTGATATCCTTTCCCATGGATTGCACCAGATCTCTTATGTCCCTTAGGACCATCTGCTCAAGTTCTGCCTCATTGGGTTGTGTCCGGCGGTAATCTTCAGACATCGATGACAGATGTTTGTCCCACAACTGACGGATTTCTGTTGCCTCGCAGAATACCAATATAGTGGCAAACAACCGCCTAAGAGCACACGGCATCTGAAATGTGGCAGCCTCGGTCCTGCAATCATCAAGTGACCTGTCATGCTCAATGAGGCCTAATTGCTCACACGCCTCTCTGAAGGTACCGCACAGCCTGCCATTTGCTGTTTTCAGATCGTCAAATGAAGTGGCACCTCGGACATGGCTGAGGAGCACTCGCAAGTAGTACCTCTCTCCTTCGGCAGGGTGCGCATACACAAGTCTTCCAATCTGATACCTCTTGTTTCTCCTCTTCTGCCACTTCTTAGTGCCGGAAATCCACCTATAGTGTTCTGGAAACTCCCTGTACAACCATTTTTGTCCCTCCTGATTTTTCGCGTTCATCTCAAAGTATTCTGTAAGCATGGATTTGGCAGAAGTTGGCCGAGTGACGACATCTTCTAGGCTTTCACCGGCTTTGAAGGCGACGGTATGCATGTTTGGCAAATGAAGCTGGAGCTGCAGAACAGATGGACTGACACCAAACATGTGAAAACCGAAAATCCTATAAATAGCCTCTGGAGGAGATACATAGCGGGCGTCCCTGTATTGACGAATCTCATTGGTGATTTCCCCGCCGTTGATGAGTTCTTGCTCGAATGCAAAGGATGTCCGATCATGCCCTTTGTAGATGTACTTGAACAGGTACTTAACTGCCTTGATGCTCGAGCAAGCTTCGACGTTAATGTGGCAGTTGTATCGCATGAGAAGAGACGGGTTGTAAGGGACAACCCATCTATTGTCCAAATATGCGCCTCTGATCTGAACTCTCTGCCCATCGTCCCTCCTTCTGTAGATGGGATATGAGTCCTTCCCTTGCTGTGTGGCGGGGCAAAACTGTCGAGGGTAGTGAAAACGGCACTGACCATCAATCATGCATGCACAACTTTTCCTCAACTCATCGCAAGGCCCGTGCAACATGTGTCTGATCACCAGATCATGAAGAACAGGATACTTATCTTTGTCTGGTATCTGTGCCGATATGACCTTATCGTAGTCATCTGGCGTGTTTAACTTGCTCCGTGCTTTCATGATCAGAAGTATGTGCTCGTGCGGGAGACCTCTTTTCTGAAACTCTGTGACATGAACGTAGGCCGCAACTTCTCCAAAATGTTTTTGCTTGGTCAATAAGTCCATCAAATGTCGTTGCTTAGCCCTATAAACTCTGGCCACCAGGTCAGGACGGTCTTGTGGCAGTTGACCGGGTAATAGTTCGGTTGTTATCTCCTCCCAGTATGGGTTGCAAGTCATCGTGATAAAATAGTCCGGTTTGCCCCACCGATGAACTATGGCCATTGCATCAAGGAACCTCCGTTGCATGTCTCGGTCACCGCCAGGAAAGCTGCGTGGAAGCACGATTCTCTTCCCGATGCGATCACCGCGTGCCTCGCCAGCTGCGATGGTGTCAACCAGACCCTATAGAATGAACGCATATATCCAATCAGTAAAGATTCAATATATGACGTAATGGCGAAATAAAAAATAATAATATTGATTTGGTCATACGACGATTACCTGGTAAAGGTCAGCTCGTATAATCTTTTGGTTGCTAGGCTTAGAGTACCAGTCTAGCCTCATAGTCTCAATCTTTATGTACATGTCCACAGCCCATTGTTGGAAAAGGCGCCCCCCGAACAAAATGATATTAAAAAGCTTCTTACGAACTTGCAGCTTGTAGCAGTAGTACTCCCTTGCACTAACAAATTTCTTGGACTCCTCTGCATCGCAGGGATCCTCATCTTCATCGCCGTCCATGTCATCTATATAACAAATTGTTAAAAAATATACCAGTTTGGATGGTAGACTGATTTTTTTTATTAGAATTAGCAATGATGATCATGCCTGTTGGTAAAACAGTGTCAGGAGTATGGTCTTCATGAGGTAAATCAGTGGCCTGGTCATTGTGTCGTGCAGAATCAGTAGCATGATCTTCATGTTGCTGGGGTAAATTAGTGGCTTGGTAAATACCTGTCGGTAAAAATAAAAATTTGTCATGACAAACGAACAGAAATTAAATCTGACGGTTTGTAAATACCTGTCGGTAAATCAGAATTGTCCACCAAATGTTCTAGAGTGCGATTAGTTTCTTCAAAATATGGCATCTTACGATTCCAACCGGTCTCCCCACCCGGGAAAAACAATGGGTATGCTAAGGGATCATAGCACCCATAGTATGCTCTAATATATAGAGGACGTCCTCCTCCTTTTGCATGCACAACAACGCTCCTATCAAAGACTTTCGTCGGGTCGTTCCCTTCAACCCAAATCGCAGCCACTTCAGAAGTCGTGGGTGCATTGTACCGACGCTGATCCAAGGTTATATTTGTGTTCAGCTCAATCTTGTACTCATCTAGATTTGAGAACGACCCGACGGTCTTGAAAGTATGCACATAAGGGTTGTGCTCAAGTATACTCAGAATTTTCTGAATGAGGTCTACATTAAGATCAGGTGACCTCTGGATCCTGTGAGACAACGTTTGATCACCATCATAAATGTAAAGCTGCAAATGCCGTGGTCCATTTCCGGTAGGCACCAAATCGTCCACTTTGTGGTACAGCATGCCATGTGCACGGAATGTAAATATGCCGGTCCCTGCCGCAGTGCTGACTCGGCGGTCAAGTGTAACTCCAAGACTTGTGAATGAGAAGTGCGAGTTGAAATACCGGATATTCTCTCGGAAATACTTAGCATCGTCGTCGTCCTGACTGGTCCATAACCGCTTCAACTCTTCAGGGACATCTGGAATGAATACACGGATTTTTCCTTTTCTACAACAAAATGCAGGCCCCTCGTACTGAAACCTTGTTGCTTCACAATGGCCGCAGTCTCTGACTTTTCTGAGGACATGGTGTTCTCTGGGTAGATCTCGGTAGACACTATCATAGCTATCATGCTCCGGTATTCCACCAGCAGCCTGACGTTTGTCTCGGACCGATTCATACTCAACATCTACAAGTGTAAGTAAAATGGACAATTAAGGAGCACTATCCTAGTTGTATATGATAGTGCTATAAAAAACTGAGATGTTAATGTACATACGTTCCCTGAATAATGTTTCTTCATCCTCAATGTCATCATCGTCTGAATCATTGCCCTCATTAGGTTCTGTGTCAGCATTCATAAATGAAATTCAAACTATATTAATACGAGCTTATGTACCTTCTTTGTCTGATGGTTGTTCAGCAGGCTCAAATGATTATTCAAACTATATTCATTATGTACCTTCTAAGTCTGATGAGTGTCCAGCAGGCTCAAATATTCCATATACATCGTCTGTTTCATCATTTCTTTCATTATTGTCTGGTTGCCCCGAATCTGGGGACTCTTCCATTCCTCGCCTCTTGTCGCTTTCTTGGTTCAGCTGAGGTGTTTGAACCTCTATCAATTGTGTTAAAAGCCCTGCAAAGTGTTGAAATCACAAGAATATTATTATAGTGTTGTTGTTATTGACCTCGTACCAAGGCGTTAAGGTATTACCTTGTGTACTATCTCGTATTACGGTGCACTTGTTTTGCTGGTTCTGTCTAGAAGGCATAAGAACAGCCCTCCTTCGTCCTGAAATCTCTTGTATCTGGTATGCGTCATTCCTGTGCAACCAACTGGCCTCCTCGTGGCAATTTATATTCTCCTTGTCGTGCATGATTGTATCATGTGGTTGAGATGAGTTTGGTACCTTTGACATGCCTGAAACAAATTTGACGCCACGACACCAGGACATATTAGAATTAGTTGCAAGCGAACAATGCGTAATGAGCAATTGATGGTACTGCACAACCTGCAGCACGAATTTGTTGCAGTTGGGTGAGAACTGATTGTCCTATAGCTGGTGTATGTGTCACAATGTTTTCGAAATGGTTGAGCGCAGCCGGGCTCTCTTTGTTCTCATGCGCTTGATGACGTCGATTTAATATTTCATATCTATTTAGTGCATACCTCTCCCTGTCCCTCTGTCTTCTCCTCTCTTTAGGATCTGCATATAGTAGTAGTAGTATATATATATATAGATGAAATTTTCATATTTGTGTCTACAGAAGAATAAGGCTGTATGCCGCTGTAGCACTAAAGCTATCCAGATGTATTCAATGATGGAAACAAAAACATTCCAGATGGAAAAAGCTTGAAATAAGGCAATATTGAAAGCACGAAGCTTGAATTAAGTATTCCCAGATATATGTTCCCAGAATAAGGATGAATGCCGTTGTTACCATGGTATGGGACCTGAGTTGTTCTTGTGTCAGATTGTTGGACATTCATATCACTGTAGGCTAGCCGCTTATTCTTTAAGATGTCGTCTCTATTTTCTGAATATCGCTGCCTCTCCCTCTGCCTCTTTAATTCATTTGGGTCCTCATAAATAATACAATTAGTATCTCAGCAAGTCCAGTGAGTTGAATCACTGACAGCTACCTGAGTTGTGGTTGGTGCCGATGTCCTGAACTGGGGTGTGCTTTCCATGAGACTCACCTGTAGGAACAGGTCTGCACTGTAATGCTCAAGCAGAGCACAAAAACAAGGCCAAACATAATTCAAATAATAAGAATGCAGGTGACATAATAATACCTTCGGCCTTGGACATGGGTGTATGTGGTGACATTTCCGTGTCCTTGAGCATAGCAGCTGAAGCTTGTTTCTTCTCAAGGGCTTCATGCCGCCTCCTCCGTATAGCATCTCTATTTCGGGCATAATATTCTTTGTTCTTCTGGCTCTTTAATGCTTTAGGGTCTGCACAGTGTTTATAAATGCCACAATATTAGACCTGAACAACATTAGCATCCATTGGCGAAAACAAAAAACTTTGAAACTACGCACTGGCTGCTGATAGTAGTTACCTAAGGATGGAGTACTACCCTCAGGGTTGGTGTTGCTTATATCATGGAATGGTCTCCGTGTGGTTCCGTTGTTTTTGGGAGATGACATACTCAAAGTATCTTTACCTGTGACATTGGTGTTGCTTATATTATGAAAAGGGATCCTCGTCGTTGCAGTGTAACAATGTTTTTGAATCGACACTCTAGCACATATGCGCAATCAAAAGAGCATGTAACAATGTTTTGACACATTATATGTCTCTCTTCGAAAATTCGTTGAAATTATAGACTGACACATAATGGGAACTCACGGTGTCACGGATCGAGCGGGCGTGGTGGGCAGAGGAGGGGCGCGGGGGGTGGGAGGAGGCGGCGGGTCAGAGGAGGGGCGCGGGGGTGGGAGGAGGCGGCGGGGCAGAGGAGGGGCGCAGGGGTGGGAGGCGGCCGGGAAGGAGATGGCGGCGGCGGCCGCTGGGCAGAGGAGGGGCGCGGGGGGTGGGAGGCGGTGGTGGCCGCAGGGCAGAGGAGGGGCGTGGGGGGAGGAGGCGGCGACCGCAGGGCAGAGGAGGGGCGCGGGGGGAGGAGGCGGCGGCGGCTGCAGGGGAAGTGAAGGAGGAGGCGGCGGGCGTTCGAGACTGGCTCGGTGAGGAGAAAAGAATTAAAAAAAAACGGTTCGGGGGCTGAAAAGATTCTCCTGGAATTTCAGCCTCAACAAGTAATCGCTAAACGCACACGGTTAGCAAATAATCTGTGTTTAGTGAGTCTGATTGTGGGATTATTAGTATTTTGTGTGAGTTTAGTGGGATGGCCGTTAGAAAAAACATGTTGGTGCCTTTATAAGTATTATTATTATTATTATTATTATTATTATTATATTATAAGTAGTAGAGATAGAGATAGAGATAGAGATAGAGATAGAGATAGAGATAGAGATAGAGATAGAGATAGAGATACTTTCCATCAGGCCTACGGTAAAGCCTTTGATGTAGGCTTTATAGCGGGCATACAGCAAAGAAAAGCAGATCATGGTCTGCTGCCCCTAACGGCGCCGTCTCTCGTGCGCGGCAGAAGTGAGCCCCCTATCAATTTTTTGCCGTATGGCCAACCAAAGCTTAAAGAATGAAAAACGTGTCGACCTATGCATTGGGATTCCATATATACATATGCATTCTCAATTAGAAGATTACAAAATGGAAAGCAGAAAAAACATGTAATAAGTTGAGACAAAGTTTTAATTTGTTGGGCTATGGTGTGTCTAAGACGATTTTGGGTGAAGCCCGCTCCGACCATCGGTTTCCCTCGCAACCTGAGGAACAAGCAGGAGGAGGAGGATTCGGTTTTATGGTAAAAGTTTGCAGGGTCTGTTCCGCCACAGCCCACGAGATACCTTAAAACAGTTTTAAGGTCTAACTTAAATGAGTTTCACGGTATCAATATATAATGGGTCTGCTAGAGATGCTATAAGCCATTTAGTGCGTTTGCAAAAATCATGAAAAATATAAAAAAATCACCCACTCAGGCATCACATATCATATATCGAGGTAGTAGTGAAGATGATTGGGAATGGAGGCTAGATTCCTCCTTGTGATCGTCACAAAAAAATGAAGATTAATTCCTCCTTTTGATTTTCGGAGGATAAAAGAAGAAATGGGGAAAGAGCCGACCCAACGATTTTCTTGAGCCGGTGATGAGGATTTTGTGCTAAATCATGTCCAATTTTAGCAATATTTGCAGTTTAGCGACGTGTGTTTTACCGCTAGCTTGCCACTAAAACATCGTCATAGCGGGACCATTCCAAACTGCTACGTACATCAGCTCTATTGTTAAGATGCTACAACTCTCTATTTAAAACTTTGATTCATACTGTGTAGTACTGACCGCTCGAAGATGACAGCCAAGGGGACGACCAAGGCGGCGCCGAGGAGGGCGAAGACGAAGAGGCCGGTGTCGACGACGACCTTGGTGAGCAGCATCTGCCCCGTCGTGAACAGCTCGATCAGCACCATGCAAATGGCCGGCCCCCACTCCGACTTGAACGTCGTCGCCATCGAGCGAGATCTCCCTTGGAAGTATTCCTTCCCTTCCGCCTGGATCAAGAAATAATTGGAAAGAATCTCGTTCGTTGGCAACGCAACGGCCGATTGTTCATGCTAGACTCACGCTCTGGAGTTTGGACTGATTCCTTGTTTGCTAGACGGAGGTCTAAAATCTAATGGGCGGCTAGTTTCACAAGAACAAAACAAAGCACTTCACAGGTTCTGACCCCTCGACCATGCACGCTCAAAAAAAAAAAGCAGCTCAAAGAAAAATTGTCGACTGGAAACAAACCGCTGGCTCGACCGCTCGAGGCATCGACTGAGAAATATAGAAGTTCTCTGTCGACAGAGCACCAGACGACCCCAATGTTTGGTGTCTACAAGAGGTCTCCGACATACGTAAGTTTTGGATTACCGACGGTAGATAATAAATCGTTCGGGTAATGCTACCGCAATCGAGAATACGTTAAGAACATGATCCAGCACAAAGTGCGCGAGCAGCTGGAGCGCTTTATGCTTTTCATTTTTCAATCAACAGTACTCCCTCCGACCCATATTACCTTTCACAAATAAGAATGTATCTAGCATCTAGGTAATATGGGTCGGAGGGAGCAGTAAACTTATCTTGCTTCCAGCAGAGATACGTGGAATGCGGCAAAATACCAAGCCATTTCAAACATCCCTTATACTTTTCAAAAAACGGAAATGCAAATTTGATCTCGGGTGCATATGCTCCCTTTATTTAAAAAACATATTTCAAAATAAGAAAAAATTCCGAACAAAAAAAATCCGCACGTACATCTGATATTCTATGTGTGCACGCAAAGTTTAGTGGTAAACCAATATTTTTAGTGCTTCATGTAAAAAGACAAACATGCGTAAACCCTTATTTTAGCACCAAAATTTACCTTTTTTACCTAGCCCACAGTGTAAACAACTTGGTTCACATATAGGTTGTGAAGAAGTTCATGCAACATATTTTTTTGACAATTCAAAATACGTTTTAACTGCATTTTAAATAAATCTCAATGAAACCAATGATGACCACAAGTACATTTCCTGACCATGCAAGCCAATGAAACCAATCTCAATATTTTTACTTGAACATGGATATGTCAAAGACGCGAGCAGACTTATCCGAGGAGACCGAGACAATGGAGTTGCCGTCAGCGGAGACGGCCAGCGACTGCACGGCATCACGGTGCCCGCTCAGCATGCGAGCCAGCTCCCCAGAGAGGCTGTCCCAGATGTGCACTGTGCCATCGATGCATCCTGACGCCACATACCTCGACGAACCTATCCATGCCAGGCAAGTGACGCCGTCCTGCTTGTCAAACACCACCAACAGCAATAAGTTCACAGCGACATAAAAATACAAGAGAACCATAAATGTTAACTGATTTCTACACCCACATCATGCTCGCAAATGGATCGAATTGCTTGGCGAGTGAGGTCCCAGATGATGAGTCTCCGATCAATGCTCCCAGTAGCCACCCAGTTGTACCTGCAGAGAAAAGGGGTGAAGCTAGCTAGGTCAATAGGAAGGCCATAAGTATTGTGCAACAGATTTATCATACAGATTCCAACATTCCAAGAACGTATCACGAAAAAGTACCTCGGTGAGATGCCAATGCACTCGACGGAATTAGTGTGGCCAACTAATGAACCGACAACCTGCAAAAACAACCAACAAAACTTGTTAGACACAAATCAGATCTTACCTTCAGAGTTAGATGCAAAGCCATGGCACATGCTTCTAAAAGTTTAAAAACTACCAACAGAGTATGCGACTATCCTAAGAAAACAAATCCTGCAGTATCTCAAAAACAAAAACTCTGCAGAAATCACTACAAGCAAAATAAGGTGATCAATAATTTCTTTTTTACATGATCTGCAGTGCGACTCATGAACCTTTTTGTTAAAAAAATAGTGCAAAATCACGACATACACCCACCTTGCCTGAGTTTATGCTCACGATGTGCACAGAACTATCCTGAGAGCCACTAACAATTGATTGGGAGTCCCATGTAACAGCTAAACATGTCAGTCCTTGAGTATGATAACCATGACCTGGATCGCGGTAAAACGGTCAGATAATAACATTCAGGTTAACAGAGAACACAGAGAAACAACCATACGAATATATGGTAATTGCAACATAGACAATAATTTACCTCGAACAACATGTCTGCAGTGTGCACTATTAAAGTCCCATATCCTCAGTGTTGCATCATCTGATCCGCTACAAATAAGCTTACCTTCAAAAGGAAACATGTGAATTAGCTAAAAAAGGGTATGCTACATCGGGGATCTGAACATCAAGTAAAATGGTGAAAACGGATCTAAGATGTTAAACCATCATAGAAGTCATTCTGTTATTTACATTTATGATCAACTTCTAGTTTCACTGAGATTAACTTATAACATAAGTTAGTAGCAGAAAAATTAAATACACCATGATCCATAAGTTCCTCTGAAATCTGAACAAATATGAAAAAGCTGTGTTGATAGCTAAAAACAGAAGATTGTGACATAAGGTGAAAATTTTCATGCAAGACGTTCCAAAAAACAGGACCCAATAAAGTCCAGACTGGGGTGATATATTTTATACCATACTAAGAGGCAGGTTCATAACGTTAACATATATCAAATTAAATAGCATTAGAGAAAATTACTCAGTACCATCAGGTGTAAAATCACCACATGTCACTGTGTTACTGTGGCCAGAAAATGTATTCACAAAGGCATTTAGGTCAGCATTCCACATCCATATGTTGAAGTCCTCTGATCCAGCAATTATAAGGTTATGTCGCAGATGCCATTTAAGCCACTACAAAACCAGAGGCATATAATTAATCATCGAGTACCTAATATATACAGTTTAACAGCAGGAAACGCGGATTTTGCAATTGAAACAGTAAGGAGGCTCAGCTAAATGGATTAAAGTGATCATCATCATCTCACCTCAAAGCCTGATTCAGAGCCCTCAAGGGTTCCCTGAAGTGTTCGTGTAGATGTATTCCAAACATTTATCCGTCCATCCATACTTCCACAGGCTACTAATTTCCCATCTGAACTGAAAGCCACAGTGCTGACAGTATCTTTATGTCCTGTATCGGCAACAGATATTATATAAGCTTCATAGACAATTCTAGGGATGCATCCGCAAATTAAGGTATAAAAACCGATGCAACAGGAACATAAATATAAATATTTTCCTAAAAAAACAAAGAAGACTTGCTGCAATATATCAATAATACGTTTGGAGTTATAGCTAAAAGAAATAGAAACAGCACATTTAAGTACTAATAGTAAAAGTGATAAGCATAGGGAAAGTCCCGAGAAACATTTACATACAACAAATCGACTAAGGAATTCCCAATTAGACTAAGAAAATGAGTGAACCATACCAGGCAGCTCTTGAACATCCTCTGCAGATCCAATCCTCCAAAGAAACCCTCTGTCATCTTTGTTGGAGATATGCCCTAGAGGCAATCATGTGATGATGTTATTTCCTATGTATTCATGAGTTATTTGTCCTTGAACATCATCACTGATATGTATCAATAAATACGTGATTTGTTTGTGAAACTATGTATTCTATGATGTTGTTCTAATGGTCCCTGGTCATTGAGGTTATGCGGACACATAACCTAGACTAGCAATGTGAATCAGTGTGATGACTATGTTTCACAAGTCATAGGGCAAGGTGTTGCCGACTGATAGCATGGACTCGACAATGAGATTGTTGAGTCGGACAGACCCGCACTGAGACACAACGAGATGATTGTCATTTGTTAGTCTCAAGTACGATGTATATGCCAGTCCTAGACCTGAGGTCATCGTATGAGCTTGGGATGTGAATCGGCCTACTTAGGGGTTGCCAAACGCTACTCCGTAACTGGGTGGTTATAAAGGTAGCTTTCGGGTTTGCTGAGAAGCATGCTGCGAGTCATGGTTGATCAAGATGGGATTTGCCCCTCCTGTTCGGAGAGATATCTCTGGGCCCTCTCGAGTGATCAGATTCGGAAAGCATGGCCATGCGACTTGGGTTAAGTGTTAACCCGTTCGGGAATCTGTGTCACAGGAACGAGAAGAGATTCGAGCTATCCACAAGGATGACACGCACTCGCCTTGAGCTCGACACACATATCGCGAGGCAAAAGGAATGTTGCATATGACACATTGTATGGTTCGTCAATATACCTTGTGGTTACTCGGGAGTTGGCACGTGCTGCTAGGCGCCGCTACCAACTATCGACTTGAGTCGGTGCCAGTGGACGAGCAAGGTGTTACTCGGGCCCGCAGTCCGAGCTCGTAGTCGTGGCCGACTGACCGCGAACCTGAAGGGTCACACGCTTAAGGGGTGGGAACCGAGTTGGATCGGATCCAACTCGTATCGGGCTTAGACTCCTAATGGGCCTCAAGTGTTGAGCCCACTAGGGACGTCTATATAAGTGGAGGAGACCAACCCGTCTAGGGTTAACTCCAGTTCAGACGCGAGTTAGACTCGGCCGTCGCACCTCCACGCCCAAAGCCTTGCGATCGGATCTAGCAGTCCGCCGCACGGAGTTCCTCCCTGTACGTGTGGATACCTCGGAGGCGCTGCACCTGCGGCGCTTGGACGAACTGTTCGTGGGATCGGCGAGGAGGAGCAGGCTGTTCGACTACTCGGCATCGACGCGCTACATCGACTCTACTTCCGCTACGGGTCTGCGCGTCTAGTGGTAATCTCGTGATCCATTATCTACAGCATTGATCCGGGCGGAAGCGGTAGAAAATTTTATTTTGTGCTAGCGTAGCATACCGCGTTCCCCAACAATCTTTACCTCCAGAAACAACAAGTGATGCATCTACAGGACTGCACGCAGCAGCAAATACCTCATCTGTACCCAAAATATGAAGAGCAGCTATTAATATATGTGATTTTCAATGCAAAGGTACTCTGGAAGCGGATGATACAAGAGTCGACAAAGTGCAAACAATAAATCATAGTCACAAGACATTGTAAGCTAGTTCGTTCAACGAGATCTTGCCTGTATGCCCATGAAATGCATATGCTGAATGATCCTCAACCTCATCTGAAACAACATAAATTAAAGGGCACTTGAATTACTAGCACATTATACTGTCAGGGGGTAAAGAACTTCAGATTGTCTAAAGTGTACTGCATGTAAAATGAACAACCAGATAACGAATAGCATGGTGCCAAGGTTTATATTTAAAAAAAAAGGGTAAACCTAGAAGCCTGAACTCATTTACAAGAAAATTCAGTTTAGAAGGCAAAATATTCAGTCATCACTAGTACAAGACAGTATCTTATTCCGTCAAGATCAGCGCTCTCAAGTAAGAACGGACACAAACATAATAGTTAATCATGTAAGCAGCGCTAGTACCCATCATGTCTTGGTCCTGCTCGTCATCATCGTCTTGGTCGGGGAGATCTGAGCAAGGAAAAAGTAAGCACGGAGCAAGCGGAACTAAGGAGAGACTAGAAGCTGTTTCTGTGTACGACATGGTACTTGTATAGGTAGTATTGACCTTCCTCGTCCAGGGGTATCTCATTGATGATGTCATCGTCGTCGATGAAGACCTCCTCCCCTTCGGAGCCTTCTCCGGGGACATCGCCTGCAATACTCATGACCGCCGCCGCTGGTGCCGCACGGATCATGGTTGCGGTGAGGTGGGGTAGGCGGCGGCGGGGGGAAGGTGGGCGCGGGGCAAACCCTACCTGGGGTCGCCCTATGTATTGAAGTCACAGTAGGATTCCGCATGGGCCGGCCCAATACATGTAAAAGCTTTCGTTTTTGGCCCAGTAGAATCGTTTTGACGTTATGTTTGATGAATAAATCTTGATAGTCCACACGAAACGACCACGCGAGGCCGAGCCTCGGATATCGAGGTGATCAAGCTATCCCGTTGAAGCACAAGGCGACAGGAAGACTTCAAAAGTGTGTGGGCTCTGGCTCCTTCATCCTTAACCGAGCACATGGAGCGGACGGGCGAAACAGTGGATCTTTTCTATGATTGCTTCTTTCGCCCCGCCACGGGGTTTCGTGAAGATCAACGTGGATGCAGCGTTTGCCAAGACTAGTGACAAGGGAGCAGTTGCGGCTGTTTGCTGGGCTCCTCCACCTGTGTCTACCAAGGTATTGCTGATCCTCCAGTCATGGAAGCGCTGGCATGTCGCGAGGCACTTTCCCTTGCCTCGGACCTCCATCTCACTCATATTCGTATCTCGTCGGACTGCTGGGAAGTTATTAAAGCCATGGAGAGTGAGTATCTTGGTCGCTTCAGCTCGATCCTGAGAGTTTTGTTCATGTCTCATTCACGCATGAACGACGGACATCAAATTTTGAAGCTCATGGCCTGGCTTGATGCTCCGCGTACCGGACCACTTTTGTATCCCCATAAACCTTATTCTTCAATAAAGTGGCGCCCTATTTTCCTCAAAAAAAAGCAAGGTGTTTATTTCCTTTTTGTTTTGCAAAAAAAGTTCATGAATTTTATAAAGTTCACATATTTTAAATGTGTTCCTTATTTTTTAAAAGGTTCAGATTTAAAAAATTCATGATTAAATAATGTTTAGTTTTTGAAAATTGTTTATGATTTCAAAAAAGGTTCAGATATAAAACTGTAAAATGGTTCAGATTCAAAATGTTCATTGTTTTTAAATCTTTGATTTTGGAAAATGGTTCATGATTTAAAAATTGACTGTCGTGTGAAAAATATACAGATTAAAAAGGTTCAAATCTTAAAATATGTTCACTGAGTAAAAACAAAAAGTAAAAAAAAATCATAAATAAATAAAACATGAAACTGAAACAAAAAGGAAAAAAACAAAAGGAAAAAAGAAAAGAAAAAAGAAACATAAAAATAAATATTAAACAGAAAAGAAAAAAAATCGACGGAGATGGGCTGGCCCATGCGGGAAATTGATGCGCGGTGAGTCATACTAAGACTTGCACTAAGCTAAACATAGCGCTCGCGCTAGCCTGGTCGTTTAACCAATCTAGTCCAATCTAGTGACATGTACGGTCAGGGGCGGAGCCAGAAACGGTCAAAGACCGGTGCTAATCTATATCTATATGTATATACCTATGTAAAAAGTATAAAGCGTTTCACTTTTTTTCTCCACGTTTTTTTCGTCAAACGTTGTCCTTTTGCACTTGACCCCCTTTCAAATTTGGAACTCAACCCGCAATCCAAAACAACTCCCCTCCGCGGCCCACCACCTCCTCTCCCCATCCCTTCCCCACCGAGACGCCCCCTCCTCTCCCTTCTCCCAGTTCTCCCTCGCGCCGCCCCTCTCTACCCCACAGCGCGCTGCCCTCCTCCTCCGCCGCGCCCCGCTTCTCCCCCCAGCACCTCGCCTCTCCCCCACCTCGCTCCTTGGTCAGCGCGGCTGGGCCGACCGTCTTTGGCCATGGCACAACGAATCTTGAAGAAGTCGGCGCGCATTTCGTCTGCAGTCCGGTACCAACCTCCCTGGTATTGCTAACTCCTCCGACGA
Source organism: Brachypodium distachyon (assembly GCF_000005505.3). NCBI lineage: Eukaryota > Viridiplantae > Streptophyta > Magnoliopsida > Poales > Poaceae > Brachypodium > Brachypodium distachyon. The sequence continues at coordinate 23,138,698 of NC_016135.3, forward strand.
TACAAGTTGGCCGGGCACTGGGGAATTAACTCAGATAATACATATCGATGGACCATGAAGCCTCGATCATGCATGATTATACCGGTTGCCTTTGCTTGCTAATATCAGCTATACACGGTTTGTCAGATCAAGTTCTCTAATGTGATCCGCTGCATCATTAAATCGCCACGAGAAATCAGGCATTTGAAGTTGGCAATCCAATAATTAAGTTTATGTGTGGTACCTTCGTTTGATGTTTTTCAGATCAAGTTCTTTGATGCGATCCACTGGATCATTAGAATTCAGACATTTAAATTTGGCAATCAAATAATTAAGTTTATGTGTGGCACCTTCGTTTGATCCTATTATTGATGATGAAATTTTGATTCTTTTTAAAATGATAAGGTCGGTGTGAAATCTGAAGGTGTGGAGGTACCTCGCAGCCTTGTTGAGAAGGAGATGAACACAAGATTCTGTTCTTATTGTACATGCTGTTGAAAGGTATGGCGGTACCTTGCATCCTTTTTGTACATTGATATGAAACATTCTGTTCTTATTGTGTATCATGCATGGTTGCTCTAATTAATCATAGCAGGAGGTGCTTGCTTACTGAAACGTTCTGATCTTAATAATGTCAAAGTATCATTTCCCTTCTCAAATCACGTCTGTCAGATATACTCATTTCCCTTTGTCAGAACCTAAATTAAGGTGACTTGGAAGCTGCTCTTGCATATATCAGAGCTCCTCGGATCCACAAGCTCCCTTTACAGAGCATCTTCTGTTTTACAGAAGAATAACAGAGGAAGATGACTGGGCCAAGAGTGTAAATTGTAAAGCACGGTGCAAACAGGTGGATTAGAAATCATCCATGACATTTTGCAATTATATCATGAGATGACCATGTGTGTTGCATAAACTACTTTGATTAGATACCAGTACATGGGACCTTTGCTAACAACACAGTGCAAATAATTCTTGCATCCCATTGCTGATTGAAAATCATTCTGACATGTTAACAGGAAGAAGGGTTCGGGTTAATTCAGTGATCAAATAATTCAGACATTACATTGCTCAGTGAAAAGGAGGGTTTGTGTTAATTCAGGGAGCAAGGTTAATAAGCACGAAATGAGCCCGTTTAAAAGAGACGTGGCAGCATGTTTTGTTGCTCCATAGCAACGCACGGGCATTTCTGCTAGTCTAAACATATAATTGCTGCGACCCCTGGAAGGCTCCTCACAGATTAAGCCATTTCGGCCGTTAGCTTAGATCAGGGTTTTACAATGCATCTCAGCCGTTGATTTGGAATAAGGGCATCTTCAACAGGCAGTTACTATAACTGATACTAAGAAGAGAGAGAAAATGATGTTTGATGCTAAGTAACAGTTTTAGTAACGGCCTAGTTGGCCTATTGGAGATGCTCAAAGAGTGTTTTACCCCTGTGAACAGTAGAACAAAATTTTGCTGCATGCACTTGCCACTGTACCCGCTCGCCGTTACCGCTCAGCCAAAGATGCCTTTCATTTTCGATTGTCCCATTTGTGGAAACCCTGATCGCCGCGGTCGCCCAATCTCCTCGCGCTTCACTCCTCCCAATCCCGTGCGTCTCTCCTCCCCAATTGCCGCTCGTGCGGAGGAACACGCAGGAAACCCTAGCCGCCACCCTGCCCCTTTGAATCCTCCTCAACCCGTGCGCTCCTCGCCGACCGGCCCTCCTCCTCCTCCCTTTACCGCCTCTCATTCCTTCCCCGAAGATGTGGCCAAGCGGGAGCCGCTGCCAGTGATGGCGAGGAGGACAACAGGACAGAGCACAACAACAGAGACAAGTTGGTTAAATAGCGCGGGGAGGAGGAGGAAGAGGAGGGGGCGCGACTTGCGGGGGGGGGGGGGGGGGGGAAGTGAGGTCGGTCTGGCCCAGGCGAAGGGCCACCTCCGTCATTGCGTCCTGCTTTTCCCCCTCTTCTCTGAAAATCTAGCCCGGACCTGTGGTATTCTGAGCTATAATCCGGACCGGTCGGTGCAGAAGGACTGGGGAAGGGGCGGTGCGGACAGCTCAAGTGGTTTTGTGGGGGTGGCGCTGGGTCCAACGCCACTGGACGGCGGCCTCTCGCCGGAAGACGCTGGCGTAGGAGAATGGGAGCGAAGGACATCACACAGCACAAGGGCGGCCAAAGGAGCAGCTGCGATGGCGACTCGTGGAGTCGTTGTTCTCATAGAAGAGGGAGAGGAGAAGCAGTGACCAGCGGTTGTTCTTGGGCAGCAGAAGGATGGCCAGAGGAGCAGCGACCATGGAGAACCATGGAAGGGAAAGAAAAGGATACAATGGGGGTCTTAATTTCCGGTATTTTCACTATGGCCTTTGATTCCCGTTGCCTCTCCCCCTTGAGAGCATCCCCATATTTTCTGATTTCGGTCTTTCCGTCAGGACCTCGGTCTGTAGACCGACCAGAACACCCTATTGTGCTTACTTACATATAGTGGTCCCGTGATCAGTAACCACAGTACACAACGAACTGAATAACATAGCATCCATAAAAAAAAGGGTAGCCCGGTGCATGTAGCTCCCGCTTGCCCAGGGTCCGAGGAAGGGTCCGACCACTTTGGGTCTTTTTGTTTCCAGGACTCGAACCCGTGACCTCAAGGCAACAGCTGTACCGCTGCGCCAAGGCTCCCCTTCAACATAACATCCATACATTACCGGAATTAAAGTCTTACAATAGTAAGGCCATTATGGCCAAGTCTTACACAAAAGTCTTGAAGTCCGAATAGCAAATAAAATGCAGCGGAAAGATAACTTCGTGGACACATTGGTATGCCAATCCCACAGGCAACCGACTGGGGTAAGCGTCCTAGTTCTCGTTCTCGGCATCGTTGTTGACATTCGGATCTTCTTCCATCTCTGGCCACATTACAAGATAGGTGAGTACTTTGAATGTACTCGCAAGCAACCCAGGAGGGTTAACAGAATATTCATGCACGGCTTAGTACAAATAAAGGCTCTATTCTAGTTTCATCATTGCATAAAGCCAATTTTACTTTGCAATATGATAAGTAGTTTGTAAAAGCAGTAAAACAACATTTATAAAAGATGACAGTAATAGTAAAGAGTAATAACATGCCGTGATCATGCTTCTACATGAACACGGAATAACTTCATTCTCCATTTGGCTACAACCAAAATATCTCCAGTTTTCCACCCCAATGGAGCACACCCATGTGGTCCATTACATTTATAAAACCTTTGTAAACCTTATGAAAAACAAGTCTAACAATGTGTGGCCTGACCAAGTTTGTCCATGACTGCGGACGCGGCTATTCGAATAGTTTTTAACACTTTGCAGAGGTTGTACGGCTTTACCCACACGATGTGCGTCTCCCATGCTACCATGCGCAACTCAATACACCCCACGGGATGTACAACAGAGATATCACAACGAGGCGTTTTCGCTCATCAAGTCCCAATGATGAACCTGCTAGATGACATCTTCTCTACAGTGAAGGTAAACCCCAACACCGAGATTTCTGCGCTACAACACTCTCGCTAGTTGGACGTAAACCCGACGCAACTAGGTAGAGAGAGGTCACCTTTGTGTAGAGCATCCTACCATCTCGGTAGTCTCATCAAGAAGTAAACCCTCCTTGCACCCTTCTAACGCCTACAAGTTCAACGATGATCCTATACAAGATACTAGCACTACTACAAAACAGCCCATCAGTGTCGGGCGAAATAGCTCGTTAGTGGCGGGCGGGGCGCCCGACACTCACTTCTTGTCAGTAATGACCCCCTCATTAGTGTCGGGTGCCACGCCCGACACTGATGATGCCTCTCATCAGTGTCGGGTCCTTCACCGCCCCACACTGATGAAGTATGCCATATCAGTGTCGGTCGCCCGTTTGACATCAGTGTCGGGCAAGCAACCGACACTGATACTGTTTCAGTAATAAAAAAATAATTTAAAATATTCGTTTCAACGCACAATAATACAGAAAATATTCCAAAAATTCAATTAATACACATAAATACGTAGACTGAAAGCATTGATGTTCCATCGTTTACTTTATTTAGTTACAAGAAAGAATATTATACAAAACATGACAAAGTTCAAGCTAGCTAGTGTTACGTCACGCAATCAAGTTATGTAGTTCTAAACTCTTCGGTGAGTCCGAGTAACTAGACGCGCAGCTCGTGGGTGGAAATCCCCACTTGGTCTGACGACCTCCTCGTTCAAGAAATGGGCAAGCTCCCTCTGAACGTTATACACTAGCCATTTAGGGAGGTGTCTGTGATCCCTTACGGCCCATCTAGTACTCCTCTATAGCCTTGTACGCCTTCCACTCAGGCTTGAAGTTGGAGACCCACTCCATAATAATGAAGCAACAGTAGTAGCCGCAGTACACACTGCCCTCTGGCTGTTGATTGCAGGGGAAGTGGTACTGATGTTTAAGCTCACTGCGATAGCCGTGTTTAGCCAAGTCTTCTGTGAGTGCCATTTTCCAAGTGACGTCCAGGAGTGTCTTGATGGGTCTCCATGGGCGTTGCTCAGCACCCTTCGGCCTTGATAGTGAATCGAAGTACGTCACCGTGGCCATCGGCAGGGTCAGGATTAGTGTCACCCAATGGTCTCTGTTTTCAAAAGGTACAACCTTCCGTAAGTAAAGAGTGATAGACATGAGTAGCAAAAGAAATAACGCGGTACATAGTTTTTATTGAAACAACTTACTGCAAATTAACGAGAAGGATGATATCATCCATGTCATGGTATCTCTTCAGGAATGCCTCAAGGTATCGGCCTAACCGCTCTCTTGATTGTGTCTTATGTGGCTCTGTACCGATGTCGTTGTAGCTGAACATCGTGGGGTCAAGTATGGCCACCTTCCTTTTACCTTTTCGCAAGGCTTCCCCCGTTTGGTAGGCACACCACACCCTTAACAAGTTGGCTTCTAGCTCTTTGTGGTTGAAGAGGTGGAACAATTCGTTGAACTCCACGCCAAAGGTGATATCTTGTGTTTGAATCCCATCCTCTGACATGTTGTAGAAGCCATAATGTGCTGGCACTTGAACATTGATTTGTTGGGCATGCTGAGTAGAATGAGCTGATGCATTCAAGTAGAAGTCATGAAGATCTTGCATCTCTCGTGACATGCCCTTCAAGTCTTCTTGGCTGACCATCGGTCTCCCAGGGTAGAACATAAGCACCTTGCTGCCTTCCCTAGCCACGAAATAGGCTCCGTCGGCCTTCATTTTGGTGCCTTGGATGGGGTTCTCCTTTGCAATGTCATCCCTCATGTCTTCCCACAAACCAATGATTTCAGGCACATGAGGATCCTTTAATGTTTCATTGGATTTGACCTTTGAGGAGTCCGGGTTGTCCTTCCTATCCTTGCCGCTGCGCCCCCTCCTTCTGTTTCTCCGCTTTGTGTCCTAGTAAGTTTCAAACTCGGCCACCTTGTACCTGTAAAAGATCTGGCGGCCACCGATGGACTCCGCCGCGCCCATGAGAGAGTACGGGGGAGGGAGGCTAGCAGCCTTTCCTGTGGTCAGGCGTGCTTTTTGCTGTGGAGGCGACGAGTACGTCCGCCTTGGATCGGTGCCTTCATCGGCTCCATGCTCCGCGTCATCGACAGGAGGCGACAAAGTAGGTGAAAGGCCGAGCGGCGATGCAGGAGGACCTTTGCGGGTGGGGGAAGATGGAGTTGGACCGGGTCGGGCTGACGGAGATGGAGTCTGAGAGGGCCGCTGGCTGTGAAGAGATACCAGCCTCCTAGGCCAAATCATGGGGTAGTTCTTACATTCACCTAGGATGTCCACGCCTTCCTCCAGAGGGAAAGGGACGGGATGATCATGATGCTCCGCGACAACGGAGTCCACCATCACACTCACTTGTGTGTCATCCATCAGTTTCCCGTGGACCGTCAGCGGCGACTGTCTGGGCATCAGATGGCCATATGCACCTACAGGCTTCCTAGGCTTCTCTACGTGAATACGACATTTCACCGTTGCCTGCGCGTAACAACAAAATCCATGGTGCATAAGAGCTTGATTAAGGTAAGGAATTAATGGAAGTGGTACGTAAAAGCATGATTATGGTAAGGAATTATCGGGATGTCGTCGTTCGGACCCGGATCATTGTCCCGAATGCCATCTCTTGGATCCGGTTGGCTTTCGTCGATGTCGACGGTTCGAGCCGGGCTATAACGTGGGGTGACGTCATATTCGTCGACGCCCTCAACACGTGTTTCGGAGGTGGCGCTGCTCTTCGGCGGCCGCGGTGGAAGAGAGGGAGGAAGGAGTTCAAACCTTCCATTCCTACCGAAAGTATGCCTTCAAGGGCGGGGTTCTGCTTGGCGACGGCCTCTAGCAGATGATGTACGAGTACCACTGCGGTTTCTCTTGTAACCGCCTGATCCTCTTCACGCGCCCCCGCCACTGCCTTCTCTATTATTTCTTCATCAGTGGCCTTTCTTTTTTGGCCCCTGCTTTGCGTCGGAGCCAGCGGGAAATAAAATTCTAGTGTGTGCTCAGCCTTTTGCAAGCCGGCTGTCACGGCCGACTCCCACCTCTTGCTTTGCACGGAGTTGGTGGAGCAGTCTGACCTCTTGCTCTCCTCCCATTTGTGGGCGTTTTCCTATGATCATAAGACATTAGAAGCGATGTGAGCCTATATGGATGAGTGTGTCATCACTATGAAAAAAAACAAGAATACGTGAAACCCTTACCGCAAAGTTTTTGACATGCGGTTGCATCGGTGTCTTGCCCGCCCACTCATCAGGGACATGTGCTGAGGTGCATATTCTCTAGCACGTGGGTCCTTCAGAATTTGATGCACATGAGGCACCCTCCCTTCCGCCTCCAGCTGACGGTCCTGCTTCCGCCAGATCTTCCTCTTTCTCTCTTTCCCAGCACTCCCGAGCCGGTGGTTAAACTGTTTAATCGCGTGCAATTTCTTAAATTTCTCTTGACTCGAAAGGAAGGCAGGGTCAGTTGATTGCTTCTTGAATTCCTCCCACGTGGCCTCATCGGATATTTGAGGCCATTTTTGTTTTACCACCTCCCAGGGTTTGTTCAGCCACTTTCGAGCGTTGTTTTTCCAATTTGCGAGACCATTCCTCAATGATATGTTCGTCGCCGCATCAAATCTCGCCCGCCACTCGTCACTGACTTGGAACCTCTGGTGCACGTCCGCGAAGCAGAGATTTCTAGTGACTTCATTAATGGTTTCCCACTCATCGGTGATTTTGCAATGCTTACGGGCAATGGCGCCACACGTCATTGAGTATGTCATTTGTGCCTTCACCGGCGACACTGGGCGGCCTCTTTCGGAATACGTAGTGACGACGTACTTGAAATCCTTCAAGGGGTGGCTCCCCCTAGGCGTCCTCTTCTTTGTTGCCTGTGAACTAGGCTGCGAAGCTCCCTCGAGTTCTTGCTCATTGCCAGATCCATCAGATTCATCTACGGCGTAACGTAACCTTTGTTCCTCCTCAGGTGCTTGTTGGCTACTGTTGTCCATTTTGTGAACTACATATGCAATCAAACCTATCACATATATGTAGCGGAAAATTTTGGCATAACCTAAACAGGAAAACAAAAAAATTCGGCATGACCTATGCTAAAATAACTAGCAATTTTGGTCTACCGAGAGTTCACAACCTGCATAAAAACCATTCCCACCCGCATATATGCCCCCTCGACACAATGGTCGGCCCATTCAATGTCCCGACACGATGGCCGGGCCTCACATAACAACATATAACAATGCCTCTTGACTCAAATTTACGAACAATGTTCTCTTAGCAGTGGATTCAGTTATCCTACGGCTCACATAACAACATATAAAACCATCGAACCTGCTGAGAATAACACAAGTAATTATCGAATAAATATTAGTATTACATCATGGGCCTACAACATGTTCATGTCAAATAGATAATTAAATTAGTGGTGGTACCATCAAAGAAAAAAAAATGATTGCTCCTCCCTCAGATGGCTTGCCATCCAAAGCAACAATCAATTGTTTACTAGTAGTAATAAACTGGCTGTCTCATACTAAATGTTGTAGCCAAATTAAGAAAAAAAACATTTAACCTTCGAAGCAAAGCAAAGCAAAGACAGCCAAATGCGGAGAAAACATTAATGGATTAATCAGCCTTCCTTGTATATCGATTCTGTTATTCGTTAAAATTGTTTGCATAGTGCTACAATGGCTGGATGAATGCAGTGTATTAGGTGTTGTCACATGTTAATTTTCCATGATTAGTCCCTCACAGGAATCCCATGGGTACAAGGACAGCAGAAAGCAATATGCATGCTCAATTCCCAGAGTACTAAATGTGTGAATACGAACGACACTTCTCTATGTGTAAAGAGATGAACTAAGCATAAACCTACGGGGGTACGCACCTGGGGTTGGGGTCGACGGAGACGTGGCCAACGGCGGGCGGAGACGAGGCTGACGGAGGGCGGAGACAGGGCCGACGGAGGCGACGGTGGGTGGCGGAGACGGAGCCGGGGTCGACGGAGGCGACGGCGCGATGGTGGGTGGCGGAGGGCGGAGTTGGGGCCGACGAAGTCACGGGGCCGGGTACGTCGATGGAGGCGGCGACGGAGCAGGGCGACGCGACGGAGGCGACGGAGAGGGTGGCGAGGCAGCGCTTCGCCGTCGGGTGTGGAAATCCCAACTGCGAGTCTATAATCAGACGCGTGGGTGCGGAAGAAGCGGCGGCGCTTCGGCCTTATATAGTGGAAGACATCAGTGTCGGTCGACGGTTCCGCGCCCGACAGTGATGACCATCTAAAAATCTTAAACATTATAAAACTATTAAAGGACCATCTAAAAATCTTAAAAATTATAAAAATATTATAGGACCACCTAAAAATCTTAAAAATTATAAAAATATTATAAGACCATCTAAATATCTTAAACATTATAAAAATATTATAGGACCATGTAAAAATCTTAAAAATTATAAAAATATTATAAGACCATCTAAAAATCTTAAACATTATAAAAATATTATAGGACCATCTAAAAACCTAAAACAGTACAATTATAGAAATATGCTCAACAGAAAAACATCACATATTAATTTCAATTAATTAGTACGAGTACAAATACAATGTCACTACACTCGTTAGCTAGGCATTTTTCTTGGCCTTGTCCTTCCTTCGGAAAGTCAGAACTTCCTTCGCAGTGCTTTTGAGATAGGCTTTCTTTGGTAATTCCTTCTCGCTCCCATCAATGTTCTTTTCCCTCTCCTTTTCCTTCTGTCGATCGTGCGTTCTGCTTCTTCGTCATCTGCAGCAATCGTCGGATCATGAAAACCTTCGTAGTCTTCTTGTGAACTAACTCCGTCTACTCCAACAATGCTTCTTTTCCCTCTTCTTACGACGACGCGACCTTTATCGCTGAGTCATCTATGTAGAATAGTTTCTTACATAGCTTAGCAAAGACCCATGGTTCTTCTCTTGCCGGGATTTTTCTCACGTCAACTTCTTCACGCGGAATCTCGGGAGGTAGCACCACAGTCGTGAACCTGTGACTCTCTTCTCTGTCCCCTTGGGTATATCTAACACGGAACATTGGGATCTTTGTGATCGAGTAGTCCAATTCCCAGATCTCCTCGATAACGCCAAAGTACGCTTTGGTTTTGCTATTGCTGCCAGTCCCAGTTTGAGCAGTCACTATACCGCTATTTTGATATGTGCTTTTACTGTCCTGAGACTTGGTGTAGAAGGTATAGCCATTGATAGCGTATGATTGCCAAGTAGAGACGTGGTAAGCAGGTTCCCGTGACAAATATGCAGCCGTCTCTTCAGATACGTTGCTCGTCTGCCTGCCATACCAGTAATTTTTGAACCAGGCGGTGAAACTTTTATTGTGCTCCTTGTGGATCCAGACTTCCCCTCTTTTAGGGTTTTCATCTCGAAGCTGTTGCATGTGCATTTCCTGATATGGGCGACAGCAATCGACATGTTGCAACACCACCAGATGTGCTCTTTCAAAGTCGGCTCGCCTGCCTCTTCCATACACATTAAGTTGCTTATGTCCAAGACCACCTTGGTCATCAAGCTTGCCCTTGTGCCGCGATTCCGGAACGCCTATTGATTTCTGATCGGCCAACCAATTAGTGCAGAACTCGACGCACTCTTCTGCCCTAAAACCTTCAACGATGCTACCTTCTGGCTTCGATCTGTTACGAACGTAGCGCTTCAGAACCCCGTTGTATCGTTCAGGCCCATACATGTTGTGCAGAAATGAGGGCCCTAGGCACAAGATCTCATCGACTATGTGGATCATTAGATGGACCATGATATCAAAAAACGTCGGAGGGAAGAACACCTCAAGCTCACAAAGAATCTTTATGATACTCTGTTGCAATAGCAGGCACCGTTTAACGGTTATTGAATTCTGGGAGATGCTATCAAAGAAGTCGCAAAGCTTCATGATTATCTCCCTGACTGACGGCTCCATGATACCTCTGATTGCGACTGCGAGTAGCTGAGTGAGTATGACATGGCAGTCGTGAGACTTCATGCCAGTTAGCTTGTGACTATTCATGTCAACCAACTGCTTGATGCTCGACGAGTAGTTCGACGGAACTTTAATGCCATGCAGGCACTCGCACATTCGTCGCAACTCGTCTTTCATCATGTTGTAACAGGCAAGACGACATCGCGTAGTCACCGTCACGGAACCATTCTTGTCTGCTGCCGACACTTCTTCTTCGCCCCACAGCTCTTCTCTGATATGCATTAGTTCCAGGTCCTTCCGTGCTTTCGGTCCGTCTTTCGTCTTCTCTGGAATGTTCATCAGCAACCCCAGCACGCTTTCGCATACCTTTTTCTCGACGTGCATCACATCTATGCCGTGACGGCATTGTAAATGTGGCCAATACTCCAGGTCCCAGAATACAGAAATCCTTTTCCATACCACGCCATCCGGCTCCTTATATTTCTTCGCAGCAATCTTTCCTGGAACAACTTCCAGATCATTCACTATTTCTAAGATCTCCGCGCCGGACTTCTCCCTCGGCTTTGTCCCCAACTCTATCTTACCATTGAAACTTTCCTTGTCAAACCTCCAAGGGTCTTTAGCATCCAACCAGTTTCGGTGGCCCATGTAAACAGTTTTGGACGAAGCGGGCAACCTCTGAGATGTCGTGTTTTCCTCGCACTTCGTACATGCCTTGTAGCCTTTTGTTACCTGGCACGATGTATTGCCATTCGCGGGATAGTCATGGACGCACGTCAACAACGCCGCTCTCATCGTGAAGTACTCCCTTCTGTTTGCGTCCCAAACCATTCTTCCAGGCTTCCAAAGTTGCTCTAGCTCATTCTTTACTAGCTGCAGGCACACATTTAGGTCAGCTCCTGGCTGCTTTGGACCCTGTATGAGCATGCACATGTGGACGTACTTTCTCTTCATGATTAACCATGGAGGAAGGTTGTACACAAATAAGATCACTGGCCATGTTGTGTGCTTGCTGCTCTGGTCCTCGAACGGATTGATTCCGAATGACACAGATGATCTTCACATCAGTAACGGGCTGTGTGGCCCGACCCGACACTGATGTGCACCGTCATTGATGTTGTGTCATCAGTGTCGGTCGGGTGGCCCGCCTGTTACTGATGTGTGCCATGCCGAATATGGGCGAGTGAGGGGCGGGCTATCAGTGACGAGCGTCGTCCCGCCCGACACTGATGATCGGCGTCAGTGACGGGCCCTGCCCGCCCGACACTGATATCCCGTCATCTATATGCCATTCTGTAGTAGTGTAGACCAAGCCATTCCCATAAAAGGCATGTGGACGTACGGTATAACTTGGGGGGAGCGGCACAAAGTTCGGTCCTTAATTGATCCGAGTAAGACTCCAACACTTCATTAGGCTACAACCTAATATCAAAACCCTATTAAGATCCAACTTATTATTCCACATTGGCATTAAGCAACAACTTAATAACCATCTCCACTTTTCTCTACTAGTCTCCAAACACCACAATAAAATTTTCCTACTCGGATCCAAATCATCTCCATTTTTACTTTTACTTTTATACCAAAGTAATCTTTCATAATCTCTCTGGGCAATGCATGTCTCCCAAAGGTTTTCAAAATCACCCCAAGTTTAGTTGAAATGTGGTAGTACACTGCATTTTCATTTTTACTTTAGCGGTGCTAATTACTTGTATGGGTAAATCTAATACGCCACTCTTGGGAATAGCAAAGTTTTTATTTTACCTAATGGCGACAATGGTGGGGGTTACAACTTATTCAAAGGTAATGACTCATTCAACTAGGACATTAGCTAACACATCTACACTTAAAAACTAGCATGCGATAACAAAATACAACATGCATGTTTAATAACACAAAACTACTTATAATGCAAGTATGGGATTCAAAATGGTCAAGGGGTTGCTTGCCTGGCTCATTGAGGTCTTGGTACTGCTCGGGTTCGTCGATGAACTCCTCGTACGCGGGTTCCTCTACTCGTTTGCGCTAAACACCGAATCAAATACCCGAATCAATAAATAGCAGTAAAAATCATAAAATCTAAAAATTACAAAAATGCTATTGTTGGATAGAGGATGAAATTTTAGGAATTTAGAAATTTGTTTCACTTGATTTGGAGTTGTAGATCAAATGTTATGGGCGTTCGTTTGATAGCAGTAACTAGTGAACGTTTACTAAATAGCATTTCGGGTTTTCTTTTGTTTTTGCTGAAAAGGTAAGAAGCGTATTTCAGCTTTTCCATTTTCCAGCAGAGAACACGGTTTCGGCCCTTGGCGCTGCTGGGTTGAACCCGACGGGGCGGCTGGTAGGCTGGCCGGAGCTCTTACCGGCGGCGGTGAAGGACGGCGGCGGCCGGCGGTGGGCTGGGGCGGTGCAGAAGGTCTAGGGGAAGCCTCTTGCCCCGGACTTCAAGCTCCGGCGGCCACGGGCGGGGGGCTGCTTCGCCGGCGGTGACAGGCGGCGAGAGCTCGCCTTAGAGCTTCACGCCTGAAATAAAAGAAGGGGGAAGGGTCAGAAGGTGAAGAAGATGCTATGGTAGAAAGGAATTTGAGAATGGCGCGAGGAGGACGACGAATTTCGTGCGGTGGCCGCGGCAAGCTTCCTCACCGGAGAGGAGGAAGAAGAGCTTCCGCCGCCAAGAGAAAGCTCGGGTGTGGGATTGGGGAGGAGTGGAGGTGATGGAGGGGCTGTGGGCGCATGGGGACCTTATAAAGGCCAGCGACGTCGCCCGTCGGGTCATGGCCGAGGCGCGAGTGGGCGGGCTAAAGCCGGGATTCCCGGGCCGAGAGCTTCGCGTCAAAAGGAAGCAAATGAAGTGGGGATGCTCCTGGCACGTTTGCGTGGAAGATGGCGAGCCGAGGCGCACTGTGGCTGCGCGTGCTCGCGACGCACGCCAGGCGCTCGGTGTAATGATGGCGGCGTGCTGCGAGGTGGAGGAGGAGACAGAGGGCGGGATAGGGCTGGCAGCGAGCTAAGGAGGCGGGGAATCGTGCTGGGTTGCTGTGCTGCGTGGGCGGCGGCCTTGGCCTACGGCGATGCACGATGTGGCGCGCGCGGGCTGGGTGCCGCGGCAGCGTCGCGTGGCCAGGGGCAAAGCCGCTCTTCCCGGCTGTTTCCAGCGCGTCACAGTGGAGGTGGGGTGGCAGTGGAGCTACAGGCGCGAGGAGGGAGAGGGCGGCGGCCTGAGGAGCTCCAGAGGCGCGCGTGCCCTCGATGCCCGCAGGGTGCTCGATGGAATGCCGCGACGCCATGGAGCTTGATTGGGGGCGAGCCTGCCGGGCTAGGAGCTAGGGCATGCATAGGTAAGTAGCTTGCAACGTCCTAGGGTTATCATGGCTAGAGGAAACGTGCTGGATAGAGAGAGAGGCTATGGGGTGGCTGCATGGCATGACAGTGCCTGTTCATGGCATGGCAATGGCCACCCAGGGCTTGAGGAAGGTGATGGAGTGGTGGGGAGCTGCCAAGTGGGTCCCTGGGCATCTTGTCCAAACCCAGGAACAAGGATTGGGGGTAAGGGGCTGGGTAGAGTCTTGGTTTTGGCTAAAAAGGTGAGTGCCACTGTTCTGTCCAGATCCTTCCTTAGGCTGAAAAGCCATTTGTTTGAAAGGTGTTCTGGCAGGCTAGGGCTTGGCTAGATTCTATGGGCTGAGGGCTAGGGGCTGGTAAAGTTTCAGGTCAATAGGATTTTATTTGAATAGGTTTTGAGTAGTTTTCAGATTTAGGCCAGAAGTGAATTTTGCAAACTGATCTCAAATTTCCCATTAGGCAGTTTCATATTTTTGCATATTTGAATTCAGGGCATCAAGATGCATCTAATGGTGGTGGTCTCATATTTTTCTGAGTTCAAAAAGTTTGAATCCCTTTAGAAGTCCAAATCTGCCCGAAATTTGAATTTGTCCTTGTTCTCAAAATTTGAACTGTGGACCAAACCTTTTTCTTATATTTGAGTTGTATATGATTTCTATGATCATCCCATGATTTTATGGGGATTTATTAAGCTGATTACAACCCTCAAACTCAATTTAGTTTGATTTGGCAGAATTAGGGTTTATTCACAAATATTTACTTTTATTAAGTAAAATATTATTTTATTGGTTCAGGGGGTTAGATAAGGTTTAGAAGTAATTTGTGGAATTGTTCCATAATTAATTGAGTTGATTTCCTATTTATTGATATTTTACAAGTGATTAGGGTTTCTAGGGTTTAGGGTTTCATTTAGGGCTTTATCCCTTTTTAGTTTAGGAATATTTTCCTGAGTAGTTTTATTTCTAGTAAATTATGTTTTGGTAGAAAAACAACTTGTTATTTGAAACTCAAAAAGATTCAAAATGTTTGGAGCAAGAAAAGAACAAATGAATCCAAAAAGAAAATTTTAGTCACATGAAATGATAGGTCCAACGTGAAATTCCTTGATTTCTATTTCATGGGGAACTCGCAAAAACTAGGGTGTGACACTTTCTCCACCCCCCTGCCAGCGGCGGCCACGGTGGTCGGCGCTGTGTGGGAGAGAGGCCTGGAGGTGTAGCCGTGAAGAGTTAGGTTTTACTCCACACAGAACCTGACCCCCTCTTGGAGGGAGTAGTTGTTTTTCCCTCTTTGAATAAACTGAATCATGAGTTCGCCTGACTCCTCCCTCCTGCTTGGCATGTCCATGGCGTCCAGGTCGTCGGAGCTAGCAGAGATAGGTCCCTGATCTGTGGTTCTTGACCTAGATCCAATTAAATTTGTATGAAGCCCTAGCATTATGTTCCTCTAACGGCTTTTATTTCTTGCATATCCAAAAAGAAACTCCTCTTTGGTCTGATTTAGTTGGAGATGAAAGGGTTAGCAAATCAATTTGGAGGTAAGAGTATGAAAGGGTTGTTTATTGTTTGGTTGTATGTTCAGTTAAATTCTCATATGATCTACTATAGAATGCCTCAGATTTATAATCTCCGAACATGAGTAAACTAGCAATAAGCCCTGTGCGTTGCTACGGAAGAACAAAAGAAAATAAACGCGACCTCCAGGCCCAAGTGCGGCACCAAGCCGAGCCGGACCGGCCCGGGCCTGTTAAGCCCGACGGGCCTGGAGAAAAGCCCGTGAGAAACATCCAGCCCGATGGCCTTTTATTTCTGTGGCAGCGACAAGAAAATAACCGGCAGTGGCATATTGGTTGTAATTTTAATGAAGTTGACCTACGGCGCCCACCAACTCCGCCTATGTTGCCTCAACATAGCCGGTCCCAAGCCCGGGTAAAGGAGGAGGGTTGTGATAGGCTTGGCGAGCCAATGTAAAAAACCCAGCCACTCTTATGGAGATGAAACCCAAAAGAATTTCGTTGGGGCGTAACCCTCTTAGCGACGCGCCATACCGGAACCCAGGTGTGGTGTCAAATGGGCAAGGGCCGGGCCGTCACCCCCTAGGTGGTGCGCCGTATCTTGATCTGGATACGGTGACAAGTGAGCAAGGATCGGGTCGTCGCATCCTTAGTGGCGCGCTACATCGACGCCCGGGTGTAGTGGAAAATGAGCAAGGGTCTTCGCATTTGACTCGACGAGTGCGAAGGGTAAGGAAGCTAGCCGAGCCTAGGAGGATCCGCTTAGGTAGCTGGAACGTAGGGTCCTTGACAGGTAAGCTTCGGGAGCTAGTTGATACAGCGGTGAGGAGAGGTGTGGATATCCTTTGCGTCCAAGAAACCAAATGGAGGGGACAGAAGGCGAAGGAGGTGGAGGATACCGGCTTCAAGCTGTGGTACACGGGGACGGCTACAAACAAAAATGGGGTAGGCATCTTGATCAACAAGAGCCTCAAGTCTGGAGTGGTAGACGTCAAGAGGTGTGGGGACCGGATTATCCTGGTTAAGCTGGTATTTGGGGACTTAGTTCTCAATGTTATCAGTGCATATGCCCCGCAAGTAGGCCACAATGAGAACACCAAGAGGGAGTTCCGGGAAGGCCTCGAGGACTTGGTTAGGAGTGTACCGAGTGGCGAGAAGCTCTTCATAGGAGGAGACCTCAATGGCCACGTGGGTACATCTAACACAGGTTTTGAGGGGGTGCATGGCGGCTTTGGCTATGGCATTAGGAACCAAGAAGGAGAAGATGTCTTAAGCTTTGCTCTAGCCTACGACATGATCGTAGCTAACACCCTCTTTAAAAAGAGAGAATCACATCTAGTGACTTTTAGTAGTGGTCAACACTGTAGCCAGATTGATTTCATCCTCTCGAGAAGAGAAGACAGAGGTGCGTGCCTAGATTGCAAGGTGATACCTGGGGAGAGTGTTGTCCATCAGCATAAGCTTGTGGTGGCTGATTTCCGCTTTCGGATTCGTGTCCAGCGGGATAAGCGTGCCAAAGTCGCTAGAACAAAGTGGTGGAAGCTCAAGGGGGAGGTTGCTCAGGCGTTCAAGGAGAGGGTTATTAAGGAGGGCCCTTAGGAGGAAGAGGGTGATGCGGACAGTATGTGGATGAAGATGGCGACTTGCATTCGTAAGGTGGCCTCAGAGGAGTTTGGAGTGTCAAGGGGAAGTAGAAGAGAAGTTAAAGACACTTGGTGGTGGAATGATGATGTCCAAAAGGCTATTAAAGAGAAGAAGGATTGTTTCCGACGCCTATACTTGAATAGGAGTGCAGACAACATAGAGAAGTACAGGATGGCAAAGAAGGCCGCAAAGCGAGCTGTGAGTGAAGCACGGGGTCGGGCGTATGAGGACCTCTACCAACGTTTAGACACGAAGGAAGGCGAAAGGGACATCTATAAGATGGCCAAGATTCGAGAGAGGAAGACGAGGGATGTTGACCAAGTCAAATGCATCAAGGACGGAGCCGACCAACTCTTGGTGAAGGACGAGGCGATTAAGCATAGATGGCGGGAGTACTTCGACAAGCTATTCAATGGGGAGACCGAGAGCTCTACCATTGAACTCGACGACTCCTTTGATGATACCAGTAGGCGTTTTGTGCGGCGAATCCAAGAGTCTGAGGTCAAGGAAGCTTTAAAAAGGATGAAAGGAGGAAAGGCAATGGGCCCTGATTGCATCCCCATTGAGGTGTGGAGAGACCTCGGAGACATGGCGATAGTATGGCTAACTAAGCTTTTCAACCTCATTTTTCGGGCAAACAAGATGCCAGAAGAATGGAGACGGAGTATATTAGTACCAATCTTCAAGAACAAGGGGGATGTTCAGAGTTGTACTAATTACCGTGGAATTAAGCTGATGAGCCATACAATGAAGCTATGGGAGAGAGTCATTGAGCACCGCTTAAGACAAATGACAAGCGTGACCAAAAATCAGTTTGGTTTCATGCCTGGGAGGTCGACCATGGAAGCCATTTTCTTGGTACGACAACTTATGGAGAGATACAAGGAGCAAAAGAAAGACCTGCATATGGTGTTCATTGACTTGGAGAAGGCCTACGATAAGATACCGCGAAAGGTCATGTGGTGGGCCTTAGAGAAACACAAAGTCCCAGCAAAGTACATTACCCTCATCAAGGACATGTACGATAATGTTGTGACAAGTGTTCGAACAAGTGATGGCGACATTGATGACTTCCCGATTAAAATAGGACTGCACCAGGGGTCAGCTTTGAGCCCTTATCTTTTTGATTTGGTGATGGATGAGGTCACAAGGGATATACAAGGAGATATCCCATGGTGTATGCTCTTTGCGGATGATGTGGTGCTAGTCGATGATAGTCGGACGGGGGTCAATAGGAAGTTAGAGCTTTGGAGACAAACCTTGGAATCCAAAGGTTTTAGACTTAGTAGAACTAAAACCGAGTACATGAAGTGCGGTTTCAGTACTACTACGCCCGAGGAGGAGGAGGAGGAGGTTAGCCTTGATGGGCAGGTAGTGCCTCAGAAGGACACCTTTCGATATTTGGGGTCAATGCTGCAAAAGGATGGGGACATCGATGAAGATGTGAACCATCGAATCAAAGCCGGATGGATGAAGTGGCGCCAAGCTTCTGGCATTCTTTGTGACAAAAGAGTGCCACAAAAGCTAAAAGGCAAGTTCTATAGGACGGCGATTCGACCTGCAATATTGTATGGCGCTGAGTGTTGGCCGACTAAAAGGCGACATGTTCAACAGTTAGGTGTGGCGGAGATGCGCATGTTGAGGTGGATGTGTGGCCACACAAGGAGGGACCGCGTCCGGAATGATGATATTCGAGACAGAGTTGGGGTAGCACCGATTGCAGAGAAGCTTGTCCAGCATCGTTTAAGATGGTTTGGGCATATCCAGCGCAGGCCTCCAGATGCTCCAGTGCATAGCGGACGGCTAAAGCGTGCTGGAAATGTCAAGAGAGGTCGGGGTAGACCAAACTTGACATGGGAGGAGTCCGTAAAGAGAGATCTGAAAGGCTGGAATATCACCAAAGAACTAGCCATGGACAGGGCTGCATGGAAACTTGCTATCCATGTGCCAGAACCATGAGTTGGTTGCGAGTTTTTATGGGTTTCACCTCTAGCCTACCCCAATTTGTTTGGGACTAAAGGCTTTGTTGTTGTTGTTGTTGTTGTTGTTGTTGTTGTTGTTGTTGTTGTTGTACCTACGGCGCCCACCCCTTACCTATGGCGCCCACCCTCTCACCACCGATTCCAATTTAATATATAGTAATAGATATGCCACTATAATCTCCTAACATGACCATGCATCAAGAATCACGAAAGGGAATAAAGACCTTGAATGTCGAATGTGAATGGGTGCACAGATTAAGTTCAAGCTCCAATTATTGCTATAATCACAAGTGCTTTTTCCCTTTAGTGGTTACAGAAGGAAGGAGACACTCAAGAGATGTCTTACGTATCTTTATCTGTGCAATATAAGGTAATTTAGCAAGTTATAAGTCATCAATGGCAGATGATTCATATAATTGCATGTACTGGAGATACAGATGTTACTTATAATTTCTCAGTATATGCATATTTTATAGGAAACATAGAAAAGCTTTGCATATCTTTTCATTAATCGCTGTATGTTTTTTCATATCATGAATTTGACATTATTGAAGCTCTGTTTCCTGTTGAGAAGACACATGTTTAAGTAAATCTGCTTACATGTAGAACTTTTAGGCTGGCTATCTCTATTTCAGAGATCTGTATGAGTTTTCTTCTAAATTAAATCTTGAAGAATTTTTTAGTTACCATTTTGTGAGATATTTGAAACTTTTAGCAAATATAATAAGTTCATCCCCACTCAGATTGCTAGCTTAGCATGCATTTGAATTATCAAAAGAAGAAACTTCAGTTTAGTTGGTAAAAAGGCTGATTGCTTGAGATACAGATGAAGGCCATGCTACTATTGATGCAAACATTTTATAATTCACAAATTTATATGCATTTTTTAACTTAGGTTTTTAAGAATTTTGAGTTATATTTAATGATTTTTTTGGCTTTTCAGTTCTCGACCACACAAAACGAAAGTCCAAGTCACCAAACAGTGATCATGCCGCAGGAGATACTCTCTCCGTTCCAAAACACAACTCATATAGATTTGTGCACTTGGACGAAGGCGACTCTCGTTTCTAGTGCCTGACCACTCATATTGGATTAATAATAAGTGGTTGTGAGTAGTTATTGGCCGGGTGCGGGTATGAAGAGAAAAATGAGGTGTATTGTGAAACAAATGAGAAAAATCTATATGAGTTATGTTTTGGAATGGAGAGAGTACGCAGTAGGCAGTAGCTGCTCCGGTTAAGTCGAATCCTACTCCTAATTGATAAATCCATTACAGAACATAATAAGGGCAGTCCGAACTGCTATGGTTACTTAAGAAATGCAGGTAACTCCTGAGATGCCACCACTTCACTTGACGTAGATACCCCAAGAGCTTCCTGGTATCTTACTTCTGCACATTGCAATTTCTGTTTCAAAGACAGCATAACGAAGATCAGGATACAAGAATTGCCAGGATTTAAAATGAACGGCAAATACAAGTGGCTTGTACAAAAATCATTAATAAATATTATATAAGTAATGCATGCTTTCCTACAGAGATACAGGTTAAATGCCTTCATATCCTATGGAGGCATGTTTCCCTTATGACATTTTGCAGTTCAGTAAACAATTTTATCATAAATGCACAAGTTTCATGCAAGCACAAATTACCCATTGCAATTGTTATATTGTAGTACATTTATCCATTGGTCATATGAAATGAAAAATATTCTATGATATATCTGCATCAGAGATCATGCATAAGAGAGATACTCGGATACACGATCCACCAAGCAATAGCTTGATTCCACATACAGAACATAATTCTATTATGCATCAACCTCCTGACATAAAACCAAGTTCATACTTTTGAATGTCCAATTGTAGTTTCGCACTAAGCATGCTGCTGGTAACAAGCCTGGAGTCATTCAATTAGAAATGCTAAAACCAATGAAGCTGGTATTAAGGATAACAGTGTATTGGGAGATGCAAACTTTGAATTTTTAAACGGGGCTACTAAAATGATAGCCAAACATTGTGTGCGCCAGAAAGTTGAAGTAATGCATTTTTCCTGCAAAGTTTTTGAAATCCTTCATATCCTAGACATACTTTTTTTCATGATACAGTCCAGCAGATCATATGAAAAATTCCGCGCAAGAAGATATTACCCATTGGTAACTTGTATATCTACTCGCCATGCGAACAAAAACTTACGCTATGATATATCTGAATCAGGAATCAAGCATAAGAGATACTTGAGCAACTATGCAACATCAACACGCAGAATATGGACTGTTAATCCCATTACGGATCAACGTTTGGAAAAAGATCTTAAGGCAATCATTCTGAAATGTCACTTAAGAAGCATTTCAAAATGGCGCAAGATATCAATCATATACCAAACACAATTCTACAGCTACACCAAACAGTGTGATCGAAGACACACATTGCTAAACTGAAACAGAGCATTGTTCACATTATCTAAAGGCTAAAAGGCGAACCTGGCAGGATCATACCTCAGGGAAGGGAATACGGGAGGCCAGATCATCATGAAAGGAATTATGGCAATACTCTCCCAAGTTTGTTCCTCCGCTGACATCTCATACAATGTGCGCAATGTCCTGCACCTCGTATCCAGATATCGGACATGTCGACCCATTTGCAAGAGCACAAACTCAGCGTGGTCCCCCACATGTTTAATCCAAGGAGAAGAAGAATGTGCATCCTCAATCGTGCAATCTGAAATCATCAAACCCGCACACATGACAAGCAGAATTGTGTCCGCAATGGACCAGCAGCCTCCCTTGTATATCAAGATGCAAAGCTGAAAGTCCTTCAGCTCGACGAGGTAGATACTGGAACCATCGGGGGTGCAGGACAGCATGAAGTCTGAAGCTGGATGCTGCACTCCATCTGGAAGCTGAACTGTTGAAAAGCTTGACGTATTCAAATCCAAGACACTGATATCCCTCATGGTGACAGTCATGTAGACTTTGTTTTGAATCAGCACAGAGTGTCCTGCCCGCCCAACAGGGATCCGTGGCGTGGCTGTGGTATGGCTGCGCCAGATGCCATCCTGCAACATGTACACTCGCGCGGTCCAATGTTTTGGCGGAACAGTTGACCCAATCTCATCATAGGAAAGCTCCATAAACACATAATAGTAGGATAAGCTGCCGTCTTCTTCCTCTCTGGTCAGCACTTCAAACCCTGTCGCTGGTGGTGCTGGATTGAACGTCAGCCGTGGGTTGATGCTAATGGCTGTAGCACGGGGGCAAAGTGGATTGTGCACTTCATGCTGAAGTTGGTATCCATATAGATCGCCGCACAGGGTGGTGAAGACGCTGCCGTTCCGGCAGTGACGTGCCAAATTTGCCTCGGACTCGCGCGTGGGGAAGCTGTAGCCCTCGACGGTACGGACGGCGGCGGCAAGCAGCTCGGGGGGCTCAGGGAGCACAGGGACGAACCTCTGGGTGATTGGGGACGAAACTGGGGATCCATGGATGTATAACCCGAGGAGGCGGGGCGGGTTGAGCTTACGGAAGCGGCGGAGGAAGCCCATGTCGGAGGCGAGGTGGTACCAGCGCTTGCAGACGGCGGCGGCGCGGACGAGGGTGGTGGGGAAGCCGACGCGGAGTAGGATCTCGATTAGAAGTCCGTCAAGCCGGAGAACCATGGATACGGCGTCTTTGGCCGCCGCCGTGGTGGTGTCGTCTTCCATTTCCAAGGGAATGGAGCTGGGGTATGCGGGGAGTAGGTGCACCGGGCCGGGCGTTGTGTGGCCGAGCGTCGGGGCGGTGGTGAGGGAGGGAGGCGGCTCGGGGGGTAAGTGGAACGAGTCAGGGAGGGGGCGGACGGAGACACTGGCGCGGGGGTGGAGGAGGGACCTGCTGCTAGGGTTCGTGTCCTGCTCCCTGGACGTGGGCCGTGGGCCGTCCCAAAGGGGTATGTGGCATCAATCGCTACAACCGCAATTAAGAATTAAATCTCTTCTTATGATTCCCTCAGGCGTTGATTTCATAGAACTTCCATGCCAGCATTACTTTTGCCAGAGGTGCATGGAGACATACTCAAGCATGCATGTCAAAGAAGGAACAGTACTGAATTTGGTGTGCCCTGATGACAAGTGCAGAGGCGTTGTTCCTCCAAATTTATTGAAGAGGTTGCTTGGAGATGCAGATTTTGAAAGATGGGAAAGATTGGTACTTCAGAAGACTCTAATTCAATGGCTGATGTATAATATTGTCCAAGATGCGAAACAGCTTGCCTGGATGATGGGAACAATGCCACATGCTCCGAGTGCCTCTTCAACTTTTGCAGCCTCTGCAGAGATCCTTGTCACACAGGGAGGGGATGCATTATTCTTACTCCAGAAGAAAAACTTCTCACCTTAAAGGTAGCAAATAGATCTTCCGGCCTATCGGCCTAACTTTATTCAGAATCCAGCTAAACACTACATAATCAGATTCTGCCGTTTCGTTTCACTCGTTTGTCATAAATATTTGCTGTGGAAGTGTGAATGTTTACTATCAGAAACAAGTCGAACTTCCAACATATTAAGAATACGAGGACTTGGGGATCTCAATTATTTGATATTTCACAAACAATAGAACTTATTTGGTTCTGCAGAATTTAGAAAAATAATTTTCTCTCTCTCTAAACTCTAGTGTGAAGAATTGAATCATGTGCCCTACTGAAGTTCTGCACATGGAAATTTGGGCAAGTGTATAGTAACAGGATGTGTGCCTGGACATGCCTCCCTACCGAATTTATCATTTTCAGAACCTATTTCATTTGGTTTCCAGAGAAAAGGTATTATAAGTGTTTTGGATACAATACAATGACTTTCATACACTATTTTTCTTTTTGAGAATATATTCGTGTACTTAAGGTTATTTTAGAATATGATGCACTCCCAGCAAGATATGTTCAATTGATCAACACAACAAGAATTGTGTTGAGATCACAATTATCAACATGCCTTTTGTTTTATACAGGAACGTGCAAGGGTACACTGCTTGAGCAAAGGTGATATAGGCAGGAGAATTAACTTGGCGAATGAAATACGCAGCATCAAGGAAGTGCTACGTTCTTCCGTTCCATGTCCGCACTGTGGTGTCGCCATCTCACGGGTGTCTGGGTGCGACCACATGTTTTGCAGGAACTGTCGTAATCACTTCAACTATAGCTATGCTAGGAAAGAGGTAAGGGCGGTTGATTTTATTAAAGAGGACGAGGTACTGAAACCAAAAGTGAAACTGCCACTATCAGTCAGCATCAGACAATATCCATGCCCGATATGCCACCAACCACATCCCAAGGTAAAGTTGTTGTTTCCATATATGATGTGTATTTTGTCATCAATTATTTCAACTGATGTTGTGAAATGAATTCAATGTCTCTGATATGCGCAGATTGGAAACAACAACCACCTCTTCTGCGAGCCATGCCAGGTTCATTACTGTGCTCTTTGTCGGAAGGTGGTGCGGAAGAGCTCGGAGCACTATGGCCCCAGAGGGTGCAAGCAGCACACTGTCGATCCTGAGATCCCTCAGAGTAGAACCAAGAAGAAGGATGACTCTGGATCAGAACTTCCGTAAAATGATCTAAAGGTGGAGCATCGGTTTCGACTAGGCTATTCCTACAGGTTTATTTCGGTGCAGTTGCACACACATATGTACAGCTCGGAATAGCAATAGTTTCTAGTTAACCTACAGCATTTGTTATATAGGACATGCTTGAAAGATCAGTGAACCTCTGAACACCCGAAATTCGTGTTTGACATGGAGTAGCTTGCCTTTTACTGTGATATGAAGATAGCTGTAATTTATTTTTTCACTGGATTCTGGTAAATGAATGAAGACACTGTCTAATGTGATGCTGAGCAGATCGGAAACAACAACATATCTCCTGCGGGGTCTGTCAGGTTCATTACTGTGCTCTCTGCCTGATGGTGGTGAGGAAGAGCACGGAGCACTATGGCCCTAGAGGATGCAAGCAGCACACCGCTGACCCCGTGGTTGCTTAGTCTAGAACAGAAAAAATATCAATAGCTACATTTGCAGCTTTTTTTTGTAAGCGAACATGTTGTGGCTCGAATCCATGGCCAATCCTACTTTCGATAGGACCTGTTGACAATTGAATCCAATTTTTCTCATTATTTGACTATCTATAATAGTGCGGAAAGAAAGCCCGGAGGAAGAGTGACCTTGACTTTCTCGCCCCTTTGTCTTAGGATTCGTTAATTCTCTTTCTCGATGGGACGGGGAGGGATATAACTCATCGGTAGAGTGTCACCTTAACGTGATGGAAGTCATCAGATCGAACCTGATTATCTCTAAACCCAATGTGAGTTTTTTTTATTTTGACTTACTCCCCCGCCACGAGCGAACGAGAATGGATGAGAAGCTTGTGGGATTGACGTGATAGGATAGGGTTGGCTATACTGGTGGCGAACTCCAGGCTAATAATCTGAAGTGGAGTTGGAGGTTAGTGACCTCGAACCCTAGAAATCATTTTGTTTTAGATCGAGAAACATCAGTTATTTAAAAGTATTCGGCGCAACTAAGGATACGGATCGCTAGCTTATCGTCGGCCTGAGGCGTTGAATCAACCTGTTAGGACCCCTAAAGTTGCATTAGTAGTCCTGAAATTACAGCCCATACTGCACTATACCAAACCGAGCTCGTGGGCCTGAGGCGTTGAATCAACCTGTCAGGGCCTTAGGGGCCCAAGTTGCATTAGTAGCCCTGAAATTACAGCCCATACTGAACTATACCAAACCGAGCTCGTTAAAATGAAATGACACATAAAAAATGGTTAAGTAAATTAAAAAATTATATAAAAGCTTGTTAAAAAAGCTGGATTATTATAACCTTTACTATAATACAGCTAGACTCCAGTCTAATTGGGTTAACGTGAGTTTAAGTTTCCTCTTCCAGCCCCGTATACATATACCAGGTTTAACAGCCACTGTGTTACTCAGTCCAGTCCGTAGAAACTCCGTCCTCCGACCGGGCAACCCGCAGTCCACCGCCGATGGAGAATCCTCACGGCGGCTCCCACGGAGAGACCGATCTCTTGCCGGAGGCGACGAGGATGCTCCACGAGATCGCGCTCCGGAATCGCGAGGAGGGAGAGGAGCCCGATCTGCCGGAAGAGCAGCTGCGCTCCAACGACCAGCTCCAACAAGATGAGGTGGTACTACTTCACTTTGCTGGAATCGATATTTCGTCCTACACCTCGTCACCGATTAACCCTTGGGCTAGTATTTTCGGAATGGGTTGCGAATCCTTCTCGTGATTGCGATGGTTCTAGTCCCCCACCGGCCCACCGAAACCTCCAAGCTGCGCACAATTTTGCCATGCCACTTGGTAGTTGGCAGCGGAAGATAATTAGCGCAGAAACTTGGTTTTAGAGTCAGAACTTGTAGCACAAAAATCGGACCGGCCATTGCAGATCATTCGTTATTGATGTTAATGTTGGTGCGAAACCACGTGTACATGGCCAATCTGCAAGCCAGTTTTGTAGTCCTCTTCTGTTATGTATTATAATTGTAAATTTGGTCAAAATTCATCTAAAATCAATGAAATTTGTACGGAATGACAACGAAATATTTTTGAAGTTCCCAACATTTCCGAAATTTCGGATATTTTGGTGAGATCCGAATTTTTCTGGTTGCCAAATTTTAAACCCTGGTGATTTGGAATAACTATGACTTGATCGTAAGATCGAAATAGTTGATATGCTGTCAATCAGCTAGGGGTTCCTTTTAGAATGCCAGTTCCAGGTTCCTTTTAGAGTGAAGAAAATGATGGAATTGATAGACATAAATCGATCCGTGATTGTAGATAAGTTTTATGTTTTGAAAGACCTATAAATGACTAGCCTTTGTTTATAAAGCAGGTTGAAAAAAAATATAAAAGCCCAAATGGCCAAGAGGTAAAACAAAAGGACTTAGAGAGAAAAAAATCCCAAGGAAAAACTCTAGCAATCTCTCGAATATACATAAGTTAGTACTGCATACTTTGTTCTTCAAATAGTAAAACTAAAGACTATTTTCTTGTGAAAAAAACTGTGTTGAAAAACAGATGATCATCGATAAGTATTTCAAATTTATATGAATGGAAAGTACATTAAATTTCAAATACATCCTGCTGATGTAATTTTTCTCTATATGATTGCTTAGATGCTGGCAATGGAGGCAATTTATGGTGGCAATTTATACATTTTTGATGAAAAGTCTGTACCACGGTCTTTCCAGGTACATCTGTTTTTCAATAGAGGAATTTTTTTAATTAGCACCATACTCGTAGGATTCGGTAACTATCCTATGACAACAAAAGCTGACATACTATTTTTTTTTCGTTTTATATTCTTTGCAGATCCGTGTGCACTGTGAAATTCCAGATGGTATCAGTATATCCGCAGAACTTGTCCATGGTATTGATAATGACCCGAACAGCCAGTCCTTTGACACATTCAGTGTCGATCATTTGGCTCCAATATCCCTGACATGCCTTATGCCTCCATCATATCCGAGCCATCATCCTCCATACTTTACTATCGGTGTACAATGGTTGGATAGCATGAAGGTTTCCTCCCTTTGCCACATGCTCGACTCGATCTGGGCACAGCAACCTGGACAGGAAGTTATTTTTGAGTGGGTGCAATGGCTGCAGAGTTCTATGCTCTCTCATCTTGGTTTTGATGACGGGATAGTCATATGGCAGCCTGGTAGTAGAATGGATCCCGTGGATGTTCGGGTTGTTGGGGATATTCTGTCTGTAGAGTCTGTTGTTCAACAGTTGATCAGCTACAGTGAGGAACAATGCCATGAGTCATTTCTTCATGGCCTTCATGTCTGCAGGATCTGTTTCAGTGAGTACACAGGTAACTCGGGGCATCCTGATGCCTTGGTATTCTTCCTGGTGTTCAACTGCTCGTTTCTTGCATTGGTTTATTCATTAGATTATCTCTACTTTTGGATCTGAATGTGCTGCCTTCTGAGCATTTTGTTTTCTGGAACTTCAAAAGGGTAAGGTGTTCTTGCAATTCCTGAAGAATAGAGTTGGCCCAGTTTGTGAGGAAAAGCTGACCGGAAACTTTAGCATAATACTAACCATTCGTTATTTCACAAGTGCCTATATCATAACCTAAATCTGTTGTTTCTGAACAGTTGAGGAGAGCAATACTAGTATTATATATACATTAGGCCCCGAATTGGGGCTCTGTGGAGCCAGGGCACCATGATTTGAAATGCACATGTTCAATCAAAATTTGGTTATATATTTAGGAAATTTGAGTTCTGGGGCATATACCAAGTTGTAAGAATTCACATACTCCACAGTCTACAACTCTACATACCTTTGAAAGAAAATACTTGAACTCAGATATTGCGGGGTATATTTCTTTGCTTGCCTGTTGATTTTCAACAAACAATCATTAAAAAAGTAACTACAGTTTGAATTTTAGTCCAAACTTCTTTCAACTCGTAGCCCACAAGTTAAACCAGACATACGAAAAAAAACAAATTCTGCTGTTCCCCGTACCTAGGCAAAACTAATAATTTTGGGGCATGGTGCTCCTGTTAATTATCTTTTACTCCTATGGTAAGGCTATCAATAAACTAGTTGGTGGTCCATTTGCCATGGAGTTGTACGCGTGTACCAGTCATCTGACTGCTGCCAACAATTGAGATTGAAATAACACCCGCAAAAAAAATTGAGATTGAAATAAATTGTTCACCACTTGCTTATACCTGTTTTGCAAAAATACCTTGTCATGAATTTACAGATACGCCAAGCAGCACCTCAGATCAGTAAAGTAATTGGTCTTTTAAACTAGTCCATAGCAATGCGCATTTCTTTTACTAGTATATGAATAATACAAGTTGCTTACATTGTAATTTACAAGGTCCCATAGGAACAAGGGCACAGCCCAAACGCCTAAGCAGCCTTAACCCTTATTCAATCACAAGCTTATTTTCCCCACAAAAAATTATGTAGTTTCTATAATTGCCACGATTAGCACAACTAATCTTTTCCATGTGTCATTGTGCTGAGGTATAATCATGACATTCTAAGTTCCATCATGTGTGGAGTCTGGAATATTTGGAAACTAAATATGTGTACTTTGATTACCCTCAGGTGTTGACTTCATAAAACTTCCCTGCCGTCATTACTTTTGCTTGAGTTGCATGGGGACATACACAAGGATGCATGTCAAGGAAGGATCAGTGCTGAAATTGGTGTGCCCTGATAACAAATGTGGAGGCGTTGTTCCTCCAGATCTATTGAAGAGGCTGCTAGGAAATGCAGATTTTGAACGGTGGGAGAGATTGATACTTCAGAAGACTCTAGACTCGATGTCTGATGTAGTTTACTGCCCAAGATGTCAAACAGCTTGCCTGGAAGATGAGGACAATGCCCAGTGCTCCAAGTGCCTTTTCAGCTTCTGCACCCGTTGCAGAGATCGCCGTCACGTAGGTGGGAGATGCATTACTCCAGAAGAAAAACTGCTCTCCTTACAGGTTCAAATAGAGCTACTGGCCCATTACCTATAAAAAATAATTTAAATACTACAGATTCTCCTTTTTGTCAGAAGTATTAGCTGTGAGTACTAACTATGAGAGCAAGTTTCCAACATATTATGAACACGAGAACTTGGAGATGCCAAAATTGCTGGTACATATTTCATGAAATAGAAAACTTATTTAGTTCTTGAGAATTTATAAATATGGGTTTCTTTTACACTGATGAGAGTTGAATCATGGGTCATATTGAAATTATGGCCTTTCTGGGTCATAAAGAAAAACAAGCCGGCAGATGCCTGTTTTCTGAAAAAAGAGAGAAGAAATGTTGGTCAAGTTTCTAGTGATATTACATGTGGCTTAACATGTTCCCTTGCCGGTTCTATTGTTACATTAAATTAAATTCAGTTACTATATGTATGCTAAATGGAGCATTATTTTTTCTCGAGAAAACGCAAAGAATGTAAATTACAAAGCCCAAGACCAGGCTAACACACCAACCACCCAAGACAAGACCACGAAGACACACATCGCAACCGGCAAGGATATTTTTACTTTATGGTTGTTGAATTTGTCTTTATGGTTGTTGTTTAACATGATGCCATTTTCAGCAAGATACACATTCCAAGTTCCACTATTTGTCTTAGGGTTGTTCATCAGTGTCTTATTGGAGTTCTATACAGTGAGAATAGCATTGAGAATTTGAGATCACCATGTTCAGTACTCAAGTGTGCTATATATTTGTTTTCTACAGGAACGTGAAAAGGTACGCCACTTAGCCAAAGGCAATACTGAACGCCGGGTTATCTTGGCGAATGAAATAATTAGCATCAAGGAAATAATTCGTTCTTCTGTTCCATGTCCGCATTGTGGTACTTTCATCTCACGCATGTCAGGCTGCAACCACATGTGTTGTAGCAACTGTAACAAGTTTTTCTGCTATGACTGTGGCAAAGCACTAAATCCCGATCATACAAGGTACATTCTTCTGATGTCTAATGGTCAAGTGTGATCTGTCAAGTATCCTGTATCCTATATTCCTATAGCTATTCTCTGGATACCAGTTCTGAACCAACTCTTCTTTCTGAAAGTGAACGATGCAGAATTGATAGGGAGAACCTGAGAGTGAATGTGGAGACGAAAGATGTCTTCAAAAAGATACAGAAAGAACTGAAACATGAACTACGTAGAGCACATCCATGCCCGAGTTGCCACCAGCCAAATCTCAAGGTGAAGTTTCGTTGGCTTTTCACATATCATATGGATTAGTCATCTTTTTTACCGTGTTCTGAAGATGTAGTTTATTTGTCACTTGATTTTTCTGGTAAATGAAGACACTGTCCCTGATGTGAGCAGATGGGAAACAACAATCATATCTTGTGCGGAACATGCCAAGTTCATTATTGTGCTCTGTGCCGAACGGTGGTGAGGAAGAGCTCGAAGCACTATGGCCCCCGAGGGTGCAAGCAGCACACTGCCGACCCTGAGATCACCCAGATTGGAACGAAGAAGAACGATGACTCTTAATCATAACCATTGTGAGGGCAAGCAAGCCCTGGTTCTGGCTACAGGTTTATCTACAGTTTCAGTCTTCCAGAGAGCAGTAGTTACAGCTACTTTTTTTTTGGGTGTGTTTGTGTAGCCCAACCTGTTATCGGAAATTTGTGTACCTCTGAACCCCGCCAACCATGCATTTTGTTTTTAGCTTGACGAACATCGTCATGTAAAAGACAGCACAAAAGCTTGCTGATTCAGTATAACATAATGTTTCAGGTATTATTGAGCCTACGACACTTCTTCTTTTATTGAAAAAAACAAAAGTATACGTTGCTCCCTTTGCTTCTCCATCTCACGTATCTCTGAAGCACTTGAGATTGGAATCGCTGGAGTAAATTTCCTCTGTGGCGTTGCTGATATCACTGTCCGCCCGAAGGCTGATCATCGCTCTCCCTAACTTCCAGCACCCCCGGGACTCCTGCTCAATGAAATACGTGTTTATATACACATCAGAAGCTTCTTGTTACATCATCTGCTACACTTACAGATGTATATATCCTATTCTGACGCGGAAAAATAAACTCTGTACCATCGCAAAGAAATGTAAACTAGAACCGGAAAATGCTGTCCCACGCGAGGATGACATGTGGGGTTCGGAGCCACATGTCGATGACACATGGCACGGCATTTTCCAACTCCGTGATCCTAGCGATGGAACAGAGCAATATGGCCGTCTTTCTCAAGACACTTGTTAGCAGTGCACTGACAACGACAAGCAGTTTAGTACTTCCTCCGTCCAACAAAAAATATCTCAAGTTTCTTAAAATTTGGATGTATCTAGATATGATTTAATATATAGAATACGGAGGGAGCAGTAAGAATTTAACTCACTCGACAATCTACGGGCCTGGTTGTTGGTGAGGTACGCCTTGAAACTCCCAACGTCATTCTCGGATATGACGCTCTCTGCCGCTTCAACGCTTTATGTTCCAAAAGAAAGAAAAACAAGACAGAAGCATCAGAAAATGAAGTAAAAAGGATCAAACATCCGGAGCCTGAAGCTGGAGCTGTAGAGATTCATATTCGCAATAATGATCAGTTGAGCCAGGGGAGACCTGCCGAGCACGGTGGCGAGAATCCGGTAGTTGTACTCGTCGTCCACTTTGCCGTCCTCCGGGACGCTGACGGTGACCTCGAACAGATGGACCTCCTGGCCTGGCCGCTTCGGCGGCAGGTCGGTGACGGCGAGGGCGGCGAGGGCGAGTGTTGTCAGGATGACAAGCATTGTCACAATCTGGCTTGCGGTTTTCGCCATGGTTGCGGCAGCTGATGAAGAGAGATTGAGTGCTAGATCGGTCTGGTGATCTTGGTGAGGAAGGACGTGAGCTGGGTGTTTTTATAGGATGTGCTTGAACTTTGAACTGCCAGCTACATGAATGTCATTTAGGATCATTCGTTACCGCTGGCGTTTCTCTTCTCTCTTTTAGAAGGAAAATAAATTTTTAGTCGTTACAGCTTACAAGTTGTCAGTTGCGTATAGAGATTCAAAGTAATTTCAATGGGTGCAATGACGATAATAAAACATGATTGGTTGGTAACTTGTGAATAGAAAAAAACATTGCATATTGTACAAACAGGTGGGAGTTTCGTTTCAGGGGAGCCAGGCTAGAGATTATGAACATAGCACACGTGAAGCTACCATGTAAACATGCAAAAAGAATAATGTTAGATTTATCATCAAAACCACACATGACTGCTGCATATATGAATCTCTTAGTACGGAGTACTCTGGTTTGTTTTAAGCATTATACTCCGTATGTCACGCACGATTTGCTACCAAGAGGCACGAACGTGGACCTACCTGCCTCCTAGGGCACCAGCCAATATCCCTCGTACAAACTGTTGCCACAAAAGGTTCAGCACACAGATTCATAAGCTACTGCCGCAAAGCCATAAAGAATAATATGTTTCCCTTCTCATTTTCCAAAAGGTAGAACAATACTATTATAAAAGGATTTTACAATGACCGGTCGATAAGCTAGTTGATACACGTATCTTAAATGTATGTGCATCCTAATTACCCGTGCTTGCAACATATGGTCATTCCTAACTACACATAACATTGGGACAAGGTCCTGATATACAAAATGTAAGAATTGGAGAGTTCTGATTCTAGAACTTTATCCCCACACATTGCGGTGACCCCCAGTGGTCACTCTGTAGCCCCGTAAACTCGACCTGCTTTCTGCACAGTGTGCAATAGCTGGCTTGGCATGCCCGACAGAAAATATATTCAACATTGTCCTGGATGCATGCGGTCACTAGTTAGAACTCTGTAAAATGGACGAAACGTATCATGCCATGTTACAAAATGAAAAGATGTTCATTACCTTGTAAATTTTTTGGCGGCATTTTGGACATTTTACGGTACTGCCCACCGGGTGCTTTTGAGCTCGTATACGGTTTCTAATTTCTAGCCAATTCATTTGGTTCTGCCAATCCTTCGTGTCCTCTTTTCCAGGCTCAAAGAGGTCACGGCGCTTACTATAGTTTGTAAAATCATACGTATATAGTAAGTCTGAGATCCTGGACCATTATTTTTATTTATTCAAAAGACCCTGGATGACTTAGAAAGGCGTACCTGAAATGGCCATAGCCACTGATGATAGCCTTGCCACAGAGGAAACAGAATGCTTGACCACAACTGATACACACCACCTTGTTGCAACCTTCAGTTTTGCTGATGGTCATTTTGCATTTTGGACATGATCTAGCATCTCCATAAAGCATTTTTATGCTCATCATTTCCTCCACCATCCCACTCGCGGTCATCTTGCCGGATGCCTGCAGACATAAAATTGAAGACAACAGATGGGTGACACAGTAACATAAAATTATTCTTGAGCAGTCAACACGACAAGTAATGGCACAGCAAGGAGGTGTCAAAAGCTTATGGCACCATCAAATAGTTTTGACAAATAGTATATTTGCAGGTCAAGCAAACCGCAAGATGTCTTTTGGAGGTATACAGGTTACTACTACAAAAATGAGTACCAATTGTGCATGCCAGTATAACCATATATGCAGGTTCGGAACATAAATAACCTAGATTTTCAGTCTTTAATTTTGCCAACTAACCAAGAATGTCAGTCTCAAATCAACAGAGATTTTAGATGCATTTGTACCTGGAGCCGCTGGAGCTTTTGTTCTGGAGTTAGACACTCCTTCCCTGGATGGCGCGGATCCTTGCATAACGAGCAGAATACAAAGCAACATTTTGGACATTGCGCATTGTAATCCTCATCTCCCAAGCAACCGATTGAACACCTTGGACAGTGAACCACATCTGACATCAAGTCCAATGCTTTCTCGAGAGTAAGCCTGTCCCAACGTTGAAATTCTCCTTCGCTGAGTAGCGTCTTCAACAAATAAGGTGGAATTGAAGCACTACACTTCGTATCAGGGCATACCAACTGAAATAAACTACCTTCCTTCACATGCATCCCGCATAAGGTCTCCATGCACTTCACACAAAACAAGTGCTGGCAGGGAAGCTTGATGAAGTTTGAACCTAATTGTTTCAGAATTGAAGTTAGTTTACTGGGGAATGAACTATAATGAGCATGATTTAAAAACTTGATTGGAAATAAATAACAGACACCTGTTCTTAATCTCTACTATGAAGCATTAACATTTCAGGCAGGTGTCAATTACCACTATGTTTTCTGAAAAGAGTTGATTACCACTATGTCACAGCTCAACAAGATTACAAGACTACAGTGTGGAATGGTTAACATAAATAAGTGGTATTCTTTCAATGAAGGAGCGAGCAAATTTACACAAAAAAGGAGAATAATCTTTTGGTGTGACTGCACAGAAGGAAAGATGGCCCACCTTTGGTCTGGTTAAGGCATATCATGCACATATGAAAATCCTGGAGAAAAGCTTCATAGTGCTTCTTACTACTGTAACTAAGCATTGAAGGGATTACAGACTCCAGTGGGAGACTTCTTGAGATTGCACGGTTGTCTAGTTTGTGCGTTGCAATATCTGGACCTAATGTTATTTTACCATCAAATCGGAGATATGAAAAAGAAGAGTTACGTATCCCCTCGACCCATTGGCATACCACTTCCTGCCCTGGTAGCTCTGCCCAAATGTTGTCAGGCATCTCACAGAGTTGAGAAACATCAGGTCCATCCATCCATTTGGCAGTTGCTGTAAAATATGGGGGGTCTTTACTAGGATAGGACAGCGGAAGCAAGCATGTCAGTACCAAAGGAGGCAGGTACTCAAAGTTGCAAGTGTAAGAGAATTCGTCTGGTCTATCACCATGCTCTTCTGTACCATCATCAGGACACCCTACATCTTTTGGACTGTCATTAGCTGAAGAAAGCTTAGCGCACACTTCAACGCCATCATGCAAGTCGTAGTGTATGTAAATCTGGAATTGAAGGGTAACAAGACAGTTCATCAAAGATAATTTCCACCATCCAATAAGAGATGAATCGACATTTCTGGTAACCAGAACAAACCTGGAAATATCGAAGCTCTCCTTTGTTTTCAAATTCAGCCAGATCATCCCCGTAAATTGCCTCCAACGCCATCAGCTGCAGTGAAAGATGAAATAAAGTGAGCAAGAAATAATCCGTGCTACAATATTGTTAAAGAACAATGTCAATTCCTAAATTGAAAATCAACGCAGCTCCACGAGTCATTCGTTATCCCAAGCTACAGCCTAAACTGAGAATACACGTAACAAAGCTTCCTTTTCCTCCCTGAATGCAACTTATCAGGAGTAATTATTTACAAATCCTTCACATAAATTGAATACTAAACCCCAAAATCGTAACCTGAAACAAAGGATCAGCCAGATTTATCTTTCCGAGTGAAAATAAAAATAACAATTCTGTGGCCCTCGGCAAAACCCTCGCCCAAAACCTTGTAAATCACAAGCAGTTTAAGTCAGCAGATCAGCATCACGATCCTACCAATAGATAAACCGCAATGCAGCTATACGCATCATAAGAACAGATCCATCTTATAAGACTGAAGAAATTTCCCCCAATTTGATCAAACCTCGTCGTCCTGTCGCTGCCGGTTGTCTCGTAACTCCTCCTCCGCCAACTTCTCGACCCGAAGATAAAGTCCCGCAGAAGCAGCTTCCCCCAACCTCGATTCCGCCTCGGCCGCCGCCACCCACGGGGAGTGCCGTTCGAGCACGCACTCCTCGCCGCCGCCATTACACGACACCGGCCTCGCTTCGACGGCGCGGGACGACGATGAGGAGGATGCCTCGACCGAGAATTCCTGGACGGGGACGGCGGGGTGGGCTTCAAGTGCCTGGGGCGACGAGGCGACGGCGGACGCGGCTGCCATGGCGGGAGCTCGATCGGAGTTTGTCGTGGAGTCGGAAGCTAAGCTTTCTTTGGGGTTTGGTGTTGTCTTTTTAGGGGATCCTGGAGTCTGTCGTGGTCCTTTTTTTTAGTTTCTCGTAGTTTAGTACGGAAAGAACTGCCCAATCTGAGTATCTGACCCATTGGATATTCGGGTATTGGCCTGTGCTAGAAAGCAAGTCGGCCCAATATTAGGTGCGCTAAAAAAAGTCTTCAAGCCTGTAAAAGTAATTCTTCGGATTCCCGTAAAAAAAGATAATTATCTTTCTTCTTATAGTTGTCGTCACGAAGGTAGGAGCTCCAATTCAGATGCTCATAGTCTAACTAGAGATTCTTACTCCCTTGAGTCTGGGCGTCATGTGTGGCTTGGCGGCCACCTGACGGGTTTGCTATATTTGTCGAGGTTATCCTTTAAATAAAGCAAGTTTTTGCCCCAAAAAAAGGTAATTCTTCCGAGTTTTTTCTTTCCAAAATCTTCTTGGGACTTCTCTTATCCTTGGTTTGTGTAGCGTAAAAAAAGAGAAGTCATGTTGCTCCTTCAAGCCTCTATTGGTATCGTGCTACTCACGACGCAATAGCAAAACATTCATAAAGAAATCTGAATTCTTGATATCGTTGCCACCAGACGTATGTATCATGTCACAATTTCAGATCCCAGTTAAATCTACACGTTTGCATATAGGAGAAGACATATTTAACAATGAATAGTAGCACAAATAGGAAAAATGATGTTGTGTTTATTATTCCGAGTACTCCTTCCGTCCCAAATAAGCGACGTGAGTTTGTATAGATTCTTATACAAATCTACGTCACTTATTCTGTGACGGAGGGAGTACATAATTTGACTTTTTAATTTCTCTTCACGTATTGTAATCACGGTCCAATTATATTAGTGATAGCGTTGCCACAAGACGTATCTATCATGTCACATTTTCAGGTCTCAATTTAATCTACACGTTGGCATATTACATAATTTGACTTTATTATTTCTCTTCACGGATAATGTATTCAAGATTCAATTATATCAGTATCGGTAATTATATTTTAATCTACGGAAGAACGGTAATGTTGCAAGGTGCTACTCCCTCCGTCCTTTTATAGTGGACGAATAATATATCAAGATTCCATTTTGAACACATTTTGCACCAATTAGATATATATGACAAAAATACATCAATAAATTTGTGTGAAAAAAATAACGGTATAATTTTTATACCGAGTGATACCGTCATTATTGACGAAGATAAATCTTATTTATTTGCCCACTTTTCAACAGAACTTTTCCACCTTTCCTTTCAAGAAAAATAACACTTTTTAGCTTTCTGAAAAATTATGTGTATGGCGTTATTTTTCAAAACCGGTAAAGGAACGATGTACACCACATACTGCCGACTCTCTACGAGTCCACGACCATGTGATCTTGATCAGATAGCCATGGTTGCATAAAAAAATTGATCAATGCAACATCGACATCTAGGTTTTCTTTTCTCGCAATAGAAAAAAAAAGTGTTCCCTCGCTTCATGTCCAAGTGTGAAGTGTCACCTTTTTTTCTCTAACCGTACGAACACTTCAGGGTGGTACTCACCCATGCCTCCCCTCTGGATCTTTTGTTAGGTAACCTACTTCCATATCACAATCCATGATGATGTGTGCGCCCCCAAATTAATCATCCATCGAGTGACACGACAGCAAGTATAAACTAAGCAAAAGCGACTCGAGGAAGTAGAAAACATGAGCAGCGAGCCAGAAAGGAGAATTGCATCAAAATTGTCAAAAAGCACAAAGGTTGTCGTATGCATAGTCCAAAGCCCAAAGCGAGGCGATTGGCCCAGCTAAAACGGTAGCAGGAAATTTCCCATGATAAAGCGCTTACATCAGCATGACCACATGCACATACATACACCAGTATACTTGGTCGTGTTTCGTACCAATCGGCAATTGAAGTTAAGTTACATTCCGGGCTAATTAAGTACCGGAAATCTTGACTACCCTTTTGTGGTTTGCGTTGCAACACCACTTTTGCCCCCAACACATACACCCAAAATTATTTTTAACATCTTCTTTTCTGTGCATCCTAGCCTAACTACAACGTGCTGGAGTTGTACTCGTGTCTTGAAGGCGTACGCCTCCGCAGTGATACGTGTGTGTGTTGCGCTAGCATGATATAGCATCAATGTCATCCGTTCGATCGTGTTGGATGTTTCTATGCTAAGGATCGAACGGGCAATAATGATCTCACAAATCCATCCGGTTATCCGTGAGAACCGCAGAGTGCTCGGATCCCTGCAGGGCCGACGTGGCGACGGCGGGGCCAGCTTGGAAGTAGCACGACACAGGGTCCAGCTCCACGCCGGCAGAAACTGAAAGCGGGTCCACACGACCCGACTGGGCCTGTGGGCCCGGGTTGATGCACTGGTAGTCCTCCATGGGCCCCCACAGGCCCAGCTCCCGCTCCAGGTCCTCCAACCACCACTCCTTCCCGTCCTCGCCCGCCTCCACGTGGCACGCCGCCGCCGCATTGCTCCACGGGGCCTCGGCGTCGCCGTCGATGATGCTCCAAAGCTCCGGCACGATGTCGAGCTCAGGCAGGTCGAGCAGCTCGCCGTCTGCCGCGCACGGCGGGGACGCGGACGAGCAGGGCGAGGCCGCCGCCGCCGGCGGCGGGACGCAGTACGATGTCTGGGCGGGGACGGGGTCCGTGTCCTGGACCAGCATGTCGAAGTCGAAGCCGAGGGCGTCGAGCGTGGGGATCTCCATGATGTTATCCAGCGCGTCGGTTTCCTTGCTCGTGTTGCTCTGCTGCTCCCCTGCGGAGTCGCCGCTGGAGCAGTTGGTTGTTGTCGTCGTGGTTGTGGTGGAGGAGGACTGAGACGGCGAGGGCGCCGGCGGTAAGTCGGGCTTCTTCTGTCTCTTGGCC
Source organism: Brachypodium distachyon (assembly GCF_000005505.3). Lineage (NCBI taxonomy): Eukaryota > Viridiplantae > Streptophyta > Magnoliopsida > Poales > Poaceae > Brachypodium > Brachypodium distachyon. The sequence continues at coordinate 23,177,951 of NC_016135.3, forward strand.
CCGCTTTCCTTGTTGTTCTTCGTGTTCTTCTTATTCTTCTTCTCCCCGCCGCTCGCCGCGGCCACCCGCTTCTTGAGGTGCGTGTTCCAGACGTTCTTGATCTCGTTGTCCGTCCTGCCCGGCAGGCACGCCGCGATCTTCGACCACCTGTGGAGACACAGTTTCGAGCGCGGTTAGTTTCCAGAGTATTGAAGTCGAAGAGCGAATTTTGGTTCCAGAGTGTCGTGCGACGTACTTGTTGCCGAGCATGGCGTGGAGCTTGATGAGGGTCTCCTCTTCCTCGGCGGTGAAGTTGCCGCGCTTGAGGTCCGGCCGGAGGTAGTTGATCCACCGGAGCCGGCAGCTCTTCCCGCACCGGAGCAAACCTATATCAATCAAAAAACACACACACATCAGCCGAGCTTTCTTAAACAAACGACGGAAAGATACGCAACTCATATGTTTACTGTTTGATCGGCGGTCGGGCAGGCGGCCATTACCTGCTTGCTTTGGCAGGGCGCGCCAGTTGGCGTGGCCGTACTTCTGAATGTAGGCGATGAGGCGCATGTCCTCCTCGGGCGTCCAGGAGCCCTTGTTCAGCCCCACCTTGGCGCAGCACGGTGCCCGGCCTTTCCCCATCGCTCCGGCCGCTTCGAATTAAGCCTCCTAGCTCGGTCGCTCGACTCGTTTATATATCGATCGTTTCTGCGACTCTGTTTTGCTGCTGCTGCTGTTGCCACAGTGCTCTCTCCTGCTGGCCCTGGCTCCCTTGTGCCGGACGTTGTGCAGGCTGCAACCTGGACACTGGCAGGACAGGGCGTATATATAGCGCGCGGTGAAATGTTTTGGTGGTGGGCAGGTGCTGGTAGGGACGGGCTTGCGTCCCTGTGGCCTGACCCGTGACGTCCGCCAGAGCGACAGGTGACAACAAAGCCAACGCCACGGCGCCTCTATGCGTCGCCCCCCTGTCCCCACCGCGCGGACTCCCGCTCACCAAACCCACACAGACACGCAACACAGCCTCACTACAACCTCAAGTTAGCAGCAAATCGGCGTTGCGTGTCAGCTTAATCACAGTAATTTGCGCCGGCGGGGCCTTCATTAGGCACACGATCTCGGTGGGGGTCTTTCTTGCCGAGTTGGGTGCGTGACTAGGATGTCCAATGTCCCGTGCCCGGGGCCGGCCGGAGGGGGGCATCGGGTCGTGGTTTCCCCCACACGAGCGAGACGTGTGCCGATCCGGCCGGGCGTATGGCGACACGTACGTAACACAAGGAGATCGCGAACGTGTTTCTGGCCATGGCGAAAACACAGGCACAAGAAGTAGGTTTAAACGGGACAGGGATGGATGGACGGATGGCCAGTGAGTGAGTGAGATCTCTTCTTCTTCCTCCTAATCTTTTTTTTTCTCCTCTGCTTCGTCCAAATCAGCTTGAATGGTGGGCAACAGTGAGCAAATAAAGCAGCACCCTCCTTGCTTCGAACCAAATCCACCGGGGGGAAATAAAGCTTTGGAAACAGTGCGCACTGTTCCGGAGCTTTTGATAGGTGAATCAATAGAGCTTTGCACCTACGATTTAATTAGGCATGTTGTCTAATTCTGCCGCTTCTTTTTGCGATGACGGGGGGGAACAGGACGGGGGTGGGTCGCAACCTGACAACAAATAGTGAACCGATGCGCATAAATTGTTGCTAGGACATGTTTTTTCTTTAGGCCGTTGCTAGTACATGTTGGTACTCCTATGTTACTACTCAAGCTCCATACGTTGGAATCATGTGCATTGAGTACCATACTATATTGCTTTCTTTATTTCAAGGAGAGAAAAAAGTCCAACGGTACGGATGCATGTTATGATTTGAATGAACTCGATGCGCTGAAGGTTTCAATATAAACACCGTGTTGCATTTGATCAAGGGGGAAAATGTGCGCGATTTCCTCCTTATAAACTGTCCTGTCTATAAATTCCATTTGCTGTGGACGCATTAAAAAGATGGAAGAATATGGCGCTAATTAGCAGTTGAAATGTTTTGTCAGTAAATTAACTTCTAGTGATATGTGTCCTCAAAGCATACATATATAAAAATTGCAGAATTGGTGCGTCCTACTCGCAATTATTACCTGGCATATGTTGGTATCAACATTGACACATGTTTATGCATATATTTGTAATCGTTATGTTTTCCTTATATTAGCTACCCTGGCTGCCTTATTTTCAAAACGTAACTCGTACTCCCTCCGATCCTTAATAAGTGTCTCATATTTTGTACTAACTTAGCACAAAGCTGAACTAAACTCAAGACACTTTTTGTGGATCGGAAGAGTATTTTTAGGGAGAAAAATACTAACGACCTACTCCTTGTCTCTCTCGCCATTGATCCAACAACAAGCAAGTCTACCATTTCACGTGATGCACGCATGAGCTGATCAGTCCAAGCACGCAATCCACGGTTGATATTCTCCGTGCCTCTGTTTTCAGAAGTAGAAGAGATCCCCTGTACCTCTTGCCTGAATGACGCTACTGGACGCTGGATTGCAAATTGCCATTGAACTCCATTCCAGTATGTATCTAACCAAACTTGACTAGAGATTACATAGCCATTTGTCCAGCCAATAAATGCTTGATGGATCCGGGAACAAGATTGCCACCTCAAAGATCGGAATTCTTACCTCAAATTGCAGATATCTTCGTTACAGCAATTTCGTGGGTTAGACTAATTGGGGTACCCAATTTAGCAAGAGAATGCTTTGACCATCCAACTGCCGGGCACATGCACATAGGAACGCATGACCGATGCCAGGTCGCCTTCCTGATCTGGTTCATAGGGGGTGGTGGGGGTCAAGGAAGCATGCAGGAACATTATCTTACTCAGTAGTAATTTATTAACTCGCAATCGCAGCTGGGAAATGGCCTGCGTGCTTCGTTCTTTTAAAAAACAAATCGTGCACACTTCAGATGCTTGTCTCTAAAATAGTGTTTCAAAGAACCAGAAGGATCACGTTTCAGTTGGAAGCCTGATCCCTTTAGTGAATCCGACAACACTGCATGCTAAACTGACACATAAATTAGGAAACAGCAGAACAAACGGCTCAGTATCCAATTTTTGTAAAGACTGCCGTCAGTTCAGCCGGATCTCCAACCCATTGAAAAGATTTTACAGTGGTTGAGAGCTACGACTAATCTTCTCCAGCTGCAAGTTGCATATACTATACTCTGCCACTAGCTTAGCTACCTAGTAGTTCCATCCTGCTCCCATGCATTCACCTGTGATGATTGCCGAAAATATAGAAAACAGGCTGAGATGTTCTTGCTGATGACTAAACTGGTGCCCTCCAACAACCAGTCCCTTTCCATCCGGAGACTGCAGCAGATTCTTCGTGCCCCAGCGGCTAAGTCTTTGAGTTAGGGACTTCAGGTAACCAAAACGTCCGTTGCCGTTTTACCTTCCCTGCACCTAACCCTTGACATGCTTCTCTCTGCCGATCGTGGAAACCCATCATGCGTCGCATTTTGGACTCGTATTGTGTCGCCGTGTGCGGCTCCATCGATCGATCCTGGAGAAAGAAATGTTAAAAATAAGGATGGTCGCGCCCCGGCTTTTAGTTAAAGTTTCTTGACCCGACCCTCTGATCCCCTACCTACATCCGAATGACATTTTAGCTAACCTCATCGGTGACATGTTAGACGGACAGGATGGATAGCCAATCGAGTGAGAGATATATGGGGAAGACATCACTGGCAAGCATCAGTGCTCTGGGCAAGGAAAGCTATCTCGGAATTACTATGTTTACTCAGACTCCGATTGGCTGAAACTCCTTTTTTCTTCTTCTGAAAACTGAAAGTTTTATTGCAATTTTTGGCCGCTCCACCAGATGGTGCACACAGCCCATAAACTGAAACTAGATGTATTAGTAAAAAAATGTAGAACTCCGGATGCCAATACATGGCAGACATTATGATCGACAACATATTGATTGCAGTACTCCGGAACGAAAATGGATCATCCATTTTCTTTGATTAAGGGTCTAAATCAACTCATAGTCTTTAATAATCCAAAAATAAAATTATCAGAAAACAAGGGGAAATTCCCAGTCTATTAGCAAAAACAGGTTGTTCTGTAATTTCTCTAAACTGCTAGAATCGAGTCCTGACCGGAGTTGCGCGCCTGCACCTCGACTCATATATGAAAAAGTCTAAAATGCCCTTCTCGTGTACTTTTTCGGACTGGCCTGAGTACTGAATATTAAGTACCATAAAAGTTTCCAAAACAAAGTTTGATTTTCAGAAAGCCTTTGATTCTGTTTCCTGGGAGGCTCTTTCTCGCATCTTGATTGCCAAAGGCTTTCCTCAAAAATGGTGTGATTGGATTCTTGCTCTCAACTCCTCTAGTCAATCGTCTGTTCTTCTGAACGGTGCTTCTGGTCCATGGATCCAATGCCGTCGTGGGCTGCGTCAGGGTGACCCCCTTTCTCCCTTCCTATTCATTCTCGTTGCAGATGTCCTGCAGCGTCTCCTTCTTCAAGCCTCTTCCCTTGGGTTCTTATCTCATCTAATCGATGACTCCCTACCTTGTCCTGTCATTCAATATGCCGATGATATTCTAATCATTCTGCGTGCAGATTCAGCACAACTGTCTTATCTTAAAGGGGTGCTTCTACAGTTCTCGGAGGCAACGGGCCTGCAAATCAATTTTCATAAAAGCACCTTCTCTCCTATTCATGTTGCACCGCTGGAGGCCGCCTCAATGGCGGATGTCTTAGGATGTCAAATTTCTCCCTTTCCTCAAACTTACCTCGGCCTTCCGCTGTCCACTCACAAACTTAGACTTTCGGCCTTCAGACCAATAATCGACAAGGTGGACCGTCGTCTTGCTGGCTGGCAAGGTAAATTACTCTCCATCGGTGGCAGGGCGATCCTTGTCAAAGCTGCTCTCCAGGCGATGCCCACTTATGCTATGGGCGCCATGCTTCTTCCTGCTGGAACGATTCAAGAGATTGATCAATGTTGCCGTGCCTTTTTCTAGACGGGAGAGGACCATGCAAACGGTGGGAACTGTAAAGTGGCCTGGGACATTGTTTGCGCACCCGCTTCCAAGGGGGGGTTGGGTTTCCGCTGCCTTCGCACTCATAACGCTTGTTTGCTTCTTAAACACCTTGCTAAGGTGCATCAACCGGGTTCTGCACCTTGGGAACAATGCTTTGGCACTTCTTATGGCTGGTCTTTCATTCGTGATTTAGGTGACACAAATCATCTGGACACGCCTATCTGGAAGGACGTCTCTAGCGGTCTTAGCCTGCTGCGCTCAATTTCTAAGGTCTCCATTGGTAATGGACAGGCCACTTCGTTTTGGCTTAATCAATGTTAGGCTCTGACACCCTCGCCACCCGCTTCCCCTCCTTGTTTTCTCACTCTTTGAGGCCAAAAATTTCGGTCGCGGAGGCGATTCGCACCTTCGATAGTCGTAGTACATTTTGCCCCAGGCTTACCCAATTAGCGCTTCTTGAATTTGGCGATTTGCAACTTCTGTTGTCTACTGTAGTCTTGAATTTGCAGGTCCCGGACGTTCGGGTTGGCCGATTGGATGGCAAGGTTCTTGCCACGAAGTCTGCTTACTCGGCCTCTTTCGCATCGCTCGCGGACGATCCGGTCGCCCCGGTAATCTAGGAGAATTTTGCAACCAACAGATGCCGAATTTTCATGTGGTTGGCTGTCAAGGATCGGCTCTTCACTAACGATCGTCGTTTCAGACGGGGGATGGCTTCTTCGGACAAGTGCCCTTTTTGTAATCTGTCAGAAACAACTGCTCATCTATTCCTTCAGTGTGACGACCTTCAACCTGTTTGGGAGGCACTCCAACCTGTTCACCCGAATGCCGCCTCATGCGCCAGTCTCGCGGACCTCGCAACTCAGTCTCCATCCGACAAAGTTCATGCTTCTGTGCTCATTGCTCTGCTCTGGAATATTTGGAAAAGAAGGAATGCCAAGGTCTTCAGGAACATTGTCGAAGACCCATATTTGCTCCTCCGACATTTATCTCTGGTCCTCTCGCTATAACTCTGCTCCTAAGAAAGCCCTTCTTACTGATTGGGCAATAATTCTGGCTCACCTGGCCAACACCTTGTAATTACTCCTCCTCCCCTTCCCCTCCTTGTATATTGTTAGGCTCTCCTTGTACTGCTCTTGGGTTTTAATAAAGTTGTGCAGGCTGGCTGTTGCCCGCCGTAGTTCGGGTCGGAAAAAAAATAGAATAGATTACCATCACTACAATGGTCCTTTCTTTGGTCCTCAACAATTGGTTGATTCCAGACTTGTTCCTATATATAAATTCCAGTGTTAAAATCTAAAACGCTGAACTTCTAAGAGTAGACAAATTTAGTGCATGGCCTCTGTGAAAGCAGTGTGACCAATGACAAGCAGTGGTTTGCAAACATGGTAGCCTAGTTAGAGGAAAACCCAGTAAAAAAGGAAATTTGAAAAACAAGGGAAAACATGTTTATTACAAAAAAAATCAGGAAACGGAAAACAAGAATAAATTTCATAAAACCACTCTTTTTGTGGCATCGGACCATCGGTAACACAAAGCCGGTTGTGACTTGTGACTAATCTTTTCACAGAACCACATTCCTTGAGACATGGCTTCTCAAATAATCCAAATCGGCCAGTTTAGGACATGTGATAACATTTCTGACAGGTGCGTCACAACCTAAACTCCAAGTAAAACCTTGCTATTGTTCATTTTCACATTTCGGCTTGAATCAAAGTGCACATTTATTGTCCACAACCCATTCTCGAAACTCACATGCATAGAAATTGACAAATAATATGTATATACTTTGAACAGAAGATTTGCTTGCGCATGCGCAGACTTGTAAGGAGAAGACTACACTGAGCACACGCTTTGCTTTTGCATAATGCACACCAAAACATTACTAGCCCTTTCCCTAAAAAAAACCTTTATTTCTTCCGTTGCTAGTGTGCTTCATGAACAGTTGGTTTTGCTGTAGACAAAAGAAAGGCCGATAAAGACTAATGGTGATAATTAGTACATGAAGCACGTTTTCTTTTCTGCTCCATATTCTATGACTAGGCAGAGTACGTACTAGCTAGCTGGTGCAGCCGTACAGCACAACGCTGCTCCGTGCAGCCGTGCTCCTTTCAAAAGAAAAATTATGATATAGGAGACGGGTCCGGATGAAAAAGGAAACGGGGGAATCCTTTTTACAGAATTCAGCGTCTCAGTGCAGGTAGGTGATGACTGTACTCGAGGACAACCGATGCACACGTTCACACTACCAAAGTACTGCAACAAATCCTCTAATTAATAAAAGAAAGTACGGATTATACTCCCAACACTCTGATGATCTGATCAATAAAACAAAGCGTGAAATACACCGCTAGTTCACAAACTCAGAGATAATGCACAGTTTAGTCCACAAACTAAAAAATACACACATCAAAACCATAATAAACTGGTATTATTGTAACTCTTAGGTCCAGAAACGGTTTGCCGGGATTAATTTCGGCCACGTGACAGCCACATTATTGCAAAAATTTAACATAATTCTCCACGCGTTGCTGTTAAATTAGCAAAAATATTAAATAATTCTCCGCAGGTTGCTGTTAAATATTGTGAAAACTCCCCCGAAAAATCCCAACAGCAATTCACGGTCCTTACTTAATCCGATGTGGCTGTTACATGGTTGGAATTAACCACGCCTAATTATTTTTGGACCTGAGTGTTACATTATTACTAGTTTACGGCTTTATGTGTGTGTTTTTAATTCATGGACTAAATTGTGCATTCGTTCCGATTTTATGTACCAGTGATGGAGTATTTTACTCTAAAACAAAAGCCGGCCTGAGCCTTTTAACTGCTAGCCGTGCATGCATGCACGCAGGGAGGGGGAACCCAATCCGCAAGAGAGGCCAAAAGAGGTTTCAAACGACGCCTTTCTGCGAGCCCTTTTGCACGGCGATCATAAGTTAGTATTCCTGCTACCACCCATTTTTCAACGTGCGAGGACTTGGTGGAGCGAGTGATCGACGAGATCGAGCCTTTCTGGTGCCGGCCGGTCGAAATTGATGGGAGCACCGCGCGCACCGGCGCCCCTCCGTGACCCCGCCACGCGTGCATGCAGCGCAGCTAGAGCTCACCGGGAACGGCAGCAGAAAAGAAAGAAAACACGACGCGTCCCACGGTGTGCCGCGCTTTCTTTTGCTGGGATCTGCAGCCGGGATCTCCACATCATTCTTTTTGACCGAAATCGCACGGCCGGGCGGAGTCTATCGACCGAATGGCGGCGTGCGATCAAGATGACCAGCTAGCTCGTGTGTGCCCCCAGACACGTGTGCTAGCTAGTAGCACTGCCTCGGGCGGTGGAGACCCGTAGTTTGGAGTGCATGCACGCGCTGGGCCGTGCGAGTTAAAATGTTAAATGGGCTCTCGAGGCGATATCCGATATTCCGATGGATGGATGCTTCCGATTGCGGCAAGGTCTCGCAGGCAGCACCGTTGGCTCCCGGACGTCCATCGGGCGGTCGCGTCCTGTCTGCGTACGGCTGAGATCGAGCGATCCATTCATATTCATTCGTCGTCTCGTCTCTGCGTACGTACTACTCCCTGGTCTACGGGCAGCGTTGCACCATACAGATCATCGATGTGTCGGGATGATAAAGCTGACACACACGGCCGGACAAGTGCTGTCAGCGTCACTAATTCATTCTGCTTGACCCCTTTCAGCCCCCAGAAAAATAGGAGTTGGCACTAGCTAATGCAGCTTCCATTTCATCCTTTTGCCTTTCAATCAAAACTACTCAGAAAAGATAAACACAGAAAAAAGAGATGAGCAAGAGACAATGGACCGTCTTATTGGACGGACGTTCGGATCGGAGCCACAGACGCGTTCGGTTTCACTGCAAAAGGCTAAAATAATTGTACTGTTGTCCAGCAAAATGTACAAACCCGCACGGCGCCGGCCGTCAACGTCCAAATGTCTGCCCACGAGATTGATACGACGCCGTCCTCTTTTATACTCCACGAAGAAGTTTTGATAGTACGTAGTCGTACATATGTCAGTCATATAGTACACGTGGATTTGATGCTCTGACCAATCGCGGCCCATGCAAATCGACCGGTCATTAAACAAAGCTTCTAGGCCGTGTAAAAAATTCCACATGTAACAAAACAGCATGCAATCGAATTGGGACCTGCGTCCCAATCGAGCCAATGAATGGCAGTCACGATTGCCGCCCACAATCGAAACGAGGAGAAACTAAAAAAATATATACGCTGCCGCACTTCCTTGCTCCGTAGAGAGCGTGTCCTTTGACATGTTAAAACAAGCTTTTGGTAAACAATTTTATCGCTATATTTTTTTTCGTCGTACAAGTATGATCACGCACACAATTCACACACACTCACACCATCACGCGAAGCTAGGAAATATAGAAGGCCCCACTGTCCTCAATTAGAGCGGGTATCTAATAAATATCCCACTTAACGTGTGTACGTGTACTTCAAGTAAAAACGAACGTTTAGCAAACATTTTTTTCTGTGAGAGTACGTACAATGAAGGAAGACACATGTACACAACACGCGCGAGTGCATGCATACGTGATGTCCCACCTAACGTACAAGGAAGCATATGTCCCCTATAAATTCTACGGAGTAGGAAATATTGGAGGCACCCTTCTCTACACTTAGCTTGTATACGTGATGTCCCACCTAACGCGCGCGCACGAATACATGCATGTACTCTCATTAAGAACAACAGATAGCGTCAACGTTAAAAATGTATTCCCATAGTTTCTAAATACTTGTCGTGGTTTTAGTCCAAATTTACACTAAAATCACGACAAGTATTTAGAAACGGAGAGAGTATTGAACATGCATACATGGATGGGTAAGAATGACCGATGCTCACCAGCTAGTAGACCACATGCCCATCTTTAGAGTTGTATCCAGTATCCGTATGTGTAAATTCTGGTTGTGATACCGTACCACATAAAATCGTATAATACTACTAATTGGTGGTAAAAAAATAAGCTCTATACGAAAACGAACAAACAAGCTACTCCGTACTAAAAAGAATATATACAAGGAGACTTGTATCGGTAAGTAGGGTTGTACCATCCCGGTAAAAGAGAGGGATAGGTGCAGACAGGCTTGAAGGTGACAGGTGGGACCGCTTCGATGATTAACAAGTGCATGTGTCAATGCTGAGTTGCAAAGAGTCAACATGTGAAACATTTAACACGTCAAGGGTCAATACTTGTTTAATATTTACCTTCTTTTTATAGTTTAAGGCGTCCTAGGTTTTAAGTTTTATTAAGATAAAATTTTGATAAAAAAAATTAATATGCATATGACTTATATGGCATAAATTTCGTATACTAGCTAGATTTATTTTTAAAGGTATGTGCCGAAAAAATTACATACTCCCACACTTACTAGCTAACGTGTGAGTGTGGGTCCCTCACTTACTTCAGGCTCACATGTCAGTGACCCCATGAGTGCAATACGGTAGAGGCTTGATCCCATTTGGACAGTGACTGAAAGCCTATCACATCATACTTACTACTTTCTTTATTAAAAAATAAAATACAAAGACGGATGCTAGTTTAGAAATCCAAAAATACAACGACAAACTTATCCTTGAGCTCCCATCACACACACACTTGCCAATGCCATCGTTACTGGTTGATAAGCTAATGTTTCATTATCAACTCCAGCTTATTTTCCTTGGTGGTCAATTTATGGGTAACCAAAACATTTACTCCATAGTATATACTTAAACTGGACATACCCTTACACTATAGGAAATTTATGAAATTTGCCGCGACCATCTCCATTGGACCAAGACGCTTGGACATCTGTGTACGGAAGCCACGAAAGCTCATAGGTTACTCACTTGCTCTAGCAAGGAAAGCATATGGTGATGTGGGTGTTGCTAAAACTTCTGTACCACCGGCCCGCCTCAGTTTTTCTAGTGCCCTCTTTAACAAGTTGCAGCCAATGATAAGTTGCACCGCATTTTACTTTCTGCTCCTAGTCAAAACGTACGATTTTCGGGCCATTCAATAACTAAAAACATCGTCGGCATTGATAATAGAAAAAACAAGGGAAAAAGACAATGTAGAACCGAGAAAACAAAAATATTTCCACCCACTTTGCATTCTCTAGCTAGATTTTTTATTTCAACAACTGTACGCGCCAATACAGATAGTCCGATTTGACTACATCGTGAGACTTTTTGGTATAATGATTTCTTTATCCAAATGGCTGTCAGCACCAGCTAGCTATTCTTAACCCATGGCGCGATCAGGTTAAAAAAAAACACGGCAGATACACAGTTGTTGTATAATCAACCCGCCTTTCGTACGTATAACATTCCATGGATCCACTGGCTGCAACACTGACGCATCAGGACGGGCAGCCAGAACTCCGAAGGAAATCACATGATTAATTAAAGAGTAGTCTCCTTGATTAATTATTGTTAACCAGAACCGAAGCGATCGACAGAGCTAGTGTGTTAGATGGTCGATCCAGAGGGGCTGCTAAAAGCTTGGCAGCAAACGCCTGCTGACGACCTGTCGGAGATCAAGATTCCCGGTGGCCGGCCATGTCCACATCGCCGGATCGGGGCGCGGCCGAGCATGGGTTACATGTCGCTCCTCCTCACCAGTCACCAGGCACGTCACACGCCACCTGCAACTTTGCGACTTACGCAGCATCCCTCCCTCGATCGTTCTCTCTCCGTGTGCAATTGTTTTCCTTCTTCCGGCCCCTTTCTTCAGGTTGATTTGTGAGCATTGTCGTGCAAGATTGTCGCCGACTAATACCGGGTTGAATTAAGTTTGAAACGGTGATCGACGGTTTACTGGTGATCGATCGACCGATCAGATGCTCTTATCATCTAATCAAGGCACTGCTGCTGGCCGGTGTAGAGAGATCCTATCCAAGTGACCGGTGAAAACATGGTCAAATCACATTTTCTTTCGGAGGGAAAGTTAAAGGCCAGTATCTTCGCTATATCACTCCATCACGCAATTAACACCTAGCTAGTCACACAATTAATCAGTCCGTGCCGACGCCTCCCCCCCGACCGACAGTAGTACGTACTAGCTAGTTAATTCATTAATTAATCAAGGATCATATCCAGTAGAAAGTTTCAGACACTTCCAATCCCGACAGCTAGAAAGCTAGCACTCCGGTCGTCATATGTTTTCTCAGTTTCAGGCAAATTAAGCAACGCGGTAATTGCAACACGGAAACTTCTGCAAGGACAGCAGGACGTCCGTGCGGTTAAAGATTTACTACATTGACAGGCAACAGAGTTCTGAAAAGATACAGCCTCAGCCGGGCAACGCAAACTGATGATGGGCACAGCTAGCTAGCTAGGAGCTGCTGCAGTAGTACTGCTGCTGCAAACGACGATTGGTGAGCCGCGAAGCGTTTTGACACACAGGCCGTGTCGCGCTCAGGTTTTTCAACCCAGCAGTACTAGCGTTACCAACAGCGGCGCAGTGGTTTTCAGTTGAGATTAGGTAGCGGGGGGCCTTGCAGGCTTGGACTGGTCATCGGTTCGTCACTAAACTAGTCCAAAGGTGCCTTTCGTTGTGAGGGAATTTGGTCAGATTTGTGTCATCCCTGCCTCCTCGACCGATCGAGTTTGTTGGGGGTTGGATATGATGCGCTCTTGAAAATTGAAATGACGACATGCCCGGTTGCCCGCATTAGTAAAATTTTCTCTGTTTTCCTTGTTAAAAATGACATAGTGCTGCTGTAAGCAAGGCGTAACAGCCGTGACTTAGTGCCACGGTTTCAGACTTCAAACGAGAGTGCTCGTCGCGAAACTACGTACGTACTGAGCAGTGAGCACTGATAGAAACCTTAATAGTAGTACAGTAGTATGTTTTTTTCTTTTATAGGGTCATTGTCTCAAATACTTTTCCTTTAAGGAAACTTTAGGACCGAACGGGGGTTCAATTTTTTGTTTAAGAAGATCACGACTTGCTGTATTAAATGTATTTTCCTTTTTTTGAGAGTAAGATTACGACAAACCCCGTACGGTATTACCTTTATGTGTTTTTCAAGAAGAAGGTTGGGACGTATGGAAAAGGAAGCATGGACTTTTTGCAGCCGTATGTTTCTGTAGCATCTTGGATTGGGCTGGGCCAGAATTTGGGCTTCTCCATAGGAAAGATTGACGGGCATGAGCGAATCAGCTGCCCGTCTGGAGAGCCCAAACTCGTGATAATGAAACAAATCTCTACAGCTAGTGGGCGCGGCGGCAGAAATTTTTCCATCCAATCTTGCGTCTATTGGTGTCCTCTGACTTCTCTGGTGTCTCTCCTTGAACGAAACCATCTGTATAAATACCACATCTGAAAACAAGAAAAAAAAATATGTGCGCATGGGCTCCAGTGAGCCTGGAATATGCAGTTGTGTTTTATCACTTTATGTACCTCTAAAATTCCATGGTTTTTCTCGTTTGTACGGTACTTAAAAAGATACAGATATGTGAAGGGTCGTCGGATCAGCATCGGATCAACCAGCTGATGGAAACAGCAGGTAAAGAAGGATGATTGCGTTAGTAGCAGTAGTACACTTCGGAGGAGTGACTTGTGAGATGCCGCAGCAAGAAGCATCGCTCCGGACGGGGCATCACGTGACGGAATCCCCACCACCGATCAGTCAGTCAGTCGCCGGCGACCACGACATTTGCGGCCCTCCTCGATCGGGCTGGCACGCCACTCCGTGCAACCATTACGAGCCCCCGCGACTTCTCAGCCCGCCGGTGGTCAGGTCGGTCAAGTGGCCAGCAGGAGCACGTGCGCGCGATTGAGCGATGCCTCCCATTCCACCCTTCTTCGCCTTGCACCGGTAACAAGGATCGTTCTTCGCAGCCCGTTTCATTTCAGGCCCAGGTGCGCGCTGCTTCATGGCAGCCCGTCGCTTGGCCACAGCTGGCGCAGAACAGCTTTCCACGGTGCAGCCTGCAGGTGTTCTGAATAAGTTAGCTCGAGTTCCTTTTGGCCTTTTGCTTCAGGAAATGTGAATTCAGAAGCCCCTCCTGTACTCAAAGCACCCAAATACTGTCAGTCTTAAGCAACCCGGGCAAAGCGAAGAACGCAACGCCAATCCCAGACACTTTTGACTACTTGAACCAACGCGTGAGGTTGAGATAACCGCAGAAATCAGCACTGTTCACATATACACTGATGATATAATTATATAAACCACACTGGACTTGGGCGAGAGTATCAGCGTACAGACATTGTGCTTGTACATCATCCAATCCCGGCGCATTCTTTTCCTGGGCAGTAGAGTAGTGATCAAGATACACGGCCATTCAGGATGCAGAGGCAGCTGAGCACCCCGGCGATGCCCAGGTTCCCAGGCGAGGGCGAGGAGGAAGAGGAGGAATACGATGACCTGGAGGCGAAGCCGGGGAACAAGGCGCCGGCCGTCCGGTCGTCGTCGTCGTCCGTTCACCTCATACCGCTGCTCACCTTGCTGTGCTTCGTCGTCCTCTTCCTCTGCTCCCACGTCCCCTCTGCTTCTGGTACGCGCGTGTGTGTGTGCAGCAACCACGTTTAATTCCGTCCTGGTAACTTTATCTTTGAGCTCTGTATTTTTTGCTACGTTTTGGTCTGCAGATATGTCGAGTTTTGGAGGGAAAGCTGCGAGCAGGAAGCCTAAGTAGTTACTCTGACGCGGACCAAGGAACTGAGGAAGCGATGTGCTAAACATATGGACGTTTTTTCTTCTTCTTTCATTTCTGTTATCTTTCTTGGCCTGAAGTGTGAAGCATAGACACGAAACTTATGGATCTTGTTGCAACAATAAACTGGGTGCAAAGCACAATAGCAATGCCAATAATCTCGGATGTTTGGCCATGTCGTCTTTGGTGCTTTCTCTGGCTCCCTTAATTACACAATCCTTGACAAAAACTTCGTTGTCCGATGCTGCACGAGTGCACGGTGGTCCCCCGTGGCCGAACTTCCATTCAGTCCCGGCTGTCCAGCCCTAATCCTCACTTGTCACAGACTCACACGTACTATATCAGAATCATATCTTAAATGCAAAGCTGAATTGACATAATGCAAAACAGGCATGTTTTCAGCAAAAGAATGAAGAGAAATGGTATGCCAAGTAGGTAAGCTAAGGAAAAGAAATTTAGCAGCACGTCACCGGAGTTTCAGGGAATTCTTGCAAGTCGGCCTCGGTTGAGCCTTACGGGCTCAGCAGGGAAACATGATATTTGTTTCCCCAATTCATCTATTGAATTCTGGTTGGAAAATATGCTCAATTAATATAAAATAAAGTCCTTAAATCAGCGACAAAACCATCGATTCAGCACTCAGGCCATGAGAAATTAGGCCAGTCTGTTTACCAAATCAGCATCAGTGATCCATGCTAAGATGGTACAACATGTGTGATAATACATATTCAGCGATAAATAACAGTATTATCCTCTCAGGATAAAAGAAAGGTAAATGAAAATAGTATCAGAAAATTGGAGATAACACACAAACACTATATTTGACACAACAAGTTGCATGATAATACTGTTTGTCAAATAAAATAGTTGCTACAACTGCAAACTCTTTAGGTCACAATAATCTCAACCATCGAACAGGTGAATTAGAATATGACTACAGCGGCAGTTCAGCCTGAATTCAACAACCACTCATGTATATTTACATTCATGTGTCAAGCAAATCATAGTATCAATCCTTGCGCAGGTTCAGGCTTTTTAGGAGCAGGGGGGAGTGGAGTCGCGTTACTGGAACCCTCTTCAGTAATGGGGACAGTTGCAGCTCTAGATATGGGAATATCTTCAGTTGTTTCAGAGACATGTACCTTTGCAAAATCATCATCTGAATCCTTGTGCTTTGCAGGGTCATCTGAAATGTTACCTTGTGCAGACTCCCTCTCTACAGTCTTGCCCTCCTGCTCGGCAACTATTTTCTCCTTTGCCTTTGCCCCGACATCATTTGCGGCATTTGCAACCTTACTGAAGGCACCGGTTACCCATGCTGCTCCAGTAAGGACATACCTGTTCTTCATGATGGCAGATCCAGCAGTAGAGACACCCTGTTCAGCAGCTGCAAGTGCTGACTTTGTCTTCTCAGAGACTAGATATTTCTGATCCATTTCCTTTACTTTATCATTTACAACTGAAGAACCAACACTGATCTTCTCACTTAAACCGATTCTCTTGTCGAAGGAAGATACCCTAGCAGTTGCAGTTGATGTGAGCTGATGCTTCTCATCCAAAGCTTTTGCTTTGTCGAGTGCATCCCTACCAAGAATGAACCCCTTGGCCAGCATGGTCCCAACAATGTCTTCTGCCTTCTCAAGAACAGCTGACTTTCCATCCTTGGGCTGTGGATGAAAACAATGCTATAAGTTCCATTACCACCAGAAGAATACCACACTGCAGACATCATATATTACAGACTTCTAATCATACCTCTAGAGCAGCTAAAACAGAAGCTGGAACCTCGTAATCAGTGGCTGGTGTGACAATGACAGCCATGTCAACTATTGTGGCACCCTGGAAAAGGAACCAAAGTACATGTGTCACATTTCCATCATACAAGCAGTTCTATCAAGTATAAAACAATTAAGCAGCAGAAAAAGACACATTTCTGCGGTTAGGTACATATGTGCAAACAAATGTTAGTTGGAATGGTGCATTATGTAAACTTGAAAATTCAAAAATGTGAGCATCAACAAATTATTTTGCTTCAAACAATCAATGGAACTAATGTTTTAAAATAGTTTATGACTGGGAGCTGAGATCATGGCAACAATTTACAGAACATGGTTCAGGACATGGTGCCATATCAATGATATTTAGGCGTGTGAACAAATAGTCCATCCATTTGAAAATATAGGCACCATATACTCCCTCCATTTCAAAACATAAGGCATAAAGTAATCTTATACTCCCTCCATTCCTTAAAGAATGGCATATTAGTTTTCATTAAGACAAGGCTTTGACCACAAATTACTATGTTAAAGTGTGGTTTATACGACATGAAACCATAAGTATCATGAAGTACTTTTGATAACGAATCTAGCGATATTAATTTCATGTCATATAAACCACACATTGGCATAGTAATTTGTGGTCAAAGCCTTGTCTTAATGAAAGCTAATATGCCATTCTTTAAGGAACGGAGGGGGCAATATCTAGAATACTACTTTTTAAAACTGAACTAAAGTACTGTAATCAATGCATGCATGCAGGTAATACAAACTAAAGCTGGATAGTTCTTCTCCCGCCATAAAAAAGGTAAAAGCTGGATGTTTCTTAGGGATAGAGGGAACAACACAATTATTTTGTATAATATAAATACGCAGATGTATGGCAGCAAGCATGCAGAGTTGCATCAATTTTGCACCGACAAAACCAGTTGCAAGGTCAACGAATCATCATTGCGTGGGGGACAAGGAAGAATTTTCAGAAGATTGAGGAAGAAAATGTACCGTCAGAAGAATAGCTGTCTCAGCTCCTTGTTTGTCTTTAAAAGTAATGTACGCAACTTGAGACAGCTCATCGGCACTGCAAAACATAAAAAGGTTGATGCAATTCATGGTACACAGTGGATAGCAACACAATGAAGATGGTAGTATGGTACTACAAACCTTTGCATTTCAACATGCAAAATGTCACCAGAAAAGGAAAAGAATTCCTTTACATCCCTTTGCGCTGCTTTCAGTGACAAATTGCTCACCATAACGGTGCTAAGCGTGCTCGTCTAAAACCAACAAAATAATTATGAAAGGAACATTTAGTAAGTCATCCGATAGATGGTACTCTTCTAGGAGATATGTGAATATGCTATGCATACAAAGTTCTCCAGTATCTAAAAAGCGAAATAAAAAGCATGAAACCTAAGTACACTCTTACAAAATAGTGCAGATTTCTATGTACTACCATACTACCATACCAAATTAGATACAAGCGCTACATTGTAAACCGACATAATTGGTTGTCTTCTGCCAACTTTTGCTTCCTTACATTTTGGCATATTACTTGCAATGCAACAAAGAGAAATAATGAAATGGAACTTAACAGGAGCACTATTTCATCAGTTTCTCAGCACAAGTTAGTAGGCATAAACTGAGAACAGGGCCACGATGTGTACTAAAAATACAGGATGGATAAATCAGGAACAGCAGACAGTAATATAACCCAGAACTACAAATCACCAACAGAAGCTCTTCATGACTCGCAAAAGGCTCGCTATAATAGAAATAATTAGAGGACTCTACTGAAAGATCACTTCCTTCAGAACTTACTAAAGCAATCGACTGAACGAACACCTATTTCGAGGACTTGGACACCCCGACAACACTCTACGATGACTTGACTGCAGATTAGGTACACTGGCCATTGCACATTCAGTTCAGAGGTACAATCCCGGGTTCCGGCAGAAATGGGGAGGGATTTCACTTTTTTGAAAGTGAAATGGGGAGAGATTTCAGTACAAACACCAAATGACTGGAGCCACAAATCTCTAGTTTTCCCATCTTTGGTAGAACAGCTTGACTACAGAAAAATATACATAACCCAAATCTAGAGCCCTCAAATTCTAAGCCCGTATTTCTAAGCTCTACCAGACAGACAAACCAAATCCACATAGCTAGATAAGTGCTCGAATCGACAATGACAAGCCATGGCCCCAACAGCGATTTACAAAAAAAAGCGAGCAAAAGAACAAGTGCAGGAGAGAGAAGAGGGGGGCAAGGAGAGCTCACCGCCATGGCTGCGAGCGAGGCCGAGATCTCCGAACCCTAACCGCTGACTTGAATCGGGAAACGGGAAGAAAAAGGGGTTAGAAATATCCTTGAAATGGATCCGCCGTGTCCAGCGGGCTGGGATTTATAGGAGGAGACGGCGGAGTGGGGGCGGAACAGTAGCACGCGGCGGTTCCTGACATCCAACTCCAACAGTAGTAGACTTGGGCGCAGTGACGTGGCGACGTGTGGGGCACGCCTCTCTGCAGCTGGGACCCACCCACTACCTTTGGGCTTTTTACCTTGGGTCCGGCCGGGTCCACGGAATCCGATCGAGCCAGATACACACTGGCTGGCTCATGTGACCCCGCACATCGGCCCACCCCACACCACCAGCGTCATTTTGTACAGATCGACACCGAATTGCATGATCTCAGAGCACATGCATTCTCTTCTT
Source organism: Brachypodium distachyon (assembly GCF_000005505.3). NCBI lineage: Eukaryota > Viridiplantae > Streptophyta > Magnoliopsida > Poales > Poaceae > Brachypodium > Brachypodium distachyon. The sequence continues at coordinate 23,197,143 of NC_016135.3, forward strand.
TTCTTGTGAAGTTTTCTCCTTTTCGAAATAGAGGTTCTTGTTTTCTTAAACTCATTTGGCTTCTGATCTGCAGGCTCGGGTATCGATTAAGACACATACTGTAATATACTTTTGCTAGGTTCAATGGTAGTTCATCGTAACGGCCCATAAGATACGGACTGTGCTTCTCGCGGACAGACGACAAGAGAGTGTTGTGAACCACCACAAGGCAACCGACGTGAACAAAGTAAAAGTAATTAGGGGTAGCAATTAGGATTAGCGGCAGTGCTGAGCAAGACAATAATCGCCAAAGAGACCAAATACGAAGATTGCGTCTTTTTTTTCGGAAGTAGCCACGTGCTTGTTCCATTATCCATGAGACAACGAGGTTACAAACGCCTACACACATGGAAACCACAAAAGACAACCAGAAAAACAGTTGTCTTGAATATTTGCATAAAGATATTTTCAATAAGAAAACTACATTTTGATTTTGGATACCCTTACACTAAGCCAAACCGTTGCCCACCACCAATCTTTCCCGCCGCCACGGCGTCATTGAAGGGAAGAGGGCACCCGACATTCTAAAATCTAGAGGAGCACCATCGCAGAAATCACTGCATTTTTGAGAGATGAAACGGACCGTCGCACATGATGAAGACCGAGGCTTTGTGGCACTTCGCCAGGGATCGTCCCCATGCTTGCTAAATCCAAGCGCCGCTATCTTCATACACCGTAGTTGAAGAAGAAGAACGGCACTGTCAACCACTAAGCATGAACCACTCTTCAAAACTATCAGAATTCTGCTTGTTGTTGCCACCACAAGAGTAGACACAAAACAATGACCACCCCAAACTGAACTCACCATAATTAGAGACCAGCTACAAGACCGAGCCGCCTACTTCCCGACGTCACCGATTGAAGCGTTATTGAGGTAGGAAAAAGACAGAGGCAGATTATTCTGACGCGGCGCTGTCTCCACCACCAAACCAGCACCTTCAGGTAAACCTAAACATACCCTAACTACAGACCATAGTACGAATATTATGTCTTGTTGGGTGAAAAATGGTCTAATCTTAAAGCTGCATTTGCCAATTTTTCTATTTTCCTACTCTGAAGTTTGACACTCATTACTTTTCAAAATGTACTACTCTCTCCGTTCAACAAAGGATGTCTTAACTTTGACTAAATTTGAATGCATCTATACACTAAGTCACGTCTAGATACATCCAATTTTTGAAAAACTTGAGACATCTTTTGTTGGACGGATGGAGTATAATTAATCCCATACACTTGGATTATCACGCGTCGCCAATGAGCCTCCATCTAGCCTAAAATCTACCCCTTCCGCCGTGCTCACCGCTGCCGATGCGACCCGATTCCCGACTCCAAATGAATCGCCTTCCTTTTGCCTTGAACTCGTCGCGTCAAGAGGAGGTGGGTGATGAAGAGATGGGATGGGCGCTACAAACAACTGATGGACCGAAAACTTCGAAGGGTTTTGGTGCATAAATCACTAGACGTGCTACCCGGGTGAGCAAAAAAGAAGATGAGGGGTTAGCTGTAAAAATAAAACTAGCAACCCCCCCCCCCCCCCCCAGCCCACCCCACGAACTTTCCCGTGCTCCACGTCGGATGACACGTGGCCTAGAACATGCACAAATTCAAAATTTGGACTTCGAATGCAGTGTTTGCAAGTTTGTGGACTAGCAAAAATGCTATTTGGCTCTCGAGATCCAGTGCTCCTGGTATCTAGACCATTAATTTCTCAAACCAACAGCCTAGATGGACCGATCGATAATAGTATAGAACCCTACTCTTTTAGTATGGCCCCGTATTTCAGGAACCCAGTGAGTTGTTTATTCATGAAATGGTCCCGTTCCAGCCTAGGTGTTAAATGGGCTGGCTCATCAAGACAACCTGGACCGCCGCAAATAAACATGGACTGGCTCATCAAGGCTACTTGGACCTGATCAAATAAATATATATATTTTCGCTCAAAAAAAGAAATATTTTTTTCCACTTAGCATTCGTAATGTCCCAGGTTGGCTGGTCCTTCGTGAATTTGGCACGAGAATTGCTTCGGTCGGCCGGAACAATTTGACATTTGCTGGCCAGTTCCAAAATCGGCACATGTTTGATTTTGAAATTTGCTGGTCCATTTTTTTTCAAATCAGAAAACTTTTTTTTATTGTCGCATGGTTACATTTTTCTATATTAACACGTGTCGTCTCACTCTCCCGACCAACACCTGACACCGCCCGGATCATTCCGTGTTCAGTTGGTCCCTGATTCGTCCGCCCGAGTAGCTCATCGATAGGATTTGCGAACCATCTAACCATCGATAGGATGTGCCATCCTCATCACACGCAAAATGCCAACCCATCTTTATTTTTCCCCGCACACAACTAGGTAACCAGTTTTAGTCTAACGAAAATTGTTGTGCAATCACAAACCAGCAAGCAGCAACCACATCCATTGCAATTAAACTATAGATCTTACACCAGTTCTAATATTTATTGAGGCCTCGTTTCTCTCGTGCAACAAAAATTCTTGCTCCCAAATCACTTACTAATCAGCCTCCTAATTTGATGGATCAGGAGTTGTATCTGCAGTTCGCACGGTTGTGGTTCCATGATTCGAGGGTAGCCGCGCGCAAGGCCGGTGCGCAGCTCGTCGTCCAGCACTGCGCCATGGCAGATCGACCGCAAGAGCTGCAGATACATGCAGGGCGACCGCAAGAGCTGACAGCAATTAGAACAACAAACCGTGGTCTCAAGATCGAAATCAGGAGGAAAAGAAGAAGAGGATGCGGTCGGCCATTCCCGCGGTACTGCATCAAGTTGTAGGCGGCCTCACGAGGAAGGCAAACCAGCCAGGCAGAGCTGTCTGCGGTGGAGCCGGTCGGCGTCGATGCCCGGAGGGCCCGGGGCGGAGGCTGGCGGCGGCCAGATCGAAGCCGAAGCCCTTGTCGGGGCCCCCATGGACGAAGGGACGCGGCGGTGCAGGCATGTCTCTGGAGTCGCAGGGTCGCAGCTCTAGCGGCACGACACCGACGGGCTTGATGGCGTGACGCGCGGCGAGTTGATTTCTTTGGCCGATTCCTGGAGCCCATGGGTTCCGGCGAACCCGGCCGTCGCAATGGACAGAGCGAATCTTCGCCCTGGCGCCATGAGTGGGCTCGCTGCCGGCGACGGGATCTTCTAGTGGGAGAGCAGAAGCAGCAGGATCTTCCATGGCCAGATGGCCCGCCAGCCACTGCCCTGCCCATCTCCGCCGCACCGCGACGGCGGAGGAGCGACAACAGAAGCTTGATGACGGGATGGTGCGAGGTAGGGGCAGATGGGGGAATGGATCGAGCGTGGGTTGAGGGAGAGATATTTACAGTGGTGAGTGGGCCCACTGGTCCAGGAACATGTGCCGGTCCAGGTAGGGGCATCCGTGCTGTACCATGGTGTGCCAGCCCACCTGATCCATCGGGGCACATGTGCGGGTCCAGGAAAAGGTAGCCCGTCCCCACGCAAGAACTTCAAACTTTCCCATGAAAGACTAACTGGGCGGCCCAGTATTCTTTACTGTTTTTATACACTATACTGGACCAAAAAGCTGCCGTCCACGGTGATTATCTGGCCCAAAAGATGGATAGGGATTGGTCCATGTTACCAGGAGCACTGGATCTCAGGAGCCAAAAATCCATGTTCGTGGACTAGAGTGTTTCCACGCACCAAGTTGTAGACCTCCGATGCGATTTGCTCCAAAAAAAAGAAGAAGAAAGATGTTCTCTTGGATAAATCTTTCGGATCGTGGATCCAAACGTTTTGTGATCATGAATAATTAGCTTATATGGGTGTTAGTTGAAAAAATATAGTCAAAAGACACATTAGATACATTCCTAAATAAGTAAATATAAGATGTCTCATTTTTCGAAAAAGGAGATGGTTCAGTTTTGTGCTAAGTCATGTCTTTTAAACTTTGACAAATTTATAAAGAAATATAGCACCAATATTTAAAATATCAAATAAGTATGCTACGTAGACATATGTCATGATGGATTTAACAAACTAATGTTGGTAGATTTTCCCTATAAAGATTGTCGGTCCTTAACAAGTTTGACTTAGAACGAATTTAGAAGATATTTTTTTTAAGATTAATAAATTATTGTAGTGAATTCGGCGTTTAATGCAATTCACTATTAGATAAAACACACAATTATTACGGTGAACTATACAGCAACCGTTATGTACTTCTTCCGTTCAAAAATAAACGACGTGAATTTGTATAAGAATATATATAATTTCACGGTAGCGGGACGGAGGGAGTATTTAACTGTATACCGGGAATCCTTGGCGCAGCTACCGGTCGACGGGTCGAGGGCGAGCATGCGGGGCTGTGATGGGCCAGGAAGAGCGTGAGAGTGCTAAACGGAATGTTGGGCTCGGGAGTCGGGAGAGGGACTGAACCGCGAAAGCCCATCACGTGTACGGCATCGAAAGCGCTTACCGTTGTTCTGCTTTTGCGTCAGCTGCGGGGACTGGGATCCGGTACCCTGCCAGAGGCAGGGCACACCGTGCCCTGACCCCCCAGATACCTTCTGTTTCCCATCGGACGGCCGGCAACAGCTACAGGCAAAACAGCAAGGGACCCCATAGATCCACCCTCCGTTAGCCCAGTACAGCAAGGCACAACAGTTACAGGCAAAACGAGCAGCTAGAAGCAAAACAGGTTTAGACGGACAGGCACATAAAAGAAAAATGTAAATATTTGGCAGGCACGTACAGGCAATATTTGACAGTAATTCCAATTCTGTAAAGAAAATCCAAGCAAAAGCATGTACAGAGGCACGTAGTACATCGATTCCAGAGTACAAAATACACAGGCAAAAGCTGGACACATATGTAGTTGAAGCACTTAATCTGAAATCTGTTCTTACATGATCATTCTAGTAGATATAATTGGCCCTTTTACTTGTACAGTTAGACCACAAAATACCATACTCAACCCTATCCAAAAAACTATAGTCAGCCATGTCCAAAATACGATACTCAACCCTGTCCAAAATGCTATTCCAGTCAATTTGAGACTCTACATGCTAGAAAACATATCATTGTCATAAATATAATCATCACAACAAGGGGCTGTCAATAGCTGCGTGTAACTAATGAGGTCAGCACACTCTTGAAGCTCCAGATTTGCCCCTTTGAACTTGTCATCTTTTTCCACTCCTACTTGAGACTCTACACCATCATCTTTCTTTTGTTGCTGCCAATAAAAAATTTCTAGTAAGTAGTTTAGGAATGGTTTGTGACAACATATCATGTAGGGATTGCAGCATACTTTTGCTCCTCTATTTTTTGATGCAGCAACTTTAGTTGGCTTCCGCCTCCCCTTGAGTAACTTGTCAAGCCAAGTTTTCTTTTTCCTTAATTTTTTTGATTGAACTCAGCACTAAGAAACTCCTTTGTTAGTTCAAGATTTGGGTCAACATTTTCTTGATCATTACATGTCTTGTTCGTAGCATTGGTAGTTGCATTGAGTTTATCCTCTAGTTGAGGACGAACGCTGTCAAGTGCATTTTCTAACATCAAACAACATTCTTGAGAAGTGGCTACTTTATATGCCATTGTGTGGAATTTGTGAGACAAATTCTTGTACCGAAGTTGAGCTTCCAATTTTGGATTTTCTACCACGTTCCTTCCTTGTCTATCTAGTATGCTTCCATTGCGTGCTTCTCTAGTCCATCTCTTCAAGTAGTAATGTTTTGGCAATGTCTTTATATTCATTAGATCAAGAACTTTGATACCATGTCCACACAATATTCCTGTCCTGTTGAACATTCCACAACTACAAGAAACTGTTTGGGTCAAAGGATCACCTGTCACTATGCGCTCCTCCTCAAACTTTAAATCACCATGCAAACTCCCAATAGCAACAGCAAATTTGTAGTTTCCATCTAATACTCATGCAGCCATGGATCTTTCATATTCACTTTGGAAAGCTTCAAAAATAATTGGAGTGTACTCTTTGCTTGCTAGCACCAACATAAGTGTGTGCATCTTGATTCTTGGTAACTTCTTCCTTGACTCAAATTCAGATTGCAATTCTGCTTTTCTTTTTACCTCCACTGTCCTCTCAAAATGCATCAAGAACCGAACAATATGGAAAGCTTCTTCAAATTCTTCTTTGTCCTCATAGCCATACATACAATCACTAACATCAGTGAGGATATGAGACTCTTCATCTTCATCTCCTCCCTCATCTTTCTCTTTCCCTTCATCTTTCCCTTCATCTTTTCCTTCACCCTTCATTGGACATAAATGTTTGATAGCATTCTGCATTATATGAAAGGTGCACAATCCATGATACGATTCCGTAAAGACTTTTCCTATAGCTTTTCCCATTGCTACATCTTGATCTGTATAAATAGTTCTAGGTTGTCTTCCATTATGTGCAGCAAGAAAAGTCTCAAAAAGCCATGTAAATGAGTCACATGTTTCATCAAATAGTAGCGCAGCTCCAAAAATCACTACAAGAGAAATAGCCCGTAGAGACATTATTTTTGGTTCGTAGAGACACTATAATTGTTTCTACATAACTTTAGACACATTTGGTACAATGCCACAAAACTGCCACTACGGACAGTGTCGCTATGTGTGATGAGACACTAATAAAACGTCTCTATTGTTTTAGACATTGCATAGAGACACTATACCGTCTCTACGTTCAATACGACAATTCGTAAAGACATTGCATTGTGTCTCTATACTTTTTAGACATTTCATAGAGACACTATATTGTCTCTACATTCAATGCGACATTTTGTAAAGATATTAAATTGTGTACCTATACTTGTTGGAAATATGCCCTAGAGGCAATAATAAATTTGTTATTATCATATTTCATTGTTTTTGATAAATGTTTATTGCCCATGCTATAATTGTATTGATTGGAAACTCAAATACATGTGTGGATAAATAAACAAATACCGTGTCCCTAATACGCCTCTACTAGATTAGCTCGTTGATTAAAGATGGTTAAAGTTTCCTAACCATAGACATGTGTTGTCATTTAATAACGAGATCATATCATTAGGAGAATGATGTGATGGACAGACCCAAACCTAAACATAGCTTTTGATCGTGTCACTTAAGTTTAAGTTGCTTATGTTTTATTATGTCAAGTATTATTTCTTTAGACCATGAGATCATGCCACTCCCTAGTACCGGAAGAATACTTTGTGGGCATCAACCGTCATCTCGTAACTGGGTGATCATAAAGGTGTTTTTCAGGTATCCCAGAAGGTGCTTGTTGGGTTGTATGGATCAAGACTGGGATTTGTCACTCCTTGTGACGGAGAGATATCTCTGGGCCCTCTCGGTAATATAACATCCTAATGAGCTTGCAAGCATGCGACTAATGTGTTTAGTTGCGGGGGTATTATATTACGGAACGAGTAAAGAGAACTTGCCGGTAACGAGATTAAACTAGGTATGGCGATACCGACGATCAAATCTCAGGCAAGTAATATATCGCGAGACAAAGAGAATTGGATACTGGATTAATTGAATCCTCGACATAGTGGTTCAACCGATGAGATCTTCGTGGAATATGTGGGAACTATTATGGACATTCAGGTCCCGCTATTGGTTATTGATATTTGATCATGTCCACATATTCTCGAACCCGTAGGGTCACACACTTAACGTTTCATGTTGCTTGGGTTAGATGAGATAAATGATGATGATATCGAATTATGATTCGGAGTCTTGGATGGGATCCTAGACGCAACGAGGAGCTCCGGAATGTTCCGGAGATAAAGATTTATATATGGAAAGTTGTTTTCAGGGTTCTGGAAAGTTTGGAATATTTCCCGGTTTTGACCGGGAAGCTTCTAGAAGGTTCCGGAGGGATCCGGAGGGTTCCACCTTGAGGCCCACCTATCCCTGGGCTAAATGGGCCTGTGAGGGAGCACCCTGGCCTTAATGGGCCGAGGGGCTAGCCCACAGGGCCCATGCGGCCAGGAGGAGAGTCCTGGCCGCGGGAGAGTCCTGGCCACGGGATAGTCCTGGCCGGCCACGCCTCCTCTACCCCTATATAAATAGAAGGGGGGGGCAAGGGAGAGAGACACCCCAAGCTTTCAGTTGGATCTCTCTCCCCTGAGCCCTCCTCTCCTCCTCTTCTCACGCGCACGGCGTAGCCCTGCCCGTGAGAATATTCACCATAGTCACCACGCCGTCGTGCTGCCGGGATCTCGTCTACCTCTCCCTCTCGCTTGCTGGATCGAGGAAGGAGGAGACAACGTGAAGCTGAACGTGTGGATACCAAGGAGGTGCTGTCCGTTCGGCACTGAGATTGATCTCATTGAAAGTTCCACTACACCAACAACGATCTCGTGATCGTAACGCTTAGCGGTCTACGAGGGTATGGTGTTCATGATCCCTCTCATTACATACATCTAGTATATATATTCTTGGGTTTTCTTCCGCACTTCTCGTAGGAAATTTTTTGTTTCCTATGCAACGAACCTAACAATACTCATGTGCTAGAAAATATACATTGAAAAAATCATGTTGAAACCAATCCTTGAACTGAAGACCTTAAGGAAAACTACACACTCACCTAACCATCTCAACCTGATACCAATTCTTGCTTATACTTCTAATGAAATTATTATGAGTAGTCTGCTACATGTCTCAAACTTGTTAAGAATGTCTCTACACAACATAAAATGTGTCTCAAATAGTGTCTCTAATCATACCGTAAGTTCATTTCATCAAGTATCTCAAAACCATGTCTCTACATGAGTCTTGTGACAATGTATTAAATGTCTTAAAAAATGTCTCTACACCATAATGTCTCAACTAGTGTCTCTATATTTAAGACATTATCCATAGCGCCTCATAGACTGCCTCTACATGAAACTCTGTCTCTAAATTGTCTCTAGGTAGAGACAAAGAGTATATTGTCTCAATGAAAATGTCTCTACAAGACATTTGTGTTGTAGTGAATGGTGGTTTCTCTGAACTGATTGAGCCTAAGAAAGATACCAAATGGCCTATATTCTTTGTTTGTGCCAAAAGTAGTATCAAATGTCACGACATCACCAAAGTGTGCATAGTCAAGAACCATTTTAGCATCAGCCCAGAATATGTTGGTTATATGCTCCTCACAATCCAACTGCAAAGCATATTGGAAAGATGGGTTCTCAACAATTTTGTCATGGAAATACTTCAACATACTACCGGCCTGTCCAAAAGCTAACTCCCGCTGCCGCTTGCTTCGCAAATGATTCTTTTGGTCACGACAAGTATAGCCGAGGTTAAGTGGTCCAGCAACTTGACGACAAGCAAACTCATGTGCAGCTTTTGGCATAATTCCAGAATCCTCAACAGTCTCTATGTCAAAAGCTTGAATTTCAGTAATTTTCCTTTGTGATGCCATCAAGTGGCAGGTTTGTGGCAACTGAAGTTAGTGATTGTGTTCCAACACAACATCAATGATTTCATAATTTCCTGCCATTCGATCCAATGTTATAATCATACGAGCTTTGCAATCCGTTCTTGTTTTAGCTCTAAAACGCTTTGGCACATAATCTAACATTTGCTTTTTTTTTCGAAGACCCTCATTGGAACAAACAAATCTGCATAAAGTCGTTTGACCATCAAACTTGCTAACATTTTTGTTTCTTTCCTGACATCAAACCCTGCACGACCCCCATATGCAACCCAAAACACCCAAGCTTCATCTACATTTCTGAACCGCATACCGACTTGAGGTATCCCCTTGTCAATTTCTCCCATTGCACAATGATCAAATCAAATTCTGTCATGAAATCAAACAACGCATGTCCCCAATCACCCAGAATTTGCACGATTATGATAGCACACACATCACTCGGTTGCACAACAAGTCACAAAATTCAGCAAAAATAATTAGATGGCACAGACCTGCTGCTGCTGCTGCTAGAGTCTGACGATGCGGGGTCGGCCGGACCAGAGGAGGCCGTCGGTGCGTAGAGGGCCGGCGCGGGATGGGGCGTAGCCGAACAGAGGAGGCCGTCGGAGGAGCCCCCAGGCGCCGGATGCGGGTGGCCGCGGTCGGGGGAGGAGATTTGGTGGCGGGTGGCAGCGTCGGGGGCAGGAGATCCGGCGGCGGGCGGCAGCGTCGGGTGGAGGAGAGCCCGCGGCGGGCGCCAAGGAGAAGCCCGCCAAGCTTTTTCCCCCGATGAGATTTGCCTGCGCTTCGTACTGGTAGGCATAGCTGATGATGGAAACGCTGTGAGCTGTCCGATGAAAATGGATGGTGGATCTGGGGGGTCAGGGCACGGTGTGCCCTGCCTCTGGCAGGTCACCGGATCCCAGTCCAACTCGGAACGGATCTAATCCATATAAATATACTCAAGTACAAAAGAGGCAAAATTAGGAATAGAAGTAAACGAGATCGGAGATGTCGGTGCTTCGATGTGCGGCGAGGAAGCTCGTTGGCCTGCGAACACTAGCGGCGGCGGCCACCTCACCGGTTGTTCAGGCCGCGGAACAGTGGTTGCTGGGAAGGCTCATCCACAGCGGCCGGCCTACTGGCGTTGTTCACCCTGCAACCCATGATGACTGGCTTGCTCATCTTCATCTACCACCAAACCAAAACAAGAAGGTACATTACCAAAATTCACATCTTTGAATCGGTTCGTACACCGATTGCTAACTAGCTTTGCAAACTAATAGTACCCCATCCTTTCTGATTTACTTATCCGTACGACATAACAGTCTACAGTTTGATACTTTGACCATCAGTTTCTTTGAAAACATGTTGTTTTAAACAAAAATATGTAGACGTTATGAAATTATATAGTTTGTGTTAAGTTTAGTAGTATCAATTTTATGTTATCATTGTTGATAACTTTTTTAAAAATTGATAGTCAACAATAGAAAAAAAGAGGACAAGTGTTTGGAAAATGGACAGAGTAACTCAGATCCATGATCTAGCAATCAGTACATACTACATACCACACCCATATGTTCACCAAACCATCTTGGCTTGTCGGTTGAAGCGGTTTCAAGATGCATGGCTCATCTTCTTGAAACAAGGACAGGCAGAACTGAGCAGAATAACCAGCCTTCCTGGCTACTTTGCAAATCATGATAAAGGCAATAATCATGCATAATCTCAGGGTGTCACACATTCTTTTCTTTCTTTACCAAATACCAGAAGGTACTAAGTATTTAGTTTGGATGATCTCATGATCTGAGGGCACTTTGGAGGATATGTAATTTTGAATCGTTTCCTCTATTTGATTTTTTTAATTAAATCCTGTTTTGCTTACTGCTCTTAGTTATTAGTGCCTGCCTAATTATATAGGCAGCCAACCAAACAAAACCTAGATCTTTCCTAGATAGTCATCATGCATCCTTATAAGTCGACTGCCACGAGCTAGCTGTTTCAAGTGGTGTATCCATCTGGATCCTTTAGCAGCCAAGCATGCACGAATCTGTTTCTTGCCACTTTATTTCTGCTGCCAACTTCAATATTTTTTCCAGCACGCCAGTGCTTATAACATGAAAGAAACTCATCCTGTGTTTGTGCTGCAAAACTTGCTGCAGACCATCCAGATCCAACAGGAGCTCCACAAGAAGAAAGAAGAGCTGTACAATCTGCTTGCCGAAGTGGAAAGAAATGCATACTACACAGATAATGGTGCTCGTGTCATTAGACAGCGACACCAAAACATAAAGCTACTCCAGCATCTTTCTGTACAAGTCAACCCTAAACCTAACGACCGCAAGTGGTATAACATCATACTTGGACACGCATGGTACCTTTTCATATTCCTTTATTTTAACAATAGTTCGTATTTTCATAATATTGTCTGACTGGCTTGCAGGCGCTGGTATAAAATATCACATAAATTAAACTTCTACTGGATCTATGCGGCCTCTATTATAACTGGTCTTAAGATTAACACGCTGAGGCATCACACTGACGGCACGGAAGAGGAAGGTCTTGAAGGGAAGAATATAGCCTTGGGGGATACGAACAATGTTGAAGAACAAAAGGTTCATGCTGATTAGTTTCCTAGCACAATAAGTATGAAATCTTGGTGATCTTTGATTGCACTGGTCCAGACTGATACTGCAGCAAAGAAGGGACCAAGGCAGTTTGATGTTGAATTATTATATATAGTTATTAGTTTTCTGTAATCTAGAAGTGTTGGTGTAACTGATACAACTTTTGCTGAGATGTATAATGGGAAATCTGTAATGCTATATTCTGAAGAAAACAACATGGTGCTGGAAATTTATGCGAGTTATGGTTGAATTACTTTCAAATGTTGTTCGAGCTGTTCTGCTGCACCTTGTGTTCAAGCAGCCTGTTGAAGTGTCGAGACATATTGCATCCAAGAAAAGATCTATGTGTTCAGTGTTGCTTTCGTGACTATTTTCTTTGCAGTGGTGGTGTCCTGGAAGACCGGCAGCTGCAATGGTTCTCATCTAGCTCGGAGAAGATCTTGACACCTGGGAATGGTTTGGCATGTGTGGGGATTGATTTGGCTGGGAACTGGTAAATTTATGTCCTTCACGCTCTTTTACTTGGGCATTTAAGCTTTTTTGCAGATAGGATTAATATTTTTTTTTACAGGAGATTAGTATGTTTAAATGTTCTTGTTGACGCATAAAGATGGTACTATATGCATTAGTTTGATCCATTGGAAATAACACGAGCGTGTAGATCGTGAGGGACAGCGAGTTAACAACAAACCAGTATCGTGAGTTAACGACAAACCAGTGTCTGAGAGGCGAGGGAAACGCAGTGAGTTTACATGCCTTCGCAACTATTCAACCCCCAGTCAAATTCTTCGCATCCCGAAATCCCAGCAACGTCCCAGGGAGGCGCGCCACAATCCCTATTTACATCACAGGAGTATATCATCAGTTCAAAGTTCAGACCATGTTGCCCTCACACATTAATTTGCTGTCTCTTCAACTGACAGAAAATAACATGTACTGGGTACATTGATCACAACGAGTTAAGAGATTCAGATTTTTACACCAATAGCCTACTGTAAATCGCCACCAGTGGAACCAATTCTAATGCTTTCTCCCGGTAAGAATTTAGGGTTTGTGGCCTACCCCCTATTCCTCTGTTTTATCGGTGGTGCTGCTCACAATGCATATTGAGGCTAGGAGGTGAGACCTCATGTACTGCGATTTCCGAGTCTTGATCCGTATGTAGCTAAGATTTCAAGTTTCAACAAACTTGTTCCAGGTTGAGTCTAGGTTTAATCAATAACAACAATACAACTTAATCTGGCACTTATCCTTGACGTCCCTGGACACGCATGTGTGAGTCATGCATTATTAAATACACAATTTAATTATGTAGGTTAATTTCCATGAGGGCTGTAATCTGATAACAAATCTAGGTCCTTCCAATTAGTATTGTATCCGGGTGATGTTTCCCGTATAACAATATTTTATTCCAATACTAATCTTCCTTAAATATGTTACTTCCTCGAGTCCAAATTACATGGAGTAATCATTCCAGATCAACAATAATTCCATATTGAGGTACTATTTTCAAATGGGATTAAATCGTTGCATGACACACAAAATTCCTACATCTCCCACTTGTCCAAAACATTTAATCAAATAACTAGAAGACCCATTTTATCTAACTAAAATAATTCAAGAATAATTCCTGGCTAATTGGCTTAGTCAGTGAAGTAATGATCATACTCGTATTGATTGGACAAATAATCCAAAACCAACAATATGAAAGTGGTGATATCTTTCCTTAGTGTGTTTACCTTTCGAAAATCCTGATCACTTCAGCACTTCGGCATTATCAAGATAACAATAGTATATGATGATCAACCCGTGCGATTGAAAAATATGACAGTATGTGGCCGCGGTAAAAAAAAACAAGAGCTCAAAGCAATACACGTGCACTGACGAACTAAAATTCTTTGTTTTTTTTGACATGGACGTGTCAAGTCATATTTTTCCGATCGCTTTGCAGGATTCCTTTGACCCAATAATTCCAGGAAATGTCAACCTTCATGCTAATCAAAATAGCAATTATTCCAATGGCATGGCTAAGGTTTGTTTGCATGGATAATATACCAAAATAAATAATGAGGTAATAACACTTGGGGTACAACAACTTGTATCGTGCGAGTAGTTTGGTCTAACAACTTGCAAAATGGGGTCAAGTGGTACAAGAACTTGACTTGCGGGTGCACTTTTGGTCGGATTAGTCCGAAATTAGCCACGTCAGCGCCACGTGGAGTTCATACCGGCTTGTACATTTGCGTATAAGCCATTCGCTATGTTTTTTAGGTCCTTTCGTTTCTCGGGCAAGTTCTATTTTTGCAAAAAAACATCCTATAAGATTAATTTTTCTCGCTCCGCTCCCTGCCCCTTCAATTACTTCCTCTACCCCTCGTCTCTCTCCCGCGCGCACAAACCGAATTGTTCCATTTTCCACCACCGACCTCGAGGTTGTCGCGGGCGATCACTACAGAATTGGCGGCGGCGCGGCGGCGACATGACATAGAGTTAGGGGATTTGATTCCTAGGCTTTTTTGCAAAAGCGAATAAGCACGAGGGGATTTCCGTAAAATGAAATAGTCATCCGGCGCGTGCCAAATCCAACGTTGGCAAGCCACGTGTCGCTACTCCATTGGTTCTGACTAAAAGTGCACCGCAAGTCAAGTTCTTGTACCACCTGACCCCATTTTGCAAGTTGTTGTACTAAACTGCTCGTGCAATACAAGTTCTTCTACCCCTAGTGTTATTACCTCATAAATAATTATAGGATGTCATTTATTTTTTCTTTTCCTAAGGAGTTCAAACATTATTCCTCTCTAAATACCTTTACCTTTACAAAAGTATTTCAACAGGTTTTTAACTTTCCATAGATGAACAATTCAAAAATATTATCTATGTCTTTCCATTTCCTAAACATGAGAAAATTGTTAACATTCCTTTCATATGAAATTTAGGAAACAATAACCAAGCTTTTACTTTCCATCAATGTGACTTTGACTTTACAACCTGTAACAGTATTAGCATACTCAAAACATAAAAGTACTTTTATGGCTTTCTTATGAAACGGCTTAGGATAGACATGTGCAGGCACATCTATATATCTATATCTATATAATATATAAACTTGATCCCTACTAAAGTGCATTTAATGTTTAAAAACTATACATGCAAAGTGTCCACATCACCATCCACATCATGCAACCCACAAGCAATTCATTTTGGTGGCATCTTCTACAATTCATTTTTTTTAGCACCTAACACTTTTCGTTTAAGAATTTCACCAAGTACCCATATTATATAAAGTTGATCCCACTAAGGTGCATTTAATGTTTGCAAACTATACATGCAAAGTGTCCACATCACCATCCACATCATGCAACCCACAAGCAATTCATTTTGGTGGCATCTTCTATAATTAATTTTTTTTTAGCACCTAACACTTTTTAGCTAAAAATTTCACCAAGTACCCATATTTGTCTAGAATTGGTGTCCACATCACCATCCACATTATAAAACCCACGAGCAATTCATTTTGGTGCCACCTTCTACAATTCAAAGATTTAGCTCATAAGACTTTTCACCTAAAAATTTCACCAAGTAACCATATTTAAAAAAAATTATGAATATTCAGGTTCCGTAGATTCTTCTTTTTTATTTCTCCAGAATGGTTAATGTTCATGTACATAAAAATCTCCTATTGTTTTGATGCATAAGTGTTTTGTATGATAAAGTCATTCGGTTCTATAATATGCATATTTCTTTTGCATTTGATCATTTTTAATCATTTATTCGTAACATTAAATGCAAATAGAATTTTCGCGGTAACGTGCAGGGAGTCACTTAGTTATCTTACAACCAACCCAGAGACTGGACGACCAAGAAAATCTCACCAACGCGCTAACTTTTTTTTCTTGAAATGGCCCAGGTTTCACATGTGCCGGCCCAGAAGTTTTTGAATGTTCGCAAGAACCATGCCTGAACGGTGGCCCAGTATTTGCTACTCCCTCCGTCTCATATTAAGTGACTCAAATTTGCTCAAATACGGATGTATCTATGTCTAAAAAAAAATGTAGATACATGTAATAAAAATCGCTTAATATGGGATGGAGAAGTACTATTTCTCTACGCAATATTGGGCCAGATTGGGAGAGATGGACTAACACACGTGCATTAGGATGGCCCTAGTGATCATGATTCGTGACGGACCACTAATCCCTAATCATGGTCATTTGCAGGCCAGGCAAGGATTCAAACCCACTACCTCACGGTGGATATTCATAGGGGACGAGGGAATGACCGCTGCGTTCTGCGGCCTAGCTTGAAGTACATCCGAAGGCCCACTACAAATCCGTGAAGCGCAAGTATCTTGGCTTGCGGCTCAAGATAAAAACAAATAAGAAAACCGAATCAGTGTTTATCTCTAAATTGTAATTGACTTGGACCCTGCGCCCGAGACCTAGCCTCCTATATAAAGTAGTAGGAGGGGGAGCCGGGGTGAACATATTTTCATCTCTCATACACGCCAGATCCAATCTGCGCCATAGCCTCCGCCCAACCCTGTAATCTCTCATACCAATATATAGATGTCGTCGCGCGGGGCTCCGACACCGGGGATGCGCGGGCTCCCCCTTTTAGGTTCGGCAGTGGGCTGCGGGGATCACTCTGGCGATCGCCGGCGAGGCTAATGCAAAGCCTGCGAAGACATTAAGAACGCATGCACACTCTTTTTACCCAGGTTCGGGCCACTCGGAGGTGTAAAACCCTACGTCCTGCTTGTCTGAGCTTGTATTATTGTAAAACAGAGGGTTTACAAGTTCTCGGGGGAGGGTCCCCGGGTGCTCTCTTTTTGGCTAAGTGCTCCTTGCTACTTTTGGCTAAGGCTAGTGTAGAACCATGAGTTGTTTTACCGAAAACAACCGAACCCTTTGACCGTTGGCGGAGGTCCTCCTTTTATAGCCAAGGGGATACCACATGTGCCATGGTGCATGGATTACAAGTGTCGAGCAGGGAGCTTGGGCAGCTCCTCCTCGGTGCGCTGGCATGCATGCATGAGCGCCAATCCCGCGGCTAGGTGTCTAAGGCCTAAAAAATAGGCCTGGACAACCACTGTTCGCCGGACTAGACGGATAACGCCCCACCTGTCGGCTCATTAAATGCGCCGTGCGCCTCACTCCTTGTCCTGGCGAAAATGCACACTAGACCCCTGTCACGCACCCACGTGGCGCCGCTGCTCTGTTCGCTCGGCCCCGCCCCCACGGCGGAACCCTGCGCCCGGGAACACCTCTTCCCGGCAAGTGCCTTCCCGGGAGGTGCCCAGGCGGGATTATTCGCAGAAGCCCCGCTAGCCCTGCCGGGCTGGTAGCTTGCCGGGCAGCCTGCACGTTTGCTGCCCGGGGTGAGATCCTTCCAGGAACCTAGCGATGCGACCCACGCGTCGTGCAGCGGTGGCACCCCAGGTGCCACTAGTGCGACAGTAGCCCCCGGGCGTGGGCCGGCAACACCTGTTCCCAGGCGAACCTTCCCTGGTCGGTTGCCGGGCTACGCCCCAACTGACGCATGGGTCCCAACTCGTCTTGGCCCGCGTCTCTTCGCCGTTCCACCTACCCCGCCGTTATAGACGACATAGTGGACGCGAGATTTTTGCCGTAACCTCCCCCTTAAACAGGAAAGTTAAGGCCACTCTTCGCATTATCCTTTGATTAGCAATTATCCCAGCGCGCCCGTAGAGTGCGGAACCGGCCGTTCCCAAACGGCGGAGTGTTATAAAGCTTTTACTGCTGCGCTGAGGGGAAAACACTTAGCCCCCCAGCCTTCTTCCTCCAACTTTCTGCATCTTGCGCCCGCCCAAGAACCTTGCTAGCCTCCGCCCTTGCTCCCCATGGCGCCCCCACCACCAGGAAAGGAAAGGAAGGGAGGGCCCCAAAGAAAGCAGCGGCCAGCAAGAGCGAGGCGGCCGCCAAGGCCGCCGCCGACAAAGACCAGAAGAAGTGGGCGATGAGGGCAACACTCGCCTTCTACCGGCCCGGCTACAACGGCGAGGCGTTGGCCAAGATCCGGCACGCCGTTGCCTCCGGGTTCAACTGATCTTCCTCGCTGGCGCCGACCACCAGGAAAACGACTTCCGGGTGTTCGGACGCTTCATCCTCACCGGGTTGGTGCCGTCCTTCTCCCTGTTCCTCCATGCGCTCATGGAGTCGTACCGGCTGCAGGTGGCGCAGCTCCACCCCACGTCTCTCTATCTCCTCGCCACCTTCCAGTTCCTCTGTGAAGCATTCGTCGGGGTAATGCCGTCGGTGGCACTATTCCGGCATTACTTCTACCCCCGGGTCGATAACGCGAATGCGATGTCGTCGGGGGTGGTGTTCCGTGCCCGTGACCAGATGAAGTCCGAGTTCATCGTCCGGTCGGAGAAGAAGATCGAGAAGGAATGGCGGGGCGACTGGTGCTGGGTCCGGGTACAAGACCCCGAGGAGTTCATCCTCTCGCCCACCGAGCTGCCGCAACCCAACAGCGGCTGGCGGGACCGATACCACCGCGACGCCGATCTCCTCCCCATCGTGGAGAAGATCAAGGCCTTGCGGCTGGCGGGGCTCACCGACGTCGATGTGGTGCGTACCTTCATCAGCCGGCGAGTCGCGCCGCTCTAACTGCGCTCCCGCCCCGCATGGATGTACACGGGGTTCGGAGATAGGACACGCCTCCACCGCGAGGGCGTGGACCGGGAATCCCTCCAGGTGTGGGTGAAGGGGATCTCCGGCGAGGACGTCCCCGCCACGGGGTTCCCGCCGGGGGTTATCCCCCTCCACGCCGGCGTTGCGGGGCTCAACGACATCGTCGCCTCCTTCCCGCCTTGCAACGAGTGGGGGCTGATGGACGACTCCCCCACTCGGACCCCGCGCGCTCCTACGCTGGCACCTCGCGGGAAGCAGGTGCTTGAGGAGAGCGGGAGTGAGTCGGAAATCAGCTGGCCCTCCCTTCGGTCCTCGGACGACAAGGCGGGCCAGCCTGCCGCGTCCCAGGTAGTCGTCCCCGTGGACGACGATGAGGAGGACAGCGACGACGCACCCCTGATCGTGCGAAGATCAAGGGTGCACGCAGCGGCCGCAGCTACCTCCACGGTGGTTGCGGCGGCATCCGCCCCTGCGGCGGCTACCAGCTCCGCATCGGCGGCCGCCCTGGGGGCGTCCGCCGGCACCTCAGCGGCGACCACCCCTGCAGCGGTTGCCGGAGCCACGGCGGTGACCACCCCGGCAGCGACCGCCAGCGACCCAGCGGCGGCTACCTCAGCAGCAACTGCCGGGGCCGCGGCGGCAGCCACACGGGTGATGGCCCCCGACGTCGCGGCAGCCTCGTCGTCGGTTCCCGCGGTGCCCCGGGCCGCGGCACCCCCACGGGCACCCATGGCCCCGCCCGTTCGGGGGGTCTTTCGGGGCTTCGCGCTCCGGCGCAACCCCCCGACCGATTCATTGGCAAGCGCCAGCCAGAGGGGGAGGGGCGACTCCCCGCCCGCTGTGCCGAGCAAGACGGCACACACGAACGCCGGCAGCGTCGCCGACTCGGCCGGCGCAGGGCCAGCGGCGTAGCCACCTCACCTGCCGGCGACTCAGCCCCGACGGAGATGGCGCCGGCAACAGGTACAGCTCCTTCCTGCTTCCTTACCTGCATTTTCATTTGTCAGTTAACCATGTAGCCGTACCTTCTCTTTCCGTAGGCGACGCTCCGCCCGCAGCAAGCCTCCTGGAGACCCCTGCCAGGACGGAGGAGGAGGGGGAGGCTCCCCGCGCAAGCCCAACGGCCCTGCAAGGTAACCATCCTGAGCCCCTGCGTCTGCCTCCGGGCAACTCCTTTAGCTTCCCACTTCGCACACTTCTCGCTGCTCCAGGCCCAAGCGCGCCCGCACCGGAAGCGGGCGCTAACGTGGTTGACCTCGACGTCGAGGTTACGGGGACGGCGGAGGGCCCGAAGGCAGACCCCACGCCAAGCCCTTCTGCGCCGGCCACAGCGGCGACCACCGCCGCCACAGGGACGGCGTCCGGCGACACGCCCACGGCCGTAGACGCCGCCGGCGCGGATTCTGTTGCCACCTAGCAGGGGGCGGCCCCTGCCGGGGGCGCGGCAACCTTATCAGCCCCGTAGTCCCCGGGCGCGGGTGAGGGGGAGGTTGCCGGGGGGGAGCGACAGGACACTCCGCCGCAAGCGGACGACCCCCCGCCCAGCTATACGGTAGCGGCGGGGGCTTCATCGTCGTCGGCCGCTACCTTCGACACCGACCTCAGCACCCTTGCCGGGGTGGCTTGGAATCCCATCACCTGGGATCCGAGCGTCTTCGACCGGGGTCACCGGTTCCTTGGCGCCGTCAAGGACCAGCAACTGGCCTTCGTCACCTCCTTTAACGAGGTGAGGGAGCACCACGCGATCACCAAGAGCCAGCTTGGTGAGCTGCGGCAAGTCGTGGAGAAGGAGCGGCAGGAGCTCTCCCAGCTGCGGGAGGAGACGCGCTCCTGGCGAGGCGCGTCTCCCCCAGGAAGCTTTGGAGGACGCCGACACGCCGGTCGTCCTGGAAGAAGAGCTCTACCGGCGCTCTGGAGGCTCGGCGCGCCGAGCTCCAGGGAGCAATGGACTCGTTGGTGGCGGCTCAAACGGAAACCAAGAAGGAGCACGCCGAGGTGCTCGTTGCAGCCCAGGCTCGGATCGACAAGAAGAGCGATCTGATCGCCAACTACCTCGGCGGGATCCAAGGCCTGCGCGTCAAGCTGGAGGTGCAGGTCAAGGCCACCGAAAGCGTGGTGGACGCGACAGCCTGGCATGAGATCCAACTCAGCGCCACCAAGGATAGAGCGGCCCGACTCGAGACCGAGCGGGCCACTGTCCGGGGGGAGCTCGCCAAGGCCGGCGAGGACAATGCGACCCAAGCCGCGGAGCTCGCGTTGCTGGCAAGCCGCCTCCGGAAGGCCAAGAAGGCCACGCTCAACGCCCGGCTCCACCACGGCATGTTGATCGGGCAACGACAGCTGGAGACCAAGAAGCTGCTCCATATTGCCCAAGCGCTGCGCGACCTGCTGCCTCGGTTCGAGCTGCAGGCCGCTGAGGTGGACGGCACGAACGTCTCAATGCTGATCCCGTTCTTCTCCGACCTGGTGGGGCAGTTCGGGGTGCGTGACGTCTGGATCGCCAAGTTTGGCGCCAACGAGGTTGCCAACTGCGCCCGGGAGGTTGCCGGGACGATCCTTCCGAGGGTACACCTCCGGGACCCGGAGTTTCCCTTCGAGACGCTGCTGGACGCCTGGTTGGACAGCGAGGACGAACCCACCCACACTCAGGCGGTGAGTGGGTTTGTCGATGAGGTGGTCGAGCGGATGCTGCGGAAGCCGGACCCTGAGCCGTCCCCGGAGCCCCCGGCGGAAGACGCCGGCAACTAGTTCCCGCAACCTCCCGCCGGCCCTTGCCGTTCCTTTGTTTTTCTTCTTTTGTTTTCGTTCCTACAAGCACAGCGCTTGGCGCGTTTGAACAATTACTGATTCATTAGCTCATGTAATCGTTTGCTGCTTGGCTAATCCAGCTATTTAGTTCTGCTTAATCCTTGTTTCCAGGGCTGCCTTGCGGGGTGGATCCCTTCACCCTTGTATGTTGTGCTTTGTGTTGTCGGGGGCTCGCGCGCCTCACCCTTGACCAGACCAGCGACCCGGGATGGACCCGCAATGCCGACCTGGGGTCAAGCAGTAGCGGCGAGCCACTCCACTCGTGGGGTAACTACTCCAAGCCATGCCCTCCCGGGACGGACCTGGAAGCCACACGAGGAGCGCACTCCCCCCGCAAGCATCCTTCTAACACCCCGGCCACACGCAGGTTTCGGGGACACACTTAGCGAGGCAGCGTTCAGTTACGTTTAGTTCTTAAAGAGTATCGTTTAGGTTCAAGCACTTAGCTTTTCGTTCGGCCTCGTGCTCGGTACGCTTGCCGGAGGGGTGCGCCTGTGACGTCTCCCTTGAGAGAGCCTGCTAAGGGGATGCGGTAGGGACGCCGTGGCAGGATCGCCGCCGACGACAAGCGCCGACGACGATGCTACCACCGAGCCTCCGCAACAACCCTCGCCTTTGGAAAGGCCCTTGCTTTCTGAGGAACCCGTTCCGAGGGGTGCAGTAGGGACGCCGTGACATCCTCGCCACCACCGGCAGACGCGGGTGGCGTAGACATCACGGCGTCCCCGCAGCAGCCCTCGCTGCTTGGGGAAAGTGTACCAGAGGGGCGCAGCAGGGACGCTGTGGTGGGCCGGAGCGGACGGCGAACGCCGGCACCGGCGCCATCACAACGTCCTCGCAACGACCCTCGCCTTTGGAGGCACCCTCTGGAGAGGTGCGGCAGGAACACTATGGCAGTGCACCCGTCGGCGCTGAGCGCGGATGGCATGCACCGCCAGAGTGTCTCCGCGGCAACCCTTGCCCCGGAGCCGCTCGCTAGAGGGGGTGGGGCAAGGACACGGCCGCAGTGCATCCGCCGGCACCGAGCGCGGGTGGGATGCACCACCACCATGTCTCTGCGGCACCCCTCGGAGTGGGCTAGGTGGAGGGATGCGGCAAGGGCGCGATGGCGGTGCACCCGTCGGCGCTGGGCGCTGATGGAATGCACCGCCATCGCGCCTCTGCGGCACCGCCCGCCTTCGTAGCCTTTTGGCTGTGCTCTGAGCTGTTCCGTGGCCAGGACACTCCTTTTATAGGCGCGGGGGAGGGGTTGCCACCACGTGCGCCGAGTCAACACGGCATACGTGGCGCCCCGCCCCTTGAAGTGCGGCACGGCCTTTGCCACTCCGCATGCCAAGTTGCTGTGGCACACGTGGCAGCTTCCTCCTGAATCAGGGGCCTCGAAGTGTGGCGAGTCCCTCGTGGTGCGGTCGCTCCGCACCACCAGGCGTTGCTACACGCCGCGACCCGTGGGCGGTCCACGGGCATTACAGTGCGCAAGATTCCACCCTTACCAAGCCCGAGATGCTGCAATTTTTTTTCGAAATTCACGAAAAACACAAAGCAGTATGGATAACTCTCCTGCCTCCCAGCCCCCGGACACAGAAGGGTCGATACCAAACTTGGATGTGAGCACTTTTATTTCCCAGACGCAGCGAGTGCGTGATGCACGTTGCGGGAAGCCCGGCAACTGCATGCCCCGTGCCGAAGTGATCCGGCAACGGGCTTACGTTTTCGAGGCTCCGGCAGCCTTCTGCTCACAACCAAATATGGAAAGAGACTTCTGTGCACCTAGAGCAGAAGACAGAAGTGAAAGGAACATGCAAATAAAACAAGGCAACTAAACATTCAGGAAACGTCACTTATCTTTATTCACAGTAACTAGTGGTTTACACACGGGGGCTGCCCGGCTACACTAGTTCGAGAGGTATGCATCGACGGCATCACCTGAGGGTCGGCTCCGCCGCTTCACGGGTAGAACTTGCGCAAGTGGTCAATATTCCAGCTATTTGGCACCGGCAAGCCGTCTTTGGTTTCCAGCCGTCATTTCACAGTGATTGAGATTCCCTCCCACGTTTACTAACATAGCATGACTAAGCAAAACTAATCACGATGGCTATTGGTGGAGGATTCATGACAAAGGTAACCCTAGAGCTAGTAGGTCAATCATAACTAGCATAAGTACCAGTAATAATCCTATCAATGGCAAAGGAACAAAATAGTAGAAATCATTTTTATCGTATAATCAGAATTGGTCGGAGTTATGTTTCATTTTTGCTAATCAATGATGCTGCAACAAAATAGTCATATGCCCTAAAAATATGAGGTTTCTTGTGGAATGAAATTAAATTGGAGTATTAAAAATATCATTTGGTAGTATACACAACTGAATCTTTATTTTATGAAAAAAGTATTAGTAAGATTATATTATGTTGTATAAATCCATATTATTAATTAGTGGCATTTGGTAAATGAGGATTATTTTTACCTCAATCAACTTCCAGAAAATTCTATGAAATTAACTCAATCGAACAAAACAATCGAAGGATCCACTTAAGAAATAACTAAATAAATACTATATACCCCTTGTGGATATCCTTGAACTGAATATACGAAGAACATGTGCTAATAACAAAAAATGAAGAACCACAATGAAGAGTTGTATTCTACTTTGTGATAAAGAAGCAGCCCACCAGCTCTGTTACCGGCTGCTCAGGGGATGGACCCAAACCTGGAGCAATTGGTCACTGCTTGATGTTGTGTAAGCTCTGTAGCCTGCTTTGTGTTCCCCTAGGTTATCAAATGCATCCTTCTAGGCGATTCGTGGTGGTTGTGGGGTAGGAATGTACAATCCCAATGAGTTGTTCTTCCGTGGCTAGTTGCGCAGGCCCGTCGATGAGGGTGCGCGAGGTGCACGACTGCTCAGGGCCTCCAAAATCGTAGGGCCTCTAAATCTATCGGTAGTTGTTATGGTATTAATCGGGAAAAGTGGAAACAACGCCTAATCACGCACGGCGGTTGCTCAAGTCCCGCCTCCGTCGCCTCGACTTTGACTACCCTACATCGACGCCACGCCTCCCCGGCTGGCCAAGGCGATTGCCCAGTCTGCCCCCTGCAGTTCATCTCATAATCTCGCTGATCAGGCCCGTAGTTGATTCACTTGATTGGTGCGTGCATTCAGTCCATGCCCATCTTCCCTAATCCATCAGCCCTCGCCAGTTGGCTTGCTGCATCGTCTAGGCGTCGCTTATCTCCTGGGACGAAGCCCTCCGTCCGCAACTCAGCAGTTTTTCGCGTCCAAGTCCGGCCATCACGCCTCAACACCCAATCAGGTCTTCAGATTAATAATATAACACTATTCTTCATTGATTCATTAGGTCAATTCAATAGATTTCAATATATAGGACTAATCAATTGATCGGTTTTATAGTTGCAGTCAGCAGTACGCGGCATTGTTAGACCGTAGCTTGTCAAGCTATTGTCTGAGTGTGAGCGTTGTTGTTCTGCGTTTTGTCATAATTTCAGGTCTGGTCCGAGTCCGACCCTCTCTTCTATTTTATTAATAACCTATGGAGTAATTCATTCAGTTTATTGCTCCAACACTGGTATACTACTCTTTCCATTCCATATTAAGTGACTCAAATTTGTCCAAATATGGATGTATCTAAAATAAAAAAACGTCTAAATGCATGTAATATTTCGTCACTTAATATAAAACGGAGAGAGTATATTTCTAGAGGTTGTGTGAAATAAGACATATTGTACTTTTGAAGTTATATAAGTAAATGAAATTGTCCAAATTTTGGGACAAAATTTTCAATCTTGCTCCAGGGCCTCCAAGTCCTGGAGACGGCCCTGTAGTTGCGAGTGCTATAGGTGGTGACCCGATGAGGTTGTGGCGTGGGAATGTATAATCCCAGTGAGTTGTTTTTCAGTTTCTATTTGCGAGTGCTGGAAATCCTTCTTCCCAGCGAGTTGCTACTCGGTTGCTAGGCGCGTGAGCTGGGTCTGCTCATCGGTTGCAGCAACTGGTCTTGCTGGTCCAGATGTTGGTTCCATCAGTCAGTGCTCTTCCTTCTGAGGACGCACCTGTTAGCTGTTGGTGTAAGTTCAGAGTTGTGCTTCGTTTTCAAATGAAATTAGCCATCCTTTCGTGGAAGGGACCTTAATAACGCATCAAAAAGAAGAGCTATTCAAATGGCTGTGCAAGAGCAAAGCTGTAATGTGGTTTGTCTTCAAGAAACAAAAATCTGTCAATTCGACAGAACTTTGGTTGTCGAAACTTTGGGGCAGAGCTTTGGGGACAGCTTCATTTTCTTGCCTGCGGATGGAACAAAAGGGGGGGATTTTGCTGGCCTGTAATCGAGATTTTGAGATCACAACTGATCTGTTGGCAGCAGGGCAGCACTCTATCACTGGCACCTTGAGGGATAGATCAAGTAATGACAAATGGTCGATCACGGGGCTCTACGGACCGCAAGAATATGGTGACAAAATACTTTCATGCAGGAGCTCAGGAAGATTCACACTGTTGTGCAGCAAAGATGGTTGATCCTTGGCGACTTCAATCTGATCCGCCAGGTAAATGAGAAGAGTAGCAACAACATTAATCTGCGTATTGATGGGCCGGTTCAGAAGCACGATTGATGATTTAGAACTGCTCGAAATCCCTTTGCATGGAAGAAGATTTAGGTGGCAGCGAGAAGCAAAATACGGTTCACACTCTTATCGACAGAGTGCTGGTGTCCAGAGACTGGGAAGCCTTCTCCCCCCCAGTATCAGTTGCGGCCGGCCTCCACTGCGGTCTCTGACCATTGTCCTTTAATTCTGAAAAAGATGCAGACTCAGCACTTCAGAGGATTCCGGATGGAGCAGTTCTTGATTGACGTACAGGGGTTCGAGGATATTGTCCAAAATGCTTGGCTTAAGCCTGTCCTTACTCAAGATTGCATCAAAAGGCTCCACGTCAAGATTGCTAGGCCTTGCAGAGCCCAAAAAAAGTGGGGGAAAGAGTTAAAAAGGAAGAATGGATTGATGGCGGCGATTGTGAACTCGGAAGCACGGATACTGCACAAATCGGCCGTATCGGGGGCCGGATACGCCCGGATACTCGGGGATACGTGTCCTGTACGTATCCAGCATTTTCCCAATTAAAAAAAAAGAAAATAAACCAGGGATACCGATTGGACACCTATTGGGACACGGCAGTGCCCTAATGACTAAACGAGCCGCAACTGGGCATTCTATCCCGTCCTGACAGTGCTGCGCGCCGCCACCACCGCTGCTGCGTTGCCTCCGCGAGTTCATCGCCGGCACCGGCCGCCGCCACCTTTGCTGCTGCTGCTGCGCCTGGCTTTCTCCTTTCTGGCTTCCCCTTCTCTGTTCCTTCTTCTCTGTCTACTCTAATTCTTTGAATCTTGCTCCACTTCAAGATTGAATATGAGTTGGAAGCTCAGGCTCTGCTGGTGCTGGTGCTAGCACAGCAGGTAATGGAGTTGGAGGCTTTGTGACCGTGAGATGAATCCATGCTGATTTTGTGCTATAAATCCACGCCTTTATAGCTATAAATTCACTTCAGCACTAATTTATATATATTATTTATATTTATAATATATATATTCAAACGTATCCTCGTATCAGGGTTTTTGGAAAACCGCGGTATCGCGGTATCAGTATCCGTATCCCCGTGTCCGTGCAACCTAGATTGTGAATGAGTTGATTTTTCAATTAGATTTAGCTCAAGAGGAAAGGGAGTTATCAGAAACTGAGAAGGAGCTCAGAAAGCTTCTGAAGGCAAAGCTGCTTTGTTTTGCTGCAACTGATCGAATCAAATGGAGACAAAGATCCCGACTCACTTGGATTAGGGAAGGTGATGCGAATACGAAGCTGTTCCACTTGCGTGCTAACGGCCAGCAGAGAAAGAATCATGTCCCAGTTCTGCAAGGACAGCAAGGGCAAGTCTCGGCCCAGCAATAGAAATCTCAGATTTTGCTCGAACATTTTTTTTGGGTTGCTAGGCTGTAACCCCCAAGAAATATTAGTTTCAATTGGCAAGAATTGGGGATGCGGTCCTTTGATTTGGGGGCTCTCGATGCGCCCTTCACCATGGATGAGTTAGAAAGATCTGTAAGAGAACTCCACTCTGAGAAGGCCCTCGGGAATAATCTAATATACTCAAATTGCTCCGCATGGTACAATACTTGCTCGTGAATCTTCCCCCCAATTGTTTGGGGCTTTTCTAATCGTCAGTCAAACTAAACCGTACGAGCCGTCTGGCCGTAGCAAATCAGGAGCATCGGGCGCTTGGTCCTTGCGCTCCCATCCGTCACCATGGAAGATGTTTCCCGAATCTCCTCCCGAACGCGTGCTCGCGGACCACCGCGCCGAGCAGCCCCTGACACGTTCAGAGAAGCCTCCCGCCTCCGCCGACCATCGGGCGCGGCAGGCCCCGAGGCGGGCGCGGACTCCGGTGAAACGAGATAGTAGTGTACGCAAGGACGCCATGAAGACACCGGGCTGGGGTGGGGGAGGGGGCGAGCGGGGCGGGAGGGGGGGCGGGGGTGGAACCCTAGCGCCGGTGGAGTTGGCGACGATCGTTGGAGTGGAGGACGAGGCGCAGGTTGAGAGAGTGTATCATGTGCAATGCGCCCGTGCGTTTTGAGCCGTCGGATGGGAAAGTAAGGCCAGGATTAGATCATACATACCATTCGTATTTTTTCATTTAGACCCTTAAGTGTGTTGCAAATCAACCCCGCTCTCCACTCCTCTCTACTGTATTTTTTCATTCACACCCCTCACTTATGTTTAAATCCACCCCCAATACAACAAACACTGAAGAACAGAACTGAACTGAACGCGGCGTCAGCAAGCGCGGAGATCAGCATCGCCTTGCAGGCCTCGATCCTGAAGAACGCCCCGGGGAGCCTCCTCGATGCTCTTGTACAGCGCGTCCAGGGAACCCGCCTGGGACTGCTTGCCCAGGAGGCGCACGACGGTGCCGAGCGGCAGCGTGAGGAAGCCGAAGAGCATGTCGACAAGTCCTTAATCACTATGGCGCGTTGCTTGTAAGATTTGCAGTTAGCGGCATCCTGCCTGACATGCTACACGCTAAAATCGTGGTGAAACATTTTTCAGGGAGCTCAAACATAACATTGGTAATAGAATTATAACTTCCAAACTCAAGTTCAAGGAAGGGGAATTAGGATATGGAGTATAGAATAAGGTAAATACTCCTTGATGTTATTCTTCTGCAAGCATAGTTCAGGTGAGCAACAGTGGATGCTAATATAAGCCAGTGCTGTGGTGATGAAGTTTCTTATTCTTGCGAGGCAGTAGCACAGTGCTGAGAGCTTTACGAGTCACTAACGCAGCCTTCAGTAGCTCTATCATCTGTTAAAAAAAATGAGTAACACATAGAGTTAGCGAATCAGAGGCTCGATTTGCGTCGAAATGTATATTTTGGCAGAAATAACAACCTGGGATTTTGTGAGAGTGACTTCTTTCTCCACGAGGTCCTTCCTCTGAATCTTTGCTTCCCTAACAACTTGCAGAGTGCATGCCAAGGACAGAGGGAGAACACGCAGATCATCAGTTACCATAAAATTCTGAAGCCCCTGCTTTACATATCCTTCTACATCGTCACTTTCTTCTCCCTTTGGCGATTTCGGGTTAAACTCACAAAGGTTTGCTGTCTTCGGATCAACGAGGCAATTTAAATATTTCCAGCCATAATTCACATATTGTCGCTCATGGCAACGGGTAAGATTCGCGAAACCACCGATCTTGAAGCACTTGAAGCAGGCATTGATGGATTGCTTATTCGGAGACAATTCTTCAACTTGAAGTATCTTGCTCGCGCTGCAGCCAAAGAAGGGAGCTAGCTTCGGGGACAGCAGCAAGCCCTGGCACTCCGGTATCATGCATCCCTCAGCGCTACCATCTATGCTGCTGTACAGATTGTCGAAACATCCTTTCGACGCGCACTTGCCATATGCTTTCATGATGGATCCAAGTGGTATGCTCAGTAAACCAAACAGAAGATCCACAAAGTCGCCACCGACTTCAGCATACAACACCGAGGAGTTGTTCTTCGTCTGAAGAACCTTTATCTTGACACTGTTTAGCGTCTGTTCAGCATCATTTCCTTGTTCAGGATGCAAGTTCTGGGGGAGCAAATCTATGCCTGCATCATCAGGCTCGATGGCAACATCGAAATAGTGACCAGTTAAAGGGTTCTTGGAGATTAATGATCTCTTGAGCAGGCCAAGTATCTGTCAGATGGATCATAAGTCGAATACAAGAAAAGGTACTCCCTCTATCCAACAAAAGATGTCTCAAGTTTGCCAAAATTTGGATGTATCTAGACATAACTTAGTGTATAGCATTCAAATTTAGTCAAAGTTGAGACATACTTTGTTGAACCGAGGTAGTAACAGAGTTGGGAATTGAGATCGACAAACCTTGTCTGAACTAAGTTCCAGAGTCCTCTGTTCAAGACCTGAGGGATCATCCACTTTAAACTTGTCAAAAAGGGACAGCATGAGAGACGTCGACGCGGGCGCAACCTGGAGATCATCGGTGATGATGAACTCCACATCTCCTCTGACAAAAACTCTGTCCCCAGAACCAGAACCACCACCACCACCACTCTCCGGCCTCTCCCCGGCCATCTTCGCCATGGCTGTGCCGCATTTACAGACAGCGCCAGGAACGGAACTAAACTCGGCGTCAGCAAGCGCGGGGCAGCTCGTGTCACCGCAGACATAGACCACCCTGTGCTTGGTGTCGTCGACCCTGACCTTAAGACTACAGCACTTCTTCGCCGCGCCGTTGATGGGCGCGAGCAGCATCGCCTTGCAGGCGTCGGTCCGGAAGAACGCCGCGGGGAGCTCCTCGACGCTCTTGTAGAGCGCGTCCAGGCAGCCCGCCTGGGACTGCTTGCCCAGGAGGCGCACGACGGTGCCGAGCGGCAGCGTGAGGAAGCCGAAGAGCACGTCGACGAAGTCCTTGCCGGACTCCGCGAAGAGCACCTTGCTCTTGTCCTTGTCCACGAAAACTTTCACGTCGATCGTCGTCGCCATGGTGGGTCGAGAAGGTGGTCAGGCGTAGGGAGGAGACTGCGTGTTGTGGCTCGCGTGCAGAATGTTGTGCTGGGGGTTCTAAATATGTTGTGCAGCCCAAACGGCAAGCGTGGGACCGTGGGAGTCGAGGAGCCTGAAACGGCCGTCTAGCAGTTATATTCGGCTCTTCGTTTTCCAGACGAGTTTCCCTATTGGCCTATTTTACGTAGTGGAGTGATTTCATACGGGAACACCACGTCATAAACTTGCTGCGTGGCTTATTTTTATGACATGGCTACGATATGCATTGGGGTAACCTGCCAGTGGTTTTAAGTTCTGAAAAGTTTCAAAAAAAAAACTCCATAAACTTAAACTAATGTCAAAACTCACATACCTGCAGATTTTCGTTAAGAAATATAATCATTTTTTTTAATATTTTTTTTGAGGAAAAGGACGGTCGTTTCCGTCGTTCGATTAGAAAGAAGGGAAACTGTACAAAAGCGGGCTCCTAGGAGCCCAAGGAGAGGGGAGGGGAGAAAATAAAAGAGAGGAAAAAACCTCGGAGGGAGAAGAGGCTAACTATCTACGGACTCGGGGCTGGCGATCACACACAGGGAGAAGGAGGAGGCGATCCCCACCCACTTCGGAGCATGCCTTGGTACTGCGGTGCCCAGATCGGCGGGGCTCAATTGGCCGGAGTCGGGCTACGGCCCACATGATTTGAGCCACCTGGAGCGCCCCTTCTCCATGGAGGAGATCAAAGAGGCGGTTTTTGATCTCCCAGCCGTGAAGGCCCCCGGCCCCGACGGCTTCATCGGGAAATTCTTTCGTTGCTGCTGGGAGACTATTAAGGAGGATCTCAAGAAGGCGATCGACTTCCTCGCCAGCTTGGGCCATGCTTCTACTCTCGTCAATTCGGCCAACATCATCTTGCTGCCGAAGAAGGGGGATTCCGTCTCCATCCGTGACTACCGTCCGATAAGCCTCATACATAGCCTGGGGAAGATCTTCTCCAAGCTTATGTCCCTCCGGCTTGCGCCGGCCCTCCCGAGTTTGGTCTCTGCGAACCAATCGGCGTTCGTCAAGAAAAGATGCATACACGACAACTTCATTCTGGTGCAGGGCATAATCCGCGACTTGCACCGCAAAAAGGAGCCGGCGTGCTTCCTGAAGCTTGACATATCTAAGGCCTTCGACTCGATTTCGTGGCCTTTCCTCTTGGAGCTGTTGGAGGTCCTGGGTTTTGGCCCAATGTGGAGAAAATGGGTCGGGATGCTTCTCTCCTCAGCCTCCTCCCGGGTTCTCCTGAATGGTGTGCTGGGACCTCAAATTCCCCATGCCCGCGGCCTCCGACAGGGAGACCCTCTGTCGCCAATGCTCTTCATCCTGACGATAGACCCCCTCCACCACATCCTTCGCCGGGCTGCCGAAGAGGGGATCCTCAAGCCCTTTCAGGCGGCGCGGGTCCCGGTGCGGGTCTCTCTCTACGCCGATGACGTCGGAATTTTCTCCAGCCCCCTAGAGGCCGATCTGCGAGCAATCCACCAACTGATCACTCTCTTTGGTGACGCCTCGGGGATGCGCACGAACCTTGAAAAATCTGAGATTTTCACCATTGGATGCGATGACGCTCAGACCGCCGCGGCCCTCTCTGCCTT
Source organism: Brachypodium distachyon (assembly GCF_000005505.3). Taxonomy (NCBI): domain Eukaryota; kingdom Viridiplantae; phylum Streptophyta; class Magnoliopsida; order Poales; family Poaceae; genus Brachypodium; species Brachypodium distachyon. Next base: position 23,229,338 of record NC_016135.3, read on the forward strand.
CCCGGCCAAGAGGGGCGCTTTCCCTTGCACGTATCTGGGGCTTCCACTCTGCCCTACCAGGCTCAAAGGAGCGGCTTTCCAACCGCTGTCGACAAGGTGGGGGCGAGACTTGCTGGGTGGAAGGGACGGCATTTTACCAGGGCGGGCCGGGTGGTTCTTGCCAGAGCCGTCCTCTCGGCTATGGTCACTTACCATCTCACCGCTTTCAAGATCCCGGCGGGCATCCTGCGACAGATCAACAAGCTTATTCGGGTCTTCATTTGGACGCGCTCCCGTCAGCCGAGTCAGGAGCCTTCCTCCCTCCCTCTGGTCAACTAGGCCACCGTTAGTCGCCCACATCAACTGGGGGGGGGGGGCGGGGGCTTAGCATTTTGGACTTGGTTCGGTTCAGTCGGGCCTTGCGACTCCGGTGGCCATGGCTCTCGTGGGCTGACCGCGACAGGCCCTGGCAGGGTCTCCCTTCCCCCTGCGGGCAGGTGGAGATGGACCTTTTCCGGGCCTCGACTCGGATTCTTCTAGGCGCCGAAGAGAAGGCTTTATTTTGGAACGATGCTTGGTTGCCGGATGGCTCCAAGCTCAAACTAAGGTGTCCCAGTCTCTTCGCCTTCGCCTTGAGGAAAAACCGAACGGTGCAGAAAGAACTCACCAACAAAAACTGGGTTCGTGCTCTGCTGCATATCGGCACCACCCAACAGATCGCCGACTTCGTCAGCCTTTGGGAGTGCCTCCAGACGATTCAACTTTCGGACGCGCAATACTCCATCTCTTGGAGATGGACACCTTTGGGCTCCTACTCTACGGCCTCTGCATACCGCATCCAATTCCAGGGTTCCACCCCACCTTTCGCATCGCAGAAGATCTGGAAAGCGAACACGACGCCACAGTGCAAATTCTTTGCCTGGACGGTCACACATGGCAAGATCCTCACAGTGGACAACTTGGCCATACGCGGGTGGCCGCACGGCCCCATCTGCAGCCTCTGCCACATACATGGGGAGACGATCATCCACCTATGCAGGGATTGCAGCTTCACCACAGAGGTTTGGCGTCTCATACAGTCTTGGAGCTCACAGACGATCACAACAACCTCGCCGACCGACAACATTAATGACCATTGGGACGCTATGATTCATGGCCTCCCAAAGAAGGAGAGGAAGGCACTAAGTGGGAGGCTTGTCGCCACTTGGTGGGGGATTTGGAAGGAACGGAACAGATGTGTTTTCCGTTCAACGGCGCTTACTGCCTTAGAGGTGGCCTACCTAGTTTGGGAGGAGGTTCAGGGCCGCGAAGTGGCAAGCTCCCTCGACCCGGAATATAATCATTTTACGAGCCGTGCCAAAAGAAAGAAAGAAATGAGCACCTCAACAAAAGGTTTGGGGTATACCAACTCTATTTCTTAATATTTTGTACATTTGGATTTTTCTAAGACAACTTTGACCAACTTCGTAGAAGAAAATACCAACATATGTAAAATCAAACAAATACAATATAAAAGTACTAGTGGGGTGCCCGTGCGTTGCTACGGATCGACAAACTCACATGCTTCACTGCGTACAACTCATCCTAGACTCCTAATAATTTGGTAAAAACATATAACATGTATCCTTTCCCAAGGAATTCTATTCAAACATTTCAGCATCACTTCTCAAGTTACAGAGTTTGCACTAAAACAGTTACAAATATTTAGGAACGGTATAATATAGCACATGCTAATTAGTAGCAATAAAATTTCAGCTCCAATGCAGAACATTGGCCATACTAAAATGAAAAATATCATCCTAATCTTACGTGCTCCTGACATTTTTGGATTTTCCAGGACATGGCATTTCATTGCCTTTTTAGTTGATCCGACCAAAAGTTAGAACAGAGATAATACCGTACAACACGGGTTGTTTCCTTTTCTCTGTGTGTTACTTTGCTAGGTCCATAATATTATCCTCTCCCATATCTTTCCGGACCAGAGGAATTAATCTCAAGTCGGAAAACTGCTATGTCATAGCAGCAAAAGGAAACACATGTCAGAAGTATTAATTAAAAGCCGTTGAATATTTGTTTCCACTAAAATTACAAGGGAAAGAGAAGTATAACTAAGCACATATACATTTAGTACTACAGTGGAGGGCTATGAATAAAGTCAGATTTGTAACTAACAAGCGGAACCTTAGATTATTATTATTTTTAATCAAAAAGGCTGACTAAAAATGACTCAAAATGGCCTATGTTAAATCAGTACATATACATAGCCGCATAACAGACCAAGTGCAAAACAAAATTTCTTAGCATGACCAATCCACTAAGTAATTCCTATAAGAAGAAACACTATGTAACTTCACTTATTTGTTTAGTCATATAACTACTTCAACACTAATGCTACACTATGTTCATGCAAGTTGCAGTTTGTTTAAGTGCTTAAGATGGTCTCTAAGAAATCAAAGCTAGAGGATATACCTCTAGCTTTTTCCAAGGTAAACTACTCCACGAGGGGAGGTTGGAGGCGGGCAGTTGAGGGTGCAGCGGCTCAACGTCCCTGCAGACGGGGAGCAAGAGGTCCGGGTGTGGACCCTCTCAAAGAGCAGGTTGAGGTACATCGAAACCTTTTTAAGCACTATGATGGTACATCGAAAGTTTTATTTAGCGTTACTCTCCAACAATGTTATATCTCAGGCCCCACAAGTAGTTTTTTGCATTCTAGGCCAAGAATTAATGGAGGATACCTGAAGATTTTTCTTTCCACGGTGTGATATAACTGGTGCATAGAGCCTCCTTGGATCTTCCAAAAATATCATCTTCAGGTATGTATGCCTCCTTCAAATATCATGTTATTTTACATACTTGCATTAGACCAAGACCGAGGACAGCACTCAATGCGAAAACAAAAATTTGCTAAGCTAAGAAAATACCTTGCTTCATGGAAAAGCCTACAGGAGCCAAGTCAAAATTGTCACTTTGCAAAGCCTGGAACCAGAGTAGTGCAGTCAGTTGCAAAAATCACATGGCTTAACCCAAATTGACCTGCAAATTTGATTCTCTATAGCATAGCAAACTTTCTGCATGTAATTCATCAGCAGCAGATGGCATAGATACTGAAAGCGCAAAAACTACAGCTCCATCTTATCCTCTGCATATGCAGACGCGGAGGCCTAAACTTGTCGGCTTGCCTTGCAAATGACTACTCCCATTCAGTAACCAAGTGCTTGGTATTCTACTGTAGCTCATCAACAATTGTCGGTCGTTGATGGTGATTTCTTTTCACTCCACCATCACCATAGAAGGCAAACAACCAGCAGCATCAGGTAAGTATTTCAGATTGAATACATTCATATAGAACTTCCTTTGCACTTCAGCATGTAATTAGCTTGGATCTGATTGTGCAAATCAAATATCTCTGATAACAAATACTTCCTCCGTCCCAAATTAAGTGACTTTTCATTACATGTATCCATACGCTTTTTAGGCATAGATACATCCATATTTGGGCAAACTTGAGTCACTTAATATGGGACAGAGAGAGTAAGAATGAAGACAACATAGTAGTTGCTAGCTACAAACTAACAAATGAAAAAGTATTTATTCGAGCAACACAACAGATAAGAATGTCTTTATTCAGTTATTACCTATATGTCACAAAGGGTACAACAGAAGCAAGCATCTTCAAATTCACCTCGGTGGTCTTGAGGAACACGCCGGTCACCATCTGGGTCAGCCGTAGCCTTGCCAAAATCTTCTTGATGTGCGGGTGCAATTCTTTAGTGCTGCAATCACAAAAAATTTAACAAATCAATCAATGTTAATCCATCACCAAGAGCCAAAGAATAACAAAAGTATCTGAAAAGCTTTCGATTATCTACCGACCCGGAGATGCAGATGGCGAAGAGGAGCTGGGCATCATCGTGGCTCTCAGCGGGACTGAGCTTGCAGGCCTTGAGGCCGGTGCGCATCCGCAGGAAGTCTAGCTCCTTGTCGCGGAACTTCCTGATGAACTCCTCGGGCCACTCCTTGTTTATACAGTGTTCAAAAGTACAGTGGTTAAAAGCTTATAAATATTCAGTGTTGTTGACTTCAGAAAAATTCACACTTATCTTCCACTGAATACCAAACATGTTGTTCTAAACTTTCAACTTCAGTTTGCTGGTCATGAATGATTAAAAGTATTCGTATGGGAAACAACCCAATTTATCTGCCAAACTAACCCAATAAAGAACCCTAACCCTTCACTGCTATAGCATGAGAAAATGACCAAGAAAGCAAGGAATCGGTGGAGGGTTCAGACCTGAACAATCTTGTGGCCCTTCCTCCTCCGCCCCGCTGGCTCCTCAGTTCCCTCATTGTCGAGGGAGGTGGGGTCGTGCACAGGCTAGGCGGCCAGCGGGAGCATCTGGGGCGGGCAAATCTCGCAGACCGCTCCATGTGTGTGGAAACCTATTGCCATATCCCATCGAGGGGTCCTTGAGGGAGTCCTTTCTTGAGATGGGAGGTTGGCGACGCAAGCCCACTCCGCCTGTGCCGGATTTGAAGGGGCGGCGGCGTCATCCGGCGGGACCACATCAGATCTTGGCGGCGGAGGAGGGGATGGCGGAGGCGCGCCGCGAGTGGATGAGAGGCGGCCAGAAGGGCTGGGAGGCGGCGATTTCGTTGGGGGTGGTGGTGAGGGGAGCGAGCGATCAATCGTGCATGAGTATGCAATCGTTTCGGGTGAGGAAGGGTATTCCGCGAATTGAGCGTGCGGTGGCAATCGGTGTAATTTTAATAAAATTGCGGACGGACGGACGGACGGACGTACGTACCAAACTCCAAATTAAATAGTAGTAAAGATATTTGATAATAGTCTTATCGTACTAATTTTATGTTCTGTATATTCTATGTTTTTTTATAAACTTGATCAAAGTTGACAAGTTTTGATTTAGGACAAAGCTAAATATAAAAGAAAGAGAATACCTCGCAATCAGGAGGCTGTGAATTGAGAAATCGGGTGGCCCGGAGAAAACAAGGGGTGAGATGAGAGGTAGTCTTTTCCTCTATAATTTTCTAGCACGAGTAGTGCCGGCTGGCCAATATGGTACGAATATTCTATAATACTTGTTTTAGAAAAAAAATTGTCGACAAATAAGTATTATTTACATATATGCAGTGCACATCTATATGTACTTGTGAATTTGTTTTCAAAATATCCGAAACTTTTCGGACACAATTTTTTTTTAAACCTGAAACTTCGCAACACAATTTTCGTTTTTGCAGGTGAGACCTGGGCTCATAGAAGCCCGGAATGCATTTCGGATTTGCCCATTTCTCGGAGGGAAGCTTAACTGAGGCCCAGAAGAAGTTTAGCTCACGGTCAAATTTATGCAGCCAAAGAATTAGCCCAGTACCTGACAGATTCTTTTTTCAGTTAATTTTACAATGTGCTAGTAGGCCCTAAAGAAAAATGCCAATAGGCTGAATTCACGGAGTGTTAAAAGAAGGCTGGCTCAGCTCTCGTGAAGATTTCTCAAAAAGAAAAGAAAACCTGTGGTTTCGGCAGGGCCGTTTAGGCAGAGCCAGCGATTTGGCAAAGCCTGGGCCCAGCACAAGTTAAACAAAAATTCCATATTTTACCAATCCCAAATAATGGTACATAGTACGAATTTAAGCGGTAACATTTTAACAAAGAAAATTCCACGACAATGCCAATTAAATCATATTAATAGTCATAAATGCAAAATGTGATAACAAAAAACCGCTAGCTAATAATCCACCATCAATTTGCAAATCGACAACAAAAGTCCAAAATTCAATGTCGAGCCGCACATCAACGAGGCCACGAGAGAAAAATCTAGAGAAAAAAAAGGGATTAGTAAATCATAGTATCCAAATATGAAAAATCAATACATTCGAATTGAGAAAATAAAACTTACCCATGAGATGCTAATTACGCCTTGGCAAATGTCCTCTACGAAACCTCATGGTTTGAAACCACTTAACGATAAGGTCATATCTAGTTGTTTGAAAATTTCTCGCTCGTTGTAACATATCATCAAATCATTGAACCACTCATCAGCAAACTTGTTGCGCAACTTAGACTTGATAATCTTTTTTTTGCGGGGATTAGACTTGATAATCTTCATAGCCGAGAAATCCCTTTCAACCGATGCCTAACACCGGCAATAACAAAGCCAACTCAATGAGTTTGTAGACCAATGGAAAAACCAAATGCTTCTCAGTTTCTACCATCTTTATAGCCAAACTTTTAAGATCAATCGATGAAGAGAATGCAACATGCCTTCTCACATGAAGAATGCAAGTGTCAAGTTGATCTCTGAGGTGCTGCCCGGCCTGAGCCGCCCGCCATCTGCCCTCGCCAGAGCCGGGAGCCCGATTTCTGAAGGTATTTATTTCCCTAGCAAAGTGGTGTGGCGATTTTTTATTTGGGAATTGGGGTTTTGGGAGAGGAAACGGCAGCCGAAGCGTGCGGAAACGAACAGACGGAGAAGCGGAGAACTTTTTGTTTTGAGAGTAGAGAAGGGAGACGACGCTGGGGGCAGAATGGCAGATCGATCGATTTCGATCGGCCTCACGCTCGCTCGGGCAGAGTTGGGACGACCAGGCCAAGCCCAAGTTGAACCAGGTCCAGAAAAACAAAGAGAGCAAGAAGGCCCAGTCGGAGGGAGGGAACGTAGAATATATGGAAGGAAATAACGGCCCAGAAAAACAGATCGAGGCTTAGTTCTCAGGGCACCGTCGATCCTGAGACGGCCGATCCATCATTGCCGCTCGTGGGAGCTCCGAGAGCCGGCGCCGGCGAGCCCGGGCAGGCGGGCACGTGCCCTAGGTGCCCTCACGGTGGCTCCGCCCAATTGTGGACTGTGCTTCTTTTACCGTGCAGCCAGGCAGTTTTCCCGCAGTGGCCGGGGATAAGGGAAAAGTACGGCTCAGACGTTGTCCGGCAAATCGGTGACGCAACGTGGTTATCAGATCGTAAATGCTGCTCTCTTCACCCTGGAGGCCTGGAGCAGCAGCTCTCAGCAAACTCATTTGATTGGTAAGCAACGGACTGAGCGGATTCGTCGCTGAATAATGATTCAGCGGTGATAGCTCGCTGCCGCATAGTAAGATCCTTGTGAGTTGTGACTACTTCGTTGATGTATGCACAATCGGAAATATATGGAAGGAACGGTAAAATTCCTTCGGAAATCGATAAGGATAGAGGTTTGGATCTCCGACATGATGATCCATGGCACAAGTCGCACAACAAAATAGAAGTAGTACAGTTGCAAACTGCAAACAGTGACAATGAAGACTGCTAGCAACATCTTCCCATCTTCAGGCTCTTCAGATCAGGGATGGATAACTCGATCTCAGGCAATGGTTCTACTTCTTTGAAGGCAGAAGCACGCTGCTGAGGGCTTTGCGCATCCCAAACGCTGCTGCAACCAGCTTCAGAACTGTAGGAGGAACAGCAAATAAAAACATAAAAAACATTTGTTATGCGATGCTCAGTATCCTCTGAAGAATGCTTGGTTGACCAGAATTGCAAAAGATACCTGGGTTTTGTTGAGCGTGAGTTCTTTTTCCACAAGCTTCTCCTTCGGAATCTTGGATGCACGCAGGAATTCAAGGGTGTTGGTCAACGAGAATGGAACGATGTGGAGTTCGTTGGTCACCATGAAGTTCATGGGGCCACCCTTGACATAGGCTCCATCAGTAGAAGATTTGGGATTCAACTCAGAACAAAAGCGAGATTCAACAAAGAGGCCTCGACAATCTTGTAGTACATTACTGCTGCACCCAAAGAAAGGCGCCAGCTTTGGTGATAGAAGTAAATCTTGTCGTCCCTGTTTTACACTTCCACCTACACTCTCGTAAATACTATCCATACATCCGTTCAGGGTCAATTGACTGAAAGTTTTCAATACGGTTCCAAGTGGGGTGCTAAGGAGCCCAAAGGCAAGATCAACAAAATCTTGCCCAACTTCAGCATACAGTATTGATGAATCATCCTTTCTGGACAAGCATTATCTTGATGGCATGGAACTTGGGATCAGTATCGGTTGCTTGTTTTGTGAACAGATTTTCAGGAATCTTGCACAGATCTGTAGGATTCGGGAAAAGCCTACAAACTGTAATTATACACGAGCTGGAGAAAGATGGCGCCGTCTCCAACCTCGTTAGGGTTTCCTCCCCTCGCTCGTCTCCTCTCGCCATGGCGCTTCCTGGCGAGGCCACGAGATGAGCATGGAGATAGAATTCAGAGGCGCTTCGTAGATGGGAGGCGGGAGCAGATTCCTTCGGTTTTTGCTGAAAGGGACACGGGGCAGAATTCGACTTGTGCTGACCTGGGGAGCCATGGTGGTGGGGGCGATACACCGGGTTCCAGCCTACAGGGCAATACGGATACGTGTTCGCATCCTAGCTGATCCCTGGAGTTCAACCATGGTGGTGAAGCCACGTTGGTTCGGGAGGTTCGTCCGCTGGCCCATCTCGACAGATTCCTTCAGCGTCAATGGTTGTTGCCAGTCGCAATCAGGGAACAGTACAGAGGTGGGTGGAGGGAGAGGGGAAACCCTAGTTCGACGGCGGTGGCGTGTGGGTGGCCACAACTTGGAGCGAGGAGGGGGCTTCCTTACAACGCTCCGCCAATATCCTTTGCTAGGGTTACGATGGCGGGCAGAGCAGGTGGTGGCGGCGATTGGCGGGGAGCTCGGCCTGGTTTTGCTGGCGGTGCCCAAGGATGGGATGGCGGCCAGGTTGCAGGTGGTTGGGACGGGCAAGGATGGCAAGGTCCTCCGCCTCCTTACAACGGCCCGCCGCCGCCGAACATGGCGTGTGGCTATCCTACCTTCAGAGAACAGGTACAGTTTGATGCTTTTGGCCCGATCGGAGAGGATATCTGTGGGATCCGAGAGGGGGATATGGTCAATTTCCTCAGTACCAAGGTGCTTTCCATGGTTTCGATGCTCGTCCGCCTGGATAGGGACCCCAATTTGGTCCTCAGATGGGGGGGGGACTGGTGGATTACAGAACCCTGGGGTTGGCCAGATCGCTCCTGTGGTTACTCAACAACTGGGTGGCAGCTCTGGTTTCCAGGGTGTTGGGATTGGTCAGGGTGGTGCTGATTCGGGTCCGCAGAAGGAAGGTGCTGTTGGATTTCCTCTTGCTAGAGTGAATCAGAATGGTTCTGGTACTGGTTCTGGTCCTGGGTTACCGGCGCCTGTGGGAGGGGGAGGGAATGTAAGACCTTCCATGCATGTCAACCCTCGCATGGTTGGTACTGGTAACAACAAGGAGCAACAACCTTCTGATTCATCAAGTAGTGCGCAGTTGCATGAACTAGGTCAGGGGATGTGTCTGATTCAAATAATTCTGGAACTCAGTTGGGTGGTGTTGAAAGAAGAGTGAATTACCCCAAAAAATCGAAGCAAGAGTTTGCCAATTGGTTTAGATGGATCCTTCGCGGTTGAGTCCAAAAAGAAAAAGAATATTGGCAGAAATTGACAAGGTACCATTTCCATTTCTTCTTCAAAAAAAGAGTTCCTTTTGATGCAAGAATTGCCTTTCCTTGATGAACATAATGCATAAGAGGATCCATAAAGAACCATAAGGTTTTCCGAAAAAATCCAGGGTCCATTATCCCAAAATGTTCCATCTTCCTAGAAAAGTGGATTCGTTCCGATCTGGTAGTGATTCTACTGCTGCTAGTGTGATTATCTGTTACAGATGCAATGGAGAAGGTCATACTCTCAAAGATTGTAAGACTGTGTTATTCTGTACTGTGTGGAAAGGATACCCATATGACCAGCAAGTGTGTGATACCAGCTCAACCAAAACCTACTGCTCAGTTGGTTAGGAGTGCTGCTGATGGCTTGCAAATGTTTGTTGCTACCATACCCAAGAAGGCTGATAAACCAAATGCTAAATCTGTTGTGGCTCTAGTGACTGTGCACTCTGGAATTGTGACAACTGAACAGCTTGTGGCTGCTTTTCAGAGAATGTTTCAGTGTGGATGGGAATGGTCTGCTAGTCAATTTGCTCCTAATAGCTTCTTAGTTAAATTTCCTTCTAGTCAGAAGATTACTGAAATGAATCGATACAATAACTTTGGTCTGTATGGGCTCAGGGCAGAGGTGATTGTATCTCAATGGTCCCCTGAAAATATGGCTCCTCATAAGCTCTCTTCAGTATGGGTAACAGCTGGTGGTGTGCCTGATGATCTTTTGAATTATTTTAGTTTCTGTATTGTTGGATCCCTTGTTGGTACTGTCCAGGCAATTGATATGGAGACCTTCAGAGCAAAGGATGTCATCAGAATCAGGGTGGGGGTCATGGACCACACTAAGGTGCCCAACATGGCTCTTCTGACTGTTGATCCTTACATATACAGAATTAGATTTGAACTGGAACAGGTGATTGAAATTGGTGGCCCTATGAGCGGTGGGATCTTATTTCCAAGAGCTCCTGATTTTGGGGAAGGTGGGGGGATTTTGTGAGCTGCCTAGGGATCCTAAGAGATTCAAAAGTGTGGATGCTGCTATGCAACCGGCTACTTCTGGAGGAAGTGATATGATGCTCTCAAGTCAACCTGAGGCTGAGAATCAGGGGGGAGGGGGTTATCAGGCTACTAATACTAAAAATCAGACTGTGTTTGCTATTGGACCTGTAGGGATTTCTGAGAATGGACTGCATAATGCTGGCACTGGTCAGGCTGCTCCTGTGATAGCTGCTGTTGCTGAACCTGTACCTCAGATGGCAGCTGTGCATGTGGGGGGGGGGGGGGGGGGGGGGGGATCAACGATTACAGAATGGACAAGTAAACAGTGTGAGGTTTGTTAGGGATGCTGAGATGATAGATCAACTGACAGGAGTTGATAATACAGATGTGGGTGAGGAAGAAGATTATGATGAGGAAGAATTTGCTAGAGGATGTGGTCTTAATACTCAACAGATTAAGGATCTGGACAATGTGGATCTGGAAGATGACAATGAGGGGGTTGTATCTATTGCTGAAACTCCTCTGACTGAAGCTCAAAATCCTATTAAGCCTACTTATAGTGCTGTCCTTATGAGTGCTCAAAAGATGGTTCCAATGGCTGGTGGAAAGGAGAATAGGGGGAAAGCTAGGGGTGTGATTGAGGAGAATGAAAGAAGAAGTGAACGCAACATCAGACTGGGGGAGCAAAATGTGGTGGATAGAGCGGTGGACAGGACAAAATACAAGAACTTGGAGACTGCTAAAGGTACTTCCTCTTTTTCTACTATTTTAAATATTTCTAATAGTTCCCTTATTGATATTGCTGCTAGATTAGGAGTAAGCTTAGGTAAATCTGCAGTAGAAGTAGAAGAGTATCTTGGTGTGATAAAAACATTAGAACAAGCTAGGAATGATATGTATTATGCTAGCATTAGAAAAAAGAATGTTGAGACTGTAGATTCCTTTAATGCTGAAAGTTTAAAAGAATTATTAGATTCTTCTGATGAGGGAGATTCTGATTCCATGATTGATCTTATTGATTCTCATATTAGAAATGCTAGTAATAGAAAGAACAAAAAGGTTAGCACTGGGTCTATCGGTGTTAAACCAAAGGTTAGAACTAGAAGACATAAAAATAATTTATGGCTGGACTATTCGGGAATGCTAGAGGTTTAGGGGATCCATCTAGGAAAACTTTCCTTAGGGAATGTATTAATGATTACAATTTAAGCTTTATTGGCATTCAAGAGACAAAAAAGAAGGATTTCTCTTCTGCTTGGCTTGAGTCTATTTCTGGTAGAAAGACATTCCACTGGAGCGGGGTTCCCTCTGTGGGACTGGCTGGTGGGATGCTTGTAGGAGTAGATGATGAGATATTTGAAGTAGGTGAGTGTAATAGAGATAAATTTTATATTCATATGTTAGTAAGGAATAGAGTTTCTGGTTTCAAGTGGAATTTAGTTAATGTATATGATGCTGCTCATGAGAAAGATAAGGAGGAATTTCTAGTGGAACTTTCTGAAGTTTTAGGAATAAATGCTCATCCTTTTGTAGTTGGTGGTGATTTTAATTTAATTAGAAAAATAGATGAGAGAAATAAACAAAAAGCTAGTAATAAATGGTCTTTTTTATTTAATGGTATTATTGAGAATTGGTATCTTAGAGATTTAGAAATGTCTGGTAGAAAGTTCACTTGGTCTAATAATCAGGAGAACCCTTTTTTTGAAAGACTAGATAGAGTACTAGTTAGTCCTGAATGGGAAAGACAATATCCTTTGGTCACTCTGCGTGCTCTTTGAAGAAATATTTCAGATCATGCTGGGCTTTTGCTTGTGTATGAGACTCCTGCACCTAGAAGTATTAAACCTTTTCGTTTTGAGCGTTGCTGGTTTATTAGGAAGGGTTTAGATGAAATAGTGATTAAAGCTTGGAATTCGGTCAGACATGCTGCGGATGAACTAGATTTCTGGCAGGATGTTTTTAAGGAACTTAGAAAAACTTTGAAAGGTTGGCATTTTAATATAGAAGGGCACAATAAGAGACTCAAAAAAGATCTCCAGGAGCAGATTGATGTATTAGACATTGCTAGTGAGACTTTTGGGTTATCTGCTGAGAATAGAAACTTAAAACATAATTTAGAACTTCAACTTCATCAATTAGATAGAGAAGAGGAAATTAAATGGTCCCAAAGGTCTAAAGAACTAGAGTTGTTAGAAGGGGATAGTAACACCTCTTATTTCATGACTAGAGCTAATGGGAGAAGAAGAAAAACTAGAATTTTTTCTTTACAATCTGAGGAGGGGATGGTAGAAGGTGACAAGAATTTGTTAAATCATGCAACTCAGTTCTATAAAAATCTTTTTGGTCCTAATGAGACTATTAATATTTCTCTTAATATCCCTGTACCTAAGGTGCTAAATGATACGGATAGGACTATGTTAAGTGCTGCCTTTTCCTTAGATGAAATTAGAACTGCTGTCTTTCAAATGGAACAAAATAAATCTCCTGGACCTGATGGATTCCCTGTGGAGTTCTTTCAGAAATTCTGGGGCCTGATTAAATATGATTTAGTTAGATTATTCCAAGCTTTTTATGATAGGAAGGTAAATCTTGCTAGAATTAATTATGGGATGATCACCCTTTTGCCCAAGTGCAGGGGGCAGATAGATTGCAACTTTATAGACCCATTTGTCTTTCTAACACTTTATTTAAGTTTTTTACTAAAGTTGCCAACAATAGAACTATGGCTGTAGCAGATAAAGTAGTGGATAGAGTTCAATCTGCTTTTATAAAAGGACGTTTTATTTTAGATGATGTAGTTATTTTACATGAGACTATGCACGAAATTAATAGAAGTAAGAGAACAGCTGTTTTTCTAAAGGTTGATTTTGAGAAGGCATACGATAAAGTAAATTGGACTTTTTTATACCAAATTTTAGGCATGAAGGGCTTCCCTGATAATTACAGAGACTGGGTAATGCACTTTGTTACTAGTGGTAGTGTAGGAATTATTGTAAATGATACACTAGGACCTTTCTTTAGAACTCATAAAGGATTAAGACAAGGAGACCCTTTCTCTCCTTTGTTATTTAATCTTGTAGCTGACTCACTTACTATCCTGATTAAGAGAGCTCATGAGCAGGGTTTGGTTAAGGGTGTTGTACCTGAGCTAGTGTCAGGTGGTCTTAGTATGCTTCAATATGCTGATGATACCATATTTTTGTTTGATGGTGATATAGAGGGTGCTAGGAATTTAAAATTTATTCTGTCTTTTTGAACATTTAACTGGCTTAAAGATTAATTTCCATAAGAGTGAGGTTTACTGCTTTGGACAAGCTGTAGAGAGACAACTAGATTATGATGAAATTTTCACTTGTAGAATTGGTAGCCTACCTTTTAAATATCTAGGTATGCCAATGCATTGTAGAAAGTTGAGCAACTCTGATTGGAAACCTACAGAAGAGAATGTAGAAAATAAATCGAGTAGCTGGAAAGGAAGATTTCTTTCACTAGGTGGTCGTTTGGTGTTGTTAAATTCTTGTTTAAGTAATGTACCTGCTTATATGCTGTCTCTTTTTCCTATACCTAGAGGGGTTCTTAAAAGAATTGACTTTTTTAGAGCTAGACTTTTATGGCAAGAGGAAGAAAATGTTAAGTATCATCTTGTTAATTGGCCTGTTATCTGTCAGCCAAGAGACCAAGGTGGGCTTGGGGTGACAGATATCAGTATTAAAAATATTTGTGTACTTTGCAAGTGGTTGTGGAAGTTAGAAACTAGTGATGGTATTTGGCAACAATTGATTAGAAATAAATATCTTAGAACTAAGTCTATTCATGAATTTAATGTTAAAGCTGCTAAGTCTCAATTCTGGGCTGGTCTAATTCATATTAGAGAGATATTTTACAGATATTGTAGAAAAGAAGTTAGGAATGGAAAAAATACCTGTTTATGGGAAGATTGGTGGGTAGGTGACTCCCCTTTAAAAGTTACATACAGCAGGTTGTACAACTTAACTGATAGGAATTTTATCACTGTTGAGACTGTTAGGAAATAAGGGTGGGGCTGCTTTAAATTCAGGAGATACCTGTGGGGTGACACTTTACAGCTTTTTATGGAAATGGTTAGGATCTGTGATGGGATTCCCATTAGTCAGGATAGTGATAAATGTGTGTGGCTTCTTGACAAGGGTGTCTTCACAGTTAAATCTTTATACAATGCTTTGGTTGCTAATCAGATTGCTGTACCTTTTAAGAATATTTGAAAAATTAAGATACCTTTTAAAGATTAGGATTTTTATGTGGCTGATAGCTAAGAAAAGTATACTTACTAGAGACAAATCTTTTACATAATGGTTGGAAAGGTCCTAGTACATGTCTATTCTGTAGTTTAGATGAATCTATTGATCACTTATTCTTACACTGTCCAGTAGCTAAGTTCTTATGGGGTATTGTTGGTTGTGCTACTGGTATCAAGTCATTACCTTCTACTATGGATAAAATTAGTGACTGGATTTACAGTTTTCCTTACATCCACCGTAAGATCTTGTTTATTGGGGTGGCGGCTCTTTGTTAGACAATTTGGAAAACAAGGAATGAGGCTTGTTTTGAAAGTAAATTCCCAAAAGATCCTGCTAATGTGGTTGTTTTGTTGTGTTATTGGTTAAAGTACTGGGCGGGTCTGCAGAAGGGTAGCTTGAAGGAGAAGCTGATGATGGGGGCGCAGTTACTTCAGCTGGTGGCGACCGATGTGCTGCATCCTCGACATGGCCGGAGTCTCTGTCAGAGAAGAATTCTGGGATCCTGAGAAGTACAAAGTTTTGGCAATGAGATTGTTTTGATGCTGGCCTGGAGCCATGCTGCTGTTTGTAAACTGTGAAGTTCAGTCAGGCTGGAGGCTTGGCTGGTTTTTATGTTCCTGTCTTTACTTTTGCTGAGGATGGAAGACTTGGACCTTGTAGTCTGATTTCATTAATGAAATCGGGAGCATGTTCCTTTCTCTAAAAAAAAATCTGTAGGATTCGGTGCAATTCAATTATAGTCCAGTGAGAGGTTGCTTCGTCAGCAACGCTCTCCTAAGGAGGCTAGTAATCTGGAAGAAGTGCAATTCAATTATAAGTATCATCAGGCAATACAACTACTGAGTACTAGTAATATCAGGGTACTAAATAGAAATAAGTTAGCAGCGCAATGTGCACAGGTAGAGGCAAACCTTTTCAGAATTGAGTTGGAGCACCTTCTCTTCGATATCCCCCTTTTCCGGTATCCCGAATTTGGTCATCAGGGAAAACATGACTCTTGTGGAAGCAGGAGCAACTTGGAGATCATCAGTTATAATGAACTTAGGGACACTAATAGCAAACACCCCGTCCTCCTTACACTCTCCAACGATAGGAGGATTTGGCGATTGCTTATTGTACTGAACGTAATTTCCACATGGGCAAATAGCATCAGGGACCGAGCTAAATAATGAATAACCGCAACTTGTGTTTTTGCAGCGATACACAGTATTGCTGTCGTGCACTTTCACTTTAAGCCCATCGCAATGGATCGCAGCAGCATTGACGGGACTAAGAAGCATCGCCTTGCATGCCTTGGTTTGGAAGAGATCTTCGCTAAGACCCTCCACGCTCCTGTACAGTTCGTCGAGGCATCCTACCTGAGACTGCTTGCCGAGAAGACGAACGATGGTGCCAAGAGGAAGGGTTAGGAAACTGAAGAGGACGTCGACGAAGTCCTTATCAGATTCCGCAAACAGCACCCGTTTCTTCTCCTTGTCGATGAACAGCTTGACAGCAACTGTCGGCCCGTCATCGCTCGACATGGTCGATGAAGAGAGTCAAGAGACGAAGTATGTTGGGTGGTGAGCAAGATGATTTCTGGTCCTGCATATGCAGGCCCTTAAATATCCTCCATAGCCAGAGTATTCGGTGCGTTGCGTTATGGAGGAGTCCTCCCGTATTGGTAACAGGAGAATTAAAGGGCTGGTGGAATTCGAAGGGGCTAAATGCTTCACTCGAAGAGTCTCCTGTTGAGAAAGGCCGGTCTACATGCAGACTTTACATTTCCCAACAGGAAGATGATGCGCTTCGTAGCGGCCATAATCACAGAATTTAAAACGAGCGAGAGGAGAATTTGAAGTGACCTGCTCTCTGAAGTCTGAACTTGTCAACTTGATACGCAACGCTTCCTCGAAAACAAAAATGTATGCAGCGTCACGGCCCACCAAACTGCCATTTCTAACGAGAATTTATGGGTAAGCCCACAGTTGCATTTTGGACGGGCTGCCAGCCCAACAACTTCAAAACCAGATCTCAAAAAAAGAAAAACTAAGATCTGCATCCTCTAAAAAAAATCTAAGATCTGCAATAACTCTAAAAAATATATCTAAGATCTGCAATATATGCCCTCCTTTTAGGAAAAAAAGACTTGCGATATGCTTGGGCATATGTTGTTCCTTTGATCGAGCCTTTCACTAAGGACTACTCCATCAACATGTGACTTATATGATACAAATCATGACCATAAACAAGTAATTTTGAATACGAATGCAACGATATCAATTTTATTTCACAAAAAATATATACTAATAGACTAATTCTTGGTCAAAGGCTCAATGAAAAGAAACAATATATGGTTTAATTTAAGAAACAATGGGAGTAGGTTTTAAATAAAAAAACATTTTTGATGCATAACGCATCTTCTAAGACAATTGTATATAATGTGTGGTTCCCTTAACGGAGTAGTATCTTTCGAGACATAAAAAAAAGGCGCATCAACTCCCTAGCCATCCGGCGCGATGGGTAAAGTTGCCACCACTGAAGTTGTCATCCCTAGAGAACTAAAGTTGTCACCCTAACAAAACTAAAGTTGCCACTCTGCAGAGCAAGTTGTCACAAAACAGGAGGTGCGATCGTATCCACTCTTCCCGATCGGCGAACAACAAAGTGTTCGCTCCAAGAGAATAAGGAGTGAACGCCACCGTCCAAACAAATGCGGCACTAAACCTAACCCTAGACCTTAACACACTTCACGTGAAAATCCAGGGTTCTCCCCCACCTCCCACCACCGGAGGCGCAAACGTATGGAAGGGAGGGAAATCAAAGAGTTTCTAGAAGAGAGATTGTGGTCCGCGGATAAAAAAGATGTGGCTTTCTTGTTTCGCAGAAGAACTGCTATTAAATTTTACTCCTTCTGATCCATAATAAGTGTCGGGAAGTGAGTAGTCTACACAATACCCTTCAAGAAAACAACAAACGTATTCACACACAAAAAAAACAGCTAAAACACAACGACCTTTTAAAACTGGGACAAAAACTCTCCAAAGTGGCATTGTAGGTGGTTTTGCTACCGTGTATGGTAATGTGTCATTATACAGACTGTTGTCTGTTGCGTGCTATAACGCAACAGCTAACGACGAGATCTTTATTGCATTTTCGTAACGTAAGCACGAATTCCCCCGGTGGGATGACGTTAGAAACGGTGGGAGACGTCGATGCATTGTTCGTTCTCCGCTCCTTCACATGGCGCATTTTTCTCTTTTTTTGTACAGCTTCACATGGTGTAGATAAATGCCTTTTGTTTTACGGCGGCTGGAAGTATAATCACTTAATCAGTAATCCTCCCTTATCGATATAGCTAGGTACATCTTCAATATATGTGTCGCCTGTTGATCAATGCAACAGATGCTCCCTAAAGTATATTGTCAACTACTCCGTACATCTTTTATCGAGGTTGTGTTGTGGATCTACTTTTCTTCACTAGCTTAGCTTTTTAGCTGTACTATAACGGACACAGTAAACTCAACTCACCTGATTAATCAGAAGTACTAGTCTTAATTTACATTTTTTTGCACGCAAGCGCTGCTTGGCTTGGCTGCGCAACATGCGCGCTTCATCTGCCTAGGGAGGTGCTGTCCTGAACTCTCTTCACTTCACAATCTG
This sequence comes from Brachypodium distachyon, assembly GCF_000005505.3. Classification (NCBI taxonomy): domain Eukaryota; kingdom Viridiplantae; phylum Streptophyta; class Magnoliopsida; order Poales; family Poaceae; genus Brachypodium; species Brachypodium distachyon. The sequence goes on from NC_016135.3 coordinate 23,247,719, forward strand.
CAACTCGATTACCGTCCGGTTTGGAGGAACCTTTCGGCGAACCGCCGACTAAGCCGATCTGCTGAGCACATTCAGATTGTTGCCGTCAGCTGTCATCAGAAAAATGAAAATGGCATAAGTGTGTCAAAGTCTGTCAGACAGATATTTGTAGATAAGTTAGGCAAAAATGGGTCCACGAATCCTTACATGAACGCCGTCTCAGGACGAAAAAGCATACGCCGACCACAGCGTAGCAAAGGAGAAGAAGCAATCCCTTCAAATAATGCGATGATCCGTCCTGCAGAGCACACAAACTATTCATTCTGCAATCCTTTTACAACAGTGAGAGGTGGTAGATTTTCAGATAGACAATTCTCATAACATCTAACGAACATGGTAAAAGAGAATTTCAGTAACTGGTATTTAGATTCTATGCTACTCAGGTTGATTTGTGTGGGGATGTGTAAAAAAATTTACCTGCAGGGTGAAGCTTGTCACTAATATTGCCAGAAACAAAGAACCAGTCTCTAGCAAGTTGAAATCAAGGTCCATTGGAACCCCCATGATCCATGCTACAATGACACTCAGTGGAACCTAGCACAGTTCAGTTCCATCAGGAAAGAGAACAAGGCAAATACCAAACGAAATTAACAGCATCTAGAGGTTAGCTATTACATACCACAAACATGGAAATCTGCGTAGCTGACCCCAATGATACTCCAAGGGTGATGTCCTGCCACAACAAAAAAATGGATTTGTTGTCGGTGAATGCTCCCTCAACATTACAAGTTCATGAATGGGCTCTGATGCTGCTTACCAGCTTGTTCTTAAAGGCAAATATGACTGCACCAGCATGCTCTGCTGCATTCCCAACAATTGGAATCAAGATGATGCTAATGAAGCTCACGGATAGTTCCCAGGATTTTGAGGCCGCCTGTAGGTTAGCTCGGAGTACATTTATTGAGTAAATTTCCTCAGTATACCCATTGAAAGTAACCAATATTTTTTTTTTGCGGGGAGAAAGTAACCAATATTCATATAGCATGATGCTGCATACCTCAATTGTGCTTACAACGTACTCCGAAAGTATAGCGGTTATCAGCGTCATGACTGCTAGCCAAACCATAGCACTTGAAAATCCCAGTACAGCCTCATCTTCAGAGCCCAAATCATCATCCTCATCTTCAACCTAATCATTTTGTTGGATGCCATAAATTTTATTAACCAACTAGTCAAATGCCAGCTCTTTCTGGTTTCTGGTCAGCAATCTAGCATGTATTACAGACCTCCTGGGGCTCAAAAAGCTGGCGATGGGTCTTGAGCTGGAAGTAAAGGTAGGCTGCATAGGCCAGGATCATGACTATGCTGCATGCTCGGGATAGCACCAACCCTGAATCCCCAGAGGTGACTGCATGCTCCCCGGCGCCTACTGCATACCTCAGCATCAGTGGCATTGATTGGCATAACACACCAAGAATCAGAAGCCCTGTGCTGACATCTGCTTGCTTCTGTACAAACGAAAACCATATTGTTATTCATACACCAGCATAAATCCAATCAATAAAAGACACAGACTAAATAGCTGAGTTGGTTACTCTGTCAAATAGCTGCTCGGTGCCGAGGTTGGCTAGGCCACCAAAGAAAAGGGAGGTACCAAGGACAAGCAACAAGTTGGACAAGATGGAGCCGAGCAGGGAGCATTTCACCACCGTTATCTTGCCTTCCCTCAGGGCAAAGAGCGCGATGATAACTTCTGTCACGTTGCCGAATGTTGCATTCAACAGTCCACCCACTACAGCACGTAGGTAACAATGTGATGTCTAAGTTGTAGGGTGGATCGGTAGATTTGAAATTTTGAGATCAACAATTCTTACCAGTAGGACCGGTGTAAAATGCAATCTGCCTGTAATCAAGTGACACGGGAAACATAGAACTATGTTTTAGCAACACAAAGAAAGCAATGCCAACAGAACATGCTATGATGATGAACAGAAGAAACTTACTCCGTCAGGAAACTGAGTCGTTCGGCAAGTGGAATGAGGCCAATTAAGCTAAGCACAAAGAGCCACACCTGTTGGAATTCAGAATTAGGAAAACATGTACTCCGTATGTTTCAACTTTCAAAAGACCAGATGGGGAGAAGTTATAAACAATCCAGGAGTATCAGTCTGTTCAATAAGATACTACTCCCTCCGATCCTAAATTGTTGTGAAATATTACATGTATCTAGACGTTTTTAAAAAATAGATACATCAATATTTGGACAAATTTGAGTCAAGAATTTAGGATTTTTTTAACTGATATTTAAACAGATATCTCAATATACACCTTGGAAAATAATTATTGTTGAGATGAAAATAAAACAAATCAGCCAAGCTTGTCCTTGCTGTATGCGTCACGTGTTTTCGATGGCACCGACACGACAGCGAGAAGACGTAGGAGTCACATGCCGAACTGAAGAGTGGTAAAAAAAGACAAGAGAAGACACTGCAACAAAGCATCTCTGTCTTGGGCGGAGGAATACTACTGTGAGCCCGTGTTGAGCTGAGCTCTGCACAAGTACAGTGGGGACTATCTGCCTAGGTACGGGTTACATGAAATACCTGGTGACCACAATTAGCTCCTAGCTAAGTTAACGCGAATCTTGTCATCGACGTTGCCTGCCATGGTGGCCGGATGAATGAATAATTGTACTGGCAGGGCAGCTGTGATTAGGAGGAGGAGGTGAATGTGAGGCGTAGAAATGGATGGGACTCACATCGGCGACATGGCTAGTGGTGGAGAGCAAGTATGAGTATGAATGGGATGCATGTGATTGGCACTTGGCAGAGCAGGGGAATATTAGCTTCTGCTTATTCCATCCCATGATTCAATCTGTCCGTGTTAATTTTAATTGCTCACTAGGGTATGCCCACATGTTCCGGTCACATGCATGCAATGCAAGAGCTTAATGTAAATCTAATAACCACCATTCCAGTCTCCCTCATAAAAGTCCTACTAAATGGTATGGATCCTTCCGAAAATATTTTTTATACGTTTACTTTTTGACCGCGCGAATGAGCTGGTCTGTGCAACGCTCACTTGCATTGATCCACGAACTAATTAGCTAAGTACTTGTAGTAAATGCGAAATTCTAGTAAATGCCTCTTCCATTTTATTTTATTTAAAAATATATATATACTTCTCAAAATGGCAGAGGAGAACGAGGGATCAATTTACTGGAAATGGCACTGGATGCAATCTTGTTTTGCACCTATATGTTGGTGAATTCGCGATCTTCTTTTCTGACGCGGACAAGGCACATGCACGTCCGTACAGAGCGCGCGAGAAGCAATTGATCGTCTCTACGTACAACCCAATTGCGGTGGAGAAAGCCAGAAAGGCAGGAATTCGTATCGGCGAAGATCGAGCGAGCAGAACAGAACAGCAAACAGAACAACAGTACCTAGCTTAGCTAGCAGATCAATACAGAGGTGGGGAACTGAACACTGTAGTAACAAAAAATCAGGCTGGAGCAAGGCGAGACGAAGGATCGAGGTGGTAGTAAGATTACTAGAACATGTAACGCACCTGGCCGAAGCGCAAGTATCTGGCGAGGACGGCGAGGAGGACGGCGGGGAAGAGGACGAAGAGCTTGGTCCCGAGCAGCACCTCCTGGACGTTGGCGAGGAAAGCCCTGAGCGCGGCGCAGGGCACCTTGCGGAGGAGCGAGGCGTCCGACTTCTTCCGGAGCGAAGACGAGGAGAGGTTGTGCGCCGTGCGGCCGCCCAGGTGCCGCATCTCCTTCCCGCCGCCCGCCTCCAGCAGCGGCACCGCCGCCCCCGCCGCCGCAGAGGAAGAATCCGTCATTTCCGCCGCCCACCACAGCCGCGCACAACAACAGAGATACCCCAGCCGAAGAAACGGAAGAGAGGAACAAAATCCCTCTGGCTCTCCTTCTGCTTTTGTTTTTGGTCACTTGGGATTGGAATCGGGTGTCTGTCAGTTGGCTTTCGTGCGTCTCACCATGGGGGAGCGGGCAGCGGGCAGCGGGCACATGGACACGCTGCGTTGCTGCGTCCCGATGCGATGGGGAAAGCAAAAGGAAAGCAAAACAGAGGGCAGGCAACGTGGCGTGCGGCACCCTCTGCTCTGTGGTCTGGGTCTGGCTGGGTATCCGGTATCGCCTTTGTGTTTCGTTTGTGTGGCACCGCCGCCCCGGGCGCAGAATGGGGGGACGAGAAGGGAGAGTGGAAATCTGGGCCGACGACGTGGATAGGGCAACCAACGAACGACCTCTCGGTTCGTCGTTTGTTTCTCTCTCGGCTCCGCTGCCCTGCCATGCGATCCAAACCAACCACCGCGTATACGGCGCAAAGCACACAGCAAGGCGAAAGCGGTGGCCAGGTGAGGAGGGACCAAGAAACTTTCAAGGACCCCCGGAACCTTCCCGGCTTACCGATCCGAGGCCTTTGGATTTTCCGTGATTTGGGTTTTCCCGGCGTGTGCAACGTGAGCGTGCGTGCCGTCGACATTACAGGCCACTGGCGGACTCTGCCTCTTTTTTTCGCTCGGCCTCTGCCCCCGGCCGCAGCTACTCCGAGAGGAAAAAAAGTTTACCGTGCCAATGGTTTAGATGTGTCAAGAGAACAGTTTCTTTTCTCTGGATCCATTTTGCCGACTCTGCTCGTCGTACGTAGTAAGTACGTCCTTGTTCGTGGGTTCTTCGTTCCATGTTACGATGTGTCAAGAAGAAAGAAACGCTCCACTTTGCAGTTTGCACCAGGGCCGCCCTACCCCGTTCAGCCAATTCCCAGCTCATACACATGTCCGATTCTCGTTGGTTCTTTTTTGGTAAATATGTTATCTGCCTTTGCACGCGTGTAGCATATACTTGGAATCAGAACCAAAAAAAAACACTTGTGATATGCATGAGAATTTCGAGTTGAAACTTCTCTCTCTTTTCCGTGGGAGGATTGGAACTTCTTTTAATTAAATCGTAGAAAAAACTTTTATTCTTTCTTTTTTTTCTTGAAAAGGAGAGATCACCCTCTGATTTCTATTATTAGAAACCAAACAATTGCTAAAAAAACATTGTTCTGCCACTTGATTAGAGTCAGGACAAATCATATGCAAACAAATAACATAAAAGATCGGTGCGGCATAACGGGTAATGTCGGAACAACATCCGACACGGGCCTAACAGGGACATCACCCAAGTCTAGGAAGAAGGGGTAAGCCCTCCATGCTATCTCCTCCAGGATCTCCGACACGAGGCTAGGAGGGACGTCACCCAAGTCTTGGAAGAAGGCGTAAGCCCTCCATGCTATCTCCTCCGGGATCAAGTAAGCCACCTCAAGAGGCAGCAAAATATAAGGAGGGTTCGCCAATTTCTCTCCTTTTAGATCCCTAACATGGTGTGGATCATGCAGTCCCTTTTGTATTTTCTTCTTTCCTTAGGAATTACTAGTATTTGCAACGTCATGCGTCGATGTGGCAAAGAAATCAACCATCAGTCTACCGTGTCGGGTCAAAGCCATGTTTAACCATTTTAAACTGACATGAGGATGAATTTTACACGCTATTAAAAGTTTGGAGGACGAAGTTCGCACAAAAAAATAGATAAGGGACAAAGTTTGTAATTTCACAATACCTAAGACCCGAAAAAAAATATACTTATCTCGTTTTCTTAAGTCACATGGCGTTTTTAGGAGAAAAAGGAGGCATGACTCCATCATCAAGAGCTTCACTTTAATAGGAAAAAAGGAACCTGTGAATAAAAGTTCCTCTTTGCAAGTTTTACTTTTCCTTCTCTCCGTACACGACACTTATTGGCATAGGACTATTGTACACTGGGGCGGATCTGTTCAGGCCTACCCTGATGCACCTGCATCAGGATAAAAGAAAAGTTCCATGCTAATTATGGGTTTAAGAAGACTAATGCATCAGGTTAACTAGGAAATGTGCCTCATGTAGCCATAATTCTAACTTGCAAAGCTGCAAACCTAAATAAAACTTGTGCAATCTTCAAAAGATGCATCAGGGAGACATCTGTTGCCGCTCCGCCCCTGATTGTACATGGTGTCCGTTTAAATACATAATTTGTTTTGTGTGGCCGATAAGATGCGTTGTCTCCTATGTTGTTTTTGACGAGCAGGTTTCGCGCGCTATGCTCGGATGGAGCTAGACTGAGAATAACTATACCTAGGCAAACCTTGGGCCGGACCGGGCTTCATAAAAGCCCGACATTCAAACCTGAAGCCCGAGCCCGGCCCGAAACCCCAAAAATATGCCATTTAAGCATTAAAATAATTATTTTCAGAATAAATAAATAATTTTTTATACCTATTTTTCCTAAAAATACCCTTTTTGATCATTTCGGGCTTTCGGGCCGGGCTTGGGACTGGAAACTGAGGCGGCTTCAGGCCGGGCTAGGCCACCCATGCCCAGGTATAAGAATAATGAAGGTAGAGCTCTTTAAATGTTACACTTTAGGTCGCGAGGTGTATTTACATGGATTAGGAGGAAGGGGGGTATGGGCCATGCAATTGTCTTAGTTTCCGCCAATTTCTATGCGAAGACTGAAGAGACAAAAATGTTGTGACTCCTTAGCTACATCTACAGGATGACGGCCCGCATGACGATGTCCTCCACCTCAGCCCTGTCATGTGCCTGCGTGGATCACCAGAGCGCATATTTACGTGGCCGATCTGATGGCTGGGCCCTAGTCTCACGGCTGCAACTGTTTGATCATGCCTTAAAACCTAGGACTACTATGTTGCTAAATTTAGGATCAATGTTTTTCAGCCTATATTTCAATCTGGAAAAAAATAGAGTCAAACAATCGACCAGTCAATAAGAAAACCGAACACAAAAGAGTCCCATGCAGAGTGCAGAGAGCGCGCCCATCGCGCCAGGGCCGGACTTCTCTCAAGTTGAGATTCTTTGTTGAGATCCACAAAACTACCTCCCTGATTCTGAATCTTACCCCGGATATATATATATATATATATATATATATATATATCCAACGCCGCCATTACTCCCAGTTAACATCTACAAACTCTAGAGAGGCCAATGGAGATCGAACGAACCGGCGGCCATGGCCACCCCGCCGCGGTGGACGAGGACGACGACGTGTCTCCGGTGGAGCAGGTCCGGCTGACGGTGCCGGTGACCGACGACCCGACGCTTCCGCTATGGACGTTCCGGATGTGGACCATCGGCTTCGTCTCCTGCGCGCTCCTCTCCTTCTTCAACCAGTTCTTCGCCTACCGCACCGAGCCCATCATCATCAGCCAGATCACGATCCAGGTCAGTAATACGTACCACAAGGCCGGAGTTTCATATATGCATGGATTGATTCTGGCGATCCAATCCAATGGCTTTTGTCCTTTTGAATCTGCAGGTGGCGGCGTTGCCGATAGGGCACTTCATGGCGCGAGTGCTGCCGGAGAGGAAGTTGAGGGTGTTCGGGCACGAGTGCTCGCTGAATCCGGGGCCCTTCAACGTGAAGGAGCACGTGCTGATATCCATCTTCGCCAACGCCGGCGCCGCCTTCGGCAGCGGCAGCGCTTACGCCGTCGGCATCGTCAACATCGTCAAGGCCTTCTACAAGCGCAACATCTCATTCTTCACCAGCCTGCTCCTCATCATCACCACCCAGGTGATCGAGACTAAAACTCATTAAATCAGATCGATCCATTCTTAATTGTTCAACCGGCCGCTGGCCCATTGTTCCATATATACTTCAATTGTATATGAATCGGCGTCATGCATGTATGTATGTAGGTGTTGGGATACGGATGGGCAGGGTTGCTGAGGAAGTACGTGGTGGAACCGGCGCACATGTGGTGGCCGCAGAGTCTAGTGCAGGTTTCCCTCATGAGGTACGTTAATTCCTTGTCCCTGATCGATGCCGGAAACAGAGTAAATTCAGATCATTTTCTGGCACATGAACGTATCCAATTTCGATGCAGAGCGATGCATGAGAAGGAGAATCGACGGATGACGCGGGGCAAGTTCTTCCTGATCGCGCTCATCTGCAGCTTCGCGTGGTACACGGTCCCGGGGTACCTGTTCCCGACGCTGACGGCTATCTCGTGGGTGTGCTGGGTGTTCCCGAGCTCGATCACGATGCAGCAGATCGGGTCCGGCATGAACGGGCTCGGCGTCGGCGCCGTCACCCTCGACTGGTCCATGGTGGCCTCCTTCCTCAGCAGCCCGCTCGTGTCGCCCTTCTTCGCCACCGCCAACGTCTTCGCCGGCTACGTGCTCTTCGTCTACATCATGCTGCCCGTCTCCTACTGGGTGCTCAACCTCTATAACGCCAGCACCTACCCTCTCTTCTCCAACGACCTCTTCACGGGGTCGGGCCAGCTCTACAACATCTCCGCCATCGTCAACGACAGGTTCGCCATCGACTTGGACGCCTACGGGAAGCAAGGGAAGATCCACCTCAGCCTCTTCTTCGCCGTCAGCTACGGACTCGGCTTCGCCACCATCGCCGCCACCTTGTCCCACGTCGTCCTCTTCTATGGAAAGTACGTCATCGTCGTAAATGGGTGCCACGGACTGATCGATCATGAGCGGGCTGTTTGATCTGGTGTTCGTTGTTAACATTAATTGACTGTTTTGATTTGTTTGTGCGTATGCAGGGAGATGTACCAGAGGTTCCGGGAGTCGTACAAGGGCAAGACGGACGTGCACACGAGGCTGATGAGGAAGTACGAGGACATTCCAAACTGGTGGTTCTACCTCCTGCTCACGGTGTCCATGGTGTTGTCGATGGTGCTCTGCACCGTGTTCAAGGAGGAGGTCCAGCTGCCGTGGTGGGGCCTCCTCTTGGCCTGTGTCGTGGCCTTCGTCTTCACGCTCCCCATCAGTGTCATCACCGCAACCACAAACACGGTACCCTGATTCACTGGCATGGCATATATATGCATGATGGAAATTAAGTTCTGAATATCATCACAGACCGTCAGACTAAATAGTGGTGTTGGATTATTGCAGACTCCAGGGTTGAATATCATCACAGAGTACTGCTTGGGGCTGATCATGCCGGGGAAGCCGATTGCCAACGTGTGCTTCAAGGTCTACGGCTACATGAGCATGAACCAGGCCGTCTCCTTCCTTACCGACTTCAAGCTCGGCCACTACATGAAGATTCCCCCAAAATCCATGTTCCTAGTTCAGGTAATTGACTGCATGCACACACATTAAACACCAGCGTAGTATCGTTCTTCTTAATTTAACCGAGATCACACGTCCAAATTAAAACAATATGATGGTATCTGTATGCAAATGCAATGATGTTCCACCAGTTCATCGGGACGCTCATCGCGTCGACGGTGAACATGATAGTGGCGTGGTGGCTGCTGACGACGGTGCCGCACATCTGCGAGAAGGACATGCTCCCGGAGGGCAGCCCGTGGACGTGCCCGGGCGACCACGTCTTCTTCGACGCGTCGGTGATCTGGGGCCTCGTCGGCCCGCGCCGCATCTTCGGGCCCCTGGGCTACTACAACGCGCTCAACTGGTTCTTCCTCGTCGGGCTATTCGGCCCCGTGGTGGTGTGGCTGGCGGCGAGGGCGGTGCCCCGGCACGCCGGCTGGATCAGCCTCGTCAACATGCCCGTGATCCTGGGCGCCACGGCCAACATGCCGCCCGCGTCGGCGCTCAACTACACGTCGTGGTGCCTCGTCGGCACCGTGTTCAACTTCTTCGTGTTCCGGTACCGCAAGGGGTGGTGGAAGCGGTACAACTACGTGCTTTCCGCGGCCATGGACGCCGGGGTGGCCATCATGGGGGTGCTCATCTTCTTCGCACTCACCAGCTCCGGGAGGCAGCTCGACTGGTGGGGTTCCAGGGGCGAGCACTGCGACCTCGCCGCCTGCCCCACCGCCAAGGGCGTCGTGGTGGACGGCTGCCCCGTCCTCTGATAATATAATCCATTCGACACGCTAGCAAGATTTTTAGCTGCTCTTTGTCAATTAATTGGAGATCCATTTATTAGAGCATTGGAACGTATTTGTTCAGTTCGCAAGTCTGTGCTAGAGTTGCCGTTGTTTATATTGGAGGACGTCTGGGGGGGTTTGCTTCTGGTTTAGTAGCGTCGTGTAAAGATTTGAGAAATATCTGTTTGAACTCGTTTCTGCATTCCGAACACATGTTTGGAACACGACCTCTTTCTTTAGTCCAAGGTACACATTCTTTTCCCATTGAGGATCGCTGACATCATCAGGTGCCGATTTAACCTATTGAGTAAGTAGAGGAGTACTTGAATTAGAAACTCCTTAGTTATTTCACGTGAATAACTCTATGATATATACTCCCTCTGTCCCATGACGTCAAATTGTATAAGAATCTATACAAATTCACGTCACTTATTTCGGTACGGAGGGAGTATATACTTTCTGTGCGGCCAAAAAAATCATGTAATGCATGGTAATTGGATTGATGCCATCTTCGATCAAACTTGTACATATGTATCATACACTTATTCGACACAAGCTTTCCACATGAAGGCGTAGGATACGTTATATAATTCAACACAAGCTTACCGGTTGTGGGTATAAGGAGGATAGGTGTTATTTAGTAAGTTCAACTATGCATAACCATGACTCTAATTATGTAAGAAACCTAAATTCTAAGTTGACACTGTTTTATATATTATAAATTTGTAGTTCATTTGGCAGGGCCGTGGATTTGTGTCCAACGGTACATAACCATGACTCAAATATGAACAAATTTAAATTCATCTTAACATTGTTTCTCAAAATTATTAAATTTATAATTCATTTGGCAAGGGCCCTGTATATGTGCCCAACAAAACATAAATTCCAATTTAACACTGTTTTATAAATTTTGAACACTATTTTATAAATTATAAAATTTACAATTCATTTGGCAAGGGCCGCGCGAACGCGTACCCCCTCTACCACAAATTACGACGTCCACTCTCCCGCTCGGGAAGATGGTAAGCCAATGCTCCTCCCAAGTGCAATGGAGGCCACTAGCCTAGGCCATAGGTCTTCATGATCACCCATAGACCCCGTCCAGGTAAGTGAGTTTCTCGGTGTTCCTCCGTCTGTATTTATATCCTCACGCTTAATTCCCCTCTCTTGTCTCCAGGCGATGTGGTACTATTTTCTGTTGCTAATTTTGTCGAGCGCGGGGTCTCCGCTAGGCTACCAGTCGTAATACTCCGGGCCGAGAGTTTGAATCGTAGGAGTCTCGGCCTCTCAGGTTTTTTTTTGCGCGTGTTGGCAGTCCAAATCCAAGCTAGGCAAAGGCTTTGCAGCCCAGATTCTCAGGCCTGCGATGCACCAGACCGCAAGGCCTCTGGGGCTGCGTGCGTGCCGCAGACAAGGACACTCCAGACGGGAATCCAGCGCAATCGACCAAGAGAGACGTGGTTGGGGTCCGTCCGGAGCCCCTGCTCTGCCCAACGCGTGGTGTAGCAGGACGCAGAGTGCTGTAGCGTGTCTGCAGCTCATCCTAGCTGGTAATTCCACGGAAAAATGATGGCCAACCCGCGAGCGCCAAGTTTGAAACGGAAGCGCAGAGAAAGCTGGAGAAAGGCACAATGGCACATCGTTTTGCAAGGTGGACTGGTACTGGAAGTTGTACTGGAAGTACAGTACTTCATCATCAAGCATGACGCAAAACAAGCTGTGTGTTAGAGCTAGTTCATGAGAGCTAGCCTCTGAGTTAAATTTACAGACTGGTATAATGAGTATCAAGGAGGAGAAAGCAATCGTCAAGTTACAACAAAACCTCTGGCAACTTGTAGAAAGCTTTTCATTGGCTTGACAATTTAACTTGGACGCCTCCTTTTGATGAGCACCGCAAAACTGCGAGGGGGTCTTTAGTAACCAAAAAAAAATGATTACTTGATTTATATTAAAAGGGCGTTACCGAAAAGCATATCAAGGGTGAGTACTTATCTATCAAATGCAGGGACCATTTCCAAATGAACAAATGTACAATCAACTGTTAACAAAATGGTATTTAGATTCTATATGACTCTCGGCTTCCCACAGGAAGGCTCCAAAACCAGCTGCCTCCAAAACAAGGTTTGTGAGCTCTGTGAACGTGATTGTTACGATTTTACCATCTTTTGCATTAACAGAGCCATCGTCCAACACTTTAATATCTGGCCGACCAAACAGAGCCTGTGTTTGCTTCTCTATAAGTGAAACTGATTCCTTGGATCTAATAGTAGCATATTTTTGCAACGTATCAGCGTCCAAGCGCGAAACATAAGACCTCAACTTGTTTGGATTTGATTCCTCATCATCCAAATCAACCTCTTCCCCATCAGGTGAAATCTGCACCAAGGATTCCATATCCCAGAATGGATTCGGCTTCAGGTCTCTTTCCATTACTATCTGTTCCTTGGGGCTTGGTGGGAGTGTCTTCATAGTTTTCTCGAGTTGGAACCGCTCATCCACCCTCTTAAGGAAGTAGCCATACATGATGGATGCTGCATAGAGCTTTCCAAGATTTAAGTTGCTGATTTCGACAACAGTATCTAGGGGTGCTGCTGCCTGTTCTCCCATGATAAGATTAAGATGGTTCTGTATCATCTCAAGGGCATCTTGGGAGTGTATGCTTTGCAGCTTATACTCTTGGTTAGGTAACGAGATGTCACGCACAGGGCCACTTGATGATGATAATGAAGGTGTCATTGATATGTCATTTTCCACGAACTTAAACAAAATCCAGCAGTAGATGATCTCTTCCAAGGTTGTCTGCCTTTCCTTCTCTTTGACTTCTGCAATTCTCCTGTAGCACAATCAGTATAACTCATCAACCAATGCAATGATAATTGATGTGAATATAACCAAACTTACAAATTTCAACAGAAGATCCAATATATTGTCCTTTTTATACCATACGGCATTACCACATCAGGATATTTTATACTCCTAGCAGATATGTCAGGACTACCTGTTGCTGACTTGGGGAAAACAATTCCTACAAATTATTGGTACTCACTTGTACAGGAGGTCCTGGGGAACTTTTGCGGCTTCTTCATTTTGGGCATCTTTCTCTGATTGCAGGTTCTCAAGTTGCTGGTCAACTGTTACAGGGATTAAGTGAGGGTGTGATTGCAGTATCTGAACCAGAAGTTGGCCACTTGGAGTTTCAAATTTAAGCGGAGCAAGTTGTGTCTCGCCATCACCAGAATCCATTTTTGCTTTAACCTTTAAGATGCTTGTTCGGTAATTACTAATCTGGAATCCCGCTTTGGAACGACTGGTACATGGGAAGCCCTGTAGATGACAGTATTTCTCATATAACTAAGATTATCATAACATAAACATTGGAATGTAGCACCAGCAAATTAAGAATTAGACACTGAATATATGACTTGAGCACAACAGTTTGAGAGCAAGAGTGAAGACGAAAAGCTTCACTTCACTTAAAATACTGAGTAAAAGTTAGGCACAATTTCGCTCAATTTTGGGCACAATCAAATTTCTGCAAACGCATCAGAAGTGAGCATAACTAATCACCAAAACAGACGATCTGAAATCTGACAAAAAAATTGTAAATAAACACACAAAAGAACTGTAGTTGTTTCATAGACATCACGAACAATTAGAATCTTGACAACATGTCATATTGCTTGGCACCTTATGCAGTTTTCTTAGCAAATTCTGTACATTTGTCAAGAACAATTTTTTTTAACGCGTGCTTATTGTTCAAATTTCCAATTCACATAGGTAAACTTTGCACTAGATTAAGTCAAATTCTAGATGAAAATGAATTTAAACTGCACATATGATTTGTTAAGATGAACAATTTCTTTCTTGTTCCTGGAAACTACACCCAGCATACATGTCGACACCTTAAAAAGCCACGACTATTATGCTTGAGCAAGCACGTCAGCCAAGTCGTAACGCGCCATCAAACTAGATGCATGAAAAGAATTGGTGTTGCGTTTATAAGTATCATGAACAATTAACCGACACTTGACAGCATATCATATCAAATGCCATGGCACTTTAGTCAGTTGAGTAACAATTCTGTACGTTTTTCAAGAAAAAATAAATAAATAAATCAAGGTGTGCTTATTTTCGATATCTCCACCTCTTATAGGTACAATTTCCACCAGATTAAGTCGAACTCTAGATGAAAATGAATTGAACTGTATGTACACATGATTTCTTAATACGAACAATTTCTTTCTTGCCATGGAAAGCACACCACCAAGTCCCCAACATGCATGACGACACCCTAAACGCCACAGACAGGTAGTAGTGTGCATGAGCAAGCACGTTAGCCGAGTCGTTATGCGCCATACATCACGCTGGACGCAACAACGCACCTCCAACACCACCAACAGTGCACAAACCTTGGCGCACAGATCGGCGATTCCAGGCTTCCAGTTCCAGCGCACAAAAAGGAGCTGAGCGAATGCACACGAGATATAGGAGCAAAAGCAATCAATCGAGCATCAGGCCGCCATCAGCGGATGACGACTAGTACCTTGCAGAGGCGGCTGGAGCGCGGCCTGACGAGGGAGCGGGAGGAGGCCGGGGATGGGGAGGCGAGGAGGAGCGCCGCGTCGGCGGCCCACGCCGACATCGTGGCGCCGGAGAGGGGACGGGGGCGGAGGATGCTGGGGCAGAGACCCTCTCTCTGGATACTTGGACTCCGGAGAGAGGAGGGAGGGAGCTTTGGGAGTGATTCCGTCCGCTGTTTGGGCTCCGGAGATTTTGTTCGCGAATGTGGACAGGTCACACGGAGTGCTGAAGACTGAGCAGGGAGAGAGATACCGAAAGAGAGATCTTTTTTATCTGCAGCGCGTGCTCTGCGTCCCGCGGTGGCTGGGTGCGCTTCCTTCCCGTTTTTTGCCTCCAAGCGAAGCTCCCGTCTGGAGCTGGCTGCCGTAAGCGTGCGGGACTGTTCGTCTCTTTGTACGCCACAGAAGTCAGGTCGTTAGGTATGGGCCGCTGTTTATGCGTGACCTCGGGATTGGGCTGCTTATGGGCCAGCGCTATTACATCTGATGATCTGAAGCAGGACTAAAAACAAACACACAATGCATCTATGTAAACTTTTCTCTGGTCAAAAAAACAATTCTCTGTTAACACGAGGCACCTTACAAAGAGGACGTGCGATTTGTGACCCAAGGACAAGAGTCCCAAACATCTTTCAAGAGATCACACGTATGACGTATCACCGCACCATGTCTGTGTATACAATCAGAAAGTACAGGAAAGAAAACAGCACCCAGTTCCTCCAAGAAAAGAACAGCACCCGAGAACCTACAGGCCAGGATACAAGGGATGGTTGGAAGCCTGAAAGGACAGCAGTATGCTTACGGAGAGCCTCAGAGCACCAAAATTCATGCACAGGTAACCACCCATGGTATTTGAAATACAAGTCTTATGCCCATGACGTAGGGTAATCTGGTGTAGTTTTTTGGGAATATATAGACACTGGATCCTAGTTGTATTCAGGAGGTTTCAATCAAACGTTGGTGCCAAGCACTCCTCAACAATGTCAAGAAGGTTTGGATTTTCCAATGCAGCTGCAACACGTTCTTTGTCATTCAGTTGCTTGTTCACTGCAAACAAACGGAAAATAAATGAGATACTGTTCCAGACAAGAAAATGTGGTAACTGTATGGCATAAAGCTGTAGCTTGTGAAATAAATACCTGCAGTTTCAGTTGCATGTGATCCAGGCGCCACCCTTATGTCCACCTACACAAGTCAGAAATTATTTTATTACACTTTCTAATCTTTTTGAAGACTCTATGAGCCATAAGCAACACAAAAAATAATAAGTCACCACCACGCCGTTGAAAGAGAATAGAAGTAAATTCCACCCAATGTAATGATTCTTCAATTTGATTATGGAATACCCAGCACATATGTTCACGAGCTACCAGTGTTTCTAACCATTAGTGATGTTACATTTACACCACACATATGTGAAATAATAAAATGCACTTATTATTCAGCCATACATACCGCCTCCAAAGTGTGTGTGTGTGTGTGCGTGCAATATCTTCTGGAAACAAAAGCAATAACTTGTTTGATGATAACAGTGAGCAAGCCAAGTGGTCGACAGAAATGGCATGTCTGCTCAATTTCTAGGACATCTTGGATTGTATATAACACCAACATATCATTACAATCTCATGGCTTTGGCAATATATTAAGGCAGCTCGTGATATTTCTTTTTACTGTTAAAAAGTTCATAATGGTGTGTGAACGTAGAATAGCAGGCTTCGTCTGTAATCCGCAAAAACGGCATACCTTGTAACGAGGAGGTAGACTCCGGATGAGCTTCACACGTACGCAAAGGCCAATAACAGTTGCCATACTGCAATGCTCCACAGTTGGGGTGAAAGTAACTCTGAAACCAAAGCAATTAGGAATCCTCAAGATTTAATTTCATTAAAAATCCTGAATTTTAGCATCCAAAGTTCCAATAGATAGATGTCAAAACTTACCTGACATGACTAAGTTTATCATTGATTTCAACTGACTCTTCAGTTACCACATTAAGTTCTTCCAATGAGTATGGATGCTCCGGGTCCTTTATGTCTCTAATGTGATGTAAGAATGTTAAGGAGAGTACAAAATTATTATGCCAGCAGGACCCCAGATTAATAAAATATACCCCGGAAAGCAAGCTACACCTACATACATGCAGAAAAAACAAGAAAGAGGATATCAAATATTTCTAGCTGGTCTATAGGCTCTGCTGCATTTTCATCTGTATTTTCTGGTGCCAGCCGGATGCGCCTCTCTTTTTTCTCATGAACCACAGGGTTAGCATTTGACAACTCCATGACCATTTTCCTCTGCAAGACACTAATTTGGATAGGACAGAAAAAATCCTGCAAGTTAAAGACACAAGAATTGTCAAATGGTAATTCCTGGTTGCAAATTGTGTCGAGTGGGAACTTACACTACTTACAGGTTACAGCAAGATAAATATATTCGGCCCTCAAACCAGTACATGAAAATGATGAAATACCCATTTTTGCTCCCCACCTCCAGGAGCTTCCCTATCCTGTCCAAACTAGAACACGGTGTTCCCTATGTTTCTCTCTATATCTCACTTGCTCTCTTGCAAAAATATTACTCCCTCCGATCCAGGAGCTTCCCTATCCTGTCCAAACTAGAACACGGTGTTCCCTATGTTTCTCTCTATATCTCACTTGCTCTCTTGCAAAAATATTACTCCCTCCGTCCAACAAAAGATGTCTCAAGTTTGTCAAAATTTGGATGTATCTAGACATCCTTTGTTGGACGGAGGAATACTTCAATTTCCACGCAATAATTATTTATTCTAACTAAATGGATCGGCCCTTCCACTTTAGACCCAACACTGGATTCTCAGTTTCTCATAATACAACATTATAATAAAGAATCTTCCGCAATACATAAGTTACCTACTTCCTCCAATCCATAAAAAGTGTCGCCCATTTTGTACTAAGTTAGTACAAATTTTGTACTAAGTGGGCGGCACTTTTTATGGATCGGAGGGAGTAACATATACTACTACATATTTCAACATAACAATTGACAATTCACAATCGAAGTACTTCATACAATCTCCATCTCCTCCTCCACCCCACTCAATTGAAACAGAATTCCATATAACGAAACAAGGGTTCAAAGAATTTTCGCATGTCAAATCTAAGGTTGCACAAAGAGAATCGATCCCCCTCTACTAAAAAAGAATTCCATCTACAGAACCTAGGGTTAAAGGACAAGAAAAAATTCACGCCTCAAACCTAAGGTTCACAAAGATAAGAACAGGGGGAAGGCAGGAGAGCCTTACCTGCGTCGCTTGCCGCCGCCGCCTAGATGTCAGAGGTCGTCGCCGACCGGGTTCCTTGGTGCGGCGCTGCCTGCGTCGGCCGAACAGAGATGCAGCGGGTGTTGAGCGAACAGCGAGGGAGGGAAGCGTCTAGCGAACGGAACAGAGAGATGGAGCGAGGTTCCCGGGCCGGCGAAGGACGGCGGCGGGCGGCGGGCGGCGGTTCTCCTCGATTGCTGGATTGCACACGTCGGGGAAATCCGGTGGGTTTCCTTTCCTCGAGTTTATTTTTTCCGTGCGGTGTTCTAAACCAAGTTCTCCTTTTGTTTCATCAGCTGGGCCGGGCCGTGATGGGCCGTTCCGCTTTCCATTTCGAGTTTTTTTTTTCTTTCCCTAGAAGGCTAGTTGGCGGCGTCTTGGTGCGAGTCCGACCGCACCGCGACCGAAACAGATCCAGCTCCTGCGCTTCCTCGTCGCGTCTTCTTGGCCGGGAAGAAAGAAGGAAGCGGGGGGAGGCTAGGCTAGAGGCGATGGCGGCGGCGCTGGAGTTCCTGGAGGCGCAAGGCGCGACGCGGCCGGAGCTGGCGGAGTGGTACACCGCCCTCGCCGATCTCTACCAGCGGAAGCTGTGGCACCAGCTCACCCTCAAGCTCGACCAATTCCTCGCCCTCGCCGTCGTGCAGGTCCGGTTGACTCGATCCATCCCTCCCTGTTACCCCTCCTAGTAGTTGGTATCATGTAGCGGTGTTTGATCTGCTTTTAGTCTTAAAGGAGCCGCCCCTTTGGCTAGCTGTTAGGCTGATGCTGAACATGGGGCAGACGCCCTTGATCTCCTAGAAAATATTGCTACCCAAATTAAGAATACTTGTTCCTGAAAATTGAAACCAGAAGGATTAGTTCCCTGTGTTCAATAGTAGATACACTGCTGCCAAGTTGCCAACACTGCCGCTTCAGAATTTCATGCACAATACTAGTTTGCTTGCTTCAGAGCAGCGTCGTAATTTCTCTGTGTTGATTTGTTCATTCTTTATGTTCAGACCTGTAATTCATTTTGTACTGCAACCTATAATTTTCTGATCGACTGATGAAGATACTGAGCATCGTTCACAAGTAGTGTTACTATAATCCCTAGGAAAACCGTGTATTCAAAGATATCCAAACCCCAGCATGTTCTTTTTCTTTCGGCAATTTGATCATTACATTAGCTATACACACAAACTCTCAAGTCTTGTCTGGCAGGAGTGTGTTTTTATCCCCAAGTGGATTGGGTATTTGAGGGGATTGGGTGTTCACCCAATACTCTGAAATCCCCTTCCACCCCACAACAATAGTATGGTGGATTGTTTTTAATTGCACAAAAATAAGGTGTTTTGTAGGGAATATCTTGGGATTATCCCTTGTAATCCAGGCCTACCAAACGGCTCATTCAGGGTTTTTATAGTGTTTCTGGATTTGGAGGGGATAATACTCTACAAACTTGAATACTTTTCTACCAAACATGGCCTAATAGGTTACAGACTAATCCTAACAATTTTCTTCTTTCGTATTAATGCATGTCATATTGCAACATGTTCTCATATTTTCTGGGGATCTATTTTTGTGCTGTGAAACCCAAATTTACTCATTATATGTTGATTCATCCTGATTTGTTAGATACTTCTATTATTTTGATAATCTATTTTGGTTGCTTTCTTGACATTGCATTCCATGCCACTGGGCTTATCTTTCTTGTTGTTACAACTCACAGGCGGGCGATGCTCTGATTCAGCTGTATAATCACTTCATCTCTGATTTTGAGACAAAGATCAATCTTCTTAAGTTTGCTCACTTCACAGTTGTAGTTTCACGGCAGTATTCAGATAAAGATGCTGGTATAAACTATCTGGAAGGCGTAATTTCAAAGCTGCATGAGACTCGGGAATCGCGTGTTGAAGAGCCCATTCTCTATGTGAAGATGCAGATTGCCAATTTTCTTCTTGAGAAAGGGGATCAAAAGGAGTGCAAGAAACTGCTAGATGAGGGCAAAAACACTTTGGATAGCATGGTCGATGTTGATCCTTCGGTACATGCGACCTATTACTGGATATGTTCTCAGTACCACAAAGTCTGTCAAGACTACTCCGAGTTTTACAAAAGTGCTCTTCTCTATCTTGCATACACAACAGTGGAGTCACTTTCAGAACCATTCAAACAGGTATTACTGCTTACCTACTCATTTGACCCGAAAACGTTGGGTTAGTGGTTGATGTATCTGATTTTCAGTTACTTCCTGCAGAACCTGGCATTTGACCTCTCACTTGCTGCTTTATTGGGTGACAACATATACAACTTCGGGGAGTTGCTTGCCCATCCAATTGTATGTTCATATTTCATATGTGCCTTTAATCTTTATTGTTTACTTGCCATCTACATTACCACTCTCTAGTGTCTTGTGATACCTATGAATCTATGATTATCCTGTTAAGTAGCTAACTGAATGTAGGTTTTGTGATACTGGGTGACACATTCTTGTATAGATATTGTTAATTGCCGATTGCTGATCACAAGAGGTGGGACAGTACGAATTTTATTAAAATTAATCTTCAATTCATATTTGAACAAAAGGTGGACGAGCTGTTATACTTAGCTCCGGACAATCACTCTGGTATATCACAAACAAGTATTATGTTTAGTTTCTTTTGAGAAAACCATGTTTGTGTTTCCGTTTTTGGTCATCTCATGGGAGCTCCATTCCTGTCTTCTTTGAGGTTATATTCAACTGATGTGATCATTCATAGTAATTTTACTGTTTTCTTTCTTATTTCTTGCCATTAGCATACATGTGTCGACTTAAAAAATTGGGGATTAAAAATATTATATTAAAATATCTGGTGCTTATATTGTTAAAACAAAGTTAGTGGTCATATTTACCTTGCGCAGCTCAATTCCTTCACTAAAAGTTCGAAGCTCATGGTGGCATTATCTTTAGTAGTGTCAGTCTGTTAGCTGTGAATTAATTGGCTGGACTGGCCTCGGTATATTTTTCATATGTATAGTGTCTTTTTGTGATTCTGGATCACCACAATCTGCATAATTGGGTTCTATCAGCATGCCCTTCTAATTCCTCTTCTGAATATCATGTAGATCCATAGCCTTGTTGGAACAGCTGTGGAGTGGATTTATCATATGCTACAAGCATTCAACTCTGGCAATCTAGCGTTGTATCAGGAGCTCTGCAAAGTTCACATCACCGCTTTGACTGCACAACCTGCTTTGGTACAGAAGGAGAGGGAGCTACTTGAAAAGATCAATATCCTATGCTTGATGGAAATCATTTTCAGGTAATTCACACGGGGGTATAAATGCAGTTTCAAGTTAAGATGTTGATTGATGTTAGCCATCTGCTGCTATTCATAGCAAAGCTTTGTCCCCTGAATTTCTTCATACATTGCAGCCGAGCATCTGAAGACCGTACAATCCCACTGAGCACTATAGCTGAACAGACCAGACTCTCAGTCGAGGATGTGGAGTATCTTCTAATGAAGAGCCTCTCTGTAAGTCTCACACTCCGGGCGCACTCGTGTTTCCCCTTCTCTTTTTGTGGCTTGTACCTTCTTAGAACGGAAATGGTGACACAATTTTTGCTCTCTTGCAGGCTCATCTTATTGAAGGCATAATTGATCAGGTTGACGGGACTGTCCATGTTTCGTGGGTGCAACCAAGGGTCCTTGGTGTCGACCAAGTAAAATCCCTACGTGACCGGCTGGATACTTGGGTCGGAAAGGTGCACACAACCTTGTTATCTGTTGAAGCCGAGACACCGGACTTGATATCTTCGTGATCTTCTTCGGGTCCTCGTCGAAGGACGGCTGTAACCTTACACAAAACGAATTGAGGAATTTGAATTTGTATTGATTCTTTAGCTTGCAAGGTCGCAAAACCTAGAAAGATTTGTAAACATGTTGGCTCTTATTTTTATCTGGATGTGGAACCCGCTGTATGAGAAATGGATTGTTTGCCATCTCTTTCCAGATGCTTACTACTATGGTCTAGTTTGATTTGAATCCCTGAACTAGTGTCCTAGCAAACAATGTCAGACAGCTCACCATCCGTGCGTCGACAGTTTTGTCCGATCTTCAGTCCCCATCTTATACGAATTACGAAGGATCGATCAGCAGACGTGGAGCTCGATTGGCGGCGCAACGCAGCAGGCAGTAGCGGCGACGGAACACTTGCATTTCTGCTGTACTGTTGTTTGATGTTAGGATGCTTCCTCTGTTGGAGTGAATCTCAAATGCTTCCTCGTCCATCACGCATCCTTTCTTTGTTGGAGTTGTTTTGAGTTTGAGGGACCCCATCACGAATGACGTATCATGTTCTTAGCTTCTCTTTTTTCTTTCAGACGGGGTTCCGGTCGGACTCGGGCAGCCCAAGCCTACAATAGAAGGCCAGAGGACCTGCCTAGCCCATCAAGCAACAGTCGCCAGTCCGGACTCCGGAGTAAACCGTGGCCAAAGAGAGACGGCCTGCCGCCGCCTGGCCACCCCCGCCGGAGTTCTTCCACGAGCTTCCGCCCGCCTCTGCCGGGCTACACGCGGCTCCGCCAAGCCTCCCCGCACGGCCCCGCTCCCGCTCTCCGCCAGTGGCTAGGTCGCCGACTCGCCGTCTCCCACAAATAGGTCTCCCTGTCTCAGCGATTTCTTCGGCCTGCAGCCCCCAACGGTAGTCTCCACTCCAACCCCGCCTCCCCCCCCCCCCCCCCCCGCCTAAACCCCCTAAATTCCTACCTTCATTTGTGCTGTACTGTTGTTTGATGTTATTCCCCTCAGTTCCCACTGATTTCAATGCTCGTATTTGTAGTTTGGTGTACAGATCAAATGAATGTATGATGAATTGATGAGTCGATTCCAAGTATATGCTCAAATTATACTGTAGTTTGGAACATTGAATATTGATGCCAACAACGCATATGAATTTGCTAAACCATTGAATTTAGTGTTCAAATTATTAGGAATTATTTATATAAGATTTACTGCTCATATGGCTTGCACATGGGGGAATTTTCAGCCCAAACTCTTTTTGGGGGTGCTTTGGGTAAGCAAGTCCTGGCTCCACCGCCTGACGCCCTCCTCCGTGCTGGAATATCTTGTTTGCCAGGAAAATGCCTCGCAAGATTTTCTCCGGTCCCGATTGTGATGATGAGTACGATGATTATGATGAGTATGAGGATGATTATTATGATTCTGATGAGGCTGGACAGGGTGACATTCAGCCACCTGTGAAGGAGAAAGGTATGTGTTCAAGCTACTAGACCTTTTATCCACTGGTTTCACTACATCAACTACAAGGAGGATATTTATTTAAGTTCAATAGCTTTATATCTGATATTGTTGTCAATTACAGCATTGTAGGTTGTTTGGCGATTGTATATCTGTAGTGTTCATGTTACACGTTTGTTTCCCTTATGCTTGATACCACATTCCATAGACTCAGTATGACCAATAAAAATATCACATACAGTATATAAGCCTCTCCAATGCCATTGTTTCTGTGTAAACAAATTTTGATGACATTATAGCTTATCACTAATGATGCCCTGGTCTTGCATCGATTTCCGCTGCTATTTAGCCCATCAATTGCTAATAATTTCAACTGATTGGTGTTGATTGCAAGTGCATGTTTCCATTTGTATCGTCGAGATGCATCCGTGAAATAATGGCCTCTTACCTGTGAAGTGGCCATCTTCTTCTAGAATGTTGTGGATTTTTTAAGGATTGTTTGTGCGTATGCATTTTGTAAGTGAAATATCCTCTATCCATCCAGCAAACCAGTCAAAAATTACTTGGGAAAATTACCACGAATTTAAGATGGCTCGAATTAGTTAGAACGTGAAACTTTGCAGGCTACCTGTTGGAATTAGCCATTTTTCTCGCTGTCGCTTATGGACATACAGCTTTGGATGTTCTGCACCTTTATGGAATACATGTAGAAGTTTGTCACCTTTATGGAATGTTTTACATTGTTAATTCTGTTTATTAGTTTATCCGCCTTCAGTTTGTCACCTTGTTGTCTTATATTACTCCGCTACTCTTTTGTAGAGTCATTGAAGAATTCATCAAATAAAGTGCCTGTTCTTTGGAAGTGCTCCATGTGCACATTTGACAATCATGAAACTATGGTATATTGTGAGATGTGTGGGGTTTTCCGGGAATCTTTCGTCAAATCTGCCAAGGATGGTTTGATAAAAGGTATCCGGTCTGACATGTTTCTACCATTCTGATTATTCTTGAATTTTAATCGGCGTATGCATCAGAAATTGCAAATTGCAATGTAATCTTATTTGCTATTGCTGTAACCATTAGGTTCCATCAATGGAGTATCAAGTGATTCTGGGACATACGCAGTGTCAAGCTCTGATTCTGCCAAGATTCCAGCGAAGACTGGTACGACAAACTTTCATGGTGATTCCGAGAAAAAGTGTGCTATCACATCCAATGATAAAGGTATTATTGGTGTGCATTGCCATTGGTTTCATGAATCTATATTTATTCTAACTAAGAACCCTGCTCTTTTGTACCTTGAAGCTTCTCCTTCGTTATCACACCAATAAATATGAAAAATAGGAAATAAGGGGAAAATGGTAATCTACATTTACAATAGAACCAATCATATTTTCTTATGTTATGTCTTGGAAACATACCTTTGGTTCTTTTTTCCCTCTATGCACCAATATTTCCCTCTTCTAGTGCCTTTACGAACTATATGCTTTCTTTGCTCATTCTAAAGCACTCTTTGGTCCAATAATTTGCTTTGCTTATTTGTTTAGCAGCATTAGACCTTCTGTAAATAAAGTTTGGATGAAAACGTTGTCAACTCATACATTTTAAATCTGATTCAAATCGCTTGTTTCGATACTTTGTCATTTCTGGTCGATATCTTGTTTGCCTTCTGAATCAAGTTTTTCTGGGGTGAAGTTGCAATGCTGCTCTTACCATTACCAGTTTTTAATATGTTGGTTAATTAGCTTAACGGTTGAAAATAAAGGCTTTAGCTTTGTTTTTCATTCCTCCTTATTTCAATTATTTGTGCATTTGAACAGTTAATTCCACACAGCTAGCATCTGTTGGTAGCTCATCAGGCACCGGAAGAAAGAAGCAACCCATTATACGACCTGAAGAAGACGTGCCTGTCGAGAGGACAAGTCAATTGATTGCCGATCATTTTCAACCCATGGGGGACCAGAGTAGTAGGGCTAGCAGCTCGGCACAGAATAA
Source organism: Brachypodium distachyon (assembly GCF_000005505.3). NCBI lineage: Eukaryota > Viridiplantae > Streptophyta > Magnoliopsida > Poales > Poaceae > Brachypodium > Brachypodium distachyon. The sequence continues at coordinate 23,272,725 of NC_016135.3, forward strand.
GGATTCGATGCAGACACTTTCTTCGAGCATAAGTGAGTTAAGTATAGAAAAGAATAATATAAATGTCACAAAACCTTATTTACTAGAAGACTATAAGGCTGAGGAATGGATGCTAGCTGATCAAGCGTCCGGGATGCTGAGCCAACTAAACCTTGCAATAGTAGGTTACTATTCTTTTGTTGTGACCTGTCAACTCAGTATCTACTCTTTTCATATTTGTTCATCTAGAAGTGCTTTCGCTTTGTCTAAAGTTGTACTTATCTCTAAACAATTTGGTTAGGTGGGTCATGTTGATTCTGGCAAGTCAACACTCTCTGGGAGATTGCTGCACCTATTAGGAAGGATATCGAAAAAAGAGATGCACAAAAATGAGAAGGAGGCCAAGGAGAAAGTAAGTTACTCCTGCCTTTGTGTCAGCCCCTCTTCTTCACCTTTGATATACCACTCACATCTTACTGTCTTTGTGCTGTTATTCATTTATCCAGGGCTCCTCTTCTTCACCTTTGATGTACCACTCATATCTTACTGTGTTTGTGCTGTTGTTCATTTATCCAGGGAAAGGGGTCATTTGCTTATGCATGGGCCATGGATGAGAGCACTGAAGAAAGAGAAAGAGGTGTCACAATGACAGTGGCTGTGGCTTATTTCGAGACCAAGAAGTACCGTGTAGTTTTGCTCGACTCTCCCGGCCACAAAGATTTTGTGCCAAATATGATATCTGGTGCAACACAAGCTGATGCAGCTATTCTTGTGGTTGATGCTTCAACTGGTTCTTTTGAAGCTGGCATGAATGGTGCAGGAGGGATAAGTATTGGGCAGACAAAGGAGCATGCTCAGCTTATTAGAAGCTTTGGTGTTGAACAGCTTATTGTTGCAGTCAACAAGATGGATGCCATTGGGTACTCCAAAGAAAGATTGGAGTTCATCAAGGTACAACTTGGAAGTTTTCTGCGGTCATGCAACTTCAAAGATTCATCTGTCACCTGGATTCCTCTAAGTGCTGTAGAAAATCAAAATTTGATTCAACCTCCTTCGGATGCTCGTTTTACCTCCTGGTAAGCTCTGTTTCTGGTGGACATTTCCCCCCCTTTTTATTTTTTAAATACAACATTATGTGAGTTCTTCCAGTGCAGCAGATGTTGTATCATTTGTAATTAAATGTTTGGTTTCAGGTGCTAAATTTGATTCTTTTATTTAACATATGCGATCTTAACAAAGTCCCTATGTTTATCTCCACAACTTGAATCTTAAAATGGAGATATCTTTTCAGGTATCGAGGGTCCTGTCTCTTGGATGCTATAGACTCATTGCAGCTTCCTTCTCGGGATGTTACAAAACCCCTCGTTCTTCCTATATGTGATGTTATCAAGTCTCAGTTGACAGGACAGCTTGCAGCTTTTGGAAAATTAGAAGCTGGGGCTATTCGAAATGGTTCAAAGGTAGATCCCTCTCTTTTTTTTTTCTCTTCAGAAGCTATCAATATACATGTATTGCATCAAGGCCAATTGCAACAATGAGGGTAGATTGATTCAAGTCTATTCCTATCGATCCTTGCTTGTGGCATGCCAGCAACTGCATGATGTAAAAATATGTTCTGGGAATGTCATTTCCATTTGTCTTGCTTGATACTTCAATTGAATGTTTATGTACTACAATGATCCTTACATCACTTTGGAAATAAAAGCTCTGGACATTTATATTTTTCCTGACGCTTGTATTTTTTTTCCTTGTGCAGGTTTTAGTTTTACCCTGTGGGCAAGAAGCAACAGTGAAAACCATCGAACGAGACTCTAGTTCATGCAGCATAGCGAGGGCTGGTGACAATGTATCAGTTTGTTTACAGGGTGTTGATGGTAACCGAATAATACCTGGTGGGGTTCTTTGCCACCCTGGTTTCCCGGTTCTTGTAGCCGACTACCTGGAGCTAAAGATTCGTGTATTGGACATCACTGTTCCCATTCTTATTGGTTATCAGGTAAAGATATGTCTTATAACCAAAACTCTGTTTGATTAGCTCCTTTTCCAGTGTAATAATAGCAATGTTATTGACATAGGTGGAGTTTCACATACATCATGTAAAGGAAGCTGCAAAAATAACAAAAATCATGGCATTACTTGACAAGACAGGCAAGCCAAGTAAAACAGCACCACGATTTCTTAAATCAAAGCAGAGTGCTGTCGTACAGGTAAAAAGCGAGCAGTGATCCTTCTAAACATCTAGGTTTTATTTATGTGTACACCATGAGATCACATCATTGTGGTGGAAACAATGCAGTACACCAATTGCAATCTTGTAAAGCCCTTGCTTTTTATCAGGTCAAGCTAGATGGAGCTGTCTGTGTTCAGGAATTCTCCAAGTGCCGAGCTCTTGGGAGGGCATTCTTAAGGTCGTCTGGAAGCACAATCGCTGTTGGTATCATAAATAAGATTTTGGGGCAATATCAGAACTAAAAGACCTGTTCCTATGTTGTCAAAAACCTGGACGTAGCTGCCTCGCAAGATCTGTACCTCAGTTGACTCACTTCTACTAGCAGGCCATTCCAAAAGCATGGCGATGCCAATTTTGTTTTATTTTTGCTCCTCGCCATAGCTGTTGTGCGTTATACTGCTGAGATATGCCTTGTAAAAATATCTACACCCGTGGGTTATTTGTCTTAAATTCTGAGTTTCTTTTGGTTAAGCTGGTAAACGTAACTATACCTTCGGCCTGTGGGTTGTGACTAACGTTCACATTTTTTTATACTTCCTAAGGGCTTCAATTTGTCAAAAAATGAACATACTTATATACCTCCTCCGTCCAACAGAGGATGTCTCAACTTTGACTAAATTTGAATGCATCTATACACTAAGTCATGTATAGATACATTTAATTTTGACAAACTTGAGACATCTTTTGTTGGACGAAGGGAGTACTAAAATTTGTCTAGATACATTACGGAGCTGACTAGTGTGACACTTGATCTGAGGTTGAGACATCTCCTGAACAATCTATCCCCGTACAACATTCTAAACACAATAAAAACCAATGGGTCGGTTCCTGAACAAATCTAATGAACTACCAGAATACGAGGTGTTTCTCATGAATGGTGATGATGGAATGCGTGTACTTCGGGAGTTTTTTGGGGTAGTTTAAGAGCGCAAGGTGTTCACTGATCACACGTAAGGCCCCCGTAGCCGGTAGGGGTGCAAAACGCAGGAACAGGGACAAAAATACAGTGATATGATAGAATTGTAGTCATAAGATTAGAAAACAGGGGGGAGATTCCTAAAAGGCCTGTTTAGCACTAGAATTTTTTAAAGGTGTGTGGTGTTTTTCTCTGGCCCAGCCGACAACACTGGAAAGTGGCATTGGCTGTTTGTCAGTTGTCTCGCTGGACGAAAACCCCACGTAGCCCGAAAAACACGTCCTCTCTCTAAAAAAAAGCCCTGAAAAACATGTCAAGTCTGGGAAAATCTGAGAGTATAGATGGCCAACGGGCTGGCTCTTTTGGCAAAGCCCGAAAGCCCACCGGGATTGGACCGTTAGCTCCCGGCCTGGCACGAAAATAATCGGGCCGGGCCGGCCTAAGGCCCCGCGGCTGTGCCAAGCCTGGGCTTCAACCTCAGGCCCGTATATTTTTTTTCTCTTTTTTAGTTTTCCTATATATGGGCCATAAATCCTCACATTTTTGGCCCGGCTCAACACTTTTGGCCCATTTTCTGTCCATTTTTAGCCTATTCTGCTTTTTTTAATTTTTTTCTTAACTGGGCCTTGTTCGTTGGTGGGCTTTCCTCGGGCCTGGCCTGGCCCATATATTCCCAGGCTTCACCAGGCCATGCCCTGGACAGGCCCATTTAGCAGATAACGGGCTGGCCCGAGAGCGAGGTGAACTCGCGTTTCTCTCGCCTCTGCGTCGCTCGCCCGCCTCCGCGATGTCCCCCTCCGCGCCACACCCCCTCCGCGCCACAGACGCTTGCCTCCTCCCGTCCGCAAGGCCATCGACCTCCACCCCTCTCCCTTCATGAGCGGCGTTCGACCTCCGTTGCCGGCCGCAACGGCAGTGACCTTGACCGCCATCACACACCCCTCTCTCTTCTAGTCTACTCTACGTCGCCTTTGACTTTGTCTCTATAACCCAGTCAAAAGCAGAGCAGAGGATAACTTCATGTTTTGTGTTTTCAGTATGTTTGAACAGAGAGTTTTAATAGTGTGCCATGAGGATAACTTCATGTTTTGTGGTCAGGTTCTATGAGCATTATTGTCATACTGGAACAAATATTCTTTTCTCAGCAGTACCTACTACCCGGTAGTATATATGTTGTATTTCTAACGATAATGTGCACAAGAAAAGTTCCCATGACCAGTTGTTTGTACTTTATCGATTAGTACTCGTCATTAGTGTGTCTAAGCTTAATTACATCCTAGTACCTTTGGACTTGGTGGTTCTCTATACAGTAAGTAGCTTTTACTGTGACTTTGATTAAGGCTTATAGTTCACTATAGCACGGTACAAGTTCGAAACGCTTAGCTTAATCTCCACTGGAAGTTTCTGCTTCGGTGGGTGGATGGGCCGGGTACGTTTGAACTCGAGCAAAGCCTTGCTTGATAAGGGCAGTCGTTTGGCAACACTTAAAATCTCTAGTTTTGCTAGGTGATATTGTCAGCAACTGCAACAAAAACCTTGCCGTCAAAGGAGAGCCAAATTGGCTCTCTGCACGGCGAGCCCACGTCTTTCTCTCAGACCAACACCAAAATCAAGGTTCAACCGTAACGAGCTAGCTAACCAGATGACTAGGGTTGCTTTGCTGGGACATGCGGCGCCACCACGTCTTCCACAGCGGCTAGTAGGCATGGCAGGAGACGGAACCAAACACACTGTAATCAGGGTCCACTACCTGAAAGAAAGGAGAAGAGATGATAATCAATGGAGCACTGTTGGAGTCACGAGGATTAACAGCAGTAGACGAGCTCTCCAAGTCACTTTCAGATGGTTCCGGCCATGCTGCCAGTTCAGATTTGCCGTTAAAAACATAACAGTCCGTTGGCAACCAATAATTCATCTCATTTAGTAGAAATGAAATGAAATCCAATTTTTGATAGGATGTCATTTGGTTGAATTTGAATTTCAGGTTCAAAAAATCATGCTTGTCTACCACATAAAATTATAGAGTGAGAGACAATTTCCATAGAAATGATGACTTTTAAATAGAAATTGGTATTAGTTATGATTAGTTATAGTGATTCTAGAAATTTTAGATTGAATTCATGTGTCCAATTCCATGTCACCCAAACAAATTATAAGAGTTAAGAAAAATGGAACATGCGGTACGGGACCTGTCGCAGTCTCGCCTCCCCGACTCCCCGTCCCAGCTCCGCATGCCACATTAAGCAACGCAGCCACACGATCCGCGAGTCAAGAGCCCTAACGCTTCACGTGTTGCCCCTGGCGTGTCGCTGCACGCCATGAACCTGCAGGCTGCAGCCGGGCAGCCGGCGTGCGTTAATTAAACGTCGAGACAATTGTAAAACGACTGTAAACCTTTACTGCCTCTAGGAGTCTAGGCAGCTTATCCTTTCTATAAACGATGATACGACGTATTCTAGGAAAAAAAAACGTCGAGACAAAATTTGCCGGCGTAATCGCCGTCATCTGAGGCTGAGTGCACGATTAGGCGGCAGGCCGGCAGCAACAACGCCATAACGTTGTGCTGTGTATGTGCGTTTGTTTTGTTTCACCCTGCAGCCGTCTCGTGATTCATGGGCCCCAGCGTCGCCGTGCACCAACCGCTCGATCGACCAGAGAGAGTGTACCGTACCACACGTGCATGCGTTGATGCTGGATGCGTCCCCATGGAGTCGACCGTGGTGGGGACGAGGCAGAAAGCTGGGTGTATTTGGTTTGCTATAAAAAATACCAAACCAATTTTTTTGTCATTAACCAAAATTTGGAGTGTGTTTGGATGGTAACCAAATATTTGGCTAGCCAATGTTTCTTTGTTAACTTTTGTTTAACTTTGGTCAAGATTGGTTAACTCATGTGCTACCAAAGGCATAACCAATTATTTGACTAATCAAATTTTTGGTAAGATAACTTAACGCTCAAATCAAACAGCCCCGAAGCATCCGTGCCAAAATGCCCGCCACTCTGCTCCGGATCTCGAACGTGCGGGCATTTCCGCATAAATCTACCCGGCCAGCAGTCGCCGACGAGAGGGCGGCCGGTTCACGGTCCACGGGCCCGAAATCGAACACGTTGAACGTAACGGTCTGTTCGCGGGGCCGTAACGGAGATGCGCCCGCCGTAAACGACCCCGTTAAAGGCGTGAAACGTAATGGCCTTTGCGTGCCGTGACGGATCGAGCGTGGCGGCAAACGCTGAAACGCACGGGGCGGCAGCGAGTCAATGTGGCAGGAGCAGAATGCACCGCCCTCGATCAAGCCCATCGCGCTCCCGTGAGACCCGTATGCCGTATATAAACACACGGCTACGGTAGCCTTGGCAAGCTACCAGTCTACCACCTGTGGTCTATCACGCGCGTTCCCGGGACCCAACCGCACTCAGCTTCAATAAACCAGCCTCCCTTTTCGCCACTCGGCACGCTCAAAAAAGAAAGCACGGACGCCATTCGGGGAACCAAAAACACGATGGCCGGCAACTACCGCCGCACCATCTCGTTCCCGACCCCGAAGACCTCCGCCAATGGCAAGCTGGCGACCGCCTACCGCGTCCGCTCGGCCAGCCTCCTTCCGCTTCCACCCGCTCGTCCTGCAGCTCGACGACGACGTCGCCGCGTTGCGCCTCGTGATCGGCCACCATCTTCCTTCCTCCTCTTCCACGGCCGCGTCATCATCGGCATCGTCCGTCTCGGCCGCTGCCTCGCAGGTGGTGTGCGTGTGCATACTGGCATCGCTCTCGGAGCTCCTCCACCATCCACTAGCGCGGGAGCCCCTGCGCCGCCTGGGGGCGTCCTCGTCCCCGTTCGCCGAGCGTCTCCTGGACGACTACCTCCGCCTGGCCGACGCGCACCGGAGCTTCCGCGAGTCCCTGGTCGCGCTCGCCGCGCTCCAGGCCGAGACGCGCGCTGCCTCCCGCGTCTCGCCGCCGCCGCGCGCGTCGTCCACTTCCAGGAGCAGCCCCAAGACCCCAATACCCGAATTACGGGTACGGATACGCGCCCGAGCCGCCGCTCGCGTTAGCCTACCCGGCGGCGGCCCCCGCGAGCACGCTGCAGTTCCACGGGAGCGATTTTTCTACCCACGTGTAGGTGGGTGCCTCGCGGTCACATGTTTTCTGGGCATATGTGTTAGGCAGATACTCCCGGTGGATCCCATGCTGGTCTGACAATGGGCCATACTGGTTAGAAACGGGCTTAGACGTTAAATAAATCTGGTGGTATTTAGCAACTAAAACGTAAACGGGTAATTATGTGAAGCCGTATCCTTAATGTGGTGGTTTTTTATAATTTACTCAATCTAGGGGCATACAGAGGCACCTAAGAGCAGTGGCGGATCTAAGGGGTGGCCAGGGTGGTCCCTGAACCATCCTGGGATTTTGGGCGCCTTCACGATCATATGAATAGCACTCACAAAATAAAAAAATAATAATTTTGATGATTAATACTTCCTCCGTCCCATATTAAGTACATTTCTATTACATGTATCTAAACGCTTTTTAGGTATACATACATCCATATTTGATTAAATTTGAGTAACTTAATATGAGACGGAGAGAGTATTACCGTTGGACCATCCTGGATTTCTTGGTTAGGTCCGCCACTGGCTAGGAGGAGAGACTCTTGCGTTTAGCGAAGGCAAGGGATGTTCGGGGAGTCGTACCCGGAGTTGTCTCCTTGCACGTTTTGGCAGCGGGTTACGGTCGCTTGACCATCTTTCCCCGTGATCGCCATGGAGTTGACGTGGATCCCAGTGCAGCTGCACTGCTGCAGCTCTCGCTGCAGTCAAACGCCACGGCCGTTTTCTTGCTCGAAATCCCATTCAGGTTGGTGTGCCTGGCCGCCGAGCCTTACCGGGTCTTATTTAATCGGGCCGGTGCGGGCCCTGTGGTTGAGGCCCCGGCGCAGCACAGGCTGGGCGTCGGGCCGGCCCGATTAACTATGCCGGCCCGCACAATCGGGTCAGCCCAGGCCCGTTGGCCTTCTGTAGCTCCAGGTCCAGCCGTCCAGGAGGCGCTATTGTTGGTAGAAATTACCCACGCTACCGGTTCGCCACGGCCGAAAAAGAAAAAATCCCCGCTCCCCTTCGTCCCGACAGAACTTGAGGCAATGGCGGGCAAACCCTACCGCCGCCGCCCCACCTCTGCCACATCGTTGCGGCCAAACCACCTCCGCCAACTCCTTCTAGTTCTCCTCCACCCTGAGGGTCCTCAGCTCCGTCCGTCGAACCCTAGACGTTGGTCGATGCCGACTCTGCCTTTGGTCGCCGCGACCTACGCTGTTGGTCGGCCGCCTACTCACCATTTCCGCCACCGACCGCAACTCTAAGGACCGCGTCATCGTCAAGTGCATCTACACCCAAGGTGCGCTCCCTCCTGCAGCTCCGGCATGTCAGTTCTGAAGTTTGTTCCTGTCCGCCAAATTGAACTGAACCGATTCACCTCCGCTGTAAAAAAAGTTCCTCTGCTTGATTCTGAAGTGAGGAATCTGAAGTTTATTACCGTCTGGTTCCATCTTTCTTGGCACTTTTTAAGATGAGTGTCACCTAAGTAGACGAAAAATAACAAGGTTTAGGTGTTTAACCAGGTAATAAAATTTAGGAATTGAGAGATGGAAACGAATTGGATGTTGTACTTCCCATTTCCTCCAAAGATTTTTCCTCACTCCAGTTGTGATCGAATACTTGCAAGTAGTACAAAATTTTCTCCAAGCTACTATACTGTGCTAAGCCTCCCTCTGCTTGATGATCTGCTTCCGAACATAATACTGTTGCTGTACAGCGGTTCAAGCTGCACACTAGCAGTTAGTTTCCAGCATACACAAGTTCAGTAGCCACAACTAGCACGCAGCAGCTAGCATGCTTTCAGAATCGGGAGTTAGCAACCAAACAGGTTTGAAACTGGATGCGGCTGCTTGCTGCTTGTACTGCTACTACCCGCTAACCGCCTCCTTTGAATGATTTTGGTGATAGATAATTTCAACCAGTTGTTCTAGCAGGGACCAGATGCCGCCGTCTTCGCCCTCGTTGCTGCTCTTCGTCGTCCGTCTGCCTAGTGACCCGGTCGGCAGCCCTGGCCCTGATCCCGCCTGCTCACCTTTTCTGCCACCGACTGTAGCTTTGAGGATCGCGTCATCGTCAAGCGCATCTACAACCAAGGCGCGCTCCCTCCCACAGCTCTGGTATGTCAGTTCTAAAGTTTGTTCCTTTCCGCCAAATTGAACTGAACTGCTTCACCTTCGCTGTAAAAAAAGTTCCTCTGCTTGATTCTGAAGTGAGGAATCTGAAGTTATTGGTGTTCGATTCCATCTTTCTTGGCACTTTTTAAGATGAGTGTCACCTATGTAGATGAAAAATAACAAGGTTTAGGCGTTTAACTAGGTAATACAATTTAGGATTTGAGAGATGAAAACGAATAAGATGTTGTACTTCCCATTTCCTCTCAAGATTTTTCCTCACTCCAGTTGTGATCGAATACTAGCAAGTAGTACAAAATTTTCTCCAAGCAACTATGTTGTGCTAAGCCTCCCTCTGCTTGATGATCTGCTTCTGAACATAATACTGTTGTTGTACACTAGCGGTTCAAGCTGTACACTAGCAGTTAATTTCCAGCATACACAAGTTCAGTAGCCACAACTAGCATGCTTTCAGAATCAGGAGTTAGCAACCAAACAGGTTTGAAACTGGATGTGGCTGCTTGCTACTTGTACTGCTACTACCCACTAACTGCCTCCACTGAATGATTTTGGTGATACATAATTTCAACCAGTTTTTTTAGCAGGGACCGGATGCCACCTTCTTCGCCCTTGCTCCCGCTCTCCGTCAGCCGTCTGCCTAGTGACCCGGTCAGCGGCCTTGACCCCGATCCCGTCTGCTCACCTTTTCCGCCACCGACCGTAGCTTTGAGGATCGTGTCATCGGCAATCGCATCTACACCCAAGGCGCGCTCCCTCCCGCAGCTCTGGTATGTCAGTTCTGAAGTTTGTTCCTGTCCACCAAATTGAACTGAACTGATTCACCTCCGCTGTAAAAAAAGTTCCTCTGCTTGATTCTGAAGTGAGGAATCTGAAGTTTATTGGTGTCCGACCGATTTCATCTTTCTTGGCACTTTTTAAGATGAGTGTCACCTACGTAGATGAAAAGTAACAAAGTTTAAGCGTTTAACGAGGTAATAAAATTTAGGATTTGAGAGATGGAAACGAATTGGATGTTGTACTTCCCAATTCCTCTCAAGATTTTTCCTCACTCCAGTTGTGATCGAATACTAGCAAGTAGTACAAAATTTTCTGCAAGCTACTATGCTGTGCTAAGCCTCCCTCTGCTTGATGATCTGCTTCTGAACATAATACTGTTGCTGTACACTAGCGGTTCAAGCTGTACACTAGCGGTTAGTTTCCAGCATACATAAGTTCAGTAGCCACAACTAACATGCCACAACTAGCATGCTTTCAGAATCAGGAGTTAGCAACCAAACAGGTTTGAAACTGGATGTGGTTGCTTGCTGCTTGTACTGCTACTACCCGCTAACTGCCTCCTTTGAATGATTTTGGTGATAGATAATTTCAACCTGTTTGTTTTAGCAGGGACCGGATGCTGCCGTCTTCACCCTCGCTCCCACTCTCCGTCGGCCGTCTGCCTAGTGACCCGGTCGGCGTCCCTGACGCCTATTCTGCCAAGATGTACTTGATAGACGATAAGTGTGTCGAGTTCATTGGCGAATTTGGGCTCAGCGACCAGGTGCTCATCGACCGGGTTGTCGCGGATTCAGATCTGGTTTTACCCAAGCCATCAAGAACATTTGAAGATGCTCGGAGTATTCTACTCCTCTTCTTTTGCAACGGGGTACTTCTAAATATGTGTGCACTACAAGTGGACGGGGCTGCAGGGAAGGAGCTCTCCAGGGATGGCAATGGCAGTACAGACGACGACGACGAGGATGATGATGATGATGGTGGTGGTGGTGGTGGTGGTGAGAAGGAAGAGGAGAAAAAAAGGGATGAATCAGATGAGGAGGAGGAGGAATGGGATGAATCATCGGAGGAGGAGCAGGACGAATGAGATGATGATGATAATGATGATGATGATGATGAGTCCGAATCCGATAAATCGGAAGAAGATGAAGATACTGATTACGTCCTTAAGTTAAGGGTGTGGCCCACATATAACCGGGTGAACATAGTTCTGTTTGGTAAGTACTTCCTCCTTTATTTGTATGAACCAAAGCTTCCTGTCTTACTTTTGGTATATCCTAGCTATCGACAAAAGCTTCATGTCTTATTTTTGGTATATGCTTCCTCCTTACCAATTGTACTTGTCAAAATAGATGGTAAATCCTGGCTAGCAACAAAATCGTATAGTCTGTATTGGGTTCCAAAGATAGATATTCAGGCCTTCTTAGAAAGAATATCTGAAGAATTACAAGATGATGTACCACTTGTTGAAATAAGTGTAAGTATCATTATTAATTCATGAAATTTAGTATTTATTCTTTTGCCTAATTTTTTATTACTATTTGATATTTTTTTACAGCTTAATTGCGATGGAATAAACACTGCATGGTCCGCATTTCTAAATATATAACCCAGAACTGAACCCAAATAGATCTATTATTTTGGTACATCATGGGGATCCTTGTTGCCCCTCAAAATAAACTAGTATGGCAGCATAACAACAACATCACATCATTTTGGCAAATATTAAATAGCAGCAGCACATAATATTTGACACGAATACATGCAGTACCGCGGTAGAATAGCAGGTGTAGAAAATTACTGAAACTAACTAGTAAATAGTTCCCTTCAAAATAAACTAGTATGGCAGCACAGCAATAACATCACATCATTTTGGCAAATATTAAATAGAAGCAGCACATAATATTTGACACGAATGCATGCAGTACTGCAGCAGAATAGCAGATGTAGCAAATTACTGAAACTAACTAGTAAATAGTTCACAATCGACCACCTCACATGCTGAAACTAACTACTCCTTCTATTTCTAAATAGTTCAGAATAGTACACTGCAAGCACTTTGATTAGAGATCCATACACGGCACGTCTGCATCTTTGCCTTGTCTGCATCCATCATCCATGCATCTAAATCCATACACTGCATCCATCCATCCATGACAACTAAGGGAGGACAGAGCCTCAGTTAGGATATACATGTGTCTAGTTTTAATACTAACAAAGTTGATATCAGGTAAAGGAGTATCCTGTAATGTTCGCATGTGCACTGATAGATGTGATAATATCAAATATGCTATAAAGATCATCAAGATAGCTGCACATCAAGCTGAGAAAGAGCTGAGGTTAAACACTTTTCATCTTAATAGCTTTAATTCATTTAAGCATATCTGTTAAACTTTTCTATCTTTTTATATTTGCAGGGAGGTAACTATTTTTTCAAGTCTTCAAAATCATCGCATTGTAAAATTTTACCAGGTAAACTTGCTGAGTGACACTTCCCTCTATTTCTTTATTTAATACTTATCGTTTATTTAAGGTTAGAAAGCAATATTTGTGCTATAAAATTTAACCAGGTAAACTTTCTAACTGACACTTCCCTCTATTTCTTTATTTAATACTTATCATTTATTTTAGGCTTGGGTAGAAAGCAATATTTGTGTAAACTATGAGGAGTGCTCAAGCTCGTCATCATATAGCGAAGAAAGTTCTATGGATTCCAAATACATCTTGATTCAAATGGAGTTGTGTGCAAGGTATAGTTAGTTACTTAACTCTCACCCTCAGTCTTTTTATAGTTAACCGAGGCCAGAAACCGAGTTAACTGAACAAACTTTGGTTCTTTGAGTGTGCTGACCGAAGTTTTAAACGGTTCCTCGGTTCCAGTCCAATTGGCTCTGGTTACTGGTTCTTCGGTCACCGTTTTCGGTTCTCCGGCTTTTATGCCCACCTTGACTACCAGCTGGGCGTCTTGGAGTTCATCATGGCGCTTTGATATGAGTCAACGGTGTTTATAATAAAGAGTACCTTCTGAAAAAACTGGGCAAGAACCACATCTTTGGATGCATCTACTAGTGCAAGTTGCAACCTATTTCATGTCCTTTGCTGCTACAACATTTTTTTCATGGCCTGGTTGATTCATCAAGGCTTGACATTCTGTGACTGCATTATTATACTCCACCTCTTGCTAAGATACTACCGCATGTTTAAACCGTTAATGTTTATTCTGAAATCTGAAACAGGTCCTTGAAGGAATACCTGGACAATGTATCAAGCAAGTCAATCATATTTGATGCTGACAAATCATTGCGGTTTTTTGAGGAGATTGTGCTTGGTTTGAAATATATCCATGATGCTTGTGTTATCCACCGGGACATAAAACCAGGAAATATCTTTATGGGCCAAGACAATAGTATTATGATTGGAGATTTCGGTCAGTCCTGTTTGTGCCCCAGCAATTTCAGTCCAATCAATGGAACACCAGATCAGGGCACACCTTTTTATACTGCACCAGAGCTTTTAGCGAACAAATCGATTTCAGTAAAGGTACGGAATAATGAGAAGTGCTATAGTTAAGTAATCTTGTCTCTTCCATATATACTAATGGTTATCTTTTATGTATTAGGTTGACATTTACTCGCTCGGTGCTATACTAATATATTATCTTTTATTATTTTTCAGTCGACGAGGGTACCTGGCTGAGAATCCATCGATCTCGATCTCTTATCGTTTTTTTTAGCAGATCGATCTCCTCTCACTAGTTTCTCGTGGTTACTCCCTTTGGGCTGGCCCAACTCATGGATCTAGGCTTTTGTTTGTTGTGTATGTCTAGCCATGTCCACTAATGAAAAAAAGGCACACCATAGTTACAGCCACAATTATTTTTTCTAGTTGAAAATGGAATTTTCTGGTTGCGCCCGTAATTTTTCCATTCATGGGATTGCGACTGTAATTTTTTCAGTTGCACCCCTAATTTTCCCAGTACATGCCGTTGTGACTGTAATTTTTTTAATAGCATTCATAATTTTTTCTTTTGCATGAGGTTGTGACCGTAATTTTTCAGTTGCGACTGCAATTTTTTAGTTGCACCCATAATTTGTGATTCCGTAACTCTTTTCCTTTGCATCAGGTTCCGGCTGCAATTTTTCAATTGCGACTGAAAATTTTCAGTCGTGACCCGTAATATTGCCCGTTGCATGGAATTGGGATTGTAAATTTTTGGTTGCACCCTTAATTTTTCCCGTTGCATGGGGTTGCGACTACTTTTTCCAGTTGCACCCTTAATATTTCTCGTTGCATGTTATTGTTAAATACCTTCTCCATCTCATATTTAATTCATGTGCTAATCAGCTGACTAAAGAAATAAAATTAATGTGCAAATTACCTCGTATTCTACGTTAGTGCACATACATGATTTGTGCAAATTTGAAACTCCAAATGTGCAGTTCATAAAAAATAATAGATGACTAAAAAACACACACCAACCATTTGTGATAAACAAAATCGGATGAACTAAATAAACGAAATATAAAAGAGCAAACACATATAATGTGCTTTATTAGTTAGTTGCATGTGAAGAAAAGAAAAGAAACGACAGAAGATAACTAAGACAATAAAAAACAAAAGATGAAGCAAGGTATAAATAAGAAATAAAAATAATAAAGAAGAAAAAGAAGACAACAGGAAAATAGACATGACGAAGAGTCGAACCCAGAACCTATCTGCAAGAGCCAGACGATGCAAAACACAGATCCAGCAAACGGATGCTGTCTGCAGTTAGTAGTTAGCTCTTTTATATCGGTACTACCTCCATCGACTGAGAAATCACAATTTCTCAGGCGACTGAGAGGTAGCAAATCCGAATATATTTAGAGTTGTTCAATACTTTCAAGACTGCGTCCGAGAAAATCGATAAGTTTGAATCATACCAAAAGACTGAAGGTTCCGAATTTGATGGGAAGTGGAGCATTTCGCTTTTCAAGCTGATGACAGCGGATGACCCTCAGCAGCGTCCGTCTGTGGATGACATACTGGTATTGTAAGAAAACGTCGCTTGTTGTTTGTTTAGTCTTTAAATTTGAAGATATGATGTAACCACATAGTATAATAGAAGATACGAATGCTTTTTTGGAATGCAGCGGTCATTGCAAAGAAGTTAAAGGTACCACGCAAAGAAGCAAGGATATTTCAAAGACATAGATGTGATGTAAAGATACAGTTACAGAATGATGCCCAAACCAGTACCAGGCGTGTACATATCGTTAGTAGCTTGGTTGATACCATAGCCCTTTCAGACATACTTCCGGAGAATTGTGACATTCATATGCTGCAAAGTGCAAACATGATGTCCAGTTAGTCGATGACGTTGACTTTCTGCATGTACATATGTGTCTGATGTCTTAGCCCTTTCTGCTTGTGAAGAATTGTGTGCGAGAAGTCATACTTTACAGATTGCTTTTCTTGCGAAGTGTATGCCACGATGATTCAAACTTTTACAATGCTGTTTGTTGATCAAACCAATAAATGTTTGTTGATCAAACAAATACATTATGGTGCGAGAGTATGAATACCCCTGCTTCCTATTAGTTTTGATCCTTTGTTGCTGCTTGTCATTTTAGAGTTGCCTTTGTCGTAATATAAATATACTCTATATCGGTACTCATTTGGATTATAATAAGTGTTGCTCATTTAATACAACTTTGTATTAAAGTTGTACTAAACTGAAGACACTTTGTTATGGATTGGAAAGTATTATTCTTGCATTTATTTGTAACAGAAATCATTTGCAATTCCATTAGTTAAAACAGAAATTGTACTCCCTCCGTCGTCACAAAATATTACTCGTAACTCCTGGGACTCTCGGTGGACCAAATCGAGGCCACCATTTCACCGATCGCGCGGACCTTGTGGGCTGCTTGCTGTTAGTATTCAGTTTTCGGCCTTTTCTTAGGTGGACCGTATCTGGAGCTGCTGGGTGTCCATTAAATTCTTTGCGAGCTCAAATGGCCCAGGTTTGCGCCCACTGATTTTGGGCCATTCGACCGTTGGCCAGCCTAGTCCTGGACCATGCATGTTTGTTGACTCTTCCTGCTGAAAATGGCCCAGGTGCGCATGTAAACATGCCGGGCCACTTGACCCTTGGTACATCTAGTAAATGAAGTCCCCTAAAAAAAACGAAAAATCTAGTAAATGAAGCTGGGCCGTAGCGGACGTCGAGTGTGCGAAATTTGTTAAGCTTCAGCACACGGAACAAATTTGCACTTTATAAGTTTTTTTTGAACCGTAGTCCCAAGACTTCATCTATTAATTAAGAGGAATAGAATTGCCCAGATAATTAACGGAAAATCGGACAAAAA
Source organism: Brachypodium distachyon (assembly GCF_000005505.3). Lineage (NCBI taxonomy): Eukaryota > Viridiplantae > Streptophyta > Magnoliopsida > Poales > Poaceae > Brachypodium > Brachypodium distachyon. The sequence continues at coordinate 23,289,197 of NC_016135.3, forward strand.
CCGTTACAATCTTCATAGGACCGTCATGAAACATGACCGCACTAAAGACCACCCTGACTGCCCTGGCCACCCACACTCACTCAATGCACGGAGACGAAGAGAGCCGTCGAGGTTGCAAGTAGAAGTCATCGTCATCACACAAACACTCCTCCTGAGCTGGCGACTCCAACTTCCCCCACCAATGACCAAGAAATGACTCCTCCACTGCAGGCACGCAAGTTCGTGTCGGTCCATGCCAAACAGGCAACCATCCTTGCAAGCGAACAAAGCCGCCGATTCTGATGGTGAGCTTCAAAGAGGCAATATGCATTGCCAGCGCTGAACAAGAACCTCAGAGATCGGACCACCTCACACCAAGTCATCGTCATCACGCATCACTCCTCTGAGCTGGCGACACCGACTCCCCAACAACGAAGCAAACCCAACCTGAAAGGCCAGGGGACATGTCGGAAGGACCGACTACCAGAACCATTGCCGTAACCTAATTTTTGCTCAACACCGTCGTCGGTGCCACAAAATTCGCCAACGGAACACTCGCAACGCCGGCTGGGCACCTGCCAACCGCAAAGCCGTGCATGGCCAGCCCCGGGAAAGCACGAAGGGAAACACAATCTTCAAGACGACGCCCTCAGGAGGGGAAGCGACGCAAAAACGACGCCATCGTCTGACCCTGCACCGCAAGGTCTAGGCCTTGACCCGAAGATGAGACCCGAGAGCTGAGAAGGACGAAGTGCTCCATGACAGCCCCCAAGAGGAGAGTGACATACACGGACGCCACGCCATCGGCTTTCGCCCAGAGCAAACCTTCTCCTACGCGCACCCCCGCGTCGCCGGACAGAGGCGGGGAAGACCCGCAGCGCCGCCGGCCTGCAAACCCACTGCCCCAAGCACCTCCAACATGGCAACGGCGCCGCCACCACGCAGGAGCCACCAACCTCACCGCCAGTTTGCCGACGGGCCAGATCGGCCAACGCAGCGACCAGATCTGGCGCCTCGGGACCCCGGCCAACGCAGCAGGCCGCCGGCCGGCCGCTGCCACGCGCCATGACGACCAGGGAGCATGAAAGTGAATTGATCAAAAGTGAATATTCATCCACGATTTATGTCAAAGTTCACATGCTTTGGTACAGGGCGAAAATAGATATAGTATTACCCAATCAAAGAGTTGCAAGATTGGATATTTACAGAGAAAATTGAAATATCACGCTCTTAACATTTTTAAAGTTTTACGCTTGGCATCGAAACTAGAGAGCGGGCTGTACAAAACATATGATGTGGATAGAATGGGAGGTGGAGGCGTACACGATCGAGATCTCCGGGGTCTGCTGCAGTTCAGGAGACAGTATCCGCCGCTGCTACAGAATTTCCTACCTTTGATGTCCTGTGATACACATGGTGGATCTGGGCTCAGCAAATTAATCAGTGAGGTCAGCGAGGACAACATCACGGTGGAGAATAGACGAACAAGTAGGAGGACGAACAGGCTCGACTAACGTTCGCAGATCTGATAGCCTCGAGGTCGTCAGTGAGGACCAGCGGGACCGCGGGGGCGTGGAGTATCCGAAGGAGGAGGAACTCGCGATCGCCGGGCCATTGCCAGACGGAGGGAGGCGGTTGAGTTTGGTGGAGGCGTCAATCGCGGTCGCCAGACGGAGGGAGGATCTCGGAGGCTGAAGGCATCGCACCCGCACCCGCACCCGCCTTCTCGGTCGCGAGAATAAGCCGCGAGGGTTTCCTCCCCAACCACTCGAGGCGTGGAGAAACAGAGTGGTTTCGTGGAAAAGGTATCTCTTTTTTCCCACCAGCCGACCAGTCCGTCTCTTCCCTCCGGCGCATAAAAAGCAGAAAAGAAAATACCCATACCACACAGCCGCCTCCCCTCCTCCGGCGCTCGCCGCCGCCGCCTTCCTCAGCAGGTGCCGCCCAACCCACCACCGCCCAACTCTATCCGCCTCCTCAACCTTCTCTCCGCGCCAACCCTAGAACCGCCTCTCCCCGTCCCCTCCGCAAACCCGCCCACAGCCTAAAGCCTAACTCCGGCGTACCACAACCCCAAATGGACGCGGATATCGCGGGGGTCGCCTTCTTCATTGCCAGAGAAGGAATCTCCAAATTCATCCGATGGATCATGCTTTGCATATCGCCCCAACCGGAATCAGGTACTTGTTGCTAGGCGATTCGTCTTTCTTTTTTCCCCTCCAAGCGCTTGCATTAGCTAAATCTTATTCGTTCTCAGTTGGTCGCATTGCCAAGGCCGCTTAACACGTGCAGACGAAAATTCATGTTTATACGAAACATAATAATATAATTGGACATTCAATCAAAATGATCTCGGAGCCCATGCTAGCAGCCGCGGCCATGGACATGGCACCCAGTCCACACCGCCCGCCGGCCGTGGCTGGCGTCAGAGCACGCGGTGGTGCAGTGCACGAGGAACGGTGGATAGCGCCGATCAGCCCTGGACCCCTTTGCTCGTCTCTTGCACGATAATCTAATCCGGCGCCGACGAGTATCGAGAGCGGTCACCGCAGGGAGGTGCTGCGCGGGCAGTTGAGTCGGTGGCGGCGGCCCGAGAAGGCAGCGCTGTGGAAATAGGAAAAGCAAGGTTCGATGGAGTGTAAGGAGACACGAAAAATCAGAACATGCACGAAAATTGATGCACGACAGACGACGACGAAGGAAACCTTCCTACTTTTATTATTAGGGATCGATTGATTTTGGGAAGGAGCTTGTCAGAATCTGTCTAGTAATTTAACTCGCACTATTCCGTTGCAGAAGTGTTGTAAATCCTGATGGACTCCTTTTCCGACTCGAAGATTGAGTTTGGTTGATAGCTTATATTGTTTCCTCCCTGGTACTAGTATCCCTATGGCGTCTAACAAAAAAAAGTTGACTTTTGCGATGACAGATAATTGTGAAAGTAGCGGCTGGGCGGATCTCCCTAGCGACCTCCTGGGCCGTATCTTGCAACTCCTCGAGCTTCCTGAAGCCTTGGCGGTCGCAGCCGTGTGCTCTTCCTGGTGCTCAGCCGCAGCGGCTGCCGGTGTTCCTCGTTCTGGTACGCCTTGGCTCGTGTCCTGGAATATGACTTGCGTTGAACCGATTCAATACGGCCCACCGCTCCATCACAAGGACAATACAAGGAGCACATGCCCTGGAATTGAGTTCCGGAACCTGCTCAGTGCCGACAAGACTTACAGGGTTAATTTGCTCGAGGGGCGCCGGCGGCACCTCCACTGGTGTGGAGCCTCTCATGGCTGGCTCATCGCGGCGGATGAACTTTCCAACCTCGTCCTCTGCGATCCCTTCACGTTCGACATGATCCCACTCCCACCAATCACTGATTTGGGGTGCGTCAAGGGAGTATACGATGCCGAGGGAGGCATTGTGGGCTATCGCTATGGAAAAGATCATCAGGGTTTTAATCCTGCTACAGAAATACTTGGCCAGTGGTTCTACCAAAAGGTGGTGTTGTCATGCGATCCATCTTCTTCTTCCTCTCACGGTGGTGATTACAGAGCCATTGTCATTCACTATGATGCCGATCGGGTATCTTTTGCAAGAGCAAGAGAGGGCCGCTGGCGACTCGCTGCGGCTCTTTCCAAAGGGGAGCGGTACGCCGATTGTGTCTACCACGATGGCAGGTTATTTACGGTGACGCTGTGTGGTATGATTGAGATGTGGGGTCTCAATGCGCCGCATGAACCAACGAAACAGGTGATCATCGCCGACGGGGATAAGAAGTGCGGGAGGGTTCTTACCAGATTCCTAGTGTCTACACCTTCTGGCAGCCTCCTGCAAATACGAATTCTTCGAACACGACGACAAGCTTGTTGTCCCGTTAAAATTGAGGTAGAGATGCTTGAAGTCCATGTCGAAGAGGGGAAACTGGTGGGGCTGAGTTCTTCGACAGCCTTGCGTGAGCACGCTGTGTTTGTTGGGTTAAACCACTCGGCGTGTTTGCCCACTAAAGAGTTTCCGAAGCTGAGACCCAACTGTGTCTACTTCACTACACCTTTCCTGGTAAACCATGACAATTTTGGTCTTCGTGCTTTGCCGGGTGTATTTATTTACAACTTGGAAAATCAGACATTTGAGGATGTTCCTCCTAGCTTTGGATTTAGTTATGGAGAATATCGGCCCTCTGCAATTTGGTATATTCCGAGAATTTGAAAGAGGGGAAAGGTCTCATCGGATTGTCGCCTCTCACGCAGGTGAGTCCAATAAAAGTCTCATTTGTTAACATATTTATAAAGTACTCGGTATTTATTATTCCATTGCACAGACTTTGTACCAGACTTATTATTGTTACTAGCTAAATGTCCGTGCTTTGCTATGAGATTAAGAATTTGCTTTTCTATGAGATTAAGAATCTGTGGCTGTGGCTCATATTTTTAAAAATTTCTGATAAATAAGAATTATCTCAAAATATTATTTTTGATTTCCTTTATCTTGAAAGTCACCAAAACCAATCAAGAATAGTCAAAAGATCATGATATATAAAAATTAGATGAGTCTGTAGCCATTAAGGGGCAGTATTGTCGGAGTGAACTCGCGAACACCAACTCAGATCTTTATAACTGTAAAGATAAAGATCTAGTACTCCGTTTGATTAGCTTCTTTTCCAGTGTAATCATAGCAATATTATTGACATAGGTGGAGTTTCACATACATCATGTGAAGGAAGCTGCAGAAATAACAAAAACCGTTGCATTACTTGACAAGACAGGCAAGCCAAGTAATACAGCACCACGATTTCTTAAATCAAAGCAGAGTGCTGTTGTAGAGGTAAATAGGGAGCGGTGATCCTTCTGAGCATCTAGATTTTATTTGTGTATACACCATGAGATCACATCATTGTGGTGGAAACAACGCAGTACACCAATTGCAATCTTGTAAAGCCCTTGCTTTTTATCAGGTCAAGCTAGATGGAGCTGTCTGTGTTCAGGAATTCTCCAAGTGCCAAGCTCTTGGGAGGGCATTCTTAAGGTCGTCTGGAAGCACAATCTCGCTGTTGGTATCATAAATAAGATTTTGGGGCAAGATCAGAACTAAAAGACCTATTCCTCTCATGTCGAAAACCTGGACCTAGCTGCCTCCTTGCAAGACCAGTAGCTCGCAATCGACTCACTTGTACTGTCTCAGCGGCCAATCCAAAAGCATGGCGATGGCAATTTTGTTTTCTTTGGCTTGTCGCCATAGCTGTTGTGCATTACTTGTACTGAGATATGCCTTGTAAAATAGTTACACGTGAGTGATTTGTCTTCAATGCTGACCTTTTTTCAGTTAAGCTGGTAAATGGCACTATTATTGGTAGTTGTGACTAATATGACACTTTGGTCTGAGGTTGAGGTATCTCGTGACAACAGACCATTATACTCCGTACAACAGTTTTAACACAATGAACCAACGTATCGGTTCCTGAACAAATCGAGGGAACTACCTCTTGGAGCGGGGGACGTGACCTGTGAAAGCATCCAGTGCGTCCCATGCCTAGTCGGCAACGGCAGTCCGGATCTGTCTAGGAATTTGCCTCGCGTTATTCCTCTGCAAAAGTGTTGTAAATCCAGATGGACTCCTTTTCCGACCCGTAGATGACTCGTAGACTAAGTTTGCTTAATACTCCAGCTTCTATAGTTTGCTCCCTAGTACTCATATCCGTATGGCGCGGAACCAAAAAAAAAAAGGTTTGCGATGACAGATCTTCGTGGAAGTAGTGGCTGGGCGGATCTCCCAGGCGACCTCCTTGGCCTCGTCTTTCCCCTCCTCGAGCTTCCTGAAGCCTTGGCTGCCGCGGCCGTCTGCTCTTCATGGTGCTCGGCCGCTGCGGCTGCCGGCGTTCCTCGTTCCCATACGCCCTGGCTCGTGCACTGGGAGCAGCTCCATCTCAAGGACGATACAATTGAGTTCCGGAACCTGCTCAGCGCTGAGTACAAGACGCGCTACAAGGTTAATTTGCTTCAGGCCGGCGGCGCCACCTGAACTGGTGTGGAGCTTCACATGGCTGGCTCATCGCGTCAGATGAACTATCCAACCTCGTCCTCTGCAACCCCTTCACGTTCGACACGATCCCTCTCCCACCCATCACTGATTTTGAGTGCGTCAAGGGGGTATACGATACCGAGGGAGGCATTGTGGGCTATCGCTATGGAAAAGATCATCAGCGTTTTAATCCTGCTACAGGAAGACTTGGCCGGTGGTTCTACCAAAAGGTGGTGTTGTCATGCGACCCATCTTCTTCTTCCTCTCACGGTGGTGATTACACTGCCATTGTCGTTCACTACGATGGCGATCGGGTATCTTTTGCAAGAGCAAGAGAGGGCCGCTGGCGACTCGCTGCAGCTCTTTCCAAAGGGGAGCGGTACGCCGATTGTGTCTACCACGATGGCAGGTTATTTACGGTGACACTGCGTGGTGTGATTGAGATGTGGGACCTCAATGGGCCACATGAACCAACGAAACAGGTGATCATCGCCGACGGGGATAAGAAGTGCGGGAGGGTTCTTACTAGATTCCTAGTGTCTACACCTTCTGGCAGCCTCCTGCAAATACGAACTCTTCGAACAAGACGACAAGCTTGTTGTCCCGTTAAAATTGAGGTAGAGATCCTTGAAGTCGATGTTGAAGAGGGGAAACTGGTGGGGCTGAGTTCTTCGACAGCCTTGCGTGAGTACGCTGTGTTTGTTGGGTTAAACCACTCGGCGTGTTTGCCCACCAAAGAGTTTCCGGAGCTGAGACCCAACTGTGTCTACTTCACTACACCTCATCTGGTAAACCATGACAATTTTGGTCTTCCTGGTTGGGTAGGTGTAGTGATTTATGGCTTGGAAAATCAGATGTTTGAGGATGTTCCTGCTAGCTTTGGATATTGGACCTCTGCAATTTGGTACATTCCGAATATTTGAAAGAGGGGGAAGGTCTTATTTTTGTACTCTAAGCCTACCTCCAAACTCTAGTTCTTTCTTGTTGTGCTTTTCAATGTACTCTTCCGGGTCAATCTGGTATCAACACTCTTGGCAATAAATTAGACGTTGAGTTGTTTCTTTAAAGGAAAAAAATAGTCATCTCTCATGCAGGCGGTTCCACTCAAAGTCCTATTTGTATTTCGTTGCAAAAACTTTGCACTCGGCTTATATATATACCTTGCACTAACTATTTTTCATTTGTTCCCCATCATATCTGACGAGGAACTCAATTCCTTGTATAGCCTATAGGGGTGGTCATTCGGTTTTAACCGAGAAGTTGGTTCGATTTTTTCGGTTTTTCAGTAATTTGGTTGACGAGAAATGTCAACCGAAATATGGTCGGTTTCTTAGCTAACCGACAATTTGGTTAACCAAAAACTTCGGTTCGGTTTCAGTTTAAACCAATATAACCGAACTTGTGAACTTACAGTAAAATAGACAACATCAAATCGTGAGTTTTAGCACAATTTGCAACACATATATGACTCGAACTTTTAAATAGAGAAATTTTGACATAACTGAAGTTGCATCAAACTTCAAAAACACTTCATACACTATATAATAAAATTGATATGAGTGCATAACGACATAGGTTTTAAACTATTTATCATCAGTTCGGTTTATTCAGTTAACCGAGACTAATAACCGAATGTAATTAAATTCGGTTAATTACACTTAGCAACCGAAATTTGTAACAGCTAATTCAGTTTCGGTTTCGATTAATTTGGATTCGGTTTTCAGTTTTGGTATTCTCATTCATTATTCTGGGTAACTATACAAGAGCACGGTAGGGTGATTGATGAGTTACAAAAGAACTTATAAGAGCATTATTAGTAGATACCTTATATCGTCGGCCCATATAACAGCCATAAGGTATACCTAAAATCATCTTGATGTGACTTTTAAGTTCAATAAAAGCTCTCCTTATCGAAAATAAGGTGTACCTAAAAACGGTTTTATGATCTCGCGTCCGGCAGAACAGGCCCCTTAATATTTTATTGTAAATTTAATAAACATAGTTCGTGTGCTGATTCATACACCAATTATCAGAATATAACACATAGTTCATACATTCATCATCACCTCAGACACATAAAACATAGTTCGTCATTCTACATTAAATCCCTAAAAAAAAGGCGGCGCTCACTGGCGCCCGCGCGCGACCTCTCCGGCTCACTTGGAGTCGAAGGAGATGTTGATGAGGGTCTCCGGTTAGTGCAAGGTGGAAGGGCGTTTAAGTTTCAAAAGATTAGTAGAGCTCAAAATAGTGCGGTTCACACTTTAGCCAATGTTGTTAGGCGATTTGTGACGACATCGGTGTGGCTGGGCTCCGGTCTGGATGAGTTGCTGGCCGTGTTGAACACAGAGTGTAATTCCCATGTTATTTGAGATATAAAAACGTCCCGCAAAAAAAATCCAATTATGAATGGCATTCTGATCACTAATTAGAATATATAATTACAATTTCTATACTCACTTAGTTTTTTCATACATTACATGGAGAACTGCAGATTGCGAGGAGAAGAAAAATCAATCCGACCATCTAACCCTGTTAGGCGTGTAGTTTCTGGCGAGGACAACAAAAACGGCAAAGTTCGCTGTAGAGACTGACACGACGAGCAAGAAGTAGTAATAATCCAGGTGCCCATCATCGTTGCATCAGCGCCTCGCTCTGCTGATTTGTGGTAACGGCGAGGGGCATCGGCCGTTCGAGCTCCTCTGGCATGTGTCTTCAGATTCTCTCCAGCGCCCCCAACACTGATCTAGATACGTTTTTGGAAAAATCTGGCATCTTCTCAGATAGGTTGCCTATAACCGGTTTCCTATATTTTCTTTCTCATCACACTAGCCTGAGGATCCCACGAGAAATCCACTCGATTCTTTTCCTTCTTCCTCAGGATTGGGTCTCTTCTTCTCCTCTTTCTCTTCATGCGCACGTGTAGCGCCTCACCCCCCAGTGCGCGCCACCTCCCTCCAGCAAGCCGACGCCGTCCCAGAGCAAGCCCCACGCCCCAGCTCCTCTAGGCGCCTACGCTTCAGCCGCGCGCCTGCTCCCGTGCCTCCACCGCCCCAAGCCGCGAGAAAGCCGATGTCCCAAAATTCTGCTCCCATGCGCGTCGGCATTTCCGCGGTGCGCCGCCATGTCCCCCCTCCCCCGGCACAATTTGCTTAGTGTCAATCTTTTCAATGTAAATAAGATTTCTATGGAGTGTTTGCACAATTTACACTGTAAAGGTGGTTTTCACGTGGTATTTTGTCATACTTGAGTTCTAGTTTTTATACTAGCAAAGTTTATATCAAGTAAAGTATGAACATTTTGGAACGGTCCTATCTGTATTTATAGGTAGAACCACTTATCGTGTGCCACTACCTACCGAGTCAGGCTAACTGTATTGCGTCCCTAATATCCCTACTATGAGTGAAATAGCAGTGATAGTTTGATGAAATATCCAGTGTAAAGGTGCAACACTCACGACGTGGACCATTGGACCGACAAAGAACGACGCTGATCAAAGGTGGGATTTGTAATCACCTACTTTACTCTACTTTTCTGCACAGAAGATATATTTCTATATATTTTTTCCTCTTTTTTTTCAACGTTCCTGAAGTCCATTTTTCACTAGATACTTTGCAGATATTTCTATATATTGTTTCCTCTTTCTTCTCACCGTACGGATTGAATTGTGATGCCAATTGTTACCCTGTGAGTGATGTGATATTTTCAGAATTCTTACTTTTGTGGGTGCACTACAAACTTTCCCTTAGTCGGGAAGACGTCACACATCGCGGCAATCTAGCCCGGGTCACAACCAATGGGGAAGATCTCTGACTTCTCCAGGTTTGTGCGGAGGCCGGAGGCATCGCCAAAGAGCCGGAGGAGGGAGTTGATCGTCCGCAGATCGTCAACGTGGGGGCTAGTGAAAATGCCGGCATCGTCGGCGTAGAGGGAGACGCGCATATGATTTTAGCCGCCCGAAACGGCTTGAGGATCCCCTCCTCCGCTGCACGCCGGAGGATGTGGTGAAGCGGGTCAATGGCGATGATGAAGAGCATCGGAGAGAGGGGGTCACCCTGCCTAAGGCCCCTAGCATGCGGAATGATCGGGCCAGGGACTCCATTAAGGAGGAATCTGGAAGAGGCGGAGGAGAGAAGCATGCAAACTCATTGCCTCCAGAGGGGGCCGAATCCGAGCACGGAGAGGACCTCCAGCAGGAAAGGCCAGGAGACCGAATCGAAGGCTTTAGAAATATCCAGCTTGAGGAAACAGCCGGCCTCCTTTTTACGATGCATGTCGCGAACAATCCCTTGAACGAGGAAAAAGTTATCGTGGATGCAGCGCTTCTTGACGAACGCCGATTGGTTAGTAGAGACGAGCTCCGGGAGGATGGGCGCCAATCGGAGGGACATGAGCTTCAAGAAGATTTTGGCAAGGCTGTGGATGAGACTGATGGGCCGGTAGTCGCGGACGGAGGACGCATCTCCTTTCTTGGGGATGAGCACAACCGTGGCCGAATTGACCAATGGGGACATGTGCCCCCCCGCGTTGGCCAAAGCATCGATGGCCAGCTTCAGATCATGTTTGATGATATCCCAACAAGCACGGTTGAAACGTCTAATGAAGCCGTCCGGCCCGGGGGACTTCTCGGCCGGTAGAGCGAGGATGGCCGAGTGGATCTCGTCCATGGAGAAAGGGGCGTCCAGGTGAAGCAGGTCGTGGGGGCCGTAGCCTAGCTCCTCCCAAACCAGCCCCGTGGCGCGCGGCGTGGCCGTCCCAAGGAAGGCCGATAAGTGGTTGAAGATCGCTTTTTCCTTTTCGGAGTGGGTGATCGCCAAGCCTTCACCGTGAGCGAGGGATTGAATGAAGTTTTTCCTACGCTCGGCTCTTAATCCAACAGCTTTGTTGCGTCGAATGAGAAATAACCTTCTCGTTAGTATAATCACACATTCCAGGCTCACTCATTTTCTTCTTACGTCACATCGAGAATGCAGACTGCGAGGAGAAGAAAAATCAATTCGATCATCTAACCCTCTTGGGCGTGTAGTTTCTGACGAGGGCAATAAAAACGGCAAAGTTCACTACAGCGACGGCCACAACGAGCAGGAAGTAATAATCCAGGTGACCATCATCCAATTCCGGCGGAAACCAGCCCGTCCTGCCCCCTGCCGCGGTGACGGACGCCACCAGCGTCACGAGCTGCGAGTTGATCAGGTTCCCGAGCGACAGCGACAGGAAGTAGAACGCCGTGGACGCGCCCCTCATCGTCGCCGGCGCCTGATCGTAGAAGAACTCCAGCTGCCCCACGGAGAGCGACGCGTCCGAGACCGCCATCACCACGTACTGCGGCAGCAGCCACGCGATGCCCATGGCTGCTGCCGCTGCGGACTCCCCTTCCATGGCGATCCGCAGCCTGCGCGCCTCGGTGCACGCGGCCATGGCCACCGCGATGCCCGCCGTGGCGTGGCCGAGCCCCATGAGCTGCAGCGGCTTGAAGGGCGCGGCTGGCGCGACGGCCCTGTTGTAGAGCGCGACGAAGGCCGCGGCGCACACCGTCTGGATGGAGGTTAGAGACGCTGCCGGGATGGAGATGGAGACGGCGCCGATTGTTATCCTGGAGTCCGTCTTGGTGCCCTGCTGCACGAACGTGGTCTGCGCCTGCGTGTTGGCCACGAAGTAGACGGCTGAGGTGAGCCAGATCGGGACCAGCCGCAGCAGAGTCTTGAGCTCTTCTACCTGCGTCACCGTGCACAGCGTCCATGGCCGATGGTCGCCGTCTTCCAGGTCCTCGGCGGTGACAATGGCAGCCCTGTCCAGGCACCTGAACTGGTCCGTGTGCTGTAACCGTTCGCGCGCAGGAGAATGCAGCGACGGGTTCTTGACGTCCTCCCCCTCGTACAATTCACCAGCATCACGAGGAACCGTCAGTTTTACCTTGCGAGAGAAGGCAACGAGCACTTGGAGCACGCCTTTCAACGGGCTCCCCGCCGGAGGCAGCATCCGGTACACGGGCGCCGTGGCGGCGAGGCTGACGACGGCGGCCGCGACCAAGGACGCGCAGATGCCGTAGCCGAGCCCCCAGCTGACCTTGTCCTGGACCCAAACCAGCAGCGTCCCCGCGGTGAGCATGCCCATGTTGGCCACCGCGTAGTACCAGCTGAAGTAGGACGCCTTCGACTTCGAGCCCGCCCCACGTTCCGACGCGTCGTCGTCGAACTGCTCCGCCGCGAACGAGATGAAGACCGCCTTGGACGCGCCGATCCCGATGCCGCAAAGGTATATGCCCGAAAAGAAGAGCAGCGATTGGGTGGGCGTCGCCGGTGGGCAGTGCCCGTTGTGCGCGCACGGCGGGGGCCTCAGAGACGGCAGCGTGGCTGATGTGGTGAGCATGGCCATTCCCTGTTAGTGATTCCGAGTTGTTCGTCAGAGAAGAAAGCAGAGCGCCAGAGCTAGTGCTGATGCGATGCAGAGGATTTCACTTACGAGGACAGAAATGGAGAGGCTGACCAACGTGGTCTTGTACTTCCCCCAGTACGAGTCGGCGATGGCGGCGCCGAGCACGGGCATGAGGTAGCAGACTCCCGCCCAAGAGCTGACGGTCGACACGTTCGAAGCACTGTCTCCATGCAGAACGTCCTGGAGATACACTATCAGGCTGAGGTAGACCCCGAAGAAAGCAGTGACCTCCAGGAATTGCAGGCCTGGGCAGAGCAAGACGAGTTGATTACTTGATTGGTGTGTGATTGTTAGACGTTCCATTCATTTTGATCTCCGCCCGACCGGTGCAAGAATTCACAAACGGACCAAACAAAACTCCAACGACCCTAGCAATGCCTTAGCATTGGAATAGCTGTGAAGTTTAGTTTGCTGATATAATACTCCTTGAAAAGTAAAATTAAAGGAGAATATGGCTTCCGTTTCAAAATAAGTGACGTGGATTTGCATAAGAATGTATACAAATCTACGTCACTTGTTTCCGGACGGAGGAAGTAATTTGTAAGTTGTAAGGTACGTAGATACTCACTCAAGATGACTTTTACTGCACTTTCAGAGCGGTGCCTGGCCTTGTTGTGTACCTCCTCCCGAGCTTTACTTGCACGCACCTCGTCGTCCGACAAAATGGGCCTCGTTATGGCAAGGTGGTCGGTGTCCATGCTGCGATCGTCCGCAAAACTAATTATGAAGCTTAGTTTGCTGAGAATGGATCTGCTGAATCTCTCAGAGATCCCTTCTCTCTTTATGAAAGAGCACTGAACACTGCAAGTTCGGTGTGGCGTGGGGTGGAGGATAATCGGGCGCAGAACCAAATCAAAAGAGAGAGAAAATTGACGGACACGCAGAATCAGAACTGGGTCACGGCGACATGGACCGGGAACGCTGCAAGGATACTGGAGCTTCGGTTTTTTTTTTTTGTAAACTGGGTTTTATTAGTTGCCACATCTTGGATGCAACGTTTGTTTTCTAATGGCGCCGCAAAGTATTGCTTGCGCCCCCGGTGAGGTGTGTGGAGTATACGCGAGCACCAAAGTGGGACCCCACGCACCTCATTTCACTCGAGTCTTTATCTAGTTTCTCTGTCTTCCGTGGCGTGGCATCGATCTATTTATTATTCTCTCCGATCATAAATTGTTGTCGAAATATTACATGTATCTAGACACTTTTTAAGAATAGATACATCCACATTTGAAAAATTTGAGTCAAGAATTTAGAATTAGATGGAGCATGTGATTAAAACAATGGAGCAACAAGTCGCGACAACGATTTGATCCTGGCTTCTTCCGGTCATAAAGGTGCAGATGATTCAGACTGTTTACAGAAGCGGAACAGAACACAGGTGGAATCCCGCTTGCGTCCAGGCATCGCTTGCTTGACGAAAGAGTGAGGATTGGTTTTTTTGTACAGCCGAGTTGACAGTTTGCAATGCCGGATATGCTTCTTTTTCTCTTATTTGTATTTTCCCAAGGCTTTGTTCGCTCTTCTTAATTGAAAAATGAGAATCAACTTAGTTCATAAAATATCTTTTACTAGACGAAGAAAGAATAAGTTTTATTTTATATATGAGTTTTGAAATAGTAAAGAAAATGAACAATTTGGTTTTCATAGAAACTCCATGTTACATTCATCAATAGTAATTTGGTTTTGTAAGAACTCCAATGAATATTGAAAGAACAAGCAAAAAGAAAATAGAAAAATATGTGTATATTTCTCAGGCGCCTGACTTTTAAACAAAATGCTTAAATCTCAGTCGACTTATTAGAGCCATTGTATTAACATTTGCAATACATCCAAACTCAATCCGTCCATCATTCGTTTTGAATCTTCAAGCACAAACCAAACCCAAGGGCTGACCAATCGACTTATTATTTCTAAGTAAAAATCAGACAATTTTGATATAGCAAAATCGTAAATTTATATATGATTTTTGAAAGAACCAATAAAAGGAATTTTTTTGTCAAAACTAAATCAATCTAAATCCGAAACATGAAATGAATACAAATTAAAATACAATTAGTAGTTTCATTCCAGGTAACATGGTGTATGAAGCAAGATGAGGAAATATCTGAAATAAATTGGTGGCGCCCAACATTTTACACGGTCAAACGGGCGACCACTCCGTCTCACGCGACACTTCCTAGTCCATGTAAATCAACCCAACCGATGCCTCCCTTTTTTAGGTAAGCCCAGCGTCGTAGTCCAACTAAGTTCATCCTAGGATTTTGAAATTTTAAACGCAAAGCAGCCCAGCCCGATGCAACCTAACTCAATCCATCATAGAATTTGAAAGTTCGTAAAAAAAAAGTATGTCCTGAATTTTTTTGAATTTGTCTAAAAAATGGAAGTTCTATCCTTGAAATTTGGAAGTTTGTTAAGAAAAAATGGAAGTCCATCCCAAAAATATGGAAATTTGACAAAAATGAATTGAAAGTTTGTCCCCAAAAATGTGAAAGTTCGTCAAAAAAAGTGTCTCTGAAATTTTGAAACTTCACCCTTCATAAAAAAATTGGAAGACCTTCTCTTATCATCTATAAAAATTATCAACTCTACCTTTCTTAGAAAACTGAAAGTTCGCCTCTAGAATTCTGATTAGGGAATTTTAGGCTTTTCTTGTTTAGAAGAATCACAAAAGGGAAAGGAGGAAGGCCACGAGGAAAACCACTTGATAGAAATCGACTGTGGAGCTCCACACAAATGTTTCTCTGCCAACTAGCATCGCCCGAAACTATCAACGGTGTCCTGTGATGTATCAGTATGCCTGGGTTGCTTCTACCACGGGAGAAAATATAAGAAAAGAATTTGATGTGCGTAGAAGATGCGTGTAAGCATTCATGAATTTATTGTTCCTCGAGGTACATCGTGTTCGACATGGCTGTTAATTTCCACTTCAAGAAAAATGGAAGATAGGGTCAATGACTTGAGCGGGTTTGCGGGACCGCAGTGCGCCTTTTGCCTAATCTGCGGGGTGCTCCAGCGCTACCTGAAATCGTGAACGCAGAACGCACACATCGTTGTACTTTTGAGCTTCGACCCTCTGCTGAACATTACCGAGGACGACATTTCCTTTGCTCTGAGAACGGGGGTGGTGTTCTCCCACGGTTAGCCCCCAGCATCTATTTCTAGCAGGAGACATGCCGGATGTGTCCCGGCACTCATCTTCCTTTATTTTACAATGGAATATCATGGACTGTCTGTTTCACATTCCTTAACTCACCAATCAACTCCAAGTGAAAGCAAAATCTCAGCGGGATGCCCTGCACCTAAAAGCAACCACTTCTCAACAGCAAACATTTCAGGTCGGCACGGCAGCAGCTCACGAATAGTACTACAGCAACAAGATGGGCAAATAATGGCACCAGAGAAATTTGCAAGACTGGTGAGTTCAACAAAATTTAAGCACGATAGCACAAGGATATATATAGTTCACCACAAGCTAATTGTCAAAAGCACAAATATGATTCCTTGCCAGTGGCTCATCTTTAGTTTTAAGACTAGTTCTGACTACTGTAATGTTCACGGACATGCCAAACTTGCAACTAAACTACCCGATAACACATGAAGCACAGCTATAAAGAATCAAACCACCATCTCAGAAACCACCCTATAGTAGCGGTGCTGTCTTCCATACTCAATAATTGCTCAGAAGCAACTTTTTATAATACTTGCCAGAACAAAAGACAGACTCAAGGTGTACTGATATGTATGCACAGGATCGCTGCAGACGCTGCCGGTTGACTTCTGGAAATTTCCATCATGACCAGCTTCACTTGTGCCCTCGGAAGTACATGTATACTTTCTGTGTAAACCAAAGAACAAAAAATAGCAATAGGTGAGCACTGTAATCTTGAGAATGCGTCAGAATGGATATCATGGTAGCAAAGATAAAAGCAAAGAACGCAACAATGTTCACAACTTAATTAATTCTGCAATAAATGCATCAGTGTGACAGTGTTTCAAAATGACGACAAACAAAGAATAGGTAATAATACCATCATATGTTTCGTACATGCTACAGTAAGATTGCACAGATGTAATATTTTGTTCATGCCAAGTTTATGACAACATTGTTTCTCAACCATGCAGGGATACAACTAAACAAAATACTTATGTATCGGTAAAGTTAACCCGATCTGAACCTAAAGAGGTAGATATCAATGTAAAAAAAATAGTTACACAATATATGAGAAAAATAATTCTCATTCAGTTCCTGTGAATAAATACACATAACCCAGAAAAGGCGCAATATATGGAACACCGACAACTTCCCTTGAGCATTTAGTGCCTTTAATTGTTGTGCGAGCATACCAAAAATATACACAAGGACAAGCGAAAAGGCAACTCAGGGAAGGTCCGAGGATGTTAACTGACGAGACCAGGAACTTTATTACTGACCTGAAGAACCCCAATGCTCAGCAGTGTCTCCAAGCAAAATAGTGCAAACCCCACAAAGTAAAAGATCTGCAAGAACAAATATCCATATTTAATGCCCTATAGGTACACTCTGAAGTTGAAGTTACCTCAAACTCAGAGTGCTTGACATGTTCAGAAGACTGAAGGCAAAATTGGCCCAGCTTCCTAGTTGGCAGTGGCAGGAGGCATAAAGGGAACAAGGGAACACCGAACATTGTTCTCACCCCAATTATGACATGCTCAGAGAAAGTGTCGATTGCAGCCAATATACCCCTGGTAAGAGAAGGAGAAAGCTTGCATTATAATCAAGTGAATGTATCACAATTTCAGAAGAGGGTACACATGAAGAGACGAAGGTATGGGTCTTAGGCTCAAAAAGGTTCAACAGACATCCACTCAATACTTGTGTTTTCACTACTCAATATGAGTTGGCAAATACTAGTTATGTAGAATCATAAACAGATTCGCCTCAGAATCTCAGATACTTGACATATTCAACTGCCAGTATGTCACACTACAACTGCATACATGATAAGAACATACTGAAGAGAGCAATTCAAAATTTTACAATCATATCGACTATGCAATAAAGTTCCAAAAATACTACTTTACATAAGAATTTTTAACCATTGTTTAGGTCCTCCTGGCTTCAAGATAACTTGCCTTTGGAGTGTTGGGGATGGTAATACCGATGAACAGAACTTTCTGACAGAAATTATAATGGTCACTGTATGATAGTAGTGATAACTTACGTTAATGATTTTCCTTGAAATACAATTGGTGGAGCAATGGCAGCAATTATGCAAAAACCAATGTGGATCTGCACCAAATAACAGGGAAAAAAATGAACCATGTAACATTTGAAATGCCAAGAATGAGTTAAATAGGCTTTCTGGCTATATCTTACCAGGTAACACAGGAAAAACCATCCAAAACTGAATGCACTGTTAGTCCTGTTTAAACAAGGTAACAAGAGAACTTATCAACTACAAGAAGTTTGTGCTTGCCCAATATATGGCACAATCAACAGCTCAGTTCGACTTAAACACTTAAACTGAAAGCACAGTCGCTTTTACAATCCTTCTAACTGGAGTACGATATCATCTTAGGATAAATATACCCACCCATTTCTCACTGATAAATCGAATGAAAACTAGAGTAACTAGTGTAGGTCTGCATAGACATTTTAGGCAAAACCGCAAAAGAGATACGCTCTACGCAAAATGCACTGGTTAAGTTCGAATACACTAGTAAAATTCACTCATGCGTTGCTAATGCACTGATAAGCATAAGCGCTAAAACAGTAATAGCATACCTCATTGCACGATAGAGGGGTCTATACCACATCAAGTAGGAAAGGGGAATTCCAAGCAAAGCATAGATTGTTGCAAGGAAAAATAGCTTTGAATCTGCAAGCACAAGAGGGTTTGACCGATTAGCAAAAGCCGATTTACAAAAATGCACTAGCATTTATACATACGCATGAAACCCACCTCCCTCCTTGATCCAGCAAACTATGACAGCAATAAAGTTCCACGAGAGGCAAAGCACAATTCCTGGAAATTAAAAGAACACAAAATGGAAACTATCATGAACAATCAATGCTATCCATCTTTGTGATGTAGCATATTTAAAACCTAGAGTGCTATGGTTGCCTAATTGCACCGCTCAGATAGGAAAGCAAACGAAAATACTACGACTAAACTACTGATAGTCTGATACAACCAAATGCGCTACTGGCAGCTAACTGGTACGTACCAAGCCAGCTTGCGAATGCCAGATATTGCAACTTCTGCACATTGGCCGGTATCTCATTAGCGATGTCATGGTGGATGATCGGGAAGAATGGCGGCCAGTTCTTGTCCTCCATTGGCACTCCAGCTACATAAGAAAAAAATGGCAAACACTGTAAATAACCACCCTAATTCTAGCAAAACCAGCAACTCAGAACACCACCACGAACACGAGCAATCAAAGAGTGACCCACCATTCTTCAGTGATTCCTCCCTCCTTTTGATGTCCTGCAGGAACAAAACAAACACCATAAGACACTACCTAATCAAATACAATGCAAAAGTATAAATTCGGAGTGGACAGTAAACCCCACCGCCTCACGCCTCTTCAGATCTGATTCCCACGACGAGAGCTCCCTCGCCTTGCCATTCGAGCCTTGTGTCTGGCGTACCAAAACCATGAGATTCGTACACAATCGAATGAGGGGTGAACCAAAAACACAGGACTACTAGCACATGAAGCATCTTACGCCCATGTTGTCGAGGGGCACGTCGACGGTAGCGTCGCCCCTGCCGCCCCCGAACCCCACGGGCTCACTCGGCCGGAACCCGTACTGCTGCCTCCCGCCTCGGCCTCCTCCATTCTGCAGCGCGACAAGCGATGAGTCATCAGAAATAGCACGGGGGAGTCCAGATCTATCAAGCCACTACTCCGCAGGCAAAACAAAATCCCTCGAAACGAGGGATAGAGGGAGCGGGGTTTAGAAGAGAGATTGGCTCACGGAGAAGGGGTTGTCCTCGGCGCCGCCCTCGTCGAAGGGGTTGGGGTCGTGATGCATGCCGGGCAGGCTCCTCGCCGCTCGCTTCCTCGGCCTCGCCGCGCGGTGGTGGGGAGAGCGGAGACGGGGAAAGCGGCGGTGGCTAGGCTTGGCTTGGACGCGAGTCGCTTCCCAGTCCAAGCAGTTCCCTTTGGGCGGTGGCCGGTTCGCTCGCCGCTGCTTTTCACGTGACCCGCTGGAAGGCGACGCCACTGGAAGAGTGGCCCCTTCAACACGCGTCCTCCGTCGCGGTGCGACCCGCGTGCAACGTGCGGCCCGTTTTGCTGCGAGAACAGCCCAGCCCGTTAAGAGGCCCGTGTTAATCAGCTTACAGATTGGGCCCTTTGACTCAACAATTTGAGCCTACCCTGAGAAACGGAGATTTGGGCCTAATCTAGGCCCGAGAAGTTTCCGAAGTGGAACTCGTACGGAGCCGAGTCCGAGGACCTGAAATTCGGGGCGAACGGAACCGTCCATTCATTCCTCCATGGAATTGCCTCTGAATGAAGCAAAGGCTCGCCTATCTTCATCCCTAAACCTGGCTTGTTTAATTCTTACAAACCATGCATGTGCGAGCTTCACATGCCTCTTCGCTCCTCCCCAAAAGCTCGAACTCGGACCCTAATTAACAAGGAGCAGCGTGCTTTGTGTTGCTTGTGTTAGTATACCTTGGAAATTAAGACGGGCGCAGATAAAGGTTCCACACACTGACACAAATGACATGTTGTAATGCTATTGTGTACGGTTTTGGAGCGTAGAGTATGATCCCTCCATGTGTTCTCGAGGTGTTGTGAGGGGAGGGGATTAATTGAAACGACGTCAACTGCCAGTATGATATGCATGGTCAGTATGAAGACACATGCTTTTCTGCCTCTTGGTGGGGATCCAAAGTCACTAGTGACATCTAAGCAACACGGACTGCTTTGGGAACTAGGTGATCAACTCGACCAAATCAACGGGTTTAATTGCAACCCCATGGTATTGTGGAACTGACATTAACTTAATTAATCAAACTGCACGTGCTAATCAATACTCGTTCAAGAGCAATGTTAAAATTTCAAAAGAGGAGTATATGATATCGAACAGTTGGGGAAGTGAGTTTTCCTGGTTTTAGAGCAGAGGTGACCATAACAAAAGTTTCATGACAGTTGAGGGATGGAAAATATACTTCTCTCTAAATAAAAGAAATCAATCCACCTTCACTTCGAGAGTCCAAAAAAACTGTATGTGATAGTATGTACATACAAACACGCATGCAAACTTGATAGTTAATTTTTGGTATTCTCGCATTTTAACGTTGTGGATTGGGACTTCATCACATTGGGGTTGATTTTGATAATGTAGTTGTGGTTGAGCACACCTGAGAAGTTGAGATGTTGTGATCGGAAAAAAGGAGTATACTCTAGTTGAGTTGGAACATCGACAATATGTACACATCTTTTGTTGGACGGAAAAAGTACTCAGGTTGATACACATTACACATTAGTTACCCGGCCCCAGTATCTTCAAATGTTAGCACCATGGACAGGAAAACCGGCCGGGCAGTGCATACAAACTAATTACTGTAGACCCCAGTATCTGTCCATTTAGCCCGTCTCAAACGAGAGATTGATGCAATAAAATGAACAGGAAAAACAAAACCCAGCTCCTGTGAACTGTGCTGTCGTAATGTGTGTGGGGGCAGAAGCAGAACGCGCGGCACCCACTTTCTCAAACTCAGGGATCGATCAGTAATCACTCTCGCCCGTAATTCTCGATAGGTGCACGCGTGCGTGTGCACCATCAAGGCCGCCCCTGCCGCTGCCGCCCGGCACAGAAAGCGCTGCCACGACGGAAACCAAATCCTCACACACACGATACTACTCGCTGCACGCACGCACGCGTCCCCATGTACGCGTATACTTCAATTAAACGTGCATGCACGCGGCACTTAAATTGGGCATTATCAAAATCGATTGGTGAAGCAATTCTGTTTTACCCATCACTTGCGATCAGGGTTTCAGACTATGAGTTGCGCCTAATGGAGAGTACTAGCTGGCTCACTACTTTCCTTAGTCAGCCCAAGCTACAAATGAGCTCGATCTATATCTTCGGTAAGCAAATGAGCTCATGGATAGACTTTCAGTTTCAGCCCTGAGACCGGGCCGGCCGGCAGGAGAGGGGTCCCGGCCGGCCGGGGTCCTTTGCCCCTTTGCACACTCTTAATTTGCACTAGAAAATGGTTGATGTCACATGGCAGGATGCTTCTCATTCCCCTCTTGGGCCATGCCTACGTGAGCATGCATGTGTGCATGCCAGAATCCCAGCTGCAGGACGGGCAGTAGAAACGAGTGAGCTGTGATGAGGTTAGAGAGAGAAGAAGAAGAAGAAACTTGCGACCTAGCTAGCTATGCTCTGCACTGATCGATAGATTATCAGTTCGATGTGATGGCGATGGGAATTATTTTAAGCTCGAAACCCAGGGCGGAACGTGGGAGTTGGGCCATGGAATTAATGGCGTGAGCTGGACAAAATCCAAGATATCATATGATGGTGATGGATGTGAAGCTGAGGTTGGTGGCATCATCGCCGTTCCCTTTCAGTTCTGTAACCAACTTTGAAAGGCATCGGCTGCTGGGAGAGTACTAGAATATGGGATTGGGGAGTGAATTGCTGCGTCATTTGGCCGGGCCGGCCGGGCAAAACGGTTTTTGCATGTCTGATTTTTTTGTCTTTACACGAAGAGTGTGCTAATTAGATTGGTTATGACAACTCTTTGGACAATTAAGACAAAACCTTGGACAATAACCATATGTCTATATATGGATCGAAGGGCGGCCTGTTTTTCAGGAACATTGGATTGAAGATCAACCTTTGTCTGTCATAGTTTGCAACACTTTTGCAACCGCAAACTGAGTTTAAAGCTTACACTGCACATATTATGGTGGATTATCATAATCCAAGTATATTTACATTAACCAGTTTTTTTTCTAATTTTGCTGGCAATTTTCAATTTTTCGAAGTTATTTTTTCCTAAACATTATACATACTTCATGCATAATTACTTGTGGGAAAACAAAAGCTGCCCTCGGATCAGGGACAATCAAGCTAATTAACTAGGGCTACGGCTGCAGATCAGTTCGAAAAAAAAAGGCTACACCTACACGTACCTTTGCCACAGTTCGAAGCAGGGACCACGGCCGACAATTTATCTCACAAAAAGAGGTCTAAAGGATTAGTCCGAGCTTGCGAGCCCATAAAGTTACATGACGAAGCTTAACAACGGAACGAGATTAAAAAAAATAAAAGAGACAAGAGTGGCATGCATGAGCAGCATCCCATCCAGAAGAAACAGTTGAAAAAGCAAGAATCCTTTGTCATTATTTAGCTATCACTACACTAATATAACTATTCCAAATTTATTTGGATCTCAGCCTCCTACTTCGTGTGTCTATCATTCTTGTCTGCGGGATCAATTAATTGATTGTTCCCTGAGCGGCCCTATCTCGTTGCAGGCTATATGAGAGAGACTGAGAAGCACTGCATGCGTATTTCTTTATAGTAAATTTCAACTTTTTGATCTTTGTTTGTAATTTTTTTAGCAGTGTTTATCACATTTAATATTTTGCGCCATATTTTTACGCTTCTAGTTTGTTGCACATATATGTGCCACATTTTACCCAATTTAACATGTTTTCTTGAATCTTAAAAATTTTTGTAAAGGAAACCTACGATATAATTAGGAATCTAAATTCGTGTCCATAATGACTTGAACCCATCAGGTGATGGGATTGCACATTCACTAACCAACTAAGTGAGTTAGGCTCTCATCCTACTCCGTATTTCCTTGATTATGACAGCCTGGACCCATGTATTGGGACTATATGGCAGATAACAACTTGGGGTTAAAACATGGACCAAAAAATTAAATGAGATAAACACTTTCGCAAATTTACAAAAATGTGGTAAAAGGTAGTTCGTTAGAACACACCCTCTCTCTCTCTCTAATTTCTGACATGCAGTCCGTTTTTATCGCTTAACCATTTTCGTGCTTGGTGTGGAATGTTGTCACGGTGTTCGTGTCTCTCTTGCTACTCAAAATATTAGCATGCAGCTCATGCGTGTGCGCGTTTTTTTTTCAAGTGCCACATCATTCATCTCCAGTACCATACTAATCGCGCGCCAAACATGTACTTAATCACCTATAGCTGTTTGAATCTTCAGCTGATCACATCCCGAGGTCCTGACTAAAAAAATGGCCACTATTTGATGCTGAGATTCTCCAGGCATTAATCAAAACGGATCACATTAATCACAGCATGATACACACAGGACAAATGAATTCCATCTAGACTGTACTCCATCCAGTTTGTTTAAGCTGCATCGCTTAAACAACGAGCAGGTGGTCAGTATTTCTAATGCAATGACAGGCTGCTTCCAATTCCAATCCAGCGACAGTTCTCCGTAACTAACTCCAAAACAATTCTTTCTGGTGCTCTGTGAGATCAGATTAATTAAAGATGACAACTGACCACCTTTCGGACAGTTCTGTACAGCAAGTGTCAAGAAGTCAATCCAGATTGAGTATGGTACAAAAAGGTAGTATTGCGATTAGTTAAGACACCATTCAATTCATTAGCAGTATAATACCACTGCAATTTGGAATCTTTTTTGGGGCCTAGAGAGATACTAGCTATAGGAAGGGGAAAACAAAACCCTAAACTGACAGGATGTGTAGTTGTCAGTAGATAAGAAACATTAGTGCACACTACTCAAAAAATACTGCATGCTTGAATGTGTGTGTGTGCATGTGCAGTGGACAAGACTCTTGGCCTTGACTCGATTCCGGTGCGGGCTAATTAAGTCAAACTGATCAAATCATATCCTCACAAACTCGTTAATAATTAGTTTACCAAGATGCATATGCCTAAGCAGATTTCGCGCGCAGGGCAGAGGTAAAAAGAGAAAGACGCGGGTCGAATGGTGCGGTTGACCATATAACAGAGCATAGGACGTAGCATGTGAAATTTCTCCGTTTGATATGTTTAAAAATTCGCCGTGTCACTTATGAGCATTAATTATTTAGTATAGTAAATCTAGAGTTGTAAGCTTCTGATTAGATGATGCATGCAAGATTGTATTACCTGACAAGGAGATATATATCCACGTTGATGCGATGTAACGAAGACATCAAAATTGATGAGAAATAACACATGGAGAGGCAGAGTGTGATTCCTTTGATATAAAGGGCGGGTGAAAGCTAGCTATAGCCTCTGCATCAATGCACGCAGCCTCACATTTGAAAGTTGGAGTGCGATCGGATCTCAGTTACTTGTTCTTTTCTTTTGAAATTCCAGTCCTGTTATATGATCGCCATCTTCAAATTGTACTCTATTTGCTTAAATACATGAACTTGTCACAGAGATTCTTCTTTCAGTTAAACAGAAAAAAACAGAGATCCACGGATTATGGTCCAAAGGACACTGATCGATCATATATATCATATATATACATGCATGGACCATGTAATATAATAGCTAGTTTAACCGGTCCTCAAAAATATAGTTCTAGAGATGGCCATAGTTCAGACACACACGACTGTGCTGACTATTGAGAGCAAACTGATCGGTGCCACTCTAATTTCAATTATAAACAATACCGGCTGAATGCATGAAGAGATAAAAGAGGGAATTACACCACTGACCTAACAACTCGAGAGGTGCGAGCATTTCAGTTTAACAAGTTGCAGAGTAGCAAGACCCGTCCTAAAATTTGAGATTTTGGAGTATTTTAATCCACTTAATCCGAATGGACACGTGGCAGCAACATGGAGCCCGTGGATTTTTTTCCGCAAAAAAGCCACTCGGACCGGAACAGTTTGTACAATTAATCACCTCCTGATAATCCTCAACAAAAATCGATCAATCAATCAAACTCCATCCCTAGAGAACGAATCCATCGAGCTCGAGCTCTATCGCGTGAGTACCTGGAGAATTGAGCAGAGAGGAAATGGCTCAGAGTTGGAGCCCATGATCCGAGAAAAACAGTAGAGCTTTCCCTGGCGCTGGCGGCGAGGTCCTTCGCCCTCTCCAGCACCTCAAGGACGTGCTTGCACAGAGCGCATCCCATAGGTCGGAGCGTGCGTGGTGGTCGTCGGAGGCGGCATGCTTGGTGGTCGGAGATGGCAATGAGGAGCTCGCGGCCGAATACAACATTTTAAATGACCGCAGAAGGTTTTTAGCAAAAATAACACAAATTGTTGGGCTAACTAAATGGGACATGTGTCAACACCTGATTCGTTTGGACCTATAATCAATCCTAATCTCAACTTGTAGGACTGGTTTTACTCACTTTGCAACTTGTTGGACTAAAATATTCACACCTCTCAGGTTGTTTGGTTAGTGGTGCAATTACCTCAACAGATAATATCGAATTAGCTTTATTGCAAGCATGTCTTAATTTGCGACGGAAACGACTGCAAATGCGGGCTCTATCCGGATCTTCTGCGCTCCAAGAACCGCATAGCCAGTCCTGTTTCATATTGCTCCGCTTCGTTGCTACCGGCCGGGCGTCAGATGAACGAGACAATTAGGCTACAATGCTGCGCGCGCATGCGATCCCACATGTCCCGGGTGTCAACAGATCCAAATCAAATTAAGAAGCTTCCTACAGAAAGCTACTCGTGATTGTTTAAGAACCACTTGCTGTTGATCCGTATAATGAATGATACTCCATAATTAAGTGAAGTTAGCAGCTGGGAGCTCAGCTGATTTGACCGATTCCAAGCAACATCTAACTAGTGTTTAATTTATTAATTGGTGTCAGTGGGATATGCAGGATTTTTTTTCAGGCTTAATTAGCATCGTACTAAGCAAATGGGAATTGCATACGTGATTCTGTATTAATAAACTGCGCAACGGCTGGTTTGGATTTGCCGTTCATGTCACCGACGTCATTGATTACTGTAAGTACGGATAGTCCAACATATCTTCATCTACATATGATGAATCTTATCGTGTCATAGTTTATGATGAAGCATTTACAGTTAGTTTACACCTCATCTTTTTTTTTTATTAAATACAAAATCTGACATCAAGAGCCAGCAGCCCGGACCAATTTCTTTTCTCCAGGCAGCACATCGCTGTATACATGTTGTCCTTCGATACCACGAGCACGTTCACATATATGAACTCAAACGATAACAGACGGATTGATTATCAACATAAATAATAAGATGATAATGTAGTATACTTTTCTCAACAACACAAAACATTGATCATATCACTTTCCAATCCACCTCTGTCGAATTAATAATTTAAGTATATATATTTTATCAATCTACTAGATTTACAAGTGTGTACACAAATAATGTTCATTCGGCACATCACATTTGTGACAAGGACCGGCTCTTAATAAAACTTCATGGTAGATGACTCACGCAGATATTGAGCTTGTCCTTTTTATTTTCCAAAAACAAATTTGAGCTAGTCATTTGTGTGGATCAATGGGTTAGAATTAAAAAAAAAGTTCTTTTGTCCTCGAACTTACAAGGAAACAATAGGCAAACATCCCTTTTGATCTTTTTCCTATACATTTGCTCCCAAAATGTCAAAACAAGACACTAAAGGTCCCTCATCCCTTGCAAAGCCGTACTAGTGTCGACCTAGCTCGGACATGTATCACATCTCTGCACTACTACAGAAAGGATTATCAGTAACGGTCGAAAAACAGCATCAGTAACGGTCGGGGCCGCCGTTACTAACTTCGTGTTAGTAATGATACCCATCATCAGTGCGACCGTTACTGATATACATATCGACCCGACCGTTACTGATGTACCATCATCATTAACGGTCGCTTTGCCACATCAGTGTCGGGCGAGCGACCGACATTGATGCATTTTCAGTAATTAAAAATTTAATTGAAACCACATAAAATACACAGAAAAATATATATTTGAATACACAGCACAGCACATCACAACACAGCACAGAAAATTCACAGCCACATCATTTAAAGCATACAAATGTATATAAAGCCACATCATTTAAATCATATAAAGAATACAAATATATCTCACTTCACGACATTGATTACAAAGTGTCAAATTTTCATAAAAACATATAAAGAATACAAATGTATCTCATTTCAAGTTTGAAACTATTGTTGTGGGTGAACCCTAGTCACCACTTGTTCCGCGTTCGTAGAAGTCCCCGCTAGGCTTGATGACCTCATTGTTGATGACATGGGCGAACTCCCTTTGAATGTTATACACGACCCATTTACGTCGGTGTGCCATTGTCATTCGGGGCCGCCAGTACTCTTCCACAACCGCGATTGACCCCTTCCACTCAGGCTTGAACATGCTGGCATTCTCCATAAGGATGTGACAGCAGTAGTAGCCACAGTACACACTGCCGACCAGCTGTTGCTGGCAAGGGAACCTGTGGTTGTGGTGAGACTCGTCTTTATAGCCTTTACCAGCTAGTTTTCCCTTTGTCACCACTTTCCAGACAGTGTTAATGAGTGATTTGATGGGTTTCCAGTACCGACCTCGAACACCCTTCTTCGGAAGTAGTGAATCGAAGTAGTACACCACGGACCAAGGCAAACAAATGAGTAGTGTCACCCAATGGTCTCTGTTTTCAAAAGAAACAAATTTTAGTATCTAAGGGTGTATAAGAAAGACTGAATTAGAAAAAACAAATGGTTCCATATATAAAATTCAACTTACTCCAAATTAAGGAAGAAGAGGATAAAGTCGTGGTTCGCGTATTTCTCCAGACATGCCACCAAGTATTTAGATAGCAGGGTTCTTGAGGGATCCTTTTCTGGCTCAAGACCGATGTCACCGTAGTTGAACACCACAGGGTCTAGAATGGCTACTTTTTTTACCTTCATTCGCCGCATTTCCCTTAGTTGGTAGGCAGACCACAACCTTAAGAGGTTGATATCAAGCTTTTGGCGGTTGAAGAGGTGGAACAGTTCGTTGAACTCCACTCCAAAGGTGATAGGACGTTCCTGAATGTTCCCAGTTTCTTGGTCAAAAAAGCCATAGTCTCGTGGGATTCGAACATTGATTTGTTGGGCATGTTGTTGAGAACCAGTTGATGCTTGCATGTAGAACTGATGAAGCTCTTGCATCTCTCTGGACACGGCACGCAGGGAATCTTCAGTGACCATCGGTCTTCCATGATAGTAAATAAGCACCCGGTCAAACTCCCTAGCCACGAAATAGGATCCGTCTACGAATCTCTGGCCTTGACGGAGGTTCTTCATGAGAATGTCAGGCCTATTGTCTTCCTAGACTCTAGTTATGTCAGGCACATAGTGCATCTCATCTTGATTGACATTGGAGGAGTCCTTGATGGTCTTGCCGCCGCGCCCCCTCTTTTTATGCCTCATCTTATTGTCCCATGCCTTTTGCTCCTCTGCCTTGTACTTGTCATCGATCTTGCGGCCACCCATGAACTTAGCGGCACCCAAGAGAGAGAAGGTAGGAGGGACGCTTCCAGCCTGTGCCGACCCTGTGGTCTGGCTATCTTTGAGCTGTGGGGCATCTACATTGCCCGCCCTTCATCTCCGCCGGCATCGACAGGAGGAAGTATCCTAGGGGAAAGGCTGAGTGGCGATTGAGAAGTACCTTTGTGGGCGGAGGGAGATGGAGTCATAGAGGGCCGGCGCTGGTTGTAGAGAGATACCAAGCTCCTAGGCCACATAATTCGGTAGTTTGGACAACCGTCTAGGATATCCACGCCTTTCTCCGGAGGTAGCGGGATATCATAATCCCGATGCTCCTCGACGACGGGAGTCCACCATCACACTCACTTGTGCGTTGTTCATGAGAATGCCGTGCACTAGTGGCGGTGATTGTCTGGGTATCAGGCGGCCAATGGCGCCTACAGACTTTCTAGGCTTGTCTACGTGGATACGCCACTTCACCGGTGCCTGCGCGTAACAAGAAAAAGGCGTACGTGTGTAAGATCTTTATTCATGAAGGTAAGGAGTGAAAAAGAGTTTGAAAAGATTGCTTACAAGGATGTTGTCGCTCGGACCCGGATCGTTGTCGTACCAGTGGCCCACGGGGTCCCACTGATACGGGACGCGTGGGTCACCAGTGATGAAGCCTCATCAGGAAGGACTCCCGGGAAGCGACGAGCCCGGGAAGCCTGCCTTGAGGAGACGACCCCTAGTGAAGCTAAAGCTAAGGGTCCAGTACAAGATGCTCCCGGGAACCCCGGTCCCAGGAAGCCGAAGGAACGCCTCCCGACAACTAGCCGGTGTGCTAGCGGGGAAGGTGCACCCCAGCAACCCGCGCTCGGGCATGCAGGCGGGACTAGCAGAACAGTGAAGACAGGACAAGACGGCAGGCGCGGTGTATTTAATGCACCGACAGGAGTCTTATCAGCAGGCCTAGTCTTGCTTAGCAAGGCTAGAGCGACTACCCTACGAACCATTTTTCTACCGTGTACAGTGGACCGGGCGCTGCATGGCGTCCAACGTGGATGAGCAAAAGTGTATTCCGTGTGGCTGTGACACACGTTTAGGCAAGGTGTCACGCTGCATGCATAGACACCTGTGGTATCCTCTTGTCTATAAAAGGAGGACCAATGTCATCGGTCAAAGGGTTCATCTCAGTTCAAACCCGAGTGAATAGAACATAACATAGCGTTCACCTAAGTAGCCAACCCGAAAACTCCCCGGGTGATCTGTACGCTCCCAAACTTGTAAATACAACTCAAAACAGGACGTAGGGTATTACACCTCCGGGTGGCCCGAACCTGGGTAAAACTCTTGTGTCTACACTTCGTGTCTATCGCCACGTCGGCGATCGCCGGAGCGATCACCTCGCCCTCCACCGAACCAAAAAGGGGGTGCTCAGCATCCTTGGTGCCGGAGACTGTGCTCTGACATCTGGCGTGCAGAGAGCTTCGGGTGTCTGCCGGCGTCCTCGTCGTCAACACCGGCTTCTTCGCCTACGACATCTTCAACGACTAGCTCGCCATGCTGCCCAAGAAGGCAGACGAGCCCCGGGTTGACTTGCACGACACTCTCGCCATGCGCACCCGGTCCCATGACGCTGCGCGCGCGTCACAAGTAAAAGGGGACCAGGGGTCCCCTCCCCAGCAGCAGCAACAGTCGCAGCTGCCACCTCCACCTCCTCAGCCGTTGGCAGACGACCGGCCGAGGGGGCCTGCGGCTCCTAGCACCGGAGCCAGCCACGCGAGCAGCCACAGTGTTGCACACGCCGGCCCGCGAGTCCACTCGCGGGCCGAAGACGAGCAGCGGCAGCTGTGCCATGAGCACAGCGCGTCGCGTGCGACGCCGACGGAGTCTCGCCCCCTTCACCTGAGGGCACCGGGTGAAAGGGCGGAGGGCAGCCGGTCAGAGAATCGGCAGCCTCCTGCCCAGACCCCGGCGGAAGCCATCATAGCCGCGCGTGTCATGGTGTGCTACGAGCCACTGCAAGGCACGCCGGCGCTTGAATCATGGAGTGCGGAGCTAGACGCGCTCCTTGCACTCGCCGCCCAGCAGCCACAAGGCGAGGGCGCCCCAGCTGGTTCAGGCCGGGGGCAGAACCCGGGACACGGAGGCGCGCCCTGCGTCTCGGGGCAGGGAGAATACCCTCCCCCGCCAGGAGGGCAAGGAGGCGAGGATCCCGTGTGGTCTTCGGATTCGTCACCGACCGTTACACGGGGTGACGCGCGAGGCGTCCTCAACGCCCGCCAGCAGGAAGACCTCCGCACGTGCTTGGAGCGCCGGCGCCGGTGTGAGGCAGAACGCCAGCACCCAGAGGAGTAGCAAGATGCTCCCATGGGCGCCGAGGACGGCTGCGCCGCGTTTACTCGCGAGCTGCGCCGGTTGATGTGGCCCTGCAAGTTCCGACCGCCGACGCTCGGAACGTACGACGGGACCGTGAATCCCAAGGATTTTCTCCTTACCTACACGTTGGGCATGCACGCCATTGGCACCGACGACAAGGTCAGGGTCAATTGGTTCCCAATGGTCCTTAAAGGATCAATGAGGACTTTTTGCTCAACCTGCCCGCCGGGTCCATAGCCTCCTGGGCTGACCTGCGCGAGCAGTTCGTGAACGCGTTCCATGGCGGTTACAAGCACCCGGGAACCATGGTGGAACTGCACACGGTCGTGCAGAAACCGGAGGAGACGTTGCGGGACTTCACCAACAGGTTCTCGAACCTCTCCTACTCCATCCCTGAGGCGGAAGCGCCTCCATCATCCACACGTACGCCATCAACGTCCACGACCTGAAGATGTGTGAGAAGCTCAACACGCACTGGATCCGGACCACAAGGGATCTCTACGCTCTGGCGCACTTGTCACCCGAGCTTGCCGCCAAAGCACCGGCAAACGCACCAGAGGGCTCTGGGAAGAAGAGCTCCCGGAAACGTACGCCAAGAAGGCAGCGGCGGTAGGAGCATAGGGCAGCAAGCCGGAAGCGGCCATGCGCTGCCCCATCCGCACCAACACCAACCACGACGCACCGGACTGCCGCCCTCTCCAGACCATCAAGGAGAAGCGTGAGCAGCGCCACGAGGAGCACCGCGCTGCCGGGGCTTGCTTCAATTGCGGGGACATCGGGCACCTCTCTCGGGACTGCCCGAACAACCCCCGCCGCGGAGCAGGCCGGGGCGCAGCTGGCGACGACAAAGGAGAACCCGTGGGGGGTCGCGGTCAGGCCCGTGGTGGCAAGGACCGGCCTCCCCGGGGACGCGACAAGCCTCGCGCTGAGCAGCACGGGGATGTCTACAGCGACGATGACGCCGATGAGCCTGGCTTCCAGGAGCCTCGCGACGTCTGCTACATCCACGGGGGAGCGTATGCTCTCACGTCTCACACCGCCGTGAAGCCGCTCATGCGTGAGGTCTGCACCCTCCTCCCCAGCGTGGAGGCGCAGCAGCCGTTGAGGTGGTCGCATGTGCCGATCACCTTCAACTCGGACGATCATCCGATCCGTCCCTTGGGTTCAGGGGTGCTCCCACTCGTAGTGTCGCCAATCATAAACATCGTGACGGTAACCAAGGTACTGGTGGACAGCGGGGCAAGCCTCAACCTGCTGTCCGCCAAGCTGGTGGAAAAGCTTCAGCTCCCCCTGGAGCAGATGAAGCCCACAGACCTGTCCGGGGGATCAATCCCAGAATGGTGCAGCCCATGGGGCGAATCACGCTCCTGGTGATCTTCGGTTCCCGGAAAGCGTTCCGGACTGAGCACATCATTTTCGATGTGGCTCACACCCCGTTGCCGTACAACGGGATCATTGTTCGGCCAGCGCTGATCAAGTTCATGGCGGCAACGCATTGCGCCTACGGCATGATGAAGATGCCGTCAACATATGGCGTTCTCTCCATCAAGTGCGACCTGAAGAACACTGCTTGGTGCGTGGGCGAGGTCATGAAGACCTTCGCTGTGGCGGATCCCGGCGGCTACGACGTTGCTGGGAGCGAGGATCCACTTGCGGGTGAACAATCCGCACAGAAGAAGGCACGAGCCATTCTCGGGCAGGATGACGGGGGGCAGCTCCAGCCCGCGCGTAAACAAAGGCACGAAGCTGAAGGAGGAGGGCACCAAGGTCAAGAAGGTGCCCCTGCATGCCGGCAACGAGGCACGCACCATTTCCATCGGTGCGAGCCTCGGCGACAAATAGGAAAGCGCCCTCGTTGCCTTCCTCCGGGAGAACTCTGACGTGTTCGCTTGGGAGCCGTTAGATCTTCCCGGAGTCCCTAGGGAGGAGATCCAGCATCGGCTGTCGGTGTGGCCAGGCGCGCGGCAAGTCAAGCAGAAGGGTCGCCGAAAGGCACAAGAACTCAAGGACTTCATACAGCAGGAAGTGCAGAAGCCCAAGAACACCAGGGCGATCAAGGAAGTGTTGTATCCTACTTGGTTAGCAAACCCTGTTGTAGTCCCTAAGGCTGGAAATAAATTGCGCATGTGTGTAGATTTTACTGATCTTAACCGTGCATGTCCTAGGGACCCCTTCCCTGTAACCCGTATCGATCAAATAGTAGATTCTACGGCGCCTTCTCTGGTACCATCAGATTAAGATGGCAGTCGAAGATGAGGAGAAAACAACGTTTATCATCCCGGCTGGCTGCTACTGTTACACGTGCATGCCTTTCGGGTTGAAGAACGCGAGCTCGACATTTCTGGGAACCCAGCTAGGCCGGAACATGTCTGGGACCCCAGCTAGGCCGGAACATCGAGGCCTACATGGACGATATCGTCGTCAAGTCGCGGCGTAGGGACTCGCTCGTCGGCGACCTGCAGGAGACGTTTGACAACCTCCGCAGGATCAAGCTCAAGCTTAACCCCGAAAAGTGCACGTTCGGTGTGGACTCGGGACACTTGCTGGGCTTCTTGGTCTCTCAAAGGGGAATCGAAGCCAATCCACAGAAGATCGAAGCGATCGAGAAGATGGAAGCACCCCGCAAGGTTAGAGACGTACAGCGCCTCAACGGGTGCGTGGCAGCGCTAGGGCGTTTCATCTCAAGGCTGGACGAGCGAGCCATGCCTTTCTTCAAGGTGATGTAAAAGAAGGGTCCAATCAATTGGACTCCTGAGGCGGAAGCGGCGTTCCAAGACCTAAAGAGGTACCTGAAGTCGCCGCCGATCCTCGTCGCCCCCAAGCCGGGCGAGCCGTTGCTGCTGTACCTGGCAGCAACGGACCAGGTGGTGAGCTTCGTGCTCGTTGCCGAGAGGGAAGAGCAAGTCCCGGGGGTTGAGACGGAAGGGCCGGGGGCTCCCGGTGAGCCGACAGAACCCCCGGCTACCTCCTCTGCCCCTGGATCCGAGGGACAGCCCATGCAGGCTGCCCCCCGCAAGCGGCTAGTACAGCATCCCGTGTACTTCGTTAGCACGGTGCTACGCGATGCCCGGGTACGGTACCCGCAGGTCCAAAAGCTTCTGCTTGGGATCCTGCTCGCTTTAAGGAAGCTGCAACATTACTTTCAGGCGCACATCATCACGGTGGTGTCGGGGTTCTGTTTGGAGAGGGTCCTCACCAACCGTGAAGCCACCGGAACGGTGGCCGAGTGGAGAATGGAGCTGGCGGAGTTCCGGCCGCGTTTCGCAAACACCAAAAGCATCAAGAGCACCGCTCTCGCTGACTTCGTCGCAGAGTGGACGTTGATAGGCATAGATGAAGAAGAGCCGGAAGTGAGCCTTCCCGGCACATTGGACGAAGGGTACTAGGTCATGTACTTCGACGGCGCCTTCTGCTTGCAGGGCGCCGGTGCCAGAGTGGTGATCGAGTCGCCCACCGGAGACCAGCTCAAGTTCGTGATACAGCTCGACTTTGCCAACTCCACCAACAACACGGCAGAGTATGAGGGACTACTTGCCGGGCTACGCACGGCGATCACCCTCGACATCAAGCGCTTGGTTCTTCGCGGAGACTCCCAACTTGTGATCAACCAGGTAAACAAGGACTACGACTACCTGCAATGGCAGCGTACGTGGAGGAAGTGCGAAAATTGGAGTCCAAGTTCAAAGGACTTCGATTTGAGCACATAAAGCGCAAGGACAACTTTGTTGCGGATGAACTGTCCAAGTGGGCAGCGGAACGCAACAAGGTGCCTCCTGGGGTGTTTGTGCAGAGGCAGTCGAAGCCCTCTGTCGACCCCAAGGCAGTTGCCGGGGAAGCCCCTCCGGCAACTCAAGGTGACTCTGCAGCTGCAGGAGACTATGCCGCCAAATTGGTGACATATACTAGCCGGGAGCCACCACCTTGGGGGACGGATATTATTCGCTACCTCAAGGAAGGGACTCTCCCAGAGGAAGACGTTGCCGCGGAGCGAGTAGCCCGACAAGCTAAAATGTACGCCCTGGTGGACGGAGAACTCTACCGAAGGCGTCCTAACAGAGTCATACTCCTCTGCGTGCCCCAGGAGGAAGGGCGCGCGTTGCTGGAAGATATACATCGAGGCACATGCTCGCACCATGTGGCCTCCAGGGCACTAGCTGGGAAAGCGTTCCGGCACGGCTTCTACTGGCCGACAGCACTAGCCCATGCCGACAATTAGTCACGAGCTG